>NC_000072.6:69448289-70069539 GCF_000001635.26 Mus musculus | reverse complement strand
ATGATATTCTCTTACTCCTTGTATCAATTGATATCATTTTCATGTGTAAGTAATTTTCTCTCCACCTCATTTTCAAGGTAGAACAGACTTTATACGACACAAGCAAACTTTAGAAGTATTTACACATTCTCATCTTTCCAGTGCCATCCTCTTTCTGAGTCAGAGATTTTGGCAGAACACGGGTTTTTATTTTTCATGTATCTTCCTTGTTCTTTATCATGTCTATTTATTCACAAGGCATTTGTGATGCTAGAGATATGTCTCATTGTTTATGATCCCTGGCTATTGTTCAGAGGATCTAGGTTCAGTTCCAAGCACACAGGTGGTGGCTCACAAGGACCCATAACTATAGTTTCATGGGGTCTGACTCTCTCAACTGGCTTCTGCAGGTGCCGGGAATGCACATTGAGCAGACATACATCAAACCAAAAAAGTCATGGACATAAAAAAATAAAATAAAAAGGAGACACTTGCAGCATCTCTATTTGTACACCACTATGCCACCCACAGTCGTTGACGCTGATAGGTCACTAGTGTTTTTATCTTCAGTATATCCAGAAACAGGTGTCAAAGATACTTCAGCTATGGCAACTGTTTTATGCTCTGCCCTCATTCTCACATGCACACTCAGAGAATCTATACATTACTGAAGTAGAAACTTAAGGGTTCTTTGGAAAGTCAGTTGAATGGTGTTTTGCTGGAGCAAACATGTGAAGGAATGCTTTGTTAAGGTGGACATAGGTGTGAAAATCTAAAGCAGGCTTGGGAAGGAATGTTTTACTAAAGTATACACAATGGAGAGGATATTCTGTCAAAGTAAGCATATGAAAGGACACGTGATAAAAGATTCTTTGCGAATGACACATATGTGTTGCTCCACCTTACATTGTGTAGTTGAGCTTTATTTAACAGGGCTCCTTGGACTCAGCCTGATTGAGGAAAGACTTGTGCTGAGGCAAGATCTATGCTGAGGCAAGGCACGTGGAGGAAATATGGTGTTTGGAGGGTATAAATGGGACTCCACAGAATGACAGAGATAGAGATTGGCTTGGTGGTAAAACTAGCTGTTTGAACTTGTGGGTCTCACATCTTTGCTGATCTTTGCTTCCCTGAGTGAAGCACAGCCTAGAACTTCTCCTGGTGTCTCCGTTGGTCCCTCTTGCTGACTTGATCCAAGGCTGAGGCCTGGCTGTCTCAGTTAGGTTAGGTCTTGTCACCATTGTTGCTAACCTCATGATACAGAACTGGACTATTGAACTACTGCTGCCTGCTAACCTATGTACTGAACTGCCAATTTCCAGACAACACAGTTGGGAGTTGCTCCAAAATCCTGTCAAAACAGGTCTACTTCTCTGCACTGTATTCTTTTCTTTCAACTACCTCTGGTGGGTAGTGGGCTAAAGGGAGGTTAAAGCATTTAAGAACCATCATTAAAAATAAGTTTTTTTTTTTTAAATGAAATTACGCAGGCCCTCCTGAGATAAGCACTACCTGTGTGAACAAAAACTTGACTGCTTAAGGAGCCCTGTAAAGAGACAATTAGGCTTCCTGTAAAGAGACAATTAGGCTTCCTGTAAAGAGACAATTAGGCTCTTGGTAAAGAGACAATTAGGCTCCCGGTAAAGAGACAATTAGGCTTCCTGTAAAGAGACAATAAGGCTCTCAGTAAGAGACAATTAGGCTCTCGGTAAAAAGAAAATTAGGGTCTCCGGCTCTGGAGACGAGAAAGTGAAAGTAAGAGGGTAGTGAAATTAAGAGGGTAATAGGGACAGTCTATGGATTACTTTCTTTTTCTAGCCATTTGGGTAATTTTTCTTACTGCCTTTTGGTTTAAGGTCTGGCCAAAAGGATGGCCGATTCAGGAGTCAGAACAAATATTACAAGGCCTGGGCTATGCAAAGAGCCCAGACATAAGTGCCAGGATGCTCCCTTCGAAAGATAAGGAAGGGCATGATGGGATGTTTCAACCATATGTGCTTGAGCTGCCCATTACCTTATGGGGTAGAGATTTGTTGAAAATGGTGTCCTGTTTAGGAGTAAGGATTGCCCCTACGGCCATTTGGCCTCAAAAGATACAGTTGAGGTTTGATTCCTTGCATACTTTAAATGATTTTCAGAAATTGTTAGGCGATATCAATTGGATTCGGCCCTATTTGAAGATCCCAAATGTTAAATTAAAACCTCTGTTTCAAATTTTAGGAGACTCAGAAGTAAGTTCCAAAAGGGAATTAACACCTGAGGCTAGAAAGGCCCTTACCCTAGTGGAAGAAGAATTGATTAAAGCCCAGCTTCAGTGCCCTCGCTGTGGCCTTTGTTTTGGCATACATGTTGTGTGTATGGTGTATGTGTCGGTTGTGGAATGCCCAGGTCCGCACTGCCACCATGGTGGTATGGTGGTGCAAGCTTTTGCCACAGTGGAAGCAGGGCAGTCACCTCAGATTTGGCTTATTGCCATGAAGAATGAACAATGAAGCCATCGCTCCGCAGGGTTGTAAGGCTAAGCACTGCACAGAGGTTTGTCTGGAAGCTGTTTGACGATCTCTGGGAGGTATGTCTGATTGCATGAGGGTTGAGTGTCCTAGTGCCCTTCCCCCAGGAAAAAATGACACGGGAGCAGGTCAGGGTTGCTCTGGGTAAAAACCTGTGAGCCTAAGAGTCAATCCTGTACATGGCCCCTATTTCTGCACACTGGAGATCAGACCTCTATCTTCACCCATGGAGCTTGCTTCAAAGGAATATAGAAGGGGGAATTGTGGGAAGCCATTCCAGACTCCCTGGCCAGCTGGACGGAAATCTGTGCCAGGCAGTAAACAAGCCCATATTTGGTGGATGGCTCGCCCTTAATCCCTGATTGGCTGAGCAAGCCTGCCTGGTGAGGCGATGTGACTTGTGGTGATTGGTTGAGGCGTGGTTGTGGCTTGAGTGGATACGCTTGTACCCCAAGGCACGGGGGATTTGAAGAGAGAAGCTGCCTGAGTAAACTGCTTTAAGAAGAACAGGTGGTTTCGTTTTCCTTGCTGGTTGAGTTGGACACAACACTGTATGACTCTCTTGTGTGAGGGGTGTTAGCAGTTTCAGAGGATATTTAATAATCTTATCAGAAATTATTTAACCTGACAGTCAGAACTGCTCTACCTTGGACTCAGTCTCAATGAACAGTCTCACGATCCCCAGAGGAGAGGAGTGAGTGTCTGGCTGTATAAAGCTATGGATCCAATTGTCAGCGGGTAGACAGGAGGCAGTCTGAGATCTCTGGACCTCATGGAGGCCAGAGATAACAGGTTTTCAGTCTCAAACATCACAGATGTCACTAGACACCACAGAAGAGCTTAGAACAAAATGGAGGCCCTTGGGGGTGGTTCGGTCAATCCTGGAGCTGAAAAGAGGAGTTGTCAGGGGGAAGGGGTTGCTGTGTGGTTCCCACACAGACCAGGGTCCTTGGTCCAGTCCTTGGTCCAGTCTGTGGCTAGAGCACAGAAAGGCCTTCTAGCAGGAGGTTAGACACAGCTCTTTTAAGGGAAAGCCAATTCCATTGTTCAAGTATGGCGGATCTTGTTGACAGGGACAGTCTATGGTTTTAGAGTTTTATTGTAGAAAGACAGAGAGAAAGAGAGAAAGTAAAAAGAAAGAGAGAGGTTGGCCACGGCCACTTGGAGAGAAGAGGGGAAGGGAGGGGGAAAAGAAGAGCTAGAGATAAGAGTAAGAATGATGAGAGCTTAAGAAAGAGAGAAGGGTCCTGTCAGCAAAATCTTTCTGGCATATGCAATAGTGTCTGGGTTTGGTGGTTGTATATGGGATGGATCCCCAAGTGGGGCAGTCTCTGGATGGTCCTTACTTCTGTTTCAGCTCCAAACTTTGTCTCTGTAACTCCTTCCATGGGTATTTTGTTCCCCATTCTAAGAAGGATCAAAATATCCACACTTTGGTCTTCCTTCTTTTTGAGTTTCATGTGGTTTGGAAATTGTATCTTGGGTATTCAGAGCTTCTGGGCTAATAGCCACTTATCAGTGAGTGCACACCATATGGTTTCTTTTGTGACTGGGTTACCTCACTCAGGATGATATCCTCCAGATCCATCCATTTGACTAAGAATTTCATAAATTCATTGTTTTTAATTGCTGTGTAGTACTCCATCGTGTAAATGTTCCACATTTTCTGTAACCATTCCTCTGTTGAGGGACATCTGTATTATTTCCAGCTTCTGACTATTATAAATAAGTCTGCTATGAACATAGTGGGGCATGGGTCCTTATTACAAGTTGGAACATCTTCTGGGTATATGCCCAGGAGAGGTATTGCTGAATCTTCCGGTTGTACTATGTCCAATTTTCTGAGGAACTGCCAGACTATGCCAGTGTCTGGCATATACAGAAGTGGATGCTCACAGTCATCTATTGGATGGAACACAGGGCCCCTAATGAAGGAGCTAGAGAAAGTACCCAAGGAGCTAAAGTGGTCTGCAACCCTATAGGAGGAACAACAATATGAACTAACCAGTACCCCTCAGACCTGTGTCTCTAGTTGCATATAAGTCAGAGGAAAAGGTGTGGAGAGCCGTGCCGCAAGCAATCGTGTGCGTGCCGTGAGCAATCGCCATTATAAGATGGCGCTGGATTCCACTGCGCTTAACTAGTAAACAAGCCTTATGCACAAGTGCAAGAGTGAACTCACGCCTAGTCACTGACCATCTCGTGGCATAGTAATGGGGTCATGGGCGAGCAACGAATCAGGAGCTGTCATGCCACATCAGGTGCTGAAACGTCACACTGCGGGCTATATAAGCAGCGACATTTTCCTGGTTCGGGGTCTTCCCTCATGATAAGTAAGCAATAAAAGCTTTGCCGCAGAAGATTCTGGTTGTCCTGAGTGTGTTCTTGCCGGCGGGGACAAAAGCTTGGGCAATAAAAAGGTAATGGGTGAGTTAGCGACCAAGGTGGGGGGAGAGTATAGGGGACTTTCATGATAGCATTTGAAATGTAAATGAAGAAAATATCTAATAAAATTAAGAGAGGAGGGGGCAAGGGGCCCCTTTTATAGTAGGCTGGGCTAACTTGTAGTTGCAGGGTAGCTGTGGGGAGGAGCATACCTGGCTATTGTTAGGTAGCTGTGAGGGTAGATACCAGCTGGAATGCCAGGAGCTTGGGACTTTGTCTGAATGACTGATATTCACAGAATTATGAAGTTAGGGGCTCTGTGGTGTCAGGCACCTGTCTCTGGGAACTTGGCTCACTGTTCTGTCCCTTGTAGTTTTCTACTGGGTCTCTGGAGCAAGCCTCATTCAGTCAATACAGGTTGCCTTTCACGGTCACAAAACTGACAGTCCGAAGGTGCCCAGAGGAGAGGAGTCTCTACTCCCAGGTGCTCTAATATGCCCAGGATCTTAGGGTTCCAGGATCCCAGGATCCCAGGAGCTTCGTCACATAGGAATCTCAGGCTTTCAGAGGCAGCTTGATTCCCAGGAACTCTGAAACACCCAGAATCTCAGGATTCCAGGATCCAAGAATCACAGAATCACAGAGAAAGCCAGACTCTGAGTTCTGACTCAACTGGGATTACAGGAAGGACAGGTTCCAATCAGCGATATCAAGGGCAGGGAGCACTTGAGATAATCAGATGGCAGGAGGCAAGTGTAAGAACATAAGCAACAGAAACCAAGTTTACTTGGCATCATCAGAACCCAATTCTCCCACAATTGCAAGTCCTGGATACACCACCACACCAGAAAAGCAAGATATGGATCTAAAGTCACTTCTCATGATCATGAGGGAGGACTTTAAGAAGGACATAAATAACTCCCTTAAAGAAGTATAGGAGAACACAGGTAAGCAAGGGGAAATTCTTAAAGAGGAAACACACACACACACACACACACACACACACAATCCCTGAAAGAATTACAGGAAAACAGAACAAAACAGGTGAAGGAATTGAACAAAATCATCCAGGATCTAAAAATGGCAGTAGAAACAATAGAAAGATCACAAAGGGAGGCAACCTTGGAGATAGAAAACCTAGGAAAGGGATCAGGAGTTACAAATGCAAGCATCACTAACAGAATACCAGAGATGAAGGAGAGAATATCAGGTGCAGAAGATACCATAGAATACATTGACAATAAAAGAAAATGCAAAATGCAAAAAGATCCTAACTCAAAACATCCAGGAAATCCAGGACACAATGAGAAGACCAAACCTAAGGAAAACAGGTATAGCAGAGAGTGAGGATTTCCAACTTAAAGGGCCAGTAAATATCGTCAACAAAATTATAGAAGGAAACTTCTCTAAGATAAAGAAAGAGATGTCCATGAACATACAAGAAGCCTACAGAACTCCAAATAGATTGGACCAGAAAAGAAATTCCTCCTGGCACATAATAATCAAAACACCAAATGCACAGAACAAAGAAAGAGTATTAAAAGGAGTAAGGGAAAAAGGTCAAATAACATAAAGTCAGATCTATCAGAATTACACCAAACTCCTTGAGAGAGACAATGAAAGCCAGAAGATCCTGGACAATTGTCACACAGACTCTATTCTCAACAATTAAAGAACCTCTGGTGGAATCACCATTCCTGACCTCAAGCTGTACTACAGAGCAATTGTGATAATAACTGCATGGTATTAGTACTGTGACAGGCAGGTAGATTAATGGAATAGAATTGAAGTTCCAGAAATGAACCCACACATCTATAGACACTTGATCTTTGACAAAGGAGCTAAAATCATACAGTGGAAAAAGACAGCATTTTCAACAAATGGTACTGGCTCAACTGGTGGTTAGCATGTAGAAGAATTCAAATTGATCCATTCTTATCTCCTTGAACAAAGCTCAAGTCCAAGTAGATCAAGGACCTCCACATAAAACCAGATATATTCAAACTAATCAAAGAGAAAGTGGGAAAGAGCCTCAAACATATGGGCACAGGGGGAAAATTTCTGAACAGAATACCATTGGCTTATGCTGTAAGATCAAGAATTGACAGATGGGACCTCCTAAAATAGCAAAGCTTCTGTAAGGCAAAGGACACTGTCAAGAAGACAAAAGGCAACCAACATTTTGGAAAAAGATCTTTACCTACCCAACATTGGATAGAGGGCTATCCAATATATTGAAAGAAATCAACAAATTAGACTCTAGAGTACCAAATAACCCTATTAAAAATGGGATACAGAGCTAAACAAATAACTCTCAGCTTTGGAAACTCGAATGGCTGAGAAACACCTTAAGAAATGTTCAACATCCTTAGTTGTCAGGGAAATGCAAATCAAAAATACCCTGAGATTCCACCACACACCAGTTAGAATGCCTAAGATCAAATGCTCAAGTGACAGCAGATGCTGGCAAGGTTGTGGAGAAAAAGGAACACTCCTCCATTATTGGTGGAATTACAAGCTGGTACAATCACTTGGGAAATCAGTTTGGCAGTTTCTCAGAAAATTGGACATAGGACTACCTGAGGAGCCAGCAATACCACTCCTGGGTATATACCCATATGGTGCCCAAACATTAATAAGGACACATGCTACACTATGTTCATAGCAGCCTTATTTATAATAGCCAGAAGGTAGAAAGAATACAGATTCTCCTCTATAGAAGAATGCATACAGATAATGTGCTACATTTCCACAATCGAGTACGACTGAGCTATACAAAACAATGAATTTATGAAATTCATAAGCAAATGGATGGATCTGGAGGGTATCATCCTGAGTGAAGTAACCCAGTTCCAAAAGAACACACATGATATGCACTCACTGATAAGTGGATATTAGCCCAGAAACACAGAAGCTCGAAATACCCAAGATACAATTCACAAAGCACATAAAATGCAAGAAGAAGGAAGACCACAGTGTGGATACTTTGATCCTTTGTAGAAGGGTGAACAAAATACTCATGGAAGGAGTTACAGAGACAAAGTGCAGAGCAGAGACTGAAGGAATGACCAGCCAGAGACTCCCCCACCTGGGGATCCATCCCATATATTATCACCAATCCCACACACTATTGTGGATGCCAACAAGTGCTTGCTGACAGGAGCCTGTTATAGCTGTCCCCTGAGAGGTTCTGCCATGACTGACAAATACCAAAGTGGATGCTCACAGCCATCCATTGTACTGAGCACAGAGTTCACAATGAAGGAGCTAGAGAAAGGAGCAAAGGAATTGAAGGGGTTTGCAGCTCCATAGGAGGAACAACAATATGAACTAACCAGTATCCCTAGAGCTCCCAGGGACTAAACCACCATCCAAAGCGTACACATGGTGGGACTGATGGTTCTAGCTACATATGCAGCAGAGGATGGCCTAGTTGGTCATTAATGGGAGCAGAGGCCATTGGTCCTGTGAAGGCTCTATACTCCAGTATAGGAGAATGCTAGGTCCAAGAAGTGGTATTAGGTGGATTAGAGAGCAGGGGCAGGAGGGAGGGTAAAAGGGAAGGGGGCTTTCTGAGGGAAAACCAGGAAAGGGGATACTATTTGAAATGTAAATAAAGAAAATAACTAAAAAAATAGAAAATAACTAAAATAAAAAGAAATCATTTAACATCGTACGCTTGAAAAGTAGATGTACAAAATAAAAGGGAATGCATATTGTTTAAATGCATATTCAATTTTCAAAAATATTCTTGGCTTAGTGGTAAAATGTTAACATCAGATAAATAACTTACATAATGATAGATAGATAATGCCTTGAAACCAGTTGATTAATAATAATATATAGGACTGGAGATGTGGCTCAGGGCTTAAGGGTACTGGTTGTTCCTCTAGAGGTCCAGAGTTAAATTCTCAGGAACCAAGTGATGGCTCACAACCATCTGTAATGGGATCTGATGCCCTCTTTTTGTGTGTCTCATGAGAGTGACAATGCACTCACATACATAAAATAAATAAATAAATCTTAAAAATTAAAAATAATACTAATACATAGGTTTGAAAGAATGTCTCCATGCCTAGAATTTTTTATGCACCCAAGTCTGTCCATACTCTCATGATTCTCCTGCTTTTGTTTCCCCAATTCTGTGTTTACAGATGTGAATCACCACTCCTTGCCATGATATTTTATTTATTTAACTTTATTTTATAATTTACTTTTTATATACGTTTAGATTTCACTAATTTGAAATCCTGGCAGTTTCAGCGTTTATGTTTCTGCTATTGATTTTCGTTCATATCAAAATTTTTTGATTGGCAACAGTCTCAGATGCAGTGGCCTACTGGTCTCTGTAAAATCTTTACTTGGATTAGGATGGCTGTTCTTCCTTGTGCAGAGACTTTTAAACTATTCATGATGCCAGAAAGACCATCTTAATGAACCCAGATTCAATGTTGCTAATTTCTAGATTACACTAGCATCTGTATTTCAGGAATTAAAACTCACGGCAGTGTTGGTCAGCAGCCATGACTTCATGAAGAGATCTGTTTTTATCCTCCTTTCGTTTCTGCAAATTTAGACCTCTTTTTTTAGTTTTCTGAAGTTGTGGGAAGGGTACTTACTAGTTTCTACTGGGTTTCTTTTGCTTTGAGATAAAGTTTCTCTGATCAGTCTCAAATTAATGTCCAATAAAATTTCCACAGAGCTAATTCTGAGATGTTCTTTGCATTTCTGTCCATAGTTAGCCCAGGAACTGAAGTCCAAATTTCTGGGGCACTAATTTTTATCTCCCGTATAAGAGTGGCTTTGGAAATTAGTGATATTAAACAAATGTAGTCTCATTTGTCTTTTTTTCCCCTGCCTCCTCCTCCTCCTTCTTCTTCTTCTTCTTCTTCTTCTTCTTCTTCTTCTTCTTCTTCTTCTTCTTCTTCTTCTTCTTCTTCTTCTTCTTCTTCTTCTTCTTCTTCTTCTTTCTCCTTCTTCTTCTTCTTCTTCTTCTTCTTCTTCTTCTTCTTCTTCTTCTTCTTCTTCTTCTTCTTCTTCTTCTTCTTCTTCTTCTTCTTCTTCTTCTTTTAAACTCCATTTCTTTTGTTGTTGTGATAATTTTGAATATATACTATTACTTCCCTAGGACTGTCTATCTCAGGTAGGTCTGCTAATGTTTCTGCAAAAAAAAATCAATTGATGTAAATGCATTTTGGATTTTAACAAAGAGGTTGCTTCTAGAGTACTTATTGCATTTCTGCTGAAGATGTGTTATCCGCTATCTCTCAGTGATCCCTCTTGCTCCCTGTGATGGCAATTTTGTTGATTGACACCAGCCACACTTGCACACACTGCTCAGGCATTTGCTTTTGTATTTGCTGACTGCTTTGCATAAGTCTGTCCAGTCAAGCTCAGCTGCTCTAAATACAGAAACTAGGCCTCTGCTCTGAAAACTGAGCAGTGTCAAACAGCAGGGGGAGCAGGATGGAGTTTCAGACCCAGGTACTCATGTCCCTGCTGCTCTGCATGTCTGGTAAGAAATTCAAAATCATTATAATCTTTTCAGGGTCACATCTTTGTTTGCAAGAAATTTATAATATGTGTCAAACTAAAATATGTCCTATACAATAATACTCTGACAGCATGATATTGCAAAGAGATTAAAGCAAATTTTAACTGCTGCTATATTCCGTGTTTGTACATGTATATATGTTTGTTGTCTATTTCTTATTGTAGGTGCCTGTGCAGACATTGTGATGACTCAGTCTCCAACTTTCCTTGCTGTGACAGCAAGTAAGAAGGTCACCATTAGTTGCACGGCCAGTGAGAGCCTTTATTCAAGCAAACACAAGGTGCACTACTTGGCTTGGTACCAGAAGAAACCAGAGCAATCTCCTAAACTGCTGATATACGGGGCATCCAACCGATACATTGGGGTCCCTGATCGCTTCACAGGCAGTGGATCTGGGACAGATTTCACTCTGACCATCAGCAGTGTACAGGTTGAAGACCTCACACATTATTACTGTGCACAGTTTTACAGCTATCCTCTCACAGTGCTTCAGCCTCCTACACAAACCTTCTTGAGAGTCTCACCAGCTGCCTATACCACACACACCCCTGGTCTTGCACACTCCCACCCCCCAACACTTCCTGAGAGCTGGTGTGCCTGAAAAATTGATGAGCCCAGTAAATATGATTTTTTTATGTCTCATGTCTTTTCATATGAAAAACCATTGTATAAAAATGCAAAAATGAACTCAGTATTGTTTGTTTATTCTTTTTGTAACACATTACTACAAACACTTCTGCTTGAATATGAGCAATTTATTTTTTCTATAGTGCTGGAATTCTGCTAGGCAACATAAGACTCTTTGGGCTGAAGTTATAAAGAGTCTGTGAATGTGATGAATATATCAAATCTGTATTCCAATTTGGAACCTCTAGGAAATAGTAAGCTTTCTCCATTTTTAAAAATTACAAATTTATTTATTACTTCTTTCTTTACTGGTGCCCTTTTCTCCTGCCTTTTCCTTTCCGTTTTATAAATTCCTCTAATTTATATTAACTTTGCATGCATATGAGTGTCCATTAGTGTGTCTGTGTGTATGTGTGCTCATGTTTGTAGTGCACATATGGCATGCCATGTTTATAGGTGTGATCTGTCAGATGACAACTTGGATGTGATTTTCTTCTTTGACATTTGGTTTCTGGGAATGAAACTCAGGTTTGGCATCACACATGGTAGCAAGTGTATTTGTCATCTGACCTTTCTTGCTGCCCCTTAATATTTTTTATTGATATAAAGTCACTGGACAGAATTATCATGAATGAAACATTTTTTTCAATGTATCCTGGATTTTGATCATATACACTAATCTTCCCTATTTTGCCTTCTCTTTCCTGTTATCTCTTTCTCTAGACCCTCTTATACTTTTCAGGGAGAGAGAGAGAGAGAGAGAGAGAGAGAGAGAGAGAGAGAGAGAGAGAGAGAGAGAGAGAGAGAGAGAGGCATGGGATGGTTCTTAATTTGGGCCAGTTATTGGTTGGCCATTCATTCTATACCAATACTATGCAGGTTATTTTTTTACTGGTCATTTTATTTATTTACATTTCAAATGTTTCTCCTCCCTGGTCTCCCCACTGTAAATTCCTCATTCCATCTCCTTCCCATTTTCTTCTAAGAGGGTGTTCTCCCACCTGCCTGCCCACCCACTCCCACCTCACCCCTCTTGCACCACCGTTCACTGGGGCAACAATCCTCCACAGAACGAAGCACCACACCCCTCTCATTGATGCCAGATATGTAGCAGGATCCATGGACCAACCCACGCACACTCTTTGGTTGGTGGTTTAGTCCTGGGAGCTCTGACAGGTCCGGTTAGTGGATATTGTGGTTCTTCTTATGTGGGTGCAATCCCCTTCAGCTTCTTTAGTCCTTCCTCTAACTCTTCCAATGGAAGTCCAGTGATTGGCTGTATGTGCATCTTGGTTGAATGCTGGTAGAACATTTCAGAGGACAGCCATACTAGGCTCTTGTCTGCAAGCACTTCTTGGTATCAGCAATAGTGTTGAGTTTTGATATCTGCAGATTGGATGGATCCCAATGTGAGTGAGACTGTTTCTGGATGACCTTTCCTTCAGTCTCTGCTCCATTTTTTGGTCCCTGTACTTTCTTTATACAAGAACAATTTTAGGTTAAAAAAATTGAGATAGGTGGGTGGTCTCATCCCTGAACTGGAGGACATGCCTATCTACTGAGGGTGCACTCTTTAGGTTCTATCTCCCCTCTGTTGGGTATTTCAGCCAATGTCATCCGCATAGAGTTCTGGGAGCTTCTCGCATTCCTGACACCTAGGACTTTCTAGTGGTTCTACCCCCATTCTCCGTCCCCCATGCTATGGTTATCAATTTATTCTCCTGGCCCTCTGAACTTCTTTACTGTCTCTTCCCATTCCTGATCCTGCCTCCCATTGTTCCCCCCCCCTTCTCCTCTCCCACCCAGATCTCTCTACCTCCTATGATTATGTTGTTCTCTATCAGTGGGGTTGAAGCACTCAAATTTTGGTCTTTTATCTGGTTAAGCTTCATATGGTCTGTGAGTTGTGAGTTGTATCATGGGTATTCGGAACTTTTAGGCTAACCTTCACTTATCAGTGAGAATATACCATATATGTCTTTTGGGGTCTGTGTTATCTCACTCAGGATTATATTTTGTAGTTCTATACATTTGCCTAAAAATCATGAAGTCTTTATTTTTAATAGCTAAGTAGTATTACATTGTGTAAATATACCACATTTTCTGTATCCATTCTTCCCTTGAGGGACATCTGGGTTGTTTCAGCTTCTGGCTATTTTATATAAGGCTGCTATGAACATAGTGGAGCATATGTCCTTGCTATATGTTAGATCATCTTTTGGGTATATGCCCAGTAGTGGTATAGCTGGGTCTTCAGGTAGAAATATTTCCAATTTTCTGAGGAACTGCCAGACTGAATTCCAGCATGGTTATGCCAGCTTGCAATCCCACCAGCAATGGAGAATTCCTTTCTCCACATTTTTCCAGTATCCACTGTCACCTGCAAGTTTGATTATAGCCATTGGTATAAGATAGAATCTCAGGGTCAATTTGATTTGTATTTCCCTGATGATGATCTGATGATCTTTTGAATTTCCTTGGTTTCTTTGGTTATGTCTCCATTTTAATTTCTGATTTTGTTAATTTGGATACTGTCTCTGTGCCCTTTAGTTAGTTTGGCTATGGGTTTATCTATCTTGGTGATTTTTCTCAAAGAAGCAACTCTTAGTTTTGTTGATTGTTTGTATAGTTCTCTTTGTTTCTATTTGGTTGATTTAATCCTGAGCCTGATTATTTCAGTCTATTCCCCTTGGGTGTGTTTGCTTCTTTTTGTTCTAGAGCTTTCAGATGTGCTGTTAAATTGCTAATGTGGGATCTCTCCAAATTTTTTTTTTTTTGTGAAGGCAGTCAGTGCTATGAATTTTCCTCTTAGCATTGCTTTCATTTTGTCCCATAAGTTTGGGTATGCTGTGCCTTCATTTTCACTAAATTCTAAAATGTCTTTAGTTTCTTTGTTTCATTCCTTCTTCCAAGACCAAGTTATCATTGAATTGAGCATTGTTCAGATTCCATGTGTATATGGGCTTTCTGTTGTTTTTGTTGTTATTGAAGACCAGCCTTATTTCATGGTTGTCTGATATAATATATGAGATTAATTCAATGTTCTTGTATGTGTTGAGGTTTGTTTTGTGTCTTATATGGTCAATTTTTGTGAAGATACCATGAGGTGCTGAGAAGAAGGTATATCCTTTTGTTTTATGGTAAAATGTTTTGTAGATATCTGTTAAATCCATTTGGTTCATAACTTCTGTTTGCTTCATTTTGTCTCTGTTTTGTTTCTGTTTTCATGATTGGTCCATTTATTTGAGTAGTGTGTTGAAGTCTTCCACAATTATTGTGTGAGTTTCAATGTGTTTTGAACTTTAGCAATGTTTCTTTTACAAATGTACATGCCTTTGTATTTGGGGCATATATATTCAGAGTTGAGAGTTCATGTTAGTGTATCTTTTCTTTGATGATAATATAGTGTCCTTCCCCATCTTTTTGATAACTTTTTCTTTAAATTCTATTTTGTTTGATATTAGGATGCCTACTACAGCTTGTTTCTTGGGACCATTTTATTGGAAAAATTTTTTTCACCCATTTACTCTGAGACAGAGTGTGTTTTTGTCACTGAGATGTGTTTCCTATATGCAATAAAATGCTGGATCCTCTTTAAGTATCTAATCTGTTAACCTATGTATTTTTATTTGAGAGTTGAGTCCACTGATATTGAGAGATATTAAAGACCAATGATTATTGATTACTGTTATTTTTGTTGTTAGAGGTGGTATTATGTTAGTATAGTTCTCTTCTTTTGGGTTTGTTGTGATATGATTACTTTTTTGCTTTTTCTTGAATGTAGTTTCCCTTCTTGTGTTTGAGTTGGAAAGAAACTTTTAACTTTGGTTTTGCCATAAAATATCTTGGTTTCTCCATCTATGGTAATTGAAAATTTTGCTGGATATGCTAGCCTGGCCTGGCATTTATGTTCTCTTAGGGTCTGCATTACATCTGCCCAAGATCTTCTGGCTTTTTGAATATCTGTTGAGAAGTCTCATGTAATTCTGATAGCTTTGTCTTTATATGTTACTTAGCCATTTTCTCTTAGTGCTTTTAATATTCTTTCCTTGGTCTGTGCATTTAGTGTTTTGATTATTATGTGACAGGAGAAATTTCTTTTCTACTTCAATCTATTTGATGTTCTGCAGGCTTCTTTTATGTTTATGGCCATCTGGATACAGAAAATGTGATGCATTTATACAGTAGAATTGAACAACTATTGTGCTATTCAGCTATGAAAAACAAGGGCAACATGATTTTTTTAGGCAAATGGATAGAACTAGAAAATATTATCCTGAGTGAGGTAACACAGACCCAAAAGTGCATGCCTGGTATGTACTCATGTATAAGTGGATATTAGACATAAAATACAGGATACCCATGATATACTTCACAGACCCAAAAAGCTAAAGAAGAAAGAAGACCCTAGAGAAGGTGCTTGAATCTTTCTCAGAAGGGGGGAATAAAATGGTCATAAGAGTGAGAAGAAGGATGGTAACTGGAAAGGAGAAGGGAGGGGGAAGGGGCTAGTTTGGGGGAGAGAAGACCAGATATGAAAATAGACAAGAGAAAAAAGGACCAGGGGGATATATTCCACTTGTATATGTGACCTTCCTTGGGCTTCTGGTTCCTTCCCTTGTGAGTGAGATAGTTTTACAAAATTATCCCTATCAACTTTTTTAGGTGAAAATCTACCGGTTTTTCATGTTTACATTCCTAATTCACACTAGTTAAACCATATTCTATTACTTTCTTACTTCTCTCCAATAAGTTAATGCAAACTCAGTGACCTATGAACACGATACATATAATCTGGTCAGGGTATGTCTGGATCTTCTTCTCTGGCTCTCACAGGCCACAGTCAAGGTGATATCAAAGTTACATTCTCAGCTGTGTAGTCAAGAAAATCTCCTTGTGAGCACCCTGTGTGGGCCGGGGACAGCCAGCCACCGTCCGGACCGGAGGACAGGTGCCCGCCCGGTTGGGGAGGCGGCCTAAGCCACAGCAGCAGCGGTCGCCATCTTGGTCCGGGACCCGCCGAACTTAGGAAATTAGTCTGAACAGGTGAGAGGGTGCGCCAGAGAACCTGACAGCTTCTGGAACAGGCGGAAGCACAGAGGCGCTGAGGCAGCACCCTTTGTGGGCCGGGGACAGCCAGCCACCATCCGGACCGGAGGACAGGTGCCCGCCCGGTTGGGGAGGCGGCCTAAGCCACAGCAGCAGCGGTCGCCATCTTGGTCCGGGACCCGCCGAACTTAGAAAATTAGTCTGAACAGGTGAGAGGGTGCGCCAGAGAACCTGACAGCTTCTGGAACAGGCAGAAGCACAGAGGCGCTGAGGCAGCACCCTGTGTGGGCCGGGGACAGCCAGTCACCGTCCGGACCGGAGGACAGGTGCCCGCCCGGCAGGGGAGACGGTCTCAGCCGCAGCAGCAGCAGCGGTCGCCATCTTGGTTCCGGGACTCCAAGGAACTTAGGAATTTAATCTGCTTAGGTGAGAGTCTGTACCACCTGGGAACTGCCAAAGCAACACAGTGTCTGAGAAAGGTCCTGTTTTGGGCCTTCTTCTTCGGCCAGGAGGAGGTCCAAATACAAGATATCCGCGCACCTTCCCTGTAAGAGAGCTTGCCAGCAGAGAGTGCTCTGAGCACTGAAACTCAGAGGAGAGAATCTGTCTCCCAGGTCTGCTGATAGACGGTAACAGAATCACCAGAAGAACAATCTCTAAACAGAGTCAACTATAACTACTAACTCCAGAGATTACCAGATGGCGAAAGGTAAACGGAGGAATCTTACTAACAGGAACCAAGACCACTCACCATCACCAGAACCCAGCACACCCACTTCGCCCAGTCCAGGGAACCCCAACACACCTGAGAACCTAGACCTAGATTTAAAAGCATATCTCATGATGATGGTAGAGGACATCAAGAAGGACTTTAATAAATCATTTAAAGAAATACAGGAGAACACTGCTAAAGAGTTACAAGTCCTTAAAGAAAAACAGGAAAACACAATCAAACAGGTAGAAGTCCTTACAGAAAAAGAGGAAAAAACATACAAACAGGTGATGGAAATGAACAAAACCATACTAGACCTAAAAAGGGAAGTAGACACAATAAAGAAAACTCAAAGCGAGGCAACACTAGAGATAGAAACCCTAGGAAAGAAATCTGGAACCATAGATTTGAGCATCAGCAACAGAATACAAGAGATGGAAGAGAGAATCTCAGGTGCAGAAGATTCCATAGAGAACATCGGCACAACAATCAAAGAAAATGGAAAATGCAAAAAGATCCTAACTCAAAATATCCAGGAAATCCAGGACACAATAAGAAGACCAAACGTACGGATAATAGGAGTGGATGAGAATGAAGATTTTCAACTCAAAGGTCCAGCAAACATCTTCAACAAAATTATTGAAGAAAACTTCCCAAATCTAAAGAATGAGATGCCTATGAACATACAAGAAGCCTACAGAACTCCAAACAGACTGGACCAGAAAAGAAATTCCTCCCGACACATAATAATCAGAATGTCAAATGCACTAAATAAAGATAGAATACTAAAAGCAGTAAGGGAAAAAGGTCAAGTAACATATAAAGGCAAGCCTATCAGAATTACACCAGATTTTTCACCAGAGACTATGAAGGCCAGAAGAGCCTGGACAGATGTTATACAGACACTAAGAGAACACAAACTGCAGCCCAGGCTACTATACCCAGCCAAACTCTCAATTATCATAGATGGAGAAACCAAAGTATTCCACGACAAAACCAAATTCACGCATTATCTCTCCACGAATCCAGCCCTTCAAAGGATAATAACAGAAAAAAACCAATACAAGAACGGGAACAACGCCCTAGAAAAAACAAGAAGGTAATCCCTCAACAAACCTAAAAGAAGACAGCCACAAGAACAGAATGCCAACTTTAACAACTAAAATAACAGGAAGCAACAATTACTTTTCCTTAATATCTCTTAACATCAATGGTCTCAACTCGCCAATAAAAAGACATAGACTAACAAACTGGCTACACAAACAAGACCCAACATTTTGCTGCTTACAGGAAACTCATCTCAGAGAAAAAGATAGACACTACCTCAGAATGAAAGGCTGGAAAACAATTTTCCAAGCAAATGGTATGAAGAAACAAGCAGGAGTAGCCACCCTAATATCTGATAAGATTGACTTCCAACCCAAAGTCATCAAAAAAGACAAGGAGGGACACTTCATTCTCATCAAAGGTAAAATCCTCCAAGAGGAACTCTCAATTCTGAATATCTATGCTCCAAATACAAGAGCAGCCACATTCACTAAAGAAACTTTAGTAAAGCTCAA
Source organism: Mus musculus (assembly GCF_000001635.26). Lineage (NCBI taxonomy): Eukaryota > Metazoa > Chordata > Mammalia > Rodentia > Muridae > Mus > Mus musculus. The sequence goes on along the minus strand of NC_000072.6, from coordinate 70,051,161 downwards.
AGCACACATTGCACCTCACACAATAATAGTGGGAGACTTCAACACACCACTTTCACCAATGGACAGATCATGGAAACAGAAACTAAACAGGGACACACTGAAACTAACAGAAGTGATGAAACAAATGGATCTGACAGATATCTACAGAACATTTTATCCTAAAACAAAAGGATATACCTTCTTCTCAGCACCTCATGGTACCTTCTCCAAAATTGACCACATAATAGGTCACAAATCAGGCCTCAACAGATTCAAAAATATTGAAATTGTCCCATGTATCCTATCAGATCACCATGCACTAAGGCTGATCTTCAATAACAAAATAAATAACAGAAAGCCAACATTCACATGGAAACTGAACAACACTCTTCTCAATGATACCTTGGTCAAGGAAGGAATAAAGAAAGAAATTAAAGACTTTTTAGAGTTTAATGAAAATGAAGCCACAACGTACCCAAACCTTTGGGACACAATGAAAGCATTTCTAAGAGGGAAACTCATAGCTCTGAGTGCCTCCAAGAAAAAACGGGAGAGAGCACATACTAGCAGCTTGACAACACATCTAAAAGCTCTAGAAAAAAAGGAAGCAAATTCACCCAAGAGGAGTAGACGGCAGGAAATAATCAAACTCAGGGGTGAAATCAACCAAGTGGAAACAAGAAGAACTATTCAAAGAATTAACCAAACGAGGAGTTGGTTCTTTGAGAAAATCAACAAGATAGATAAACCCTTAGCTAGACTCACTAAAGGGCACAGGGACAAAATCCTAATTAACAAAATCAGAAATGAAAAGGGAGACATAACAACAGATCCTGAAGAAATCCAAAACACCATCAGATCCTTCTACAAAAGGCTATACTCAACAAAACTGGAAAACCTGGACGAAATGGACAAATTTCTGGACAGATACCAGGTACCAAAGTTGAATCAGGATCAAGTTGACCTTCTAAACAGTCCCATATCCCCTAAAGAAATAGAAGCAGTTATTAATAGTCTCCCAGCCAAAAAAAGCCCAGGACCAGACGGGTTTAGTGCAGAGTTCTATCAGACCTTCAAAGAAGATCTAACTCCAGTTCTGCACAAACTTTTTCACAAGATAGAAGTAGAAGGTATTCTACCCAACTCATTTTATGAAGCCACTATTACTCTGATACCTAAACCACAGAAAGATCCAACAAAGATAGAGAACTTCAGACCAATTTCTCTTATGAACATCGATGCAAAAATCCTTAATAAAATTCTCGCTAACCGCATCCAAGAACACATTAAAGCAATCATCCATCCTGACCAAGTAGGTTTTATTCCAGGGATGCAGGGATGGTTTAATATACGAAAATCCATCAATGTAATCCATTATATAAACAAACTCAAAGACAAAAACCACATGATCATCTCGTTAGATGCAGAAAAAGCATTTGACAAGATCCAACACCCATTCATGATAAAAGTTTTGGAAAGATCAGGAATTCAAGGCCCATACCTAAACATGATAAAAGCAATCTACAGCAAACCAGTAGCCAACATCAAAGTAAATGGAGAGAAGCTGGAAGCAATCCCACTAAAATCAGGGACTAGACAAGGCTGCCCACTTTCTCCCTACCTTTTCAACATAGTACTTGAAGTATTAGCCAGAGCAATTCGACAACAAAAGGAGATCAAGGGGATACAAATTGGAAAAGAGGAAGTCAAAATATCACTTTTTGCAGATGATATGATAGTATATATAAGTGACCCTAAAAATTCCACCAGAGAACTCCTAAACCTGATAAACAGCTTTGGTGAAGTAGCTGGATATAAAATTAACTCAAACAAGTCAATGGCCTTTCTCTACACAAAGAATAAACAGGCTGAGAAAGAAATTAGGGAAACAACACCCTTCTCAATAGCCACAAATAATATAAAATACCTCGGCGTGACTCTAACGAAGGAAGTGAAAGATCTGTATGATAAAAACTTCAAGTCCCTGAAGAAAGAAATTAAAGAAGATCTCAGAAGATGGAAAGATCTCCCATGCTCATGGATTGGCAGGATCAACATTGTAAAAATGGCTATCTTGCCAAAAGCAATCTACAGATTCAATGCAATCCCCATCAAAATTCCAACTCAATTCTTCAACGAATTAGAAGGAGCAATTTGCAAATTCATCTGGAATAACAAAAAACCGAGGATAGCAAAAACTCTTCTCAAGGATAAAAGAACCTCTGGTGGAATCACCATGCCTGACCTAAAGCTTTACTACAGAGCAATTGTGATAAAAACGGCATGGTACTGGTATAGAGACAGACAAGTGGACCAATGGAATAGAATTGAAGACCCAGAAATGAACCCACACACCTATGGTCACTTGATCTTCGACAAGGGAGCCAAAACCATCCAGTGGAAGAAAGACAGCATTTTCAACAATTGGTGCTGGCACAACTGGTTGTTATCATGTAGAAGAATGCGAATAGATCCATACTTATCTCCTTGTACTAAGGTCAAATCTAAGTGGATCAAGGAACTTCACATAAAACCAGAGACACTGAAACTTATAGAGGAGAAAGTGGGAAAAAGCCTTGAAGATATGGGCACAGGGGAAAAATTCCTGAACAGAACAGCAATGGCTTGTGCTGTAAGATCGAGAATTGACAAATGGGACCTAATGAAACTCCAAAGTTTCTGCAAGGCAAAAGACACTGTCAATAAGACAAAAGGACCACCAACAGACTGGGAAAGGATCTTTACCTATCCTAAATCAGATAGGGGACTAATATCCAACATATATAAAGAACTCAAGAAGGTGGACCTCAGAAAATCAAATAACCCCCTTAAAAAATGGGGCTCAGAACTGAACAAGGAATTCTCACCTGAGGAATACCGAATGGCAGAGAAGCACCTGAAAAAATGTTCAACATCCTTAATCATCAGGGAAATGCAAATCAAAACAACCCTGAGATTCCACCTCATACCAGTCAGAATGGCTAAGATCAAAAATTCAGGTGACAGCAGATGCTGGCGTGGATGTGGAGAAAGAGGAACACTCCTCCATTGTTGGTGGGATTGCAGGCTTGTACAACCACTCTGGAAATCAGTCTGGCGGTTCCTCAGAAAATTGGACATAGTACTACCGGAGGATCCAGCAATACCTCTCCTGGGCATATATCCAGAAGAAGCCCCAACTGGTAAGAAGGACACATGCTCCACTATGTTCATAGCAGCCTTATTTATAATAGCCAGAATCTGGAAAGAACCCAGATGCCCCTCAACAGAGGAATGGATACAGAAAATGTGGTACATCTACACAATGGAGTACTACTCAGCTATCAAAAAGAATGAATTTATGAAATTCCTAGCCAAATGGATGGACCTGGAGAGCATCATCCTGAGTGAGGTAACACATTCACAAAGGAACTCACACAATATGTACTCACTGATAAGTGGATACTAGCCCAAAACCTAGGATACCCACGATATAAGATACAATTTCCTAAACACATGAAACTCAAGAAAAATGAAGACTGAAGTGTGGACACTATGCCCCTCCTTAGAAGTGGGAACAAAACACCCATGGAAGGAGTTACAGAAACAAAGTATGGAGCTGAGATGAAAGGATGCACCATGTAGAGACTGCCATATCCAGGGATCCACCCCATAATCAGCTTCCAAATGCTGACACCATTGCATACACTAGCAAGATTTTATCGAAACGACCCAGATGTAGCTGTCTCTTGTGAGACTATGCCGGGGCCTAGCAAACACAGAAGTGGATGCTCACAGTCAGGTAATGGATGGATCACAGGGCTCCCAATGGAGGAGCTAGAGAAAGTACCCAAGGAGCTAAAGGGATCTTCAACCCTATAGGTGGAACAACATTATGAACTAACCAGTATCCCTGAGCTCTTGACTCTAGCTGCATATGTATCAAAAGATGGCCTAGTCGGCCATCACTGGAAAGAGAGGCCCATTGGACACGCAAACTTTATATGCCCCAGTACAGGGGAACGCCAGGGCCAAAAAGGGGGAATGGGTGGGTAGGGGAGTGGGGGTGGGAGGGTATGGGGGACTTTTGGTATAGCATTCGAAATGTAAATGAGCTAAATACCTAATAAAAAATGGAAAAAAAAAAAAAAAAAAAAAAAAAAAAAAAAAAAAAAAAAAAAAAAAAAAAAAAAAAGAAAATCTCCTTGTGAGATCAGTAAGGACATCCATGGGACTGTTTTTTCTTTCTTTCTTCCTTCCTTCCTTCCTTCCTTCCTTCCTTCCTTCCTTCCTTCCTTCCTCTCTCTCTCTCTCTCTCTCTCTCTCTCTCTCTCTCTCTCTCTCTCCTTTTTGATTTTGACATAGGGTCTCACTATGCTTCCCTTGAAACTCAAAAAGGACCTTAGGTTTTGATATCCTGTGTTTTTCTGAAGATTGCTAGTGACTTTTAAATGATCTTTTGTAGTTTCCATAATCTTCTCAGTTTTGACAGTAGACCAAAAACATAAAAATCACTTCACTTGAAAAATTAGTAAAAAAAGGAAGTCATAAAGTGACTATAAATGATGGCAAAACTATAGAGAAAAACCAAGCAGTATATGTTGCTGCAGACTGTTACAGCCATTGTGAACATCAGTATAAAGGAAACTCAGGAATATATGGAACCACTAAATGATTCGGCTATTCCTGAACTAAGTATATATCTGAAAAAATATAAATCACCATAATATCAATATATTACATTTACACACAGATATATTTAAATCTATCTATCTATCTATCTATCTATCTATCTATCTATCTATCTATCTATCTATCTAACCATCCATCTATCTATCTAAGGATGGTGTAGTTGAAAGCCCCATTAAGGTTTTACCGGGACAGAACTCAGCTCTAACTTGTTGATTAATTGTTCTTTCTCTCACAAAATTCAGACATGATTCACATGTGAACTCACAGAGACTCTGGCAATATACACAGGTCCAGCAAAAGTCCAAGCTAGATTGGATCCCAGTGGTGAGAGGGGGAAATGGACATAAGGTCTCATCTTTAACCATGAAACTATCAAGGAGCCACCATACTGTTGTCTCTTTCATATGATCATGTGTAGGCAGTTGACAGAGTAGATTTGAATATGCTCATCAGAAATAATTTAATAGTTTATACCTGAAAAGTAGATGTATAAAATTATATATTTAATACAAAATAAAAGTGAAATGCATATTTTTAAATACATATTTAATTTTCAAAAGTTTTCTTGGCTTAATGGTAAAATGTTAACATTGGATAAAAAACTTTACTTTGGATAGAAAGTGACATAAGCTGCCTTGTAACCATGTTGATTGATGATACACAAGTTGAAAGATTGTTTCCATTCATAGACTAGGCTGGCCTACATACCCCAGGCAGGCCTCAAACTCATGATCCTGCTGTTTCCATTTCCCCATTTCTGGGATTAGATGTGAATCTAATACTCCTTCTAAAAATTTTCTTTTGTTTCTTGTACTTTATACATAATGCTGGCTCTATAATTTCAATTTTATTTTCATTTATATTCAATCATTTTTTTTTTTACTTTGGATGACAACAATCTCTGATGTTATGGTCTACTGATTTTTGTAAAATTATTGCTTGTTATAAGAAAGCTGTGTCTCCTTTGGGAGAGTTTTGTTGTTGTTGTTAACCTGTTTACCTTGTCTGCCAAAATCATTCAGTTTCAATACTGCTAATTTCAAAATTGCCCTATAATATGCTTTTCTGAAAGAAACACTCTTGACAGTGTTGGTCTACAACAGTGATTTCATGGAGAAATCTGGATCTTTCATTCTTTTCCATTGTCCTAGTTTAGAGCCCTTTTTCAGTTTCATGAATTTGTGGAAAAAACATTTATGATTTTCTGCTGGGTTTAATTTTTGTTTCAAGATTAAAGTTTCTCAGTTCCCTGGACTAAATTAGTGTCTCCCAGAATTTCGACAGAATGAATTCTGAGCTCTTCTTTTCATTTCTGTCCCGTGTTTAGCCTTGAAACAGAAGCAGAGGCACTGTTCATTGACCTCAGTGGCTGTGCAGATGGGAGATACTGAACAAATTTAGCACTGATTCCTCCATTTTTAGCATTTTCTTTCTGTGTCTCTACCCTCCACCCTTATTCTACTATGTATTTCCTTTATTGTTGTGATTTTCTGAGCATATCTTATTATTTCCCTGAGACTGTCAATCTGAGATAGCTGTCCTAAAGTTTCTGCAAAATTCCACTGATTTAAAAATATTACTTGTGTTTTAACCAATGTTGCTATTAGTACATTTTTGATGATCTGTTAGCTAGTATCTTTCAGTGATCATTCATACTCTTAGTGATGGTATTTTTGGCTGTTGATTGACACCATATACTCTTGCACACACTGCCCAGGCTTTTGCTTTTTTACTGCTGACTGTTTTGCATGGGCACCTCAACCCTAGCTCAGCTGCCTCAGAATTTATAAACCAGTGTGAACTGAGCAGCATCAGACAGGCAGGGGGAGCAAGATGGATTCACAGGCCCAGGTCCTCATGTTGCTGCTGCTATCGGTATCTGGTGAGAAATTTAAAAGTATTATTATCATTTCAGAGTCACATTTTTTTATTTAAGAAATTTACAATGTGTTCAAGTGTGGGCTATTTATTACATAATAATACTGTAACAATATGATGTTACAAGGATCTTTGACAAATTTCAACTGTTATTATAATCAATGTTTCTGTATGTATGCATGTTCACTGTCTACTCATTATTTCAGGTACCTGTGGAGACATTTTGATGACCCAGTCTCCATCCTCCCTGACTGTGTCAGCAGGAGAGAAGGTCACTATGAGCTGCAAGTCCAGTCAGAGTCTTTTAGCTAGTGGCAACCAAAATAACTACTTGGCCTGGCACCAGCAGAAACCAGGACGATCTCCTAAAATGCTGATAATTTGGGCATCCACTAGGGTATCTGGAGTCCCTGATCGCTTCATAGGCAGTGGATCTGGGACGGATTTCACTCTGACCATCAACAGTGTGCAGGCTGAAGATCTGGCTGTTTATTACTGTCAGCAGTCCTACAGCGCTCCTACCACAGTGCTTTAGCCTTCTACACAAACCTCCTTGAGACACTCACCAGCTGCCTACACCACACACATCCCTGGGTCTGCACATTTCCTTCTTCTAAGAGTCAGTGTGCCTGAAAGACTCTACAAAATTTTACAAAACACATCAAAAAATGAAGGTTTCAAAATATTTTTTGTCTTTTGTTATGAAAAACCTTTATATGAAAATGCAGAAAATAGCTCATTATTATATTTCTTTTCCTTCTGTAACAATTTGCTTGACTATGAGAGTTATATTTGAATAGTTCTGGAGTTCCAGTATCTGAAATAAGTCTCTTTTCACTGACTTGAATGATGATGGCAAACTGCATTTTGTCTTAGGGACTCTAGAAAAAGTATTCTCTAGCCTTTAGAGAGCGTTCTTACTTCTTGTGTCATTTTTTTCTGCTTTTCCTCCCTTTTTCATAAATTCTTTTAATTTTTTTACTTCATTATAGTTAATTAGCTGTTTTCTTTGTGCAGGTGAGTGTGTGTTTGTGTCTCTCTCTGTGTGTCCCCATTGTAGCTTGTGAGGGTATATCTCTATGTGTGTCTACACGGTAGCTGCACATATTTTATGGCAAGTTTGAGAGGTCAGAAGACAACTTGGAAGTTTCTCTTTTTGTCATTTAGGTTCTGGGCATTAAATTCAGGTTTTTTTTTTTTTTTTTTTTTTTTTTTTTTTTTTTTTTTTTTTTTTGGTTTTTCGAGGCAGGGTTTTTCTGTGTAGCCCTGGCTGTCCTGGAACTCACTTTGTAGACCAGGCTGTCCTCGAACTCAGAAATCCGCCTGCCTCTGCCTCCTAAGTGCTGGGATTAAAGGCGTGTGCCACCACGCCTGGCTTAAATTCAATTTTGATATTAGGGTTGGTATTAAGTGTCTTCATCCTCTGAGTAATTTTACTGCTCCTTAAAACCCTTTATCAATATTAATTCATTGGACACAATTTTCATAAAAGCAATGGCTTTCCAATATATCATATATTTTGACCATATGTGCTAAATTTACCCTTTCCCCTTCCCTTTTATGATATCTTTTCTACCTCTAGTCTATCTTTTACTTTTCTCTTTCTTACACACACATATACACACCACACACACTCATGACATACACACATACATATACACACATACATATACATATACACACATACACACACACACACACACATATATATATGTACATATACACACACACACACATATATATATGTACATATACACACATACACACTACAGTTATACACACATAGATACATATCCACATACATACACACATATATATACATACATGTGCACAATCATACTTGCACACATATGCTCTCATACAGAAATATACACATGCATACACATTCTCACCTAGAAACATAAAAATTACACACATAGGATTGGTGTATTTAGAATCCACAAAGGAGAGAAAGTGTGATATTTTTTGCTCTTGTTTCTGGGGCCACATCTCCTTGTGAAGTCTCCATATCTGATTTCCAACTCTAGAGACTGAGAAACCTCCCTCCATCCTAATGGTAGATTTAATTTTGTGTCAAAAGATGTTACCTTTCAGTCCTTACATCTCATATGAATTAAAGAGCTTAATGTTTTCAGAGGGAAACATTGTGTGGTCTTGTGTAACCAATACACTAACCAATTGTGTTCATATCCTGATTAAGAACGTGATTATGGACTTATTTAAAGCAGATATTCTTGGCAGTGATTCTGGGAAATACAATCAGGAGGAAATGTGAAGATATAACGTGGACCAGAGATTGTAGGAAATACCATCCAGAGATTGCCCCAATTGGGCATCCATCCTATATACAGTCATGAAACCCAGACACTATTGTAGATGGCAACAAGTGCTTGCTGACAGGAGCCTGATATAGCTGTCTCCTGAGAGGGTCTGCCAGTACCTGACAAATACAGAGGTGGACACTCATAGCCAACCATTGGACTGAGCACAGGGTCCCCAATGGTGGAGCTACAGAAAAGACTGAAGGAGCTGAAGAAGTTTGCAGCCCCATAGGAGGAACAATAATATGAGACAACCATTAAGATGTAGCAACCATATCATGGTCTCTGCTTGTGCAGAAAATTCATGCAAGCTCGTGATAAAATCCCTGAAGGGACCAGGAGTAGTTGGGTCTTTTCTGACTATAACAAAGAATATAGGGCATAGTTGGAGGGATCTACATCCCTCCTGACAGCTTCTACTGAAAAGTGGCAGAATACTTGGCTTCTATCTTTGACACCAAGAAAGGCAAAGTCAACTTCTGCTCCTAATTAAATTTATATTAAAGCCTTTTACTTGAACCAACTGCCCTCTTTGATGTAATCATGATACATTCTTTTTTTTCCTCTATGCTAATAAATAAACAAGTTTGTTTTCTTTTAGCGACAAATGTTGCAATGACAAGTATGATATTCTGAGATTTAAAAAAGCAGTTGGGAACCAGAGAGACAGCTCAGTGTTTAAGACCCCTTTCTGTTCTTGCAGAAGATATGAATTCAGTTCCCTGGATTTATATGCCAGTTCATGACCATCTGTAACTCCACTTCTTTTGTTTTTTAATTTATTTTTTATTAGATATTTTCTTCATTCACATTTCAAACATTATCCCGAAAGTCCCCTATACCCTCCCCCCACCCCCACCCGCTCCCCAACCCACTCACTCCTGCTTCCTGGAACTGGCATTCTCCTGTACTGGGGCATATAATCTTCCCAAGATGTAACTCCACTTCTAAGGTAACCAATTCCCCTTTCTGAAATCCAACAGCAATAGGTACAAATGTAGTGCACAGACATACATGTAGGCCAAACACACATATCCCTAAAGTGAAAATAAAGACATTTTTAAAAACCTTAACTCTGAGAGATAATGGTGCTTCTGGAGCTCACATCCTTTACAGTAGAGCAATGACAGCTCACGTTCCCCACAGAAGCTCAGAATAACAGGACATGATGGTTCCCTGGGGCCAGCCACAACATCACTTGGCATACACTTGAAACACTCTAGGGAAATCTTTGCTAATCCTAACGGCCACAGGATGACTCAAGTGCAGGTGTTCTTTGATCACCAAGTCAAGCTTTGCTGAGTTTATTTGCATATTAAGACATCAACTACACTTTAGATTGCTTAGTCCATCTTTAAAGGCAGCTTGCCAATATCCAAGAGCCAGCCACTAGTACAGCTCTCAGAGAGGGTCTGCTCTCCTGTTGTGGGTACTGCTGGTCTGGGTTCCAGGTGAGAGTGTGTAGTGTTGGGAGCATCCATTGTGTTCCTTGCTGTTTTCCATGCCTCAGTGTCCTGATCATTGAAATTATAACAGTCAATTGGTTTTAAGATTCTTATTTATGTTACAGCTTCTCAGAATGTAGCTCATGACTACTGTTTTATACACCACATAGAGTGACTCTATACTAGAATGCTTTTTGTATATCGGTGACAGCAATGTGTGCTTATCATTGCAGGATCAACTGGTGACATTGCATTGACCCAGTCTCTGGCTTCTTTGTGTCGATAGGGCAGAGGACCACCATCTCTTTCATGGCCAGTCCAAGTGTCAGTTCAACTAGTGACAGTTATATATATACACTGGTATCAACAGAAACCAAACTCTCCATCTATTTAGCATCCAACCTCCCATCTGGGGTCCCTACCGGGTTCAATGGCAGTGGGCCTGTGACAGATCTCACTCTCACTGTCCATCCTGTGGAGGCTGATGATGATGCAACCTATACTGTTATCAGAGATGGGATTTTCCTCCCTTAGTGTTCTAGAGCTAACCAAAAACCTCCTGTGGTAGTTACTCACTTAAACTAAATTTCTGAGCAGTGTCTTTTCCCACACATATCAACCCTGTGATTTTAGAAATCTTGTTTGCAAGAGTGAAGCTGTGAAACAGATTTCTGAAACTGATATGATTGCCCCACTATATATGCTTTATACACTTTCAATTTATTTCCTTCCTAAATATCTCAGTCTCAAGCATTTGTGTATGTGTTCAATATAGGGAGTAGATAATAATTTTAAACTTACAGGAAACTTTACTTAATCACTCAAATGTAATCAGAGCCTTGAATGTTGAACGTTGTTTTTGTCCTGTAGATACAAATTAAAATTTTTACCATAATGTCACATTTCCATTTTTATTTTCTTGAAATTTCAAAAGTTCTTCAGTGGACCACACAGGCCAGCCTCCTGCAGCTGACTTACTTGATCTGTATCTCTGTGTCCATTATAGATGCTCGTCCGTGGCCTTTGGCCTATTAGCTGTTCTTTTTCTCTTGTTTACATTCAGGTTTTACTGTCTTCTCTTGTAAATAAATGATATAATCTCTCTGGATATCACTATCTAGTGCCCCATGATTCTGAACTTAAAACACACCCGCCCCTTCTTTCATAGTGCAGGATTACATGACACCACGCCCAGCTCCTTTTATTTTTCTATTGGTTCTATCATTGCAGGCACATTAACTCTAGAGGCCCAAGAGTACACAGCCGTGATCATGTGAGGCTTGTTTCGCAGACACTGTCCATTTCTTTATGAGCCTCTTTATGAAGATACTTCTGTATCCTCCCCAGATGGAGTGGGAAAGCTCAAGAGAATGATACTCAGCAACTTTTTTCAGATACACATCTCTAAGTTTTCCAACTTTACAGTCCTGACTCAGGATATTGAAATTGTATTGTTCAATACAACAATTGATATTGTATTGAAATTGATATTATTCCCTATGGCTGCATGACAAGTTAATACAAATGCAGTGACTTAAAACCAAAATACCTTTAATCTGGGCGGAGTTTGTCTGGGTCTGTTCCTCAAAGTCTTATAGGTTGCAGTCAAGATGTTGTCAAGGTTGATTTCTCATCTAATTACTCAAAAGATTCTATAAGGCCAGAGAGGAGGTTGACACAGCTTTAAAAAATAGTATTTCATCCAGTTTTTCCAAAATGACTTTGCAAATGTCTTCACTCAACCACTCATGAGGTGGGATTAGAAGTCAAACCCAATCTGTTACATGACTTTCTTTCTTTTTTTTTTTCTTTCTTCTCGTTTACTAACACCAACGACAATCAGAACAGGTGGAAAGAATATGTGCCCCCCCTTGCTGAACTCGTGGATAAAAGTTGAGAGGGAAAACTCTTAAGTTGTTACACATGTAACCAATGGTTCCTATTTTCTTTTTTCTTATATATATATTTTTATTACGTATTTTCCTCAATTACATTTCCAATGCTATCCCAAAAGTCCCCCACACCCTCCCCACCCCACTCCCCTACCCACCCATTCCCATTTTTTGGCCCTGGCATTCCCCTGTACTGGGGCATATAAAGTTTGCCTATCCAATGGGCCTCTCTTTCCAGTGATGGCTGACTAGGCCATCTTTTGATACATATGCAGCTAGAGACAAGAGCTCCAGGGTACTGGTTAGTTCATAATGTTGCACCTACAGGGTTGCAGATCTCTTTAGCTCCTTGGATACTTTCTCTAGCTCCTCCATTGGGGGCCCTGTGATCCATCCAATAGTTAACTGTGAGCATCCACTTCTGTGTTTGCTAGGCCCCGGCCTAGTCTCACAAGAGACAGCTATATCTATATCACGGTCCTTGCATCAAACGCTTCCTAGTGGATGCAATGGTGTCATCGTTTGGAGGCTAATTATGGGATGGATCCCTGGATATGGCAGTCTCTAAGTTACTGACAGAACTTGCAGTAAGGAAATCATGAAAGATAAAGATAATTTCAAGATTAGTCCTAATTAGTCTGGTCCTGGAGAAGTTGACTGAACTATCTCCCAAACACAGCAAATTAAGCATTGTATTCAAATTCACAGTGAGGCTTTTGAAAGAAATATATATGAGTCACAAAGCAAAATTTATGTCATTTATGTAATTACCATTTTTACTGTGGCTGAATGATATTCCTTGCATGTATGTACCACTTTTATTAGCTGTAAATAGTACAGCAAGAAACATGGGTGCAGGAGTATATCTATATAATGATGATTTACATTTGTTCAGGAATATACCTAGTACAGGCCTACCAGAATTACATGGTAGCTCCACGGTTTGTGAAGGCTGTTCTTACTGTAGTTCTTTGTTTCTGTATCAGGACACTTCAGTAGCATATACTACTAACTCTTCTATAGTGATTTTCATGATTTCTCATCTATTAATTATTACATGAAATGATTGTTATGGTTTTGATTTGGTTTCTATATCACTGTCAAAAATAGAAGAATCTGCAAGTCACAAGACATGATGCACACAACTCTCAGTGCTAACACAGTATTAAAGACATAGGGCATGAAAATATGTATTCTGGTCTTTATCTGAAAGGGCAAAAGACACCCTAATTGTTCCCTTCTAGTTAGCACAAATAAAGGAAAATCTGACATTTATAAAAAACTTTAAAGTTTCCATCATTTATGCAATAGATTGGAAATTCTTTTAGATCTCCTGCTACCAGGCAAAATAAAAGATTAATAGAAATGTGTGCTAGAAGTATTCCTTTTCTGAATATACTGAATTGCATTTTAAAAAACATAGTTAAGAGATTTCATGTGCAGTGTTTGACATGCTAGGAGACAGTCTGACAGGAAATTCAGTGACCCTCTGGGTTCTATAACCTTTTCTTCCTCCTCTTCTTTAATGTTCCCTGAGCCTTAGATGTGGAAATGTCCTGTAGATGTATCTAGCAGGACTGGGCCACACTGCTGTATTTAGATTGACTGCAGATTTCTATGATGGTTTGCATCTGTGGTTTCCTTGATGAGAGGTATAGATAATCATTATCTATGGTATAAGGACAAATTATTTAGCAGGTAGTTATGGAGTATTCTGTCTTAGTAAAAATAAAAGGATTAGATTCTCCTCCAAGATCCATGATGTCACTAGCCCTGGGCAGTTGGATATGTTTGCAGTACCAGGTATGATTTCCTTCTTGCTGAGTAAGTCTTAAGTCCAATTTCAAAGCTGTTGATTACCATCAAGGTACATATGTCACCACTGTCCACTTAATTATATAGTGCAATACTGGTCTTTGTGGTTCAAAAATACCATATCTTGGTAGAACTGTTGATTACTTTGGAAGATTGCATGGTAGGTAATTTCTAGTGGGACTGGGCCACACTGCTGGTGTCATGAAAGCTAGTTCTCAGTGAGGAGACACTCAGGTCAATTTGAGCTCAGGTGCTTCTGACCCATGTGTCTGAAGTACATTATCATCTGTAAAATATTTACTAAAACCTCAGGAGTACAATATGTAAATTAGGTTTAGAAGATAAACATTAAGTATTAATAAGTAATAGGAAATTTTATTTTATAATATTTTGGTATTATATAACTTTACTATTTATTAAAGATGTAAGAAAATCTGCATGTAAGAGATATAAGTGTTACTTATTTTTATAAAAGAAGTGAATGTTGTCTAATATTTAATTCCATAGTGTATAGCAAAACATCAACATATTTCAGAGCTGGTATATAATGTAATATTAAAATCATCATTGCTCAGAGTCCTGCATCACATAAATATATACCAGATAATGGCAGATATGTGTTTAGGGGGCATTTCAGGAATTTTTGAAAATCTTGTCTAATCCCAAGCTAAAACTCATTTAACCACTTTTCAAGTAGCTCAAGTCAGAAACTCAAACAGTAACCCCTTAGTTAAACATTGTAATACTATACAACTCAATGATATATGAAATTAATAGTCATATGTGAGGAATATTAATAGGTGACTAAATTATTGTTTTTATCAGAGCAGAAATCTTTGTACGTACGTAAAACAATTTGATGCATAATATAAAATAGTCTAAAATCTGAGCTAAGACCTCATTTGCAGTGAGCCATGATGTGTTGACATGCATAGTGCAAAATGTTTATGTTGTATGTTCAGAACCAAGGCTACAGTGAAGTCTCATAATGCAACATAGGTAAACAATGCCAGAAGCATCTCAAATTCATTCAACATCTGCTTTTCAATTACTTTTTGTTGATGCATTCAGAAACTTTTATTGCTGAGAATTTTTGATGGCCTATAGATTCTGTTACATGACCCACAGTTTTAGTACCTGATCCCTAGGACATACATTTCTCTATGAAGTCAAAATTTGTCAGTGTTGGGCTTCAGCATTAGATTGCAGCATGAGTTCCAGAGGCATTCTTGTGTTTTTACTCTCCCCTCCATTTTCTACTTTTGGTAGCAGCATCTCAGACTAGAGCATGTTAGTGTCAAGTTTCTATTTGGTTTACATTTACAATAACGTTAAAATCCTTATAACCCTATAGTTAAATGTGGATGCCACAAAAATCCATGGAGTGAACTCTTGGCCTGCCTTTCTGGATAATGGTCAGGTTGGAAAATACAGTTCAAGAGTTTGCAGTACTTTCCTTTGACACGAGGATGTGAGTGGCTTTGGAGCTTTGAAGTTTTGGGCCAATGTTATATAAAATTGTTCCAAAATTTGTCAATTTTGCATTTTGATTTTCATTTGTTACCTCTCCCTTTTCTTCATTTCTTTTTTTTCTTTCCCCCTTCCTATCACTTTATTTCCTTCCTTTCTTTTCCTTCACTTTCCCTCTTTTTCTTTCTCATTTCTTCCATCCTTTTCTTTTTCTTTCCCTTTCTTCCTCCTGTACTTCATCTTTTATCTATTTTCATCTCCTTTTCCTACCTTTTTCTTTGTTGCTTTCTATTGTTACCCAAGATTCTATGATGTAATTTTCCATAGATTGCTATTGTGAGTTGCTTCTCTCATGTCAGTGAACTTATATAAGCATGTCTTTGATTGTGAACTGAAGCCTGTGATTAGAACATCTAGAGATGTATGGCTTGAGAGCTCTAAGTTGGACCATTACCTTCTCTGTTTATTTCCTTCCAGAGATTATTTACATTCTCTAATGGTATTGGCTGTTGAATGATACCAAATACTCTCACATGCTGCCACGCTGTTTGTTTCCACATATGCTGACTGATTTGCATGGTTCCCATAGGCTGTCTAGATGCTCAAATTTTATAAATCAGACATTTTCTGTGAACATTAAGTTGCATCAGACATGCAGAGGCATCACAAGATGGATTCACAGACCTAGGTTCTCATATCACTGCTGTTCTGAGTCTCTGGTGACAAATTTAAAAGTATTATAATCTTTCCATAATAATATTTTTATAAAGAAAGATTGTATAAATATAGAATCCTGGGAAATTTGCTATTCCTTCATGAACTCGGTAGTATCCAGATGTCATCATTATAAAAGTTCTTTAATTTCAGAGACAAAGTCTATATATTCTGGAATTTACTATGTTGACCAGGCTACTCTCAGCCTCATGGACATTCTATTGCCTCTGCTTCCAAAGGGCTGAGATTAAATGGGTGTGCCACTACACCTGGCTTAAAAAAAGACATTTTTATTGTCAGTATTTATGTTATGAAGTCTTTGAATGCAAATGTATGCAAGACAGTTATCTGTTTCCAATTGCAGGTACCTGTAGAGACATTTTAATGAACCAGTCTCCACCCTCTGTGGCTGTGCTAGTGGGAGAAAAGGTTTCCATTAGTTCTTATCTGGCCAAACTCTATTTGGTAGCTGTACCCAGAAGGACCAGTTGGCCTCACATCTAAAGAAAGCTGAGCAGCCTTTAAAGTGTTGATCTTCTGAACATTCATTGGAACTCTGGGGTCTCTGGTTGCTCCATGAATCTAGGACAGACTTCATTCTCACCATCAACAGTGTCCATAGAAGACCTGGAAGATTATTATTGTGTTTAGCATAACAGCACTTCTCCCACAGTTCTGGAGCCTCCAACAGAAATCTCTCTGAGCCTCACCAGCTTTCTTCACCACATCCAGCCATGGACACTTCACTCTTCTGAATGACAACCAGTGTGCCTGGCACATTGACAACAAAATGTATAAAACTCAGCAGAACATTAATAGCCACAGTGTCTTTCAGATCCTTTAAGCAAAATATAGTAAAGTTCTCTGTGTAAGTTTGCTATTTCTTCTGTCTTAAAAAAGAAAAAAAGAAATTTATCGTTTTGTAGTTCTCAAATTCAGAAGTATAATACAAGACTCAGTGGTTTGAAGTTAGGAGGTTGGAGGCCTAGAATTCCATGTGAGGCCTTTAAAAATTAATTATATTTTTGGTGTATGGGTGTTCTGCATGTATGTACTCTGTCAATCTTGTACATGCAGTACCCACAGGTGCCTGAAGATGGCATTGGTTTACAGATGCTAAGAGTCTTGGTTACTTTTCCAGAGGACCCAGAACTGATTCTCAGCACCCACAAGGCAGTTACTTATTATCTGTAACTCAGTTCCAAAAGAAAAGGAGAAGAAAGGAGATGGGGGGAGAGGGTGGGGAGTGGAGGGGATGTACACCCAGAAAAGTAATGCTTTTCAAAGATATATTTCTGGTAACCTGCCTCCTCACACTATTCTTCACTTGCTTTCCATCACCTGCTGATAATGCCATGTGTTATAAATTACCAATGAATTTATATAATTATTAGGTCAGAAACTTCATAAACCCTTCACTTCCCAATAACTATATCTACCTGGTTGGAACCAAGACTTTTTACATGCCAACATTTTGGAAGAAAATTTTGTAGGCAAACCATAGGTAACACCTAGGAGTTAATGAATCATCAAATTTAATTATTAAATACAATGAGTAACCAACCTATGTTATAAAAGAAGCAGAACATAACTACAGTTCCATAGAAAAACTATCTGAACCTAGGGAATTTTCTATATAGAAGTAAACATCTGTATTGGGCACCTAAAACATCTGGGGCATTCACACAAGATGTAGGCAGCAATGAAGTTCAGTTTGGATCACCCTCAGTTATTTCCTAGAACCTTATGGAAAACCCTTATACAGAGATCCTTTATACATACTACACAGAAAGGACAGAGCATTTCATTCTTCAATGCTGCTATTTCTATTGTGCTTTTGCAGAGTTCAGCTTTGTGTGGTTACAGTAACACTTAGGCAGGTGACAGTGATGAAACAAGGAGCACTGTAAAACACTGCTGCCCATGCCCAAGATTGTATCCCAATCTCAGGCCATGAGCATGGTGGAAAAATGTCATCTATATAAATCTCTGATACTCTAACAGCATGTGGTTCATTGATTTCTCTATTCTCAAGTAACAAGTGACTATTAACTTAGCAAATCATCAGTTCTCATGTCTGCACCCTCCATGACTAGAAAAGGTGTTGCAGGGATTTCTGCTTAGGATCATTCTAAATCTAAACCAAAAAGATTTAGGCATGCCAGCATCTGCTGTCACCTGAATTTTTGATCTTAGCCATTCTGACTGGTGTGAGATGGAATCTCAGGGTTGTTTTGATTTGCATTTCCCTGATAATTAAGGATATTGAACATTTTTTCAGGTGCTTCTCAGCCATTCGGTATTCCTCAGGTGAGAATTCTTTGTTTAGATCTGAGCCCCATTTTTTAATGGGGTTATTTGATTTTCAGGAGTACACCTTCTTGAGTTCTTTATATATATTGGATATTAGTCCCCTATCTGATTTAGGATAGGTAAAGATCCTTTCCCAATCTGTTGGTGGCCTTTTTGTCTTATTGACTGTGTCTTTTGCCTTGCAGCTTTGCAGTTTCATGAGGTCCCATTTGTCAAATCTCGATCTTACAGCACAAGCCATTGTTGTTCTATTCAAGAATTTTCCCCCTGTGCCCATCTCTTCCAGGCTTTTCCCCACTTTCTCCTCTATAAGTTTCAGTGTCTCTGGTTTTATGTGGAGTTCCTTGATCCACTTAGATTTGACCTCAGTACAAGGAGATAGGAATGGATCAATTCGCATTCTTCTACATGATAACCACCAGTTGTGCCAGCACCATTTGTTGAAAATGCTGTCTTTCTTCCACTGGATGGTTTTAGCTCCCTTGTCGAAGATCAAGTGACCATAGGTGTGTGGGTTCATTTCTGGGTCTTCAATTCTATTCCATTGGTCTACTTGTCTGTCACTATACCAGTACCATGCAGTTTTAAATCAGAATTGCTCTGTAGTACAGCTTTAGGTCAGGCATGGTGATTCCACCAGAAGTTCTTTTATCCTTGAGAAGAGTTTTTGCTATTCTAGGTTTTTTGTTATTCCAGATGAACTTGCAGATTTCCCTTCCTAATTCGTTGAGGAATTGAGTTGGAATTTTGATGGGGATTGCATTGAATCTGTAGATTGCTTTTGGCAAGATAGCCATTTTTACAATGTTGATCCTGCCAATCCATCAGCATGGGAGATCTTTCCATCTTCTGAGATCTTCTTTAATTTCATTCTTCAGAGACTTGAAGTTCTCTTTTTTTTTTAATAGGTGCAGTCAGTGACTGTTTCTAGTGTAGTAGTCTATCTGTTCTTTCATAGCCCCAACTCCCACTGTCTGAGACTGAGAAACTGACTTCCAATTTCTACCTTCTTTTTTTTTTTTTTTTTTTTTTTGACCAAGCATTTTTTTTCCATTTTTATTAGGTATTTAGCTCATGTACATTTCCAATGCTATACCAAAAGTCCCCCATACCCACCCACCCCCACTCCCCTGCCCACCCACTCCCCCTTTTTGGCCCATGCGTTCCCCTGTAATGGGGCATATAAAGTTTGCAAGTCCAATGGGCCTCTCTTTCCAGTGATGGCCGACTAGGCCATCTTTTGATATATATGCAGCTAGAGTCAAGAGCTCCGGGGTACTGGTTAGTTCATAATGTTGTTCCACCTATAGGGTTGCAGATCCCTTTAGCTCCTTGGCTACTTTCTCTAGCTCCTCCATTGGGAGCCCTCTGATCCATCCATTAGCTGACTGTGAGCATCCACTTCTGTGTTTGCTAGGCCCCGGCATAGTCTCACAAGAGACAGCTACATCTGGGTCCTTTCAATAAAATCTTGCTAGTGTATGCAATGGTGTCAGCGTTTGGATGCTGATTATGGGGTAGATCCCTGGATATGGCAGTCTCTACATGGTCCATCCTTTCATCTCAGCTCCAAACTTTGTCTCTATAACTCCTTCCATGGGTGTTTTGTTCCCAATTCTAAGGAGGGGCATATTGTCCACACTTCAGTCTTCATTCTTCTTGAGTTTCATGTGTTTAGTAAATTGTATCTTATATCTTGGGTATCCTAGGTTTGGGGCTAATATCCACTTATCAGTGAGTACATATTGTGTGAGTTTTTTTGTGAATGTGTTACCTCACTCAGGATGATGCCCTCCAGGTCCATCCATTTGCCTAGGAATTTCATAAATTCATTCTTTTTAATAGCTGAGTAGTACTCCATTGTGTAGATGTACCACATTTTCTGTATCCATTCCTCTGTTGAGGGGCATCTGGGTTCTTTCCAGCTTCTGGCTATTAAAAATAAGGCTGCTATGAACATAGTGGAGCATGTGTCCTTCTTACCAGTTGGGGCATCTTCTGGATATATGCCCAGGAGAGGTATTGCTGGATCCTCCGGTAGTACTATGTCCAATTTTCTGAGGAACCGCCAGACTGATTTCCAGAGTGGTTGTACAAGCCTGCAATCCCACCAACAATGGAGGAGTGTTCCTCTTTCTCCACATCCACGCCAGCATCTGCTGTCACCTGAATTTTTGATCTTAGCCATTTTGACTGGTGTGAGGTGGAATCTCAGGGTTGTTTTGATTTGCATTTCCCTGATGATTAAGGATGTTGAACATTTTTTCAGGTGTTTCTCTGCCATTCGGTATTCCTCAGGTGAGAATTCTTCGTTCAGTTCTGAGCCCCATTTTTTAATGGGGTTATTTGATTTTCTGAAAATGAAGCCACAACGTACCCAAACCTTTGGGACACAATGAAAGCATTTCTAAGAGGGAAACTCATAGCTCTGAGTGCCTCCAAGAAGAAACGGGAGAGAGCACATACTAGCAGCTTGACAACACATCTAAAAGCTCTAGAAAAAAAGGAAGCAAATTCACCCAAGAGGAGTAGACGGCAGGAAATAATCAAACTCAGGGGTGAAATCAACCAAGTGGAAACAAGAAGAACTATTCAAAGAATTAACCAAACGAGGAGTTGGTTCTTTGAAAAAATCAACAAGATAGATAAACCCATAGCTAGACTCACTAAAGGGCACAGGGACAAAATCCTAATTAACAAAATCAGAACTGAAAAGGGAGACATAACAACAGATCCTGAAGAAATCCAAAACACCATCAGATCCTTCTACAAAAGGCTATACTCAACAAAACTGGAAAACCTGGACGAAATGGACAAATTTCTGGACAGATACCAGGTACCAAAGTTGAATCAGGATCAATTTGACCATCTAAACAGTCCCATATCACCTAAAGAAATAGAAGTAGTTATTAATAGTCTCCCAGCCAAAAAAAGCCCAGTACCAGACAGGTTTAGTGCAGAGTTCTATCAGACCTTCAAAGAAGATCTAATTCCAGTTCTGCACAAACTATTTCACAAAATAGAAGTAGAAGGTACTCTACCCAACTCATTTTATGAAGTTCTTATCATACAGATCTTTCACTTCCTTAGTTAGAGTCACGCCAAGAGGATGTGGAGAAAGAGGAGCACTCCTTCATTGTTGGTGGGATTACAAGCTTGTGCAACCACTCTGGAAATCAGTCTGGTGGTTCCTCAGAAAATTAGACATAATACTACTGGAGGATCCCACAATACCTCTCCTGGGCATATATCCAGAAGATGTCCCAACTGGTAAGAAGGACACATGCTCCACTATGTTCATAGCAGCCTTATTTATAATAGCCAGAAGCTGGAAAGAACCCAGATGCCCCTCAACAGAGGAATGGATACAGAAAATGTGGTACATCTACACAATGGAGTACTACTCAGCTATTAAAAAGAATGAATTTATGAAATTCCTAGGCAAATGGATGGACCTGGAGGGCATCATCCTGAGTGAGGTAAAACCCAATCACAAAAGAACTCAAATGATATGTACTCACTGATAAGTGGATATTAGCCCAGAAACTTAGTATACCCGAGATATAAGAGACAATTTGTAAAACACATGAAACTGAAGAAGAACGAAGACCAAAGTGTGGACACTTTGCCCCTTCTTAAAATTGGAAACAATCACCCATGGAAGGGGTTACAGAGACAAAGTTTGGAGCTGAGACAAAAGGATGGACCATCTAGAGACTGCCATATCCAGGGATCCATCCCATAATTAGCCTCCAAACACTGACACCATATCATACCCTAGCAAGCGTTTGCTGAAAGGACCCTGATATAGCTGTCTCTTGTGAGA
Source organism: Mus musculus (assembly GCF_000001635.26). Classification (NCBI taxonomy): domain Eukaryota; kingdom Metazoa; phylum Chordata; class Mammalia; order Rodentia; family Muridae; genus Mus; species Mus musculus. The sequence goes on along the minus strand of NC_000072.6, from coordinate 70,028,837 downwards.
CTAGGCCGGGGCCTAGCAAACACATAAGTGGATGCTCACAGTTAGCTATTGGATGGATCACAGGGCCCCCAATGGAGGAGCTAGAGAAAGTAACCAAAGAGCTAAAGAGATCTGCAACCCTGTAGGTGCAACAACAGTATGAACTAACCACTACCCCAGAGCTCTTGACTCTAGCTGCATATGTATCAAAAGATGCCCTAGTAAGCCATCACTGGAAAAGAGGCCCATTGGACACGCAAAATTTATATGCCCCAGTACAGGGGAACGCCAGGGGCAAAAAGTTGCAATGGGTGGGTAGGGGTGTGGGGGCGGGAGGGTATGGAGGACTTTTGGGATAGCATTGGAAATGTAATTAAGGAAAATACGTAATAAAAATATATTTAAAAATGACCTTTTACTATTCCTTTTTTAAAAAAAAGATTTAGGCATGCATTTATTTTAATTTAATTAACTTATTTATTTTTCATCATAGTGCCTTTATCAGGAAAGCTGGTATTGGAGAGCCCTCCAACATCAAGTACTGTTTATGTTATGTGTCTTTCTGTATCCCATCCCGCGGGATTCAGTTATTCATGGGTGCGAGGGTGACTGCAAACCTGGAAGGAGATGGGAGGAAGAAAAAGAGAAACAGGAGACCAGGAAGGGTACCTATCGAGGTCTAGTTTATTATGCTGAGGTGCCTTCTTTTTAAAGCATTCATTGCGGGGAATATGGGAGGGGTCGAGGGAGAATTATACAAAGAACAAAGAAGTGGGCATCTGCTGACATGGGGGCAGAAATCAGGAGCCAGGCAGCGGGCACTTTGCATCTTATCTCCGGAACATCGATCCTCCTTGACAGCCTTGGGTGTCAAGCTGGGCTCAGACGTAACTCATGTCCTTGGATGGCATGGGAACTCAGGAAGAGATAGGGAAGAGGGGACTATAATTCAGCTTTTACAGCCTCAGGTGCCAGGAAGGGAATAGGGAGGAAGGGGGTGATAACCAGCTCTTAGCATGAGGCCGTTTGGCCTGTTAGGGAGATTGTGAAGGGCTCACTTTCTCACAGGATGGTCTCTGACATTTCTGATTTCACTTTCTCTTAGTGTAAATGTAAACATATTTATACATGATATGTGAATGTATATGTAACAACAATTACAAAGAGACAATGAATTTGAATGCAAGTAAGAAAGTCACAATTGGATGCCAGGTAGATCAGTAGTTTAGGAAAATGTTCTGGTTTCTGTTGGTATCATGTTACAATGGACTGGGCTTGCAGCTCATGGTGACCCTGTCTCCTTCAGACACATACAGGGATTTGAAGACTTGCCATCACAATGTTCCCATAGGCACCTGAAATCAGAAATAGAGAATGGGTATACACTTATACACACAAAGACTTCAAGGTACAAATGTTAAAATATTAAATGCCTTTTCTATTGGCACGATGTCTGTATACTATTGGCTTCCTAAAAGAAAAAGTTATTATATCCTATACATCCAGTAAATGTTCATCTCTTTATAAATACATTACTTTGAAGATATTGTAATACATAAATTTCTCACCCAGAATGGCAAAACTCTGAAAACCTGAGTCTGTGACACAATTTTGATGTCACCTCTGCCATTCTGATGTATGTTAGTTCTTGCAGCAAAATCCTGATCTATAAAGTATGGACAGCTGAGGTGGTCTTTAGAGAGCTATGCAAAGCAGTCATCAAATAAGTTAGTAAATTCCCTGGGCACTGGTTGTGAGAGTATCTGGGTTAAATCAAAAGCCAAAAGTACCATCAAGGAGAGTGGGAAATCACAGGGAAAGAAGTCAGCATAGAAGCAATTTAGGGGCCTCAAACCACAACTGTTTGGTGAACTCATGGCAGACTTCAATTTACAATCAAAGATGTGTATATCAGGTGATTTTTAAAGAAATAATTGTGGAACTATTGATTAACTATCCTAGGGAAACAATAACAATGCTGGGTGTACAAGGCAGAAACAAATGGAAATGGAAAGGAACAAATGAAGCAAAGAAGGAGGAAGGGAAGGGAGGATAAGAGGGGAAGAGGAAAGAAAGAGAGGATGAAGAAGAGGACTATAAAGTTTGTATTTGGGAGAGGGGAAATGGGGTAGTAGATAGAGAATATAGAAAATAAAGGAGAAGCATTAAAAAAAAGTTTGGAGCTTGGATAGAATGGCTCAGTGGGGAGGATCACTCCTTGCCCTTGCAGAGGACTCAGGTTTGATTTTAAGCACTCACATGGTAGTTTTTGGACACGTATAACTCTGATTCCTCTCATACACACGAAGTACATGCATACCCGCATGTAGCTTCAGATGTGAGCCCTCAACTTCTGCCCCAGCTACCATTTCTGTTGCCTCAATTATGCCATAGTAGATTCTAAACCTCTGAAAGTCCAAATGAAGGCTTTATGTATTGTTTTGATTCTAGTGTTTTATCACAAAAGAAAAGAAACAAATATAAGGGGGTCAAACATTCCAAAAAAAATATAATTTAAAAGAGACACAAATCAAAAATGAACAACTTTATGTGATCTATAAGACTGCAATTCTCTACTATATCCACGAGCTACAAAACCAAATCAGATGATCCTATTTTTTAAAGAAACACATAGATAGCATATTGTTTACTTGGGTCTTGGATTTTTTCTTCATAAATATTAAATTTATATCTATCAAAATATTAGATATAAAGTCTTTGAATAGAAAAACTATATCCTTCATTACTGAGCAGATTTCTGGTTCTCCACATTTGGAAAGTACATATGGAGACTTATGTCAGGACTTACATAGGAAGGGCTAAAGGCAAATAAGTAAGTTTTCTGGAGATGGCCCACTGTTTTTACATGGCTTATAATGGGTGAGCTCTTAGGGGCAAGGTCTCAAGACACTTCATCCCACAATTGAGTCTTACTACTAATGTGTCCTTTCCTATTACTATTACATAGTCTAGTGATTTCTGAGCATCATCTGACCCTATTGAGCACATTTCCTGCAGTACAACATGAAGGAAAACTTTCATGAATTAATGCTGTTTAGATTAATTAATTACTCCAAACAATTACTGATTTGATTAAAATAATTTTAAGAAGAAAGTTCTGAGAGATAGTTTTAGTTGTTTTGCCTGAAAGGTGTAATAAAGTCAGAATCAAGAATAAAATGTACCCACTCCACATAGAATAGTAAGTAAAGGCTGCATAATAAAGAATACAATAAGCTTTCACACAGTTACAGAAAAGAAATAGGCTTGGGACAAATTTGTGGCCAAGGAAAAAATATTCATTTTAGGTCAGGTCAAAGAATGAAGCTAGAGATGTGCGCTATGATAAAAGAGGCTATGTAAAACTGTTGCTTTAAACTTATAATGAGCTTATAGAATGAAGAAATGCTTTGAACTCACTCTAAATATCCTTCAGTAAGTCCCTTTTTGTGTAAAGTGGCCAGAGGAAGGAAATGATGTGGTGGCTTAGGGGTCTCTGGCCCATTCATCCAAATGTATATATGCATATATAGATATGTCATACGTACATATATGTGTACATATGTGTGTATGTATGTAAATATTCATGAACAGTTATAGAGCTGAGACAGGTGGTCAGGCTTGCCCAGAATGTACGAATATGTGTGTCTGTGCATCTTATCTGTGTAAATGATTTTCTTTTTCTATTTTTCTTTTCCTTTCTTTTCTTTCTAGTTCATGAAGAGTTAACAAGTTCCAAGTGTCTTGCCTGGCTACAAGAGGGCCTAAAACCAGAGTGAAGGGAGCCCTTACAATTAAGTGATTTTTTTGTTTTTTTATTTTTTTAATCCCCTTGGTAACAGAAAGAGTTTATTACCAGAAGCCACTGGCTTTTGCCAAAAAGTTATAGACAGAAGAACTGCCAAAGATAAACCTTGGCCTTGACCACTGACTCCATACCCCATTCCTGAAAGAAATAGCACCAGCCAGGCTGGAAACTGGAATTCTACAACAGTTTACCAGGACTCAAAATACTTTCCTATGGATAAGAGCTCTCAGAGTCTGAGCCACTAAGCACTGAACATACACTGGCTGGAAGGAGGTCTCCAGCACATAAGTAGCAGACAGGCAGCTCAGTCTTTATGGCTGCCATGCCTGGCCTGAGTGGAAAAGGATATACCTAATCAGGCAGAAACTTGATGTGCTACCATCTAGGATACCCAGGAAGGGGCCCACCCTCTCAGAGGAGAAAGGGAGAAAGGATGGAAAGAACAGTAAATACGAGAAGGAACTCTACGAGGGAGGGACTGGCAGGGAGAGTGACATTTAGGATGTTACTAAATTAATAAAAAAAATTTAAGTCTCATTTAAGACTTAGCTCAAGTCCACTGACTAAGGATGTAGGTTCAGGACAGGTGAGTGATCTAAAGTTGAATTGCTGTGTGTTTAGTCTCTGACTGTCATAGGCAGCACAACATCCCCCTCAACTATCCCCATTCTCATTGGTTGCTGTGATGGTTTGTATATTCTTGGACCAGGGAGCAGCACCATCCAGAAGTGTGGCCTTGTTGGAATAGGTGTGACCTGGTTGGAATAGGTGTGTCACTGTGGGTGTGGGCTTAAGACTTTCACCCTAGTTGCTTGGAAGTCAGTCTCTCATTAGCAGCCTTTGGATGAAGATGTAGAACTCTCAGCTCTGACTCTGCCATGCCTGTCTGGTTTCTGCCATGCTCCCACCTTGATGATAAGGGACTGAACCTCTGAACCTGTAAGCCAGCCCCAATTAAATGTTGTTTTTTATAAGACTTGCCTTGGTCATGGTATCTGTTCACAGCAGTAAAACCCTAACTAAGACAGTTGCTAAGAGCAAAGACCTGTGTTAGCCCTTGGTGCTAAAGCCTTAAATGTAAATTGCTCAGGGGCTACATCTTTCATGGCTGTTCTGCCAGCATTGACGCCAATAAATGGGATAAAAGAATTAAATACATAGGAAAACATAAAGAAAAAAATTAAGAATACCATTGGTGAGCTGACTAACTTTCTCCAACTTACATTCATACCCTGGTTACCAGATTAAGGAATTATACATGTAAATGTAAACTAAGAATAGTAATTCTAAAGAACTCAAATACTAAGAAGAGAGGTAAAAGACATAACCTCTGCTGCATGTTATAGATAGAAGAATTGCCAAAGATAAATAAATTTTGGCCTAGTCCTTTGAATAGTTCAACTATTCTAGTTGTAGCCTTCTTGAGTAAATACTACAAATAATAGAGAGTTCTACTTAAGCAAAGTCTCACAAATGACTCTTCCTATCAGCTCCAAAGCTCTCTGCTCCACACTAAGGAGTTCTTTGTTGTCTTATTCAGGATCTAAAGACAATGTTTACCCCTTGTTTGAAAATCAGACATTTCAAGAGAAAATAATTATGAATATTGGTTTCAAATTGACCTTGGAAAGGTGATGGAATTTAACTTAGAAAAGGAGATGTCAAAATATCATAACCCTGGATGGCCTGCCCTGCATACCCCCAAAAACATAAAAAGAAACCAATGCATACCCTAAAGAACATAAAAAGAAACCAAAAGGGGTCTATGAAATTCGATGCTGCTATGATGGATGATGAAGAAAATTAACAAAATTTCAGCCTCAGCCCTGGGATCATGGAGACACTAGCTAATACAAAACAACAAAAGAAAACAACATCTAAAATAAATTCCATCTATCATGCATATATATATTATACATACTTCTTAGCATCTCATCAGCATTTCTAAAACAGAGACTTTATTCTAAGCCACAAAGTAAGCCTTAATAAGAATAAGGTAATCTTCCCTCTTTCCCCTCCATAATCCCCCTATCCCTTTCCCCCTGCTTCTATGAGGGTTCTCCTCCACCCACCCACTCCCACCTCATTGCCCTGACATTCCTGTACACTGGAGCATCAAGCCTTCACATGGCCAATGACCTCTACTCCCATTGATGCCAGATAAGGCTATCCTCTGCTATGGATGCGGCTGGAGCCATTAATCCCTCCATAAGTACTCTTTAGCTGGTCATTTAGTTCTTGGGAGCTCTCGGGTGTCTGGTTGGTTGATTGTGTTGTTCTTCCTATGGGGTTACAAACCCCTTCAGCTCCTTCAGCCCTTGCCCTGACTCCTCCATTGGGGTCCCTGCACTCAGTCCAACGTATTGACTGTTCTTTCACCTTTGTATTGTTCAGGATCTGGCAGAGCCTCTCAGGAGACAGCTACATCAGGCTCCTGTCAGCAAGGTCTTCTTGGCATTAGCAATAGTTTCTGGGTTTGTTCTATGCAGATAGGATGGATCCCTTGGTGAAGCAGTCTCTGGCCTTTCATTCAGTCTCTGCTCCAATCTCTGTCCATGAATTTCCTTTTGACAGGAAGAATTCTGGATTATTATTTTTGAGGTAAGTGGGTGTCCCCATCCCTCAACTAGGGGCTGTGACTATGCACTGGATATGGTCTCTACAGGTTCTATTTTGCCTCTGTTGGTTATTTTGGCTAATGTCCTGTCTGTTGAGTCCTGGGAATCTCTTGGGTGCCTGGCAGCTTGGACTTTATAGTGGCTTTACCCCCCCCCCCCATCTCCCCTCCTCCACTGCTACATACCTCCTTTCAAATTTCTGACCCTCTGTACTTCTCCCTTCTCTCCTCCCTTATCTGAACCAGTCTCCCTTTTTTCCCTCTTCCCCTCATCTCTCCATCTCAGATCCTCCTCCTCTCTCTCTCTCTGCTTCCTGAGATTATTTTCTTTCCCCTTCTGAGTAGGACACCTTTGATGTACTCTTCCTTCTTCTTGTGTTTCCTATGATCTGTAAGTTATATTGTGGGTATTCCAAGATTTTTTCTTTTTGGGGGGGGATATCCACTTATCAATGACTATATACCATGTGTGTTCTTTTGTGACTGGATTACCTCACTCAGGATGGTATTTTCAAGTTCCATCCATATGCCTGTGAATTTCATGAAGTCATTGTTTTTAATAGTTGAGCAGTACTCTATTGTGTAAATGTACCACATTTTCTGTATCTATTACTCTGTTGAGGGACATCTGGGTTGTTTTTAGCTTCTGGCTATTATAAATAAGACTGGTATGAAAATAGTTGAGAATGTGTTCTTGTTATATGTTGGAACATCTTTTGGGTATATGCCCAGGAGTGGTATGGCTGGGTTCTCATGTAGTACTATTTCCAATTTTCTGAGGAACCACCAGACTGACATCAAATATGTCATTCACCATGATCAAGTATGCTTCATCCTAGAGGTACAGGAACGGTTCAATATACAAAAATCCATCAATGTAATCCTGTATTTAAATAAACTTAAAGAAAAATCACATGATTATTTCACGAAATGGAAAAATTTTTGACACAATCCCATACCCCTTGATGCTAAATGTCTTGGAGAGATGAGGGATTCAAGGCATATACATAAACATATCAAAAGTAATATACAGCAATCCAATAGCCAACATAAAATTAAAAGAAGAGAAACTTGAAACAATTCCACTAAAATCAGGGTCAAAACTAGGCTGCCTTCTCTCCTCCTACGTATTCAACTTGAAGTTCTAGATACAGCACAAAGACAACAAATGGAGATAAATGGGGTACAAATTGGAAAGAAAAATTAACATATCACTATTTATAGATGATATGATAGTATACATAAATAATCCCAAAATTATCCTACATGTGATTAACAACTTCAGCAAAATGGCTGGATATAAAACTATCTCAAAGAAATGAGTAGCCTTCTTTTATATAAATTGTAAATGGGCTGAGAAAGAAATTAGTGAAACAACAAATTTCACAGTTGTGTTTTATAAAAAAGAAAGGGAAGACAGGAAGATGTTTGGTAGAGGTGTTTTTATGGTAAGGTGGGGAAGGGGGGTGCCTCTGTGGGCCCATGCTGAGGCATCCCTTCTCCCTGAGGTACCAGCCACACAACTGACTGACAGAGTATAATATAGAATAGAATTTATTTATTTCATGGGGAGGGGAGCTGCAGAGGTAATAGAGACAGAGAATGGTGGTGGGGGAGGAGAGAAAGAGAAAGAGAGAGAGAGGGAGGGAGGGAGAGAGAGAGAAAGAGAGAGAGACAGAGACAGAGAGAGAGAGAGAGAGAGAGAGAGAGAGAGAGAGAGAGTTAGTAGAGGCCAGCCATTGAACATGTGGATACAGAGCAGGAAGGACTAGGGAGAGAAGGGACAGAGGGGGAAGGGGGCAAGAAATCAAGAGAGAGAGAGAGAGAGAGAGAGAGAGAGAGAGAGAGAGAGAGAGAGGTGGGAGCAAGCAGCCCCTTTTATACTGAGTCAGGCATACCTGGCTATTGCTAGAAAACTGTGGGGCAAAGCCAAGAAGAAATGCTAACATTCACAATAGCCAAAAACAATAAAAAGGATCTTGTAATTCTAGCAAAGCAAGTAAAAGACCTATATGATAAGAACTTTAAGTCTCTAAAAAAGAAATTGAGGTGTCCGCCTGACTTGGGAGGCGGCCTCAGCCTCAGCAGCAGCGGTCGCCATCTTGGTTCCAGGACTCAGCAGAACTTAGGAAATTAGTCTGAACAGGTTAGAGGGTGCGCCAGAGAACCAGACAGCTTCTGGGACAGGCGGAAGCACAGGGCCGCTGAGGCAGCACCCTTGGCGGGCCGCAGACAGCCGGCCACCGTCCGGACCAGAGGACAGGTGTCCACCTGGCTTGGGAGGCGGCCTCAGCCTCAGCAGCAGCGGTCGCCATCTTGGTTCCGGGACTCAGCAGAACTTAGGAAATCAGTCTGAACAGGTCAGAGGGTGCGCCAGAGAACCGGACAGCTTCTGGGACAGGCGGAAGCATAGAGCTGCTGAGGCAGTACCCTTTGCAGGCTGCAGACAGCCGGCCACCATCCGGACCAGAGGACAGGTGTCCGCCTGGCTCGGGAGGCGGCCTCAGCCTCAGGAGCAGCGGTCGCCAACTTGGTTCCAGGACTCCCTGGAACTTAGGAATTTAGTCTGCACAGGTGAGAGTCTGCACCACAGAAGCTGACAGCTTCTGGGAACTGCCAAAGCAACACAGCTTCTGAGAGAGGCCCTGTTTTGGGCCTTCTTCTTCGACCAGGAGGAGGTCCAAAAACAAGATATCTGCGCAACTTCCCTGTAAGAGAGCTTGCCAGCAGAGAGTGCGCTGAGCACTGAAACTCAGAGGAGAGAATCTGTCTCCCAGGTCTGCTGAGAGACGGTAACAGAATCACCAGAAGAACAATCTCTAAACAGAGTCAACTATAACTACTAACTCCAGAGATTACCAGATGGCGAAAGGTAAACGTAGGAATCCTACTAACAGGAACAAAGACCACTCACCATCATCAGAACCCAGCACTCCCACTTATCCCAGTCCAGGGCACCCCAACACACCCGAAAACCTAGACCTAGATTTAAAAGCATATCTCATGATGATGGTAGAGGACATCAAGAAGGACTTTAATAAATCACTTAAAGAAATACAGGAGAACACTGCTAAAGAGTTACAAGTCCTTAAAGAAAAACAGGAAAACACAATCAAACAGGTAGAAGTCCTTACAGAAAAAGAGGAAAAAACATACAAACAGGTGATGGAAATGAACAAAACCATACTAGACCTAAAAAGGGAAGTAGACACAATAAAGAAAACTCAAAGTGAGGCAACACTGGAGATAGAAACCCTAGGAAAGAAATCTGGAACCATAGATTTGAGCGTCAGCAACAGAATACAAGAGATGGAAGAGAGAATCTCAGGTGCAGAAGATTCCATAGAGAACATCGACACAACAGTCAAAGAAAATGGAAAATGCAAAAAGATCCTAACTCAAAATATCCAGGAAATCCAGGACACAATGAGAAGACCAAACCTACGGATAATAGGAGTGGATGAGAATGAAGATTTTCAACTCAAAGGACCAGCAAACATCTTCAACAAAATTATTGAAGAAAACTTCCCAAATATAAAGAAAGAGATACCTATGAACATACAAGAAGCCTACAGAAATCCAAATAGACTGGACCAGAAAAGAAATTCCTCCCGACACATAATAATCAGAACAACAAATGCACTAAATAAAGATAGAATACTAAAAGCAGTAAGGGAAAAAGGTCAAGTAACATACAAAGGCAAGCCTATCAGAATTACACCAGATTTTTCACCAGAGACTATGAAAGCCAGAAGAGCCTGGACAGATGTTCTACAGACACTAAGAGAACACAAATTCCAGCCCAGGCTACTATACCCAGCCAAACTCTCAATTACCATAGATGGAGAAACCAAAGTATTCCACGACAAAACCAAATTCACACATTATCTCTCCACGAATCCAGCCCTTCAAAGGTTAATAACAGAAAAAAACCAATACAAGAACGGGAACAATGCCCTAGAAAAAACAAGAAGGTAATCCCTCAACAAACCTAAAAGAAGACAGCCACAAGAACAGAATGCCAACTTTAACAAAAAAAATAACAGGAAGCAACAATTATTTTCCTTAATATCTCTTAACATCAATGGTCTCAACTCCCCAATAAAAAGACATAGACTAACAAACTGGCTACACAAACAAGACCCAACATTTTGCTGTTTACAGGAGACACATCTCAGAGAAAAAGATAGACACTACCTCAGAATAAAAGGCTGGAAAACAATTTTCCAAGCAAATGGTATGAAGAAACAAGCTGGAGTAGCCATCCTAATATCTGATAAGATTGACTTCCGACCCAAAGTCATCAAAAAAGACAAGGAGGGGCACTTCGTTCTCATCAAAGGTAAAATCCTCCAAGAGGAACTCTCAATTCTGAATATCTATGCTCCAAATACAAGGGCAGCCACATTCATTAAAGATACTTTAGTAAAGCTCAAAGCACACATTGCACCTCACACAATAATAGTGGGAGACTTCAACACACCACTTTCACCAATGGACAGATCATGGAAACAGAAACTAAACAGGGACACACTGAAACTAACAGAAGTGATGAAACAAATGGATCTGACAGATATCTACAGGACATTTTATCCTAAAACAAAAGGATATACCTTCTTCTCAGCACCTCATGGTACCTTCTCCAAAATTGACCACATAATAGGTCACAAAACAGGCCTCAACAGATTCAAAAATATTGAAATTGTCCCATGTATCCTATCAGATCACCATGCATTAAGGCTGAGCTTCAATAACAAAAAAAATAACGGAAAGCCAACACTCACGTGGAAACTGAACAACACTCTTCTCAATGATGCCTTGGTCAAGGAAGGAATAAAGAAAGAAATTAAAGACTTTTTAGAGTTTAATGAAAATGAAGCCACAACGTACCCAAACCTTTGGGACACAATGAAAGCATTTCTAAGAGGGAAACTCATAGCTCTGAGTGCCTCCAAGAAGAAACGGGAGAGAGCACATACTAGCAGCTTGACAACACATCTAAAAGCTCTAGAAAAAAAGGAAGCAAATTCACCCAAGAGGAGTAGACGGCAGGAAATAATCAAACTCAGGGGTGAAATCAACCAAGTGGAAACAAGAAGAACTATTCAAAGAATTAACCAAACGAGGAGTTGGTTCTTTGAGAAAATCAACAAGATAGATAAACCCTTAGCTAGACTCACTAGAGGGCACAGAGACAAAATCCTAATTAACAAAATCAGAACTGAAAAGGGAGACATAACAACAGATCCTGAAGAAATCCAAAACACCATCAGATCCTTCTACAAAAGGCTATACTCAACAAAACTGGAAAACCTGGACGAAATGGACAAATTTCTGGACAGATACCAGGTACCAAAGTTGAATCAGGATCAAGTTGACCTTCTAAACAGTCCCATATCACCTAAAGAAATAGAAGCAGTTATTAATGGTCTCCCAGCCAAAAAAAGCCCAGGACCAGACGGGTTTAGTGCAGAGTTCTATCAGACCTTCAAAGAAGATCTAATTCCAGTTCTGCTCAAACTTTTTCACAAGATAGAAGTAGAAGGTACTCTACCCAACTCATTTTATGAAGCCACTATTACTCTGATACCTAAACCACAGAAAGATCCAACAAAGATAGAGAACTTCAGACCAATTTCTCTTATGAATATCGATGCAAAAATCCTCAATAAAATTCTCGCTAACCGAATCCAAGAACACATTAAAGCAATCATCCATCCTGACCAAGTAGGTTTTATTCCAGGGATGCAGGGATGGTTTAATATACGAAAATCCATCAATGTAATCCACTATATAAACAAACTCAAAGACAAAAACCACATGATCATCTCGTTAGATGCAGAAAAAGCATTTGACAAGATCCAACACCCATTCATGATAAAAGTTCTGGAAAGATCAGGAATTCAAGGCCCATACCTAAACATAATAAAAGCAATCTACAGCAAACCAGTAGCCAACATCAAAGTAAATGGAGAGAAGCTGGAAGCAATCCCACTAAAATCAGGGACTAGACAAGGCTGCCCACTTTCTCCCTACATTTTCAACATAGTACATGAAGTATTAGCCAGAGCAATTCTACAACAAAAGGAGATCAAGGGGATACAAATTGGAAAAGAGGAAGTCAAAATATCACTTTTTGCAGATGATATGATAGTATATATAAGTGACCCTAAAAAGTCCACCAGAGAACTCCTAAACCTGATAAACAGCTTCGGTGAAGTAGCTGGATATAAAATTAACTCAAACAAGTCAATGGCCTTTCTCTACACAAAGAATAAACAGGCTGAGAAAGAAATTAGGGAAACAACACCCTTCTCAATAGTCACAAATAATATAAAATATTTCGGCGTGACTCTAACTAAGGAATTGAAAGATCTGTATGATAAAAACTTCAAGTCTCTGAAGAAAGAAATTAAAGAAGATCTCAGAAGATGGAAAGATCTCCCATGCTCATGGATTGGCAGGATCAACATTGTAAAAATGGCTATCTTGCCAAAAGCAATCTACAGATTCAATGCAATCCCCATCAAAATTCCAGCTCAATTCTTCAACGAATTAGAAGGAGCAATTTGCAAATTCATCTGGAATAACAAAAAACCTAGGATAGCAAAAACTCTTCTCAAGGATAAAAGAACCTCTGGTGGAATCACCATGCCTGACCTAAAGCTTTACTACAGAGCAATTGTGGTAAAAACTGCATGGTACTGGTATAGAGACAGACAAGTAGACCAATGGAATAGAATTGAAGACCCAGAAATGAACCCACACACCTATGGTCACTTGATCTTCGACAAGGGAGCTAAAACCATCCAGTGGAAGAAAGACAGCATTTTCAACAATTGGTGCTGGCACAACTGGTTGTTATCATGTAGAAGAATGCGAATCGATCCATACTTATCACCTTGTACTAAGGTCAAATCTAAGTGGATCAAGGAACTTCACATAAAACCAGAGACACTGAAACTTATATAGGAGAAAGTGGGGAAAAGCCTTGAAGATATGGGCACAGGGGAAAAATTCCTGAACAGAACAGCAATGGCTTGTGCTGTAAGATCGAGAATTGACAAATGGGACCTAATGAAACTCCAAAGTTTCTGCAAGGCAAAAGACACAGTCAATAAGACAGAGAGACCACCAACAGATTGGGAAAGGATCTTTACCTATCCTAAATCAGATAGGGGACTAATATCCAACATATATAAAGAACTCAAGAAGGTGGAATTCAGAAAATCAAATAACCCCATTAAAAAATGGGGCTCAGAATTGAACAAAGAATTCTCACCTGAGGAATACCGAATGGCAGAGAAGCACCTGAAAAAGTGTTAAACATCCTTAGTCATCAGGGAAATGCAAATCAAAACAACCCTGAGATTCCACCTCACAGCAGTCAGAATGTCTAAGATCAAAACTTCAGGTGACAGCAGATGCTGGCGGGGATGTGGAGAGAGAGGAGCACTTCTCCATTGTTGGTGGGATTGCAGGCTTGTACAACCACTCTGGGAATCCGTCTGGTGGTTCCTCAGAAAATTGGATGTGGTACTACCGGAGGATCCAGCAATACCTCTCCTGGGCATATATCCAGAAGATGCCCCAACTGGTAAGAAGGACACATGCTCCACTATGTTCATAGCAGCCTTATTTATAATAGCCGGAAGCTGGAAAGAACCCAGATGCCCCTCAACGGAGGAATGGATACAGAAAATGTGGTGCATCTGCACAGTGGAGTACTACTCAGCTATTAAAAGGAATGAATTTGTGAAATTCCTAGCCAAGTGGATGGACCTGGAGGGCATCATCCTGAGTGAGGTAACACATTCACAGAGGAACTCACGCAGTGTGTACTCACTGATAAGTGTATATTAGCCCAAAACCTGGGATACCCAAGATATAGGATACAATTTCCTAAACACATGAAACTCAAGAAGAATGAAGACTGAAGTGTGGACACTATGCCCCTCCTTGGAAGTGGGAAAGGAACACCCTTGGAAGGAGTTGCAGAGACAAAGTTTGGAGCTGAGATGAAGGGATGGACCATGTAGAGACTGCCATATCCAGGGATCCACCCCATGATCAGCATCCAGACGCTGACACCATTGCATACACTAGCAGGATTTTATCGAAGGGACCCAGATGTAGCTGTCTCTTGTGAGACTGTGCCGGGGCCTGGCAAACGCAGAGGTGGATGCTCACAGTCAGCTGGTGGATGGATCGCAGGGCTCCCAATGGAGGAGCTAGAGAAGGTACCCAAGGAGCTGAAGGGATCTGCAACCCTATAGGTGGATCAACATTATGAACTGACCAGTGCCCCGGAGCTCTTGACTCTAGCTGCATGTTTGTCAAAGGATGGCCTAGTCGGCCATCACTGGAAAGAGAGGCCCATTGGACACGCAAACTTTATATGCCCCAGAACAGGGGAACGCCAGGGCCAAGGAGGGGAGTGAGCGGGTAGGGGAGTGGGGGTGGGTGGGTATGGGGGATTTTTGGTATAGCATTGGAAATGTAAATGAGCTAAATACCTAATAAAAAATGGAAAGAAAAAAAAATTGAACAAGACATCTATATATGGAAAGATCTCCCATTTTAATGGATAGGTAGGCTTAACATAGTGAAAATAGGCATTTTACAAAAATCAACCTACAGATTCAATGCAATTTCCATCAAAATTCCATCACAAGTTTATAGATTTCAAAAGAATAAATCTCAACTTCATGCTGAAAAACAAAAAAAACACAGAAGAGCTAAAATAATCCTGTACAACAAATGAACTTCTGGAGTTATCATCTCAGTTCTCAAGCTGTACTACAGAGTAGTAGTAGTAAAACCTCCATGGTATTGGTATAGATACAGATAGGTTACATAATAGAATCAAATGCAAGACCCAGAAGGATACCCACGTACTTTCAGACACTTGATTTTTGACAAAGAAGCTTAAATCATACAATGCAAAAAGGAAAGCACTCAAAGTCTTGACTATAACAGTGAATAACTGAAAGAGATCAAAAGGATACAAATAGAAAAGGAAGAATCCAAAGTATCTTTGTTGACAGATAATATGATTTTTTGCATGAAATCTCCAAAAACTTCACCAAGACTGATAAACATTTTCAGCAAGGTACCAAGAAAGATAACGGATGCACAAAAATCAGTAAGCTTATTATGTATAAATGACAAACAGGCTGAGGAAGAAATCACCCCTTCCACCTCCTGCTGCTTTACTTTCAGGTAAGGAAAGATAATGTCCAGAACTTGTAGAGTACTGTGATCAATGCTGTGTTGTTGTGTTTTTTTTTTCTTTTTGTTTTGTTTTGTTTTGTTTTTGTTTTTTTTTTTTAAAGGGCATTTTTTCCCCAGTGGTATGAATAGCAATGTATATTTGCATTCCCAATGCCAGATACCCAAAGGTGACATCCAGATAACTCTCTTTCCACTGTTTCTGGTTGCACTATCATTAACCAGTTTAATGAGAGCACTGACCACTGACATAGTTTGTTATCATCAGAAACCAGCAAAAGCTCCTAGGCCCATAATTTATTTGGCAGCCATCTTATAACACAGTGTCTAAAGGTTTAGTGGCAGTAGGTCTGTAATGGATTTTGGCATTAAAAATTTTTAGCATTAAAATTTAGCAATCTTAGCAGCGGCAGCTTAGAGTCTGAAGACGCTGGAATTTATTACTGCTAAGAGCATAGTGACTACCCCAGCCACAGTGATACAAGTCATAACAGACACTCCACAGGGAAGAAGTAGTAAGAGGTTATACTGACACCACTGCTTTCTTGTGCCACTACCTGCTGAGAGAATTTTTCAGAAGTAGGCAGGCTTTGAGTGTCACTGAAAACAGCCATAGAAAGGGAGATGGAGTCCCTGCTGCACTCATGTCTTTCTCCTTTTGCTAATCTCCAGCAGCATAGACTTGACAACAGCCCACCTGATTTCATTAAGATGTTTTTAAACATTCACATAGAGCACCAGAACCTACTTTATGACAGTCTGGACAGCCTGGAAGTAAAAATAAAAAAAAAAAAATCTTCTCTCAACCTGTCATTACCGTCTATCTAAAACATGAGGTTTCCCTCTCCCTCTCCCTCTCCCTCTCTATCTCCCTCTCCCTCTCCTTCTTCCCCCCTCTCTTTCTCTCTCTCTCTCAATTTCAGTGTACTCAAGAAAATAGAGCCGGGCGGTGGTGGCACATGCCTTTGATCCCAGCACTTGGGAGTCAGTGGCAGACGGACTTTTCTGAGTTCGAGGCCAGCCTGGTCTACAGAGTGAGTTCCAGGACAGCCAGGGCTATACAGACAAAGTTTGTCTTGAAAACAAAAAAGAAAAAAAGAGAAAAAAAAAGAAAATAGAAACATTGCAACAGATATTTTATTTCCTAAAACTTTGCTTGTTGTAATGTGAGTATGCTTTATTCATTGAAGTGTTGGGGAATTACCAGAATCTGCATCAATAGTTTATGTCAGAAGAAATTATAATAAAAGCAAATGGATTTGAACCACTTTGTCAGTCTTTCATCATTCCACTAGTCCCTCATCAGTCAACACATTTTGTTTTATTACATTCACTCCTGATACAGAGACCTGTGTGAGTTATTTTAAAAATACAAGAAACCCACAAAACTCTCCCCTATGTACACTGCTATCTGGGGCAGGGTATTTGCATATTGTTCCCTAGGGATGTCCTTGGCTTGCTGTACTGAGATAAAAGCTCAGCTGTTTTCTTGCTTTCAGTGATCACTGTCCTAAGTTCATCTTCTCAAAATGATGAGTCCTGTCCACTCCATATTTATATTGTTGCTTTGGATTGTGGGTAAGTAGAGAATGCTATGCAGAAGGAAAATCCCTGGGAATGGAGGGTGAGCTCTAACTGGTGATATGGGCTGTCCATGTGTGGTGAGGTCCTATTTTTCCAAGATGGACATATGAGGTTCAGTCACACAATAATGAGAAGTTACAGATGAGATAAGATTTGTGCTAAGATGAAGACTCTAATGTAAATGGGAAAATGTATGACCTTTGGGACCTTCAGATGAATTGTTTTATGAAAAAGCATGTGATATATTTTTGAAAATCACAAAATGTACCAGGATCTCACTTGGAATGAGTAAGATAAAGTAATTCACAAAGATTGCTTGGGAAATTTGCACATGACTTTGCACTGTTCTAATTTCAGGAATCAGTGGTGACGTTGTGATGACCCAGACTCCACTCACTTTATCAGCTACCATTGGACAATCAGCCTCCGTCTCTTGCAGGTCAAGTCAGAGTCTCTTACATAGTAATGGAAACACATACTTGAATTGGTTTGTACAAAGGCCAGGCCCATCTCCACAGCTTCTAATTTATGGGGTGTTTGAACAGGAATCTGGGGTTCCTGACAGGTTCAGTGGCAGTGGGTCTGGAACAGATTTCACACTCAAGATCAGCAGAGTGGAGGCTGAGGATTTGGGAGTTTATTACTGCATGCAAGCTACCTATGAACCTCCCACAGTGATATAGACACTAAAAAAAAAAAAAAATTGTCCAGCTGCTAATGTGCTGCTTATCTGGAGAAGAGCAGAGCATTCTGTGTCTGTGTGAGAGGAAGATCATGGGCAGCATGAGTAATTGCAGCTGTGAGCTCTGGCTAGACTCTTCTGATTGCATGAGTGGTTTGGCTAGACTTCAAGTACCAGCAATTTCTGATCATTCTAGCTGTGACAGCTATAGTATTGGTTCTGGATCAACAGAAATTGATCTCATTAATCTAGGTTATTGTTGTAGATTTTAACCACTTAATAATTTTGCATTAATCTCTTGAGCTTCGTTCTGTTGCTTCTTCTTAATGATGTATATGTTTTTGCTAAATTTTCATTTAACTTTTTAAATGCTTAGATGTCTATCCACATTCATTTTTATCTTTTTTCTTTTTAATAATTTATTTTTATTCATAACGAAAAAGTATAACATAAAAAAGTTCTAGACCAGGGTCACAAGTCCCTTCCAGTCAGCACCAGCACCAGGTCACCTTGGGCACAGAGTTGGCGGACAACACCAGGGTCACCTAGAGGACTCTCCACGAGATCTTAGGACCACATGTGAGTGGAACACAACTTCTTTTCCAATCCAATAATGTGGGACCCGAGACAACATTAAGAAAGCAGGAAATCCATCCTGACCAGGTTCACAAGTCCCTTCCTGACAGCACCAGCACTGGGTCATCTGGGTGTAGAGTCGGCAGATACTCCCAAGGTCCCTAGAGGACAGCTTCTGAGACAGACCCCGATTTGGACTCCAGACATCCGGGCACCTTTCCTATCAGAGGAGAGGTGTCTCATCTTCCTGGGAGGGCTTTCCTGGAGCACCTGGGGGAGCCATCTTGGTTCCCGGATCCCTCTAAGACTAATGTGTGCAGGTGAGAGTGTGGACTACAGAAGCTAAAAGCTTCTGTGACAGGCTGAAGCAACACAGCTTCTAGGACAGGTCCTGATTAGGGACTTCATCTTCTGCCAGAAGGCAGGTCGAATTCCACATATCTGTACACCTTCCCTGTAAGAGGAGAGCTTGCCTGCAGAGAGTGCTCTGATCAAAGAAACTCAGAGGAGAGAGCTAGTCTCCCAGGTCTGCTGATAGAGGCTAACAGAATCATGAGAGGAACAATCTCTAACCAGAGACAACTATAACAACTAACTGCAGAGATTACCAGATGGTGAAAGGCAAACGTAAGAATCTTACTAACAGACCAAGACCACTCACCATCATCAGAACGCAGCACTCCCACCTCGCCTAGTCCTGGGCACCCCAACATACCCGAAAATCAAGACCCAGATTTAAAAGCATAGCTCATGATGATGGTAGAGGACATCAAGAAGGACTTTAATAACTCACTTAAAGAAATACAGGAGAACACTGCTAAAGAGTTACAAGTCTTTAAAGAAAAAAAGGAAAACACAACCAAACAGGTAGAAGTCCTTAAAGAAAAACAGGAAAACATCCAAACAGGTGATGGAAATGAACAAAAACATACTGGACCAAAAAAGGGAAGTAGACACAATAAAGAAAACCCAAAGTGAGGCACCACTGGAGATAGAAACCCTAGGAAAGAAATCTGGAACCATAGATGCCAGCATCAGCAACAGAATACAAGAGATGGAAAAGAGAACCAGGAGCAGAAGATTCCATAGAGAGCATCAGCACAACAATCAAAGAAAATGCAAAATGCAAAAAAGATCCTTACTCAAAACATCCAGGAAATCCAGGACACAATGAGAAGACTAAACCTACAGAAAATAGGAGTGGATGAGAATGAAGATTTTCAACTTAAAGGGCTAGCAAACATCTTCAACAAAATAATAGAAGAAAACTTCCCAAACCTAAAGAATGACATGCCCATGAACATACAAGAAGCCTACAGAACTCCAAATAGACTGGACCAGAAAAGAAATTCCTCCCGACATATAATAATCAGAACAACAAATGCACTAAATAAAGATAGAAAATTAAAAGCAGTAAGGGAAAAGGGTCAAGTAACATATTGTGGGGAGCCGCCCTCACATTCACCATTGCAAGATGGCACTGACATCCTGTGTTCTAAGTGGTAAACAAATAATCTGCGCATGTGCCAAGGGTAGTTCTCCACCCCATGTGCTCTGCTTTCCCCGTGACGACAACTCGGCCGATGGGCTGCAGCCAATCAGGGAGTGACACGTCCTAGGCGGAGGATAATTCTCCTTAAAAAGGGACGGGGTTTCGCCATTCTCTCTCTTGCACTCTTGCACTCTTGCTCCTGAAGATGTAAGCAATAAAGCTTTGCCACAGAAGATTCTGGTTTGCTGTGTTCTTCCTGGCCGGTCGTGAATGCGTGTAAGAACATATAAAGGCAGGCCTATCAGAATTACACCAGACATTTCACCAGAGACTATGAAAGCCAGAAGATCCTGGACAGATGCTATACAGACACTAAGAGAACACAAATGCTAGCCCAGGCTACTATTCCCAGCCAAACTTTCAATTGACATAGATGAAGAAACCAAAGTATTCCACAACAAAACCAAATTCACTCATTGTCTTTCCACGAATCCAGTACTTCAAAGGATGATAACAAAAACAAAACAAAACAAAACAAAACAAACAAACAAACAAGGACAGAAACCACGCCCTAGAAAAAGAAAGAAATTAATCCTTCAACAAACCTAAAAAAAAGACAGCCACAAGAACATAATGCCAACCCTAACAACAAAATAATATGAAGCAATACTTACTTTTCCTTAATATCTCTTAATATCAATGGACTCAATTCCCTATTTAAAAAAAACATAGACTAATAGACTGGCTACCCAAACAGGACCCAACATTTTGCTGCTTACAGGAAGCCCATCTCAGGGAAAAAGACAGACACTACCTCAGAATGAAAGGCTGGAAAACAATTTTCCAAGCAAATGGTCTGACGAAACAAGCTAGAGTAGCCATTCCATTATCTAATAAAATCGACTTCCAACCCAAAGTTATCAAAAAAGACAAGGAGGGAAACTTCATACACATCAAAGGCAAAATCTTCCAAGAGGAACTCTCAATTCTGAATATCTATGCTCCAAATGCAAGGGCAGCCACATTCATATAAGAAACTTTAGTAAAACTCAAAGCACACATTGCACATCACACAATAATAGTGGGAGACTTCAACACACCACTTTCATCAATGGACAAATCATGGAGCCAGAAACTAAACAGGGACACAGTGAAACTAACAGAAGTTATGAAACAAATGGATCTAACAGATATCTACAGTACAATTTATTCTAAAACAAAAGGATATACCTTCTTCTCAGCACCTCATGGTACCTTCTCCAAAATTGACCATATAACTGGTCAAAAAACAGGCCTCAACAGATACAAAAATATTGAAATTGTCCCATGCATCCTATCAGATCACCATGGACTAAGGCTGATCTTCAATAACAATATAAATAATAGAAAGACATCATTCACATGTAAACTGAACAACAGTCTTCTCAATGATACCTTGGTCAAGGAAGTGATAAAGAAAGAAATTAAAGACTTTTTAGAGTTTAGTGAAAATGAAGCCACAACATACCCAAACTTATGGGTCACAATAAAAGAATTTGTAAGAGGAAAACTCATAGCTCTGAGTGCCTCCAAAAAGAAACTAGCGAGAGAACATACTTGCAGCTTGACAACACACCTAAAAGCTCTAGAACAGAGAGAAGCAAATTCACCTCAGAGGAGTAGACAGCAGAAAATAATCAAGCTCAGGGGTGAAATCAACCAAGTGGAGACAAGAAGAACTATTCAAAGAATCAAACAAATGAGGAGCTGGTTCTTTGAGAAAATCAGCAAGATAGGTAAACCCTTAGCCAGACTCACTAGAGGGCACAGGGACACCATCCTAATTATCAAAATCAGAAATGAACAGGGAGAAATCACAACAGATCCTGAAGAAATCCAAAACACCATCAGATTCTTCTACAAAAGGCTATACTCAACAAAACTGAAAAACCAGGATGAAATGGACAAATTTCTAGATAGATATCAGGTACCAAAGTTAAAGCAGAATCAGGTTATTGATCTAAACAGTCCTATATCCTCTAAAGAGATAGAAGCAGTCATTAATAGTCTCCCAGCCAAAAAAAGCCCAGGACCAGATGGGTTTAGTGCAGAGTTCTATCAGACCTTCAAAGAAGATATAATTCTAGTTCTTCACAAACTATTCCACAAAATAGAAGCAGAATGTACTCTAACCAATTCATTCTATGAAGCCACAATAACTCTGATACCTAAACCACAGAAAGACCCAACAAAGATAGAGAACTTCAGACCAATTTCCTTTATGAATACTGATACAAAAATATTCAAAAATTCTCGCTAACCGAATCCAAGAACACATCAAAACAATCATCCATCCTGACCAAGTAGGTTTCATTCCAGGGATGCAGGGATGGTTTAATATATGGAAATCCATCAACGTAATTCACTATATAAACAAACTCAAAGACAAAAACTACATGATCATCTCATTAGATTTGGAGAAAGCATTTGACAAAATCCAACAATCATTCATGATAAGTCTTGGAAAGATCAGGAATTCAAGGCCCATATCTAAATATGATAAGAGAAATCTACAGTAAACCAGTAGCCAACGTCATAGTAAACAATGAGAACCTTGAAGCAATCCCACTAAAATCTGGGACTAGACAAGGCTACCCACTTTCTCCATACCTATTCAACATAGTACTTGAAGTCCTAGCCAGAGCAATTCGACAACAATAGGAGATCAAGGGGATACAAATTGGAAAGGAAGAAGTCAAAATATCACTTTTTGCAGATGATATGATAGTATATATCAGTGACCCTAAAAACTGCACCAGAGAACTCCTAAACCTGATAAACAGCTTCAGTGAAGTAGCTGGATATAAAATTAACTCAAACAAGTCAATGGCCTTTCTCTACACAAAGGATAAACAGGCTGAGAAAGACGTTACGGAAACAACACCGTTCACAATAGTTACAAATAATATAAAATACCTTGGCATGACTCTAACTAAGGAAGTGAAAGATCTCTATGATAAGAACTTCAAGTCTCTGAAGAAAGAAATTAAAGGTCTCAGAAGATGGAATAATCTCCCATGCTCATGGAGTGGCAGGATCAATATAGTAAAAATGGCTATCTTGCCAAAAGGAATCTACAGATTCAATGAAATCCCCACCAAAATTCCAACTCAATTCTTCAACGAATTAGAAAGGGCAATCTGCAAATTCATCTGGAATAACTAAAAACTTAGGATGCAAAGTTTTTGCTTTAGTAGTTTTGGTATCTTGTTAATCACAGCTGATTTTTCAGCCCCATCTAACCAGAACCAGAGAATCTTCACAGTCCAAAATAGCAATGGCTCTGAAAAGAGTCTTTAATTTTTCCCTCTGAAATTTCACAAGCCAGGCCTCCAACTTCTGCACTGCTCTCAACATTATCTTCCAAGTTCCTACACAATGTCTCACAGAGCTCTTTTTTTTTTTTTAAGATTTATTTATTATTATATGTAAGTACACTGTAGTTGTCTTCAGACACTCCAGAAGAGGGAGTCAGATGTCGTTACAGATGGTTGTGAGCCACCATGTGGTTGCTGGGATTTGAACTTCGGACCTTCGGAAAAGCAGTCGGGTGCTCTTACCACTGAGCCATCTCACCAGCCCCCTCACAGAGCTCTTAATGGATCTTCTGGCCCAAAGTTCCAAAGTCCTTCCACAGTCTAGCCCAAAACATGGTCAGGTTGTCACAGGAATACCCCACTATGCTGGTACCAATTTGTCTTAGTCAGGGTTTCTATTCCTGCACAAACATCATGACCAAGAAGCAAGTTAGGGAGGAAAGGGTTTATCCAGCTTACACTTTTTCACATTGCTGTTAATCACCAAAGGATGTCAGGACTGGAACTCAGGCAGGTCAGGAAGCAGGAGCTGATGCAGAGGCCATGGAGGGATGTTCCTTACTGGCTTGCTTCCCCTGGCTTGCTCAGCCTTCTCTCTTATAGGACCAAGACTACCAGCGCAGAGATGGCACCACCCACAAGGGGACGTCTCCCCTAGATCACTAATTGAGAAAATGCCTTACAGCTGGATCTCGTGGAGCCATTTCTCCAACTGAAGCTCCTTTCTCTGTGATTACTCCAGCCTGTGTCAAGTTGACACAAAACTAGCCCATACAGCCTAGCTGTTCCCAGTTCCTGGCAATCATGAATAAAGCTGCTATGATCACAGTTGAGCAAATGACAGTATGCTATACTCTGAAGTCAGTATGCTATACTCTGAAGTCATTTGGGTATATGCCCAGGAGTTGTACAGCTGGGTCTTGAGGTAGAACTTTTCTCAGTTTTCTGGGAAATTACAAAATTTATTTCCAAGACAGTTGTACAAGTTTGTATTTCCACCAGCTATGGAGGCGTATTCCACTTGCTATCCTCACCAGTATGTGCTGTTGAGTTCATGATCTTAGCCATTTTGGCAGGTATAAGGTGGAATCTCAGAATCCTATTGATGTGCATTTCCCTGATAACAAGGGGTACTGAACATTTCATTAAGTGCTTCTTAGCCATTTGAGATTCCTCTGTTGAGAATTCCGCCTAGCTCTCTACCCTATTAATTTTTATTGAATTCTTGAAAGTCCTTAATTTCTTTGATTCTTTTTTTCCCTGACCCAATGATCATTGAATAGAGAGGTGTTAAGTTTCCAAAAGTTTGTAGGTTTTCTGCTTCTGTTATTGTGAAAGTTCAGCTTTCATCCTTGGGGGTTTGATAAGATACAAGGAGTTATTTCAATTTCCTTTTATTTGTTGAGGTTTGCTTTCTGAACAACTATATGGTCAATTTTGGAGAAGGTTCCACACTAGCAAACCAAAAGAAAGGAAACACTCACATATTACCACCACCTTATAAAAATAGCAGGAATTAGTAATCATTGGTCATTAATATCTAGCAACATCAATGGAACCAATTCCTCAAGAAAAATATACAGGCTAACAGAATTGATGCAAAAGAACAGGATCCATCATTCTGTTTCATACAAAAAACATACCTATGCAAAAAAGCTAAACTTAACCTCAGAGTAAAGGGCTGCAAAATGATTTTTCAAGCAAACATACCAAACAAGCAAGTGTGAATAGCTATTCTAATATCTAATAAAATAGATTTTAAACCAAAATTAATAAAAAGAAATGGGAAAGGACACTTCATACTCATCAAAGGAAAACTTTACCAAGAAAATATCTCAATACTGATTATCTTTGCCACAAACACAATATCTCCCTCATTTGAAAAAGAACCATATTAGTAAGCATAAATCACACTTTTAACCCCACACATTAATAGTGGGAGTATTCAATACCTTCTATTCTTACCAAATACAAGAGATGAAGGAAAGAATGTAAGGCATAGAAGATACCATACCAATAGGAGGAATTGGAACATTGGTCAAAGGAAATGCCAAATGTAAAATTATTTCCAGCTCAAAACATGCAGGACTTTTGGAAAACTTTGAAAAGACCAAACCTAAAAATAATAAGAATAGAAAAGGGTAAAGATTCCCAGTTCAAAGAACCAGAAAACACCTTCAATAAAATTATAGAAGAAAAAAAAATCCTTACCTAGAGAAAGAGATGGTTATAAACATACTAAAAGCCTACAGAGCACCAAGTAGATTAGACTAGAAAAGAAAATCCTCCTGACACATAACAATGAAAACACAAATATACGGAGCAAATAAAGAATATTAAAAGCTGCAAGGAAAAAGGCCAAGTAACGAATAAAGGCAGACATATCAGAATTACACCTGACTTCTCAACAGAGATTCTAAAGGCCAGGAGATCCAGGATAGATGTCTTGCAAAGTCTAAGAGACCACAGATATCAGCCCAGACAACTATACCCAACTAAACTTTCAATTACCTTAAATGGAGAAAACAAGATATTCCACTAAAAAAAAAAAAAAAAAAAAAAAAAAAAAGAAGAAAAAAAAAAGAAGAAAAAAAAAACCCAACAACAACAACAACAAAAAACAAATTTAAACAATACCTTTCTACTAATCCAGCCCAACAGAGGTTACAAGAAGAAAAACTATAACACAAGGAGGAGAACTATACCCAAGAAAACAAAAGAAGTTAATCACATTATAGCAAAAGAAGAGACTCACGCACACACACACACAGTACTACTTTCAATATCATAATAACAGGAACTGATAATCATTGGTCATTAATATCTCTCAATATTAGTGAAATCAATTCACCAATAAAACACACAGGCTAACAAAAATGGATATATAAACAGGTTCCATCATTCTGCTGCATACAAGAAACATATCAGTGACAAAGATAGACACCACTTTAGAGAAAGGGCTGGAAAAAGCTTATCCAAGCAAACAGATTCAAGAAACAAGCTGGAGTAGGCATTCTAATATCTAATACAATAGGCAGTCAACTAAAAGTTATCAAAAGTGATGGTGAAAGACACTTAATACTCTTCAAAGACAAAATCCACCAAGATGACATCTCAACTCTAGAAATATATGCCTCAAAAGCAAGGGCATCCACATGTGTAAAAGAAACTTTACTAAATCTCAAATCACACATTGAACACTACATGATAATAGTTGGAGATTTCAATACCCAACTTCCACCAATGGACAAGCTGTTGAAACAGAAACTCAACAGAGAATCAATGAAACTAACAGATGTTATGAATGAAATTGACTTAACAGATATGTGCAGAAGAAGAAGAATATACCCTTTTCTCAGCATCTTATGAACCTTCTTCAAAATTGACCATATAGTCAGTGTACTGGCTAGTTTTGTGTCAACTTGACACAGCTGGGGTTATCACAGAGAAAGGAGCTTCAGTTGAGGAAATGCCTTCGTGAGATCTAACTGTAAGGCATTTTCTCAATTAGTGATCAAGGGGGAAAGGCCCCTTGTGGGTGGGACCATCTCTGGGCTGGTAGTCTTGGGTTCTATAAGAGAGCAGGCTGAGCAAGCCAGGAGAGGCAAGCCAGTAAAGAACATCCCTCCATGGCCTCTGCATCAGCTCCAGCTCCCTGACCTGCTTGAGTTCCAGTCCTGACTTCCTTTGGTGATGAACAGCAGCATGGAAGTGTAAGCTGAATAAACCCTTTCCTCCCCAACTTGCTTCTTGGTCATGATGTTTGTGCAGGAATAGAAACCCTGACTAAGACAAATTGGTACCAGCAGAGTGGGGTATTCTTGTGACAACCTGACCATGTTTTGGGGAGGACTGTGGAAGGACTTTGGAACTTTGGGCTTGAAGATACATCCATTGTTAAAAGCTCTGTCAGGTGTTGTGTAGGAGCTTGGAAGATAATGTTGAGAACACTGCAGAAGATGGAGGTCTGGTTTGTGAAATTTCAGAGGGAAAATTAAAGACTCTTTTCAGGGCCATTGCTGTTTTGATTGTGAAGATTCTGTAGTTCTGGTTAGCTGGGGCTGAAGAATCAGCTGTGATTAACAAGATACCAGAACTACCAAAGCAAAAACTTTGCATTACTGGGACTATTGATGCTGGTTAGCTGGAGCTAAGAAATTAGCGGTGATTAAGAAGAGACCAGCATCATTGAGGTGACATCTTCTGGAAGTGTTTTCTGAGAGCACAGTGGCTGCGTTCCAGATATAGCCAAAGTTGTACCTTGTGCTGTGGCTGGACTTGGTAATGTGTAAGGGTCACCCAGGTGGTACTGGTTTTGAAGGCATGAAGGAGTTGAGCAGAGCAGCTGAGGCTTGGCACTGTGAGAGGCCATGGAAGGCCATTGGTGAAGGTGCAGCCTCAGTTGCAATTGATGGCCCAGGACTGAAGGGGTCATGCAGTGTTTTGGAGATGCCAGTACCATGAGATGACCACCAAGAGCAGCAGCAGCAGTGGAGTACAGGCATCTGGAGCCTAGAGGATGACGCGTGTGCTACAAAGGGCCTGGCTGGAGAAGTGACCCAAGCCCTTGGAGGAGCCCAGAAGATCGTGAGTTGGATCCCAGACATTGGATGGTTAGAGATTGACTTTTGCTTTTGATTGTGACTGTGCCCTGATATTTTCCCTCTTGAAGGAAGAAGCTGTTTTAGTGGAGCCCACAGTTAAGAGGCTTTTAATTGTAAAAAGACTTAGGATTTTTAAAAAGATGGATATTTTAAAGAGATTGAAATTTTAAGAATATGTAAAGACTGTGGGACTTTTAAAGTTATTTAGATCTTGGGGATGAATAAGAATGTAAGGGTTGAGGCTTACTAGTGATGTGTTTGTGTGTCAAGTTGACAAGGGGTCAATTGTACTGGCTAGTTTTGTGTCAACTTGACACAGCTGGGGTTATCACAGAGAAAGGAGCTTCAGTTGAGGAAATGCCTTCGTGAGATCTAACTGTAAGGCATTTTCTCAATTAGTGATCAAGGGGGAAAGGCCCCTTGTGGGTGGGACCATCTCTGGGCTGGTAGTCTTGGGTTCTATAAGAGAGCAGGCTGAGCAAGCCAGGAGAGGCAAGCCAGTAAAGAACATCCCTCCATGGCCTCTGCATCAGCTCCAGCTCCCTGACCTGCTTGAGTTCCAGTCCTGACTTCCTTTGGTGATGAACAGCAGCATGGAAGTGTAAGCTGAATAAACCCTTTCCTCCCCAACTTGCTTCTTGGTCATGATGTTTGTGCAGGAATAGAAACCCTGACTAAGACAGTCAGGAAAAAAATTTTCAACAGATAGAAGAAGATTGAAATAATTTTATTAGACTACCACAGATAAAGACTAAATTTCAACATTAATAGAAACAATGGAAAGCCACATACTCTTTGAAACTGAACAATCTCAGGTTAATGATCACTTGATCAGGGAAGAAATAAGGAAAGAAATTAAAGACTTTCTAGAATTAAATGTAAATGAAAGTTCAACATACTCATACTTATTGTACACAATAAAAGCAGTGATAATTGGAAAGTTCATAGCACTAAGTTCCTTCATAAAGACATTGGAGAGATCTCATACTAGCACACCTGAAATCCTAAGAACAAAACAAGCAAACAGACCCAAGAGGAGAGAGGACAGGACATAATCAAAGTTGGGACTGAAATCAATCAATTAGAAATAAGACCAACAATACAAAGAACCAACAAAACCAAGAGCTGTTTCTTTGAAAAAACCAACAAGATAGACAAACCTTTATCCAAATTAACTAAAAGGTACAGAGACAGTATCCAAATTAACAGAATCAGAAAACAACAAAACTGAAAAGGGAGAGAAAACAACAAAAACTGAAGAAGTTGGGGAAAAAAAAAAACAGAAAAATTATTACTTCAAAAGCCTGTAAAAATTGTAAAATGTAAACTGGAAAATCTAAAACAAATGGATGATTTTTTGAGACAGATACCATCAGCATTAAATTAAAATTAGGTAAACTAAGCTGTCCCATAAGCCCTAAGGAAATAAAAGCAGTCATTAAAAGCTTCCTAAGCAAAAACAGCCCAGAGCCAGATGGTTTTAGTGTAGAATTCTAGCACACTTTCAAAAAAGAGATAATACCAATACTTCTCTAACTATTCCACAAAAAACCAAACCAAAACAAACAAACAAAAAAACAGAAGGAACATTACCTAAGTAATTTGATGAGGCCACAGTCACTCTGCTACTCAAACCACACAAAAAATTCAATAAAGAAAGAGAACTTCAGATCAATTTTGCTTATGAACATCAGCACAAAAGTACTGAATAAAATTCTTGTAAACCAAATACAAGAACATATCAAGAATGTCATTCACTATGATCAAATAGGTTTCATCCCAGGAATGCAGTGAATGTTCAATATATGAAAATCCATAAACATAATCCACTATGTAAACAAATTGAAAGAAAAAATTCACATGAGTATGTCATAAGATGCTGAAAAAGCCTTCAACAAAATCCAATACTCCTTCATGCTAGAAGTCTTGGAGAGATCTGTGATTCAAAGTACATAAACATAAAGTAATATATAACAAGCCAATAATCAATATCAAATTAAATGAAGAGAAACTTAAAGCAATCCCACTAAAATCAGGGACAAGAAAAGGCTATCCACTCTCTCCCTATCTATGCAATATAGTACCTGAAGTTCTACCTAAAGCAGTAAGACAAAAAATAGAAACCAAGCTGATACAAATTGAAAAGGAGGAATTCATGCTATCACTATTCTCAGATAATATGATAGTATACACAAAAGAACCCCACAAAATTCTATAAAAGAACTCCTACAGGTGAGAAACAATTTCAGCAAAGTGGGTGGCTATAAAATTATCTCAAGGAAGTCAGTAACCCCCCTGTATATAAATCATAAATGGGTTGAGAAAGTAGCGAAACAACACCCTTCACAATAGCCACAAATAATATAAAATATTTTAGTGTAACTCAAACCAACAAGTGAAAGAGTTATATGAGAAGAACTTTAAGTCACTGAAGAAAGAAATTGAAGAAGATGTCAGGATATCGAAAGATCTATCATGCTTGTTGATTGGTAGGATTAACATAGTCAAAATGGCCATCTTACCAAAAGCAATCTACAAGTTCAATGCAATTCCTATCCAAATTCCAGCACAGATTTTTATTGACTTAGGGTAATTTTCAACTTCATATGGAAAAAAAAAACATGATTGCCAATACAATCAGGAACAACAAAAGAATTTCTAGGGAAATCACCCTCTCTGACCTCAAGCTGTACTACAAAGCAATAGTGGTAATAATTGCATGGTATTGGTACAGAACAGATAGGTTGATCATTGAAATAAAACTAAAGACACAGAAATAAACCTAAACTATGGACAATTGATTTTTGATGAAGAAGCCAAAACTATACTTTGGAAAAAAGAAAGTGTCTTCAACAAATGATGTTGATCTAACTGATTATCTTCAGGTAGAAGAATAGGAGGGCAGGATCAGGTATGGGGAGAGACCTAAGAGAGGCTCTGAGGATCAGGAAAATGAATGGAAATCTGTAGCTGCTGAGGTTGGGAGCTTTGGGGAATCTCTAGGAAGTTTGAAAGACCTTGGATAGGGGGCACTCCCAGAAGTCAATGTGGGTGACCTTAGTAGCCAAGATACCTAACAGTGGGGTCATGGAACCTGAAGATAGGATAGTATACATAAGCAACTAAGATCAACCACCTTGTGAAACTGAAAACTTTCTGTAAGGCAAAGGACACTGTGAATAGGACAAAATGACAGCCTATAAGAAGTGAAAATTTCTTCACCAACTTTACATCTGACAGAGCGCTAATGTCCAACATATATGAAGAACTCAAAAAATTAGACACCAACATGAGAACAATGGCTTCCCTTTGGTTCTGGCCTGAAAGGGTCAGAGCCGTTAACTGGGAGAAAGTTCAGGGGTCATCCCTCCTGAAAGGAAGGGATGTCCTAACATGACTTTCTGTGAGCTAGAGTTTTTCCTTGTTCCTAGTCAAGAGTTAATATTTACACTGAGAGGAGGATGTCCTTGGGTCTGCAGATAACAGTTTCTTCTTCTGAAGTTCGTTCTTGTTATGAGAAAATGACTCCAAAAATGATAATATTGTCTGCCAGGTGCAACTAGGTAAAAATGTTATTTTTTGAGCAAAAATTGCAAAGTCATACCCCATGTTTTTAAGCTGTAGAAATCAGTAAAGCTTTGCTACTTGCCACCAGAGTGGTAGTCCATCTGTCTCTTTAAGGCGTTCTCGAAGCTAGTCTTCGTCACCAACAAACCAAATATCCCAATAAAAAATGTGTTATAGAGCTCAACAGATAATTTGCCACAGAGGAATCTGTAAAGACTGACAAGCATTTAAAGAATGTTCAAAGTCCTTAATTATCAGGCAAATGCAAAGCAAAATGATTCTGAGATTACAATTTATACCTTTCAGAGTGGCTAAGGAAAAAAAAATTCTCGGGAGACATCACATACTGGGTAGGATGTGGAGCAAGGGGAATACTCCTTCATTGCTTGCAGGAGTGCAAATCTGTACAACCACTTTGGAAATCAGTTTGGTGGTTTCTGAGAAAATTTCAAATACTTCTACCACAAGATTCAGATAAAACACTCTGGGCATATATACAAATGATGTTCCAGCCTACCACAAAGACTCTTGCTCAACAATATTCATAGCAGCTTCGTTCATAATAGCCAGAAACTGGAACTAACCTAGATTCCCCTCAACTGAAGAATGGACAAAGAAAATTTCCATTCATGATGAAATATTACTCAACTATTATAAACAGTGACATGAAATTTGCAGGCAAATGAATAGGACTAGAAAATATCTTCTTGAGTAACATAACTCAGAACCAGAAAGACACATATGGTATGCACCTGCTTAGAAATTGATATTAACCTTAAAGTACAGGGTAAACATGCTATAGTCTACAAACCCAAAAAGGAGGGCCCAAGGGAGGATGCTTGAATCTCACTCAGAAGCAGAAATAGAAAAGAGATTGGAACTGAGTGGAGTCAGTTCACTGGGTGGGAGATGGGGCCAGGATAGGATCAGGAGAAATCAAGTGTGGGGAAGACTGGTGGAGAGAGAACTAAAATCATTAATGGGGAGTGAGGCAGCTCCAGGACAAGCCAGAAACTTAAGACAAGGGAGACTTCCAGGAATCTATGACATGACCATAGATGATATTCCTAACAACAGGGAATATTGAATCTGAAATGGTCATCTTATGTAACCATGACTACCAATGAAGGGATGGGGACACAAATCCACAAAGCTTTCAACAAAATATTTGTCTTGCCTACAAGATATTCAGGGGTAAAGAAGAAACAGAAATTGAGGGAATGAACAGACAATGACTATCCCAACTTTGAGACCCATCCCATGAGAGAGAGAGCCAGCCTCTGATACTATTAGTGATATTCTACTATATTTGCAGATGGGAACTTAGTATAACTAACTGTCCTTGGAAAGGCTTCATCCAACAGCTGATAGAAACTAATGCAGAGACTCACAGAGAGATATTATGGGGAGCTTGGGGGAAACTTGTGGAAGTAGGGTAGAGGATTGGTGGAGCTAGGTAGGTCAAGAACACCACAAGAAGGCAAGCACAAGGACCCTTTAATGAGGATGCTCCCCAACATCTGAAAATGCTTTAACCCAAAACATAAGGTTAAAAAAAAAGAGAAAAAAAAGTGAAAAACCCAAAACCACACAACCCCACAGACCACACAGTCATAGCCACCAACCTTAATCAATCATAGGCATTTCTTTTAATTTTATAAAAAGATTAATAAAAAATATTGAAAAATTATTTTCTCATCTTGTATTTGTAAAGATAATAGAATTCAGAAGTTTGGAAAATTGTCCAGAAACTGCCCTCCAGTTTCCACTCCTTTTGTTGAAGACCAGCAGGACTACAAAGTTTGGGATACTGGAGCTGCTGGTGGAAAATGGGAAGCCCAGCCCAGGAGAAATCAAACAAGAGCAGGGTGCATGTGGGAGGCTGGAAGCAACTTCACATGATACATGGCTGTGTAGAAAGGGGAACATGAGAAAGGCCAGAAAGGTCAGAAAGGCCTTAAATTCATCCTTAACATACAAAACCAATTTGCACAAAGATCCAAGCAGTTTGGTCCCAAACTGAGGTGAACACTTCAATTTTTATTCACATGCTTTGTTTTCTCTTAAGAGTCAAAGTTGCCCAAATTAAAATCTTTATGCTAATATTACTATATATCCCCTAAAAAGAAAGAAAAAATAATAAGAAAAATTAAGGATTTTTAAAATAAAACTCATGACAGGAAGAGACTGGAAACCAAATTCCCATTTAGTTTTAAATGAAATGAAATTAAGAAAACTTGGTTTCTAATTGGGATCGGGTGGGGTGAGACAACAAAGCCAAAACAAAGTCCAAGCATCAGCATCCTTCTTCCTACCCTGCCCACCCCACACACCAGCAGCTGCAGGAGCCCAGTGTGTGACCAACATGGGTCTGGTCTAGGCTCAATGGCAGCATCCTGTCCTCTCTCCAGTGAGACAGCACCAGGGACACACTCTGCTGTCGTGGGATTCTGTGTGGCTAGTGGGTTGTGGGGTGGGGTTTTCAGGATCTTCTTGAGGCTCCTTGTTTAGCTCCACCAGCCTCTCCCAGTGCCTTTCTCCCCCAGGAAAGGGCTCCATCAATAGTGGCCCCTACTCAGCTGAGGACTGTAAACTGTCCTTCTCTTCTCTGTTCTCTGTCTCACTCTCATCGTCTTCTATCTCTCCCAATATAGTTTGTATTCTTAAATCAACATATTGTCTTTCATCTAGCAACTGACTCTTGACAATATAAATATCTTATCTAATCTGATTATGTTGTCTTATAGTTGAAGCCTATTTATCTAGTATTTCTATGGATTGCCATTCTGTAATTTTGTCACAAGGTGGCATCATAGGCTCCAGATAATTCCAGATAATTATACACACACACACACACACACACACACACACACACAGTCCTACGACTCAAACAATTATAAAAATATTTAACTAAGATGTTCATGTAACAGAAAGGAGATGTGGGATCTGCCAGAGATAGATGAAATAATGTTATTGGCCTTACATTTTTTAAAATGCCAATGTGACATGTAGTACAGTGACAGGTAGTACAACTGATGGAGAACACTGGGTTTTAGAAGGACTACAGAATTAAATCATTCTACATATGTGATAACATCAGATTGGAAGTCAGGAAATATGTTACACCGGAGAAGTTTTGCCATTGTTTCAACAGGACAAGAAAATCTGTGATTTCATTCAAAATTAATGAAGATCATATTTGACTGAGGGAGACCTCCTGAAAATCTTGGTTGCAGAAATGAAGAAAGAAACTAAGGAGAGTAACAAGTCAGGTAATGATGTATATGTGGATTCCTCTACATGGAAACAGCTCTGAGACTGGCTGAGACATGAAAATGTCTCCAGCCAGAACATCAGCCATGTGTAGTCAATAAATTTTGTTGGCTACTGAGTCCTCAGCATTTATTATTACATATCTTCCTTTCAGAGGCATGGATTGAGATTTATATTACAGCTTAGTTATATAATCCAAACTGACTTATACAGTTTGGTGCCTTTCCCCTGTTCAAACAAAGATTTGAGAATCACCTTTAGCTGATTGGTACATTGTACATTCCACACATGTGTTAACACAGAAATGTATGTGTGTGTGTGTTTACAAATCTTATTCGTATTTTAAAGAAGTCCATGTCTTGGGACAGGTTTTTAAAGTGCATTAATGAAAAGCAGCATAGAAAATAGAAGATAACTCACCAGAAAAAAAAACAACAACAACAACAACAAAAAAAAACAAACGAAAAAAACAACTTACTGGACAGACAGGACCTTTCTCCTAAAAGAAAGTAATAGCCAGTGTCCTATTCACTTGCAAAACAAGAATATTTCTTGAACATATATTGTTCTTCAAGCTTGAGTGCTTTTGTTTATTAACTATTATCAGAACACAGTTGCTTTCATAGACACTATGACAAACAAAAGAATCTGAAACAAATTAATGTGTGGTCAACTCTTTCCATTCTATTGACCATGCATTGACTGGGATGTCTATGTTTGTCAGTGAGCTATGGGACCACAGATATTTGTTCTTTTAAGATGCTTATGAGAAATCCCATGTGGTTGAATCTAAGGAGAAAGTGTAGAAGGAAGAAATCAGGATAGATTATGGGATGTCAAATGCTCAATTCTCCCATTAGACTTAGCCAATGTCTTTTCATGATGCTACCTTGTGGGAATAAGTTACTTAAGTGCAGAGAAAAGGACTTTTTCTAGAGAAAAAGTATCTAGACCTGGAGCCCCAGCTGTAGGTCAAGCTCATCCCTCCCCAACTGCTTTGCATATTTATGAGAACCTTCTGTTGTCTAGAGTTCATAACAGTGACTTAAGACTCTACAGTAAGAGCTGCCTCAGAAAGAAAATCGTGAACCATGGAAACTCCAGCTTCATTTCTTTGCCTCCTTTTACTGTGGACCACGGGTAAGAGGAACCTACATAACTACATACTTAGATAAAAAGTCTCTGAACACTACTGAATTCTATTACCAGAAAGTCAATTAAGGTGAACAGATCCTAGTTCTACCAGGAAGGTGACGAGTGTGTTTTCGATTGTACTGGTGACTTTTTTTTTTTTTTTCCTTTTCAGTCTCAGCTGTCACTGGAGAAACAACACAGGCTCCAGCTTCTCTGAGTTTTTCTCTTGGTGAAACAGCAACACTGTCATGCAGGTCCAGTGAGAGTGTTGGCAGCTACTTAGCCTGGTACCAGCAGAAAGCAGAGCAAGTTCCCCGGCTCCTTATCCATAGTGCCTCCACTAGGGCCGGTGGTGTCCCAGTCCGGTTCAGTGGCACTGGGTCTGGGACAGACTTCACTCTCACCATCAGCAGTCTAGAACCTGAAGATGCTGCAGTTTACTACTGTCAACCTTTCAAAAGTTGGTCATACACAGTGATTCAACATGTCACAAAAACCTCCAGGAGACCACAGTGTATTTGCTTCTACCAGCTACTTCCTTTGTAGCAGCTGCAATGCTGGGTGCTAATTTTTAGCATTTTTATCTTCGTTGTAAATACTGAGATGCTAAAAGTAACTCCAAGTAAATGTTTGTGTTCTTGCTTCATATTTTACTTAGCCAGTTCCTAGAATAATACTGGTGCCTTGTGCCATTAGATCAGATGCGTGTAAATGGTTATTCTGATGATATAAATGTCATGGTATCTTAGTTACTTTTCTGTTGTGGAGTAACACCATGACCATGGCAACTTTCATAAAATAAAGCAGTTAATTTGGATCTAGGTTACAATTTTAGATGGTTAGTCCTCAGGCATCATAGTGGGATGCAGATAGTCATGATGCTATAGCTGTATTTTTACATCCTGATTGACTGGCAGCAGTCAGAGAGATCTAGCCTGGCATGGGCTTTTGAAACCAAAAATCCTACACACAGTGGCACATTTCCAACAAGGCCACATCTCTCAAACTAGCTGGGGAGCAAATGTATAAAAACATAAGCATACGTGAGAGAAACTTCATAAAGCAATGCAATTAAGAATACTAATGAAGATATTTTATTAAAATATACACATTTCAATTTTGATAAGTCTACATTAAAATGATGAAACATAACAAAACATTCCACTTTATCAGAAAATGTTAACTATATAGGAAGAGTAAATTATTTGTAATATTTCTACATTGAAATCTTGAAAACATTCTTTAACATAATTAAATAAAACCTACCAGAACTTGGGAGGCAAAGGCAGGTGGATTTTTATGAGTTCTAGGTCATCCTAGACCAAGTAGAAAATTTTAGAATTTCAGGCCTACATAGAAAGAGAGCCTCTATTTCAAAAGAACAAATAACACAAAAACAAAACTAGAAACCCCTAATAGAGTAGCAGGTCATGTTATGATATGCTGAAGATCTAGATGTCTGGAGGTTGGGAGAGGAGATATGAAAGGCTAGCTTCTGGAGATGACATGATTGTCATACACATGAACTCACAGTAGCTGCAGTTACTTATATAATTTTTAAGATCATGAGTATTAAGTATTCCAGCATGGAGAGGAGATGTGCTCTTAATACCCGACCACTAGCTGAGGAACTCTCACCAGTTGATAGTTGCTGAAAGAGGAAGACTCACTTTCTAAAAATTATTCATTGTATATTAAAATACATTAAAATATTTGTTTTGGACACCTCCTGTATATTAAAATTTTGTTTTATCCTTATGAAGATATTTTTATTTTATATTTATTTATTGATTTTGGAGCAGCATTTTTTTTTCTATGTTGTCTTAGCTGTCCTGGATTTTGTCCTGTCAGTCCAGCCCTTGGCAGCTCTTTGGTTGGTGGATCAGTTTCTGGGAGGCCCCAAGGGAATCTGTTGGTCTTCTTGTGGAGTCCCTATTCCCTCTGGGTTCCTCAGTGCTTTCCCCAACTTTTTGACAAGACTCCCTGAGGTCTTTCTAATGTTTGGCTGTGGGTTTCTACATCTGTTTTAGTCAGCTGGTGGGTAGAGCTTCTCAGAGGGAAATTATGCTAGGCTCCTGTCTCAAATCATTGCACGACTAGGACTAGATATATTCTCTCCTTTTGAGGCCAAACAAGACAGCTCAGTTAGGGGAGCAGGATCCAGACTGGAAACAGAGTCAGGGTAAGCCTCAGCTCCAGTTGTTGGTGGACCCGGATGAAGACCAAGATACACATCTGCTACATATGTACAGGAACTGAGGTCTAGCCCTTGCATGCTGTTTGGTTGCTGGTTCAATTTCTGGGAACCACCAAACATACAGGCTAGTTTACACTGTTGGTTGTTTTGTGGAATGCCTATCCCTTCAGGGTTTCTCAGTCTTTCCTGAAAGTCCTATACAAGACTTACCAAGCTTGGTCTAATGTTTGGATATGGGTCTCTGTATTTGTTTTGGTCACCTCCTGGATGGAGCCTTTCAGAGGACAGTGATGTTAGGATCCTGTATGTGAATCTAGTTTCACAGATACTTACATAGCCTGAGTCTCCAAGATAGTTGATGGAAGATAGCAGGCCTGTAATGTGTCTGAATAGAAACTCTGAGGGCGTACAGAACAAGCCATTGCTGTTATGTTAAGGAGTTTTCTACCTGTGCCCATATATTCAAGGCTTTTCCCCACTTTTTCCTCTATAATTTTGAGTGTCTATGGTTTGATGTGGAGCTCCTTGATCCACTTAGACTTGACCTTAGCACAAGGAGATAAGAATGGATCAATTTGCATTCTTCTACATGATAACCCGCCAGTTATGCCAGCACTATTTGTTGAAAATGCAGTCTTTTTTTCCACTGGAAGGTTTTAGCTCCCTTGTCAAAGATCAAGTGAACATAGGTGTGTGGGTTCATTTCTGGGTTCAGTTCTATTCCATTTATCTACCTGCCTGTCGCTGTACCAGTACCATGCAATTTTTAATCACAATTTTTCTGTAGTACAGTTTGAGGTCAGGCATGGTGATTCCACCAGAGGTTCTTTTATCCTTGAGAAGAGTTTTTGCTCTCCTAGGTTTTTTATTATTCCAGATGAATTTGGAAATTGCCCTTTCTAATTCGTTGAAGAATTGAGTTGGAATTTTGATGGGGATTCCATTGAATCTGTAGATTGCTTTTAGCAAGATAGCCATTTTCACTATATTGATCCTGCCAATCCATGAGCATGGGAGATCTTTCCATCTTCTGAGATCTTCTTTGATTTCTTTCTTCAGAGACTTGAAGTTTTTATCATACAGATTTTCACTTCCTTAGTTAGAATCACACCAAGGTATTTTATATTATTTGTGACTATTGTTTACCTAATTTCTTTCTCAGCCTGTTTATCCTTTGTGTAGAGAAAGGCCATTGATTTGTTTGAGTTATTTTTTTCTAGCTACTGCACTTAAGCTGTTTATCAGGTTTAGGAGTTCTCTGGTGTAATTTTTAGGATCAATTATATATACTATCTTATCATCTGCAACTAGTGACATTTTGATTTCTTTCTTTCCAATTTGTATCCCCTTGACCTTCTTTTGTTGTGTAATTGCTCTGGATAGTACTATATTGAATAGGTAGGGAGAAAGTGGGCAGCCTTGTCTAGTCCCTGATTTTAGTGGGATTGCTTCCAGATTCTCTCCATTTAGTTTGATGTTGGCTACTGGTTTGCTGTATATTGCTTTTATTATGTTTAGGTATGGGCCTTGAATTCCTGATCTTTCTAAGACTTTTATCATGAATATGTGTTGGATTTTGTCAAATGCTTTCTCAGCATCTAAGGAGATGATCATGTGGTTTTTGTCTTTGAGTTTGTTTATATAGTAGATTACATTGATGTATTTCCATATATTAAACCCTGCATCCCTGGAATGAAGCGTACTTGATCATGATGGATGATTGTTTGGATGTGTTCTTGAATTCGGTTAGCGAGAAGTTTATTGAGTATATTTGCATGGATATTCATAAGGGAAATTGGTCTGAAGTTCTCTGTCTTTTTTGGGTCTTTGTGTGGTTTAGGTATCAGAGTAATTGTGGCTTCATAGAATGAATTGGGTAGAGTACCTTCTGTTTCTATGTTGTGGAATAGTTTGAGAAGAAATGGAATTAGGTCTTTTTGAAGGTCTGATAGAACTCTGCACTAAACCCATCTGGTCCTAGGCTATTTTTGGTTAGGAAACTATTAATGACTGCTTCTATTTCTTTAGGGCATATGGGACTGTTTAGGTCTTTAATGTGATCCTGATTTAACTTTGGTACCTGGTACCTGTCTAGAAATGTATCCATTTCTTCCAGGTTTTCCAGTTTTGTTGAGTATAGCCTTTTGTAGTAGGATCTGATGGTGTTTTGTATTCCCTCAGTTTCTGTTGTTATGTCTCCCTTTTCATTTCTGATTTTGTTAATTAGGATACTGTCCCATGCCCTCTAGATATGCTGGTTAAGGGTTTATCTATCTTGTTGATTTTCTCTAAGAACCAGCTCTTGGTTTGGTGGATTCTTTGAATAGTTCTTTTTTTCTCCACTTGGTTGATTTCAGCCCTAAGATTGAGTATTTTGACTCACAGTTTGAGGAATGTCTTACCATTGTACACAAAGTCTGAGCAATGAATTCCCTAGGAAGAGGAGCACAGATTGGTGGAGCAGAAAGCGTAGAAAGAAGTAGATTGAGGAGTTCATATGGATTTCAAAGTTCAACTTTCAGTGACCTATTTCTGCTATGCACTGCTCATCTGCCAAAGGCCCACAATATTGATATTGTCCTACAAGCTCTAGTCAAAGTGTTCAAAATGCAAGCATATGGGAGATATTTCATGTTCAGACCATAGGTTTCTGCTTGGTCCTCCTTTGGCCCATAGTTTATTTTAAAATCTAAAATAAGGGTTCCACCTTTATAACTCTATAGTTTTAATTGTCTCAAGACATTTTAAAAGTTCAAAAACTACTTTGGGACTCTAGACAATCTCTTAGCAGTAAACTGTGGTAAAATCAAACTGAAAGTTACATATGTTCATCCACAGTACATGGAACAAATATTCCCGTTCTCTGTAGAATGTGGACATAGCAAGAAAAGAAAGACCAAATAGTACCCAAATTCATCAAACGCTGAGCTAGAAATGGTCATGTCTTTTAAGTCAATAAATTATGTTCAGTAAACATATTCAAGTCAAAAGAACATGGAAAATGAAAACAATTATCTATCTATTGTATATCCTGTAGCCATATTAAAGGCAAAAAAGAAAATATTCCTATTGTTGGTGGAAATATGAACGTTCTGATAAATATATGCAATACTTATAAATTTATGAATATTCTACCATACTTTTATCCATACCTTAATCAGTAATTATTAGGATAGTAAACTTGATTTTTTTCTCCCTAGTATCATTGTTTACCTTTTACTCAGTGTTTACTACACCCCACTTTAGTATTTGGAACTGGTATTGTT
The DNA here is from genome assembly GCF_000001635.26 of Mus musculus. NCBI lineage: Eukaryota > Metazoa > Chordata > Mammalia > Rodentia > Muridae > Mus > Mus musculus. Next base: position 69,987,471 of record NC_000072.6, on the reverse strand, counting down.
GAAGGAATTCACTTCTTAAACTCATTGGGTGTTTGATTTCTCATGAGCACAAGATAAATTAGCTAATAGTACACATATTACAAAAGTGAAAATCACTACCACTTCTTCGATATTCTTTTGTGTCAGACACAAAATTCATTAAAAACATTCAGTGGAAATATGACCACTGTCACTTCAGCTTTCATTGACTTTAGCATCAATTTCAACCTTGCTGGCAGAGTGTTGTGATCTCCAGGTATCAGGACCGTGTTTTTCTCAATAAACCAGTTATTCTGTTTTTGGTCAGCAGTCTCACTCCCACCTACACTCAGCTCCATATTTATGTCTAAAATTGCTTCTTAGAGCATGCAAAGGCTTTCTCCATCCATAAACGCAAGCATTGCTTCTCAGAATACAGTCCTGTTCCCATATTTTGTTCATACTTTACTGTCCCAGATACTCTTTTAAAACTAAGGGTAATCAATTAATAAAATACAATCTGACTATATTTTCCTACTCCTTTTTCTCTCTCTAGACCTTCCTAACCCAGATTTTGACCTCTTTTTTCAAAAAAAAATATAGTTACATATATATGTGAGGGAGAGAGAATATAGGTATAAATGCAACTTGCTTCATATATTTAGCATTACTTGTAAGTATATATTTTTAAAGATGACCTTAGGGTATTGGGTAGCTAATGGGGAAGGGTCAGTTTATATCATATCTTCTGTTCTATTGCCCTGTTATTCTTGACTCTTTGAGGGTTAAATGCTACCTTCCATAATGATGAGTTTCTATGTTAAAGTAAGAAAAATCAATTTTAGGGGAAAATTTGAACTTAGTAAAAATAATTATGTAATATGAAATTTAATGGAACTCTGGGCAAAAGCAGACAAAGTAGTTTTGGTGTGTATGTATGTGTGTTGACACAAAATCTAGCTTTGAAGCAAAGGGTACGTAGCTCCTAAATGCTAGGAAAATAACAAAGGTGATTTATATGCACTCATACATTGTTTTCCAAGTTGGTGTTATACTTGGTCTCTTTGGTATGTACTTAGAAACCAATACACTATCTAATATAATCTCAAATACATATTGAAAACAGAGTATAAGATGGAGATGTAAATACATTGACTATGTCCTTATTTTATTCGATGGCATGGATATATTCCATGATCTAATAACATATGCATATATGCGAGCCTACTATAAAAACTAACAATTCTCATTAATATAGGTTAGGCTGGCATTGAATTTGCACTTAGGTTCACATATAATTTGTGACCCTCTCACATCCCAGCTTTAAATTAGTACCCCTCCTAAATTCTTGTAGAATTGTCTCTTGCCATGCTGGCCCATATATAGAACAGAAAACAAGGGCAGATGCTTGAGACTATTTAAATGCTTTAGGATATGGATATATCTTTTTTTTTGAAACATACCTTTTAGCTTTAGACACTGAATTTTTGTCTCAACTTGAAGCCAAATAATATTTCATGAAACTATTTAAAACTGTGTACTCAGTCTGTTTCTCTATTATGTTTCAGACTGCTTCTGTTTAACCCACCTTTAAGACAATTGTGTAACTGATACCCAGCCTAGTACAGAATACCTGGACAGTCTTGCTTTTCCTCTATGTTTTCCCTTGAGAATATACAGATCCTCAAAAGAACTAGCCTTCCTCTTTCATAGCGTCTCTTTGTGTAAGTCATCAATAACTAGATGCATTCTCTACCTTGGAACCTGCTGGTTTTCAGGCCTGGGAATCAGTTAATCTTCATTATTCTCCTTGCTCTTTACTTCCAGTTACCCAGTCTCAATTTTAGTACACCACCTACATGTACCTATAATTTCTTTCTTCCTTCTTTTAAAGAAGTAGAGTGTGTGTGTGTGTGTGTGTGTGTGTGTGTGTGTGTGTGTGTGTGTGAATGAATGAAAGAAATCAAATAACAAGAGAGGTAAAGCATCAACTGAATATCTCGTATCAACAAATAAAACTTCATTTGCCACTAATGGATTATATCTAGTATAGTTGTTGACCAATGATGCTGAATGCATGGAAACTACCAAACAATTTGAGATATTTTCCAGGCTATTGGCTGAAGTATAAAAACTTATAGCAAGGCCCTATGCTGAAGACAACACATATATAACACAGTGAACACAGAAATTGAGCTAGTGATTAAAAAGAGCCTTCCCATTTACTGATTAATGTTTGAGGTACTGGAGGATACTTTTCACCAGTGCCTGAGTAGAAGGAAAACAATGAGCCATCTATAAAGCCTGTATTCTATAATTGTGACCAGCATGCAAGATAGGCATGTTTAAAGGTGGTACAAAAGTTGTGGGAGTAACCAATCATTATCTGATTAGGATAAAACCCACTCTATGAGATGGCACCCCTGCACATCACTGCCTGCATTGCCAAGAGTATGAAATTAGATAGACCATGGACCTGGAGAGAAAAAATACTATTATATCTAAAGGATAATAGCAATAATATTACTCCTAATGACATTCTGCTATACTTAGAGATTGGGATCTTGCTCAGCAACCACCAGAGAAGCTTCCTTCTATAATAGATAATAACAAATGTAGAGACACACAACTTTAAATTTTGCCAAGTGACCTTAAAAGATCATGAAAAAATCCAGTCCAAAATGGTGTGTTGCCAACAAATTCTGACCCTCAGGGTTCTTTGAGGAAGAGGAAGAAATATTCTAAGAGTTAGAGGGAATGTCAGACATAAAGAAAATACTGTCCTCTAAACACAGATTCTCTTGTTTGTAGAAAAGTAGGCAAGATCTTACCACATCAACCATCAATCACAAAGATGCTCCATAGACTTTCTTACTTGTGGAACTATCTTTTCAGTCTAGCTTTCCACTTCTCAGATGACCCAAGCTTTTGTCAAGTCAACAAAAACCTACCAGCAAAAATCCCATATCTTTTATAGTTTTGGTTGTGGTCCTAGCCACTCCTCTAGTCTAAACACATATATTTAAATAAACTGTCAAATGCTTAGAATAAGTTTATGGAGTATGAAGTCATATTTACAAACTGCTATCTGTAGAGTATTATTCAATTGAATTAAGGATACTCTATGGAACTAGAATGCCAAACCACACTCTGTGACAAAAGTTTTGATATTTGAAAATGCTAGTTCTCTATAAGTCCATGAAATTTTATTATTTTATGAAGGAATACGAAGGATACAATGTTACTACAGCAAACGGGAAAAAGTACCAGAGTAAGGCGTTGCAGGAAAAGGCAGGAGCATGATGCTGGAATGAGTGCAGTTAACAGAGCAGTAGAAGAGATGCGTGTAATGGAGATACTGTAGGACCTACATGGACCCATCCTCTTCTCAACAAAACATGCATTGTTAAACCTACCAAAATATAGCCATTATGATGTAAATGAGAGGAGAAGTCATAATAAATTACTTGCAACACTCTGTTGGCTAGTTTTATGTCAATTTGACACAAACTAGAGTCATTTGATAGAACAGAACCTCAATTGAGGAAGAGTCTCCACAAGACCTTGTTGTAGGAAACACTGTAAAGCATTTTATTAACTACTGTGGTGGTCCTGATCTCTATTAGAAATCTGTCTGACCAAACCATGGGGAGCAAGTCAGTAAGTATCACCCATCCAGTGCCTCTGCATTCGCTTCTGCCTTCAGGTTCCTGCTCTGACTTTCCTCAGTGATGGATAGTTTGTTACCTTGAAGTGAAGCGTTAGTGAAGTAAACCATTTTCTCTCCAAGTTGTTTTTGGTTATGGTGTTCTATCACAACAAGGATAATCCTAAAACAAGCATTTAAAAAGGTAATCAAAATATGAAAAGATGCCCAGTGTGACATACAACACAGGGAAAAGAGAAAAATACTCATGCATTGTGTTTGGAAATACAATGTTGTAAACAAACTGGCAACATGACTTTAAATCTACACAATCCCTGTGATACTCCTCTTCCACTCAGAACATGTAGACTTACATGGAACAAAATACACCATCACACATATGTGTAATTAATCACAAGTCCAAAGCAGCAACAGCCTAAGTGCTAATCCATATCAGAATCACAGACACACACACACACACACACACACACACACACACACACACACACAGCGGCATGACTGCCCTATTACAAATGCATAGAAAGAAATAGTGCATAGCAATGAAAACATGTAAACTGCTACTGCATCCTAGGATACAGGTGAAAACCAGCATGCTGGTATGCAAAGGTTAGAAACACAGAACTTCTAAGTCATGATTTTATATGTGTGTGTGTGTGTGTGTGTGTGTGTGTGTGTGTGTGTGTGTGTGTGTGTGTGTATGTATGTATGTATGTAGGTATGTATATTCATCAGCTGAAATTGATTCACTTAAAGACTGTTAAGTGTCAGAGTATGTGTTGTATGGAGAAAATGAGCTTATTGACTTTTTTTTTGTCAACATCTTCTCTTCCCAAGCACTATTATACATGTTATCATATTTTCCCTGTCTTTAAATTACTCCTGAGAAGCTAATGGAATTTTGTGGAAGATCCTTTAATGTTTCCAGACTGTTACTCTGCTCATTTTAAAATGTGTCATGAAGAAAGTGAAAGGCTTTTAAGTACCCAGCACTAAATGGGATGTGATACAGATACAAGGTATTGTTAGAACATTATCTGGAGACAGAATGGTTATAACCATAAGTGATTTTTCTTGACAGTGGTGTAAAAATTTGGGACCAGTCTGCTTTATTCTCAGCTTTACAACCTAGGTAACTTAATGTCTGTGTTTTGTTCTTTCTTTCTTTCTTTCTTTCTTTCTTTCTTTCTTTCTTTCTTTCTTTCTTTCTTTCTTTCTACTAGGGACTGCTGATATTAAATTGTTGCTTAATAGGTTAAAACTTCTAAGATTAAGACTAAAGTAGGTCATTTGAATATTTTGTAATTAAGTAGTTTCTAGAGTTATTTTTCTCCTAGTCAAAACTTGACAGAGGGAGAGAGAAAAGTGTTCGTTGTTATTAATTAACTCCTTTTAAACAAACTACACTTGGCAGAGTGGCTTAAAACAACCCCCTCAATGTACTTACTACATTGGCATCATTACTGATAAATACAAATCAATAAGTATAAGTTTTAAGGCCCATGGTCTATTTGCTTCTCAGGCACATAGAAGGTCAGCCAATTTGGTTGTATAAAACTAGAAATAATTGATGTCAGATAGGACTTGAAGATTCTTCATACATATCACATTATACAAAGTGAATTTATTCTCTGATCATCCTCTTCCCCCATTTATAACTCAGGGAAGGTAACAGAGAAGCAGATATCTTTTAACATTAGTAAGAAAGAAAACATCCTTTTACATTTTCTTTTTCAAAAATATAAATTAATGTTAATAAACTCACAAACAGAAACTCAAACAATCAAAATTAAAGTAGCCCCTCAAACACCTACTTCCTCGGTCCCACTTTCTGCTCATCTCAAAGAACTATAGTTGGAATAGGCATTATGAAGCTGTGAAACTCTGCCTGGAGTTCTATACTTTGAATGTCAATTGTGTTTTTATAGATATAAAAATAAAAAAAGTCCCAACATGACAGACAGAATTGAAACACAAAGGATAACTGCATTATTTTATTTTATTTTTCTTTTGTCTACGTTGTGTCCTTCATCATTTCCTACTATTAACTCTTCTTGGTCTCCAGTTTAGGTGATATAGTACATGAATACTTATAGATGTCCACCATAAGTTTTAGTCTTATTTGCTGTTTCCCTATAATTTACATTATTAAAGTCACAAAGTCATGCAATCAATAATACAGACACCACACAAGACCAACAAAAGACAATACCAGTAGACATGTCAACTCAATAGGGCAAATTTCACAAAGTCCCAGCCCAAGTTGAAGAGCTACAGGCAATGTTTACTGAGAATGTGAGAATCAAGATTTTCCAAGAACAAGTCTGTTTGTTGGCTATTAAATCCCAATTAGTCAGCCATAAACACATATACATAAGGGCAACACTAAATGGACGTTGTATGTGTGTGCGTGTGTGTATGAGAGAGAGAGAGAGAGAGAGAGAGAGAGAGAGAGAGAGAGAGAGAGAGAGAGAGAGAGAGAAAGTTTGTAAAACAATAATAATTACGTAATTTAAAGTACTACATTTGAGAAAGAGAGGAGAATATGAAAGATGTTGGAAGTGGGGAATGATAAAAATGATGTATCTACAGATCTAAAGTATGAAATTCTCAAAAAATTAAAAATATTATTTTAAGCATCTAATGTATAAAAATATTGATGAAAAAATTAGAAATATATTTACTTAGAATTTGTGGTGATTTTTTTTCTTTTTAGAATTACAGACTGAACACCTAAACTTTCAAAACAAAATCTGAACTTCAAAATATGTGGAGTATAAATGCAAAATGTCAGTGAATGGCTATGATTTGTTTTAGATGTTCAATAACCAGGGCCACTAAGAGCCACATTGTAAGCCTCCCATCACTGTCCATTGAGTCCTATTTATACTCCCTCCAAACATTATGTGTCCCCCCATGGATTTTGTCTCACCATGTGAGTCTGTCTTAGCAAAACTCTATGTGAGTCTGTGTCAGCTGACATCACTCTGTCAATCAGCTTAAAAGTTGAGGAAACAGTTAAGAAGCCACAAGAAGAGGTATTGTGGGATTCTCCGGTAGTACTATGTCCAGTTTTCTGAGGAACCGCCAGACTGATTTCCAGAGTGGTTGTACAAGCTTGTAATCTCACCAACAATGGAGGAGTGTTCCTCTTTCTCCACATCCTTGCCACCATCTGCTGTCACCTGAATTTTTGATCTTAGCCATTCTGACTGGTGTGAGGTGGAATCTCAGGGTTGTTTTGATTTGTATTTCCCTGATGATTAAGGATGTTGAACATTTTTTCAGGTGCTTCTCTGCCATTCGGTATTCCTCAGGTGAGAATTCTTTGTTCAGTTCTGAGCCCCATTTTTTAATGGGGTTATTTGATTTTCTGGAGTATACCTTCTTGAGTTCTTTATATATATTGGATATTAGTCCCTACCGGAGGATCCCGCAATACCTCTCCTGGGCATATATCCAGAAGATGTCCCAACCGGTAAGGACACATGCTCCACTATGTTCATAGCAGCCTTATTGATAATAGCCAGAAGCTGGAAAGAACCCAGATGCCCCTCAACAGAGGAATGGATACAGAAAATGTGGTACAGTTACACAATGGAGTACTACTCAGAAATTAAAAAGAATGAATTTATGAAATTCCTAGGCAAATGGATGGCCCTGGAGGACATCATCTTGAGTGAGGTAACACAATCACAAAGGAACTCACACAATATATATTCACTGATAAGTGGATATTAGCCCAGAAACTTAGGATACCCAAGATATAAGATACAATTTGCTAAACGCATGAAACTCAAGAAGAACGAAGAACAAAGAGTGGACACTTTGCCCCATCTTAGAAATGGGAACAAAACACTCATGGAAGGAGTTACAGAGACAAAATATGGAGCTGTGACGAAAGGATGGAACATCTAGTGATTGCCATATCCAGGGATCCATCCCATAATCAGCTTCCAAACGCTAACACCATTGCATACACTAGCAAGATTTTGCTGAAAGGACCCAGATATAGCTGTCTCTTGTGAGACTAGGCCAGGGCCTAGCAAACACAGAAGTGGATGCTCACAGTCAGCTATTGGAGGGATCACAGGGCCCCCAATGGAGGAGCTAGAGAAAGTACCCAAGGAGCTAAAAGGAACTGCAACCCTATAGGTGGAACAACAATATGAACTAACCAGAACCCCGGAGCTCTTGTCTCTAGCTGCATATGTATTAAAAGATGCCCTAGTCGGCCATCACTGAAAAAAGAGGCCCATTGGACTTGCAAACTTTATATGTCCCAGTACAGGGGAATGCCAGGGCTAAAAAGGGGGAGTGGGTGGGTAGGGGAGTCGGGGTGGGTGGGTATGGGGGACTTTTGGGATAGCATTGGAAATGTAAATGAGGAAAATACCTAATAAAATTTTTTTAAAAAGTCAATCCCTTTAAAATGTTAAAAAAGAGAAAATTTTCATATTATTGCAAGAAAAATAAATTCACTTTCTAGAAAACAAAAACAAAAACAACAAAACAAAACGAAACAAACAAACAAACAAACAAACAAAGAAGCCACAAGAAGCAGCAGGAACCACAGAAGAAGTTCTTTGACAAGTTTTTTTCTATGGCATCGTTACAAATGGAGCTCAGCAACACAATGCAAGACAAACAAATATATGTTTGTCATTAGTGGAAAATCCTTTATTATGCATCTTTTCATGTGCTTGTTTTAGTCAAACATTCTTATACCTGTTTTTGCTTCAGTGAAACATCTCTTCCTGTGTCTTCCTTAGTAAAATACCCTTTTACCTTTGTCTTCTTTAGGAAACCACTGCTTCACATGTCTGCCCAAAAAAACTCAATCTGACAAAGCTGACTTTCCAAAGAAAACATAAGTTTCCACTTCATACAGTGGCTCAAAATTTCTACCAACTGACCACCCCTTGTTTCTTCTACTGCCAAATCATCAGCCCACCTTATGATATTTTGTAGAATTACTCCAGCTTTTCTCGTGAAATGCAATCTACTTCAAGGTTCTACTTTGGACATTGTCAAGAAATCTAGGTCGTAAGAGGATAGAAGTATAGCAGCTGTGTGTGAGACCAAATCTACTCCCAGCCTCCATTTTAAGCATAACTTGACCTATATATAGCTGAACCCAGGCTACAACCAAGTACCAGGAAGGACCTCATGGCTTGTCCTTGGCCCATACTCTCTAGCTATTTCCTAGCAACCAAAGATTTGTTTGATTGTTTCAGATGTACTTTCTGACTACTTGTGATAGTTCTTGGTTTTGCTTTAGAGCACCCATCTGTAGGCTTACAATAGTCATACAAGATGCTTGCCAGGATAAGCCCCTCTCACTTGCTTGTCATTTCCTATAAAGCCTTGTCCTGCTGAGAGCTTGGGGTTTCGTCCTCCCATCCTGCTGTGTTAGTGAGGATGGTATGGCAATGGGTCAAGCTTATAAATAAAAGACTCTAGTGCAATTGCATCAGAGTTGGTTCCTGGATAGTCTTTTGGGGTTCATGAATGTTGAGCAGACACATGTATGAATTTAATTGGTTTTGTATTTTGAAAGTTCTTGGTTTAACACAGTTACTTGGCTTCTGTGCTTTAGCAACAGTTTTTGGACAGTTGAATGAAAAACAGAAGAATACCTGGCATGGAAGACAATGTTTTACCCATTAAAGAAGTTTTGAGGGTGTGAAAGAGTCTATTTTCCCACAGGTGTAGAAAATTAGAATCTTTAGAAGTCTTCATGAGGTAGCAGAGACTCCAGATAGATGGCAGATTTGGATATGACCACTTAAGCCAAACACTGGATGCCCTTAGGAATGAGCCACTGCTCACTGAAATATTATCCTTTCCACTGATTCTTGGCTCTTGTCTGTTCTTTAAGATTTGTTTTATTTATTCTAGGTAAAGGAAGAGGATAGCTATAAAACCAGAGGATTCTAGTTACCTTCATATTTAAATATTTCCTCAACATTTTCTACAATATCCGGAATATCATCTTCATCAATACCTTCTGGTATTGGTGCTTTACTGTTCAATATTTGTCATGGGAACTTTTACTTAGTAAGTCTCTTTAAAATGAAAGCACCAAGCTGATTTAATATTCCAGAAAGCATTTCTGTGACTGGTTTGTCTTCTGCATGACCAGTAATTGCAAAATTGCAAAGGTCTTGTCAAAGAGGGAACTACGGATTGTTAAAATAACTGCTTATCATTGTCTTTAATCATATTTACCTTTTAAGTATCAGTTGTATTGGTCACATCCATTTTTTTTAAAGACATCTTCGAAGCTTCTCTTATCAGCAGTACTGGTCTTACGTCTCTCTCTCTCTCTCTCTCTCTCTCCCTCCCTCCCTCTTTCTTTCTTTCTTTCTTTCTTTCTTTCTTTCTTTCTTTCTTTCTTTCTTTCTTTCTTTCTTTCTTTCTTTCTTTCTTTTTTTCTTTCTTTCTTTCTTTCTTTCTTTCTTTCTTTCATGTTTATTTAATTAATTAATTAATTTGTTTGTTTAAAATGTTGTTTACCTTCCAGATTTCCCCTCTGCAAACCCCCATCCTATCCCCCCGCACACTTCTATGAGAGCATTCCCCCACCCATTGACCCACTCTCACCTCATCACTCTAGCATCCTCCTTCACTGGGGCATCAAGCCTTCACAGGACCAAGGGCCTCCCCTCCCATTGAAGACAGATAAGGCTCTGCTACATATGCAGCTGGAGCCATGGGTCCTGTACTCTTTGGTTGGTGGTTTAGTCCCTGGGAGCTCTGGGGGATCTGTTTGGTTGATAATGTTGTTCTTCCTATGGGGTTGAAAACCATTTCAATCTCCTTCATTCCTTCCCTTAACTCCTCCATTGGGGTCCCATGTTCAGTCCAAGCATTTGGGTCTGTATTGGTCAGGTTCTGGAAGAGCTTCTCAGGGGACAGCTATACCAGGCTCTTGTCAGGAAGCACTTCTTGACATCAGCAGTAGTGTCTGGGTTTGATGTCTGTACATAGGATGGATCTCTAGGTATGACAGTTTCAGGATGCCTTTTCTTTAGTCTTGCTCCACTGTTTACCCCTGCATTTCCTTTAGACAGGAGCAATTCTGGATTCATATTTTTGAGATTGGTAGGTGGCCCCATCCCTTAAACAGGGTCCATGCCTAATCACTGGGTATGGTCTCTACAGGTTCTCTATCCCCTTTGTTGTGTTTTTCAGGTAATGTCATCCCCATTGGGTCTTGGGAAGCTCTTGCTTCCCTGGAACCTGGAACTTTCTAGTGACTGTCCCAGTTCCCTATTTCCCACTGTTGTATACCTCTATTCAATTCCCTGACCCTCTTTACTTCTCCCCTGACTATTCTCACACCTGATCCTGACTCTTTTCCATCCCATCCTCTCTTTTTCCTAGGTTCCTCCCTCCCTCTACCTCTCATGATTATTTTGTGCCCCCTTCTATGTAGGACTGAAGCATCCACACTTTGGTCTTGCTTCTTCTTGAGCTTCATATGATCTGTGATTTGTATCTTGGGTATTCTGAGTTTTTTGCCTAATATCCAATTATCAGTGAGTACATACCATGTGTGTTCTTTTGTAACTGGGTTACCTCATACAGAATGATATTTTATAGTTCTATCAATTTGCCTACAAATTTCTTGAAATCAATGTTTTCAATAGCAGACTAGTATTCCATTGTGTAAATTTACCTGGGCATATATCCAAAAGGTGCTTCAACATATAACCAGGACATATGCTCCACTCTTGTTCATCACAGCCTTATTTATAATAGCCAGAAGCTGGAAACAGCCATATGTCCTCAACAGAGGAATGGATAAAGAAAATATGCTATCTTTATTCTTGAAAGCTGTGCATTTGCCTCCTAACCAGATCTGAGCATGAAGTTTGGCTAAGTTTTTGTGATTCATGCTGCTGGTAAATCTGCATCCAGGAGGGTTCTCAAACACCAGCATAAAGCAAGAGCAAGAAAGCTGCCTATCAATCAGCTTTTCTAACAGCCAACTGGAGTCCTGCAAATCTAAAATGAAGCACTCATAGCCTCATATAGACATAAAAGGTAGAAAACTCCAGATCCCAATCAGTTAGGTCAGTTCTTCCTTTATTTCCTTCTTCACATTACAAAAAGTATTTTAAAATATTTTAAATTGAACATGAATAATGTCATTTTGTGTATCCCCCATCAGTCCACACTGTATGGCATGGCTTGGCGTGAATCTCTGAGTGTCTTCTGCTTATTTTTATTGGGAAAGCCCTCTCAGGGTATCTCATTAAAGTTTGTGAAAATACAAATCAATAGTGGCAAATAATGATTAAAAACATGTTCAAGACATGAAAGAAGAAATAAAATCATTAAATAAAACTCAAACTTAAATAGAGCTGGAAATGACAAATTTTAGAAGTCAAAAAAAGGCACTACATGTAAGAAAAGCTTTCAGGTGTTAGAAACAAGGTAGAAATATATTCAAGTAATATCTTACCTAAAGAAGATGTTTAAAAAGACAACCACAAAACATGCCAGAAGTCTAGAATACAATGAAAAGACCAAATCTAAAAATTATTGAGTGGAGGAAAAAGAATAAGGAAACCCAGGTCAAAGGTATAGAAAACAGTTTCAACAAAATCATAGAAGAAAAATTCACTAGCCTAATGAAGGAGGTGTCTATCAAGGTTAAAGGAAACAACCAGAACACCAAATAGAGAGAATCCACCAAGAATTTCTCCAAGACACATAACAATAATAACCATATGAAACATACAGAACAAAGAAAGAATATTAAACATTACAACAGAAAAATACCAAGAAACATATAGAAGTAGGTCCAATAGAATAACACCCAACTTCTCAATGGAGACCCTAAAAGCCAGAATGCTTAGAACAGATGTTATACAAACCATGAGAGACCACAGATGCCAGTTCCGACTATCATACACAGCAAAACTATCAACTACAATACACGGAGAAGGAAAGAAAAACAATCCATTTTAAAGCACAGCTTAAGTGGTATCTATCAATCCAGCTCAATAGTTTACTAGAATAAAAACTTGACTCTAGCTGCATATGTAACAAAAGATGGCCTAGTCGGCCATCAATGGAAAGAGAGGCCCATTGGTCAGGCAAACTTTATATGCCCCAGTACAGGGGAACGCCAGGGCCAAAAAATGGGAATGGGTGGGTAGGGGAGTGGGGGGGGGGAGGGTGTGGGGGACTTTTGGGATAGCATTGGAAATGTAATTGAGGAAAATACATAATAAAAAAAAACTTTAAGCTGAAGAGGTTAACGTCACAAGAAAACAAAAAAGATAAATAATCTTAGATCAGGAAATGAAAGTGGTGAGGCACTCACACTGTAATAACAAAATAACAGGAATTGATTCAAGATATACCGCTGATTGATAACGCAATATTAATGGTCTCAATTACCAACAAAAGGCCACAGATTAACACACTGGATTAAAAAACAGGATTCATCCTTCTGCTACATCCAAGAAACACACTTTAACGTCAAAGGCAGACATAATCTCAGAGTAAAAGGATAGAAAAATATTTCAAACAAATGGACTCAATAAGTAATCAGATGTAGCAATATTAATATATGATAAAATAGACTTCAAACCAAAGCTTACCAGATAACAGAGAGAAGGACATTACCAACTTACTCATCAAAGACAAAAATCCACTACAAAGTTACTGAAATTCTACACATTTCTATATCAAATATAGGAGTACCCAAGTTTATAAAAGAAACACCATTACATCTAAAATCTTATATTGTCTTCATATATAAAGTGTAGGTGAATCCAATACCCCACTTTTGCCCATATATAGGTTATACAAAAAAATAGAAAATTGCCCCATAATATAACATTAAATTACGTCAAAATCAAATGGATCTATTTACAGATAATTCATCCAAACACAAAAATATGCTTTTCTCAGCAGGTCATAGAAACTTCTTCAAAAATGACCACATATTTGTAGACAAAACAAGTCTCAACAGATAGATGAAAACTGAAATAATACCTTTCAATCTTTTGGACCAGTATTGATTAAAGCTGAATACCAACAACAGTGAATGTAAATATCATCTACCACATAACCTGACAAGGAGATAAGTACAATAAAAAGAACATATTTTAATCTTATTAGAAGAAGAAACATGATCCAAAATATAAATTGTTATAACATAAAATATCAATAGAATAATAATACAATTATATTTATATCTTCTGTATCCATCAAACATTCAAAGTAGATATTTATTGAAGAAATTCACAAGATATGCAAAAATAAAAATGATTTACTATTGAATAACCAATACTGTAACAGATAAGTAAAAAAGGACATTTTTTTAGCAATGAGATATTTATATATAACACAACAGGAAATTCTCTTTTCATTAATCTTATAAAGAAATTAACTTCAATATAGCCAATGCAGGGCCTGGAAAGATATAGAAAGAGAAAGTTCTTGTTTAGCATATCATGGATGCTCTGCTCACACAACAATCCCCTGTGAATCTTTCCTTGGCTTTTGTAGGTGTTAAGGGCCAGATAACTGCTTGCAAAACTATATAAACAGTATCATATGCTTGCTGTTTATGAGTCAGCTCTGTGGGTTTTGGATCTTTTCTTGGGGGGGTGTATTTACTTGTATTTTTCACATTAAAATATTTTCCAAAAATAAAAGCTGCTTTATTGATGTATGTTTGACATGAAAAAACCACATGTGTTTAACACAGACAACTTGATGAACCTACAACATTAGTAGAGTCACTGCTGAATCCATCCCTCAGCTCCGATGGTTTTATTCCATTCTATCAACTAAGTTATTCTGCTTCTCTCTCAACATTCACAGACAGAATCTCATTAGTTCTAGTTTTAGGAATAGTCATTTCATATTGTAACGATCTATTTGTGTATGTTTCTACTGTAAAGCAGCATGAAGTTAGACACTTGGGGTGGAGGAATTCTATACAGAAAGATTATGTAATGCAAAAACAAGCCCCAAGAAATAAACAAAACAAAACAACACAAAATGGGACATGGACTGGAGAGAAGCTCATGAGTTAAATCACTTGTTCTTGCCAGAGAACCTGTGTTAGGAAGTTATCACCTTCATGGAAGATCACATTTGCCCATGCAAGGTCTAACAGTAGAACAAACACTTCCGTCTTAAGAATGACTGCTGAGTACAATTAAACAATAAAGCTTGAGAAGTCTAGCATCCCAAGTTTAGCAATCCAAGCATTTAGTAAAATAAAATTCCACATGTCTCCCAAGACCTCATGGTCTGGTAACAAAGGGAAATTTGTACTTTGTGATGATTACACAGTGTTGAACTACAATCTTAATGCTTGACAATTTAATAAGGACTTTTACCAGGCCCATACACAGTCACTATTAAGCAAACATACTCCATTTTGGTTATATGACTTTATTGAAATCCCACCGTCTTTACAAGATAAACCTGCTAAAATGCCCTCTCCTGATTTAAATCTCTCAGAATACAATTTCTTTAGATAGTGTATCAAATTAATTGATGTTCTGCACTGCATTTGGAGTGCCTACCTAACACTTTGAATATACACTGTGTTGAAGGAAATATAAGATGTAAAACTTCTTTTTTTTAAATTTTTTTTTAATTAGGTATTTTCCTCATTTACATTTCCAATGCTATCCCAAAAGTCCCCCATACCCTCCCCTCCACACCCCCCTCCACACCCACTCCCACTTTTTGGCCCTGGTGTTCCCCTGTACTGGGGCATATAAAGTTTGCAAGTCCAATGGGCCTCTCTTTCCAGTGATGGCCGACTAGGCCATCTTTTGATACATATGCAGCTAGATTCAAGAGCTCCGGGGTACTGGTTAGTTCATATTGTTGTTCCACCTATAGGGTTGCAGATCCCTTTAGCTCCTTGGGTATTTTCTCTAGCTCCTCCATTTGGGGCCCTGTGATCCATCCAATAGCTGACTGTGAGCATCCACTTATGTGTTTGCTAGGCCCCGGCGTAGTCTCACTAGAGACAGCTATATCAGGGTCCTATCAGCATAATCTTGCTAGTTTGGAGGCTGATTATGGGATGGATCCCTGGATATGGCAGTCTCTAGATAGTCCATCCTTTTGTCTCAGCTCCAAACTTTGGTAAGACTTCTTTTTTATTTGTAATGGGGTAACTAACACTTTGATATTCAGACATTTATATGTCAATGTTTAGGCCCATGGACTTTTTAAAGTTGACATTTGACCTGTCTGGAAGAAAAATGTCTTACTAAGATCTCAAATGTTTGCATCTCTTTTTTTTATTAATTCTAATTAGCACTATATAGTGTTATATAGTGTGAGGCTCTATAAAATATTCAGATGATAAAAATATTCATCAATTTAGCCTATAGTTTGAGAAATGCCAGGGGAAACAACACAAGCATAAACTAAGACAAAGGATCTGATGAGGTGTATTTTCCAGATGAGTCTAAGTATAAAATGAACTGAATTATATATTATACATCACATTATACATCACTGCTTAATCCTATAAAGCAAACACAGATCTCTGTCAACTACAAACACTGCATCCAGTGGCCAGGAGAAGGAGCCATAATATAGACAGATAAGGGCAGAGTGGTCTGCTCTGACAGTCTCAGTACTTAAAATAATATGAAGTCAGAATCATTTGCACAAGTATTTCTTTTGTCTCGTGTCTGTGTCTCTGCCTCTTAAAATGTGCTTCCCTGTGCTGTGGCATGCTCAGCATACCCAAGGTGAAATAAAATAGGAAGGTGCTACCTTTATCTACTATCACTGGAGTACTCATCTAGATTTCAGATCAGGTGATTGGACAAAGCAAAAAAAAGCAGATGGTGGTAAAAGAATACCCACTTTTCATTCTATATAAGGAAATACTGAGTCATGGGGAATTATTGTTGTTTAGACCTGAAAATTTAAACAGATAATGTATTTTCCCTTTTTTCTACTAATATTTCATGAATTGTTTTAGCCTCAATGGGTGACATTGTGATGACTCAGTCTCCAGCACACCTGCTATAAGTATCTGGAAAAGTGTGACTAACAACTGAAGAGATAGGCTGGGCATTAGAACAAGCTGATATGGGTACCAGAAAACAAAACAAAACAAAACAAAACAAAAAACAATAACAAACAAACAAAAAGAGGCTTCAAGTGTCCACATCGAGTATGTCTTCCTGAGCATCTCTGGGTCCCTTCTTGTTTCAGTGGCAGTGGATCAGAGATAGACTTCAACTTTGTCATCAGCAGCCTACAGCCTGAAGATGCTTCAGTTTGCTACTGACAACAAGGAAACAGCTTACCTCCCACAGCTGTATCTGATGGATATACATCAGAGCATAAACCACCAAATAAAGCAGAACTGTGAGGTTGAGTTGCTCCAGATGTTCCTTGTGGTATCCCCAACTGACTGAGAATTTTTCTCAGATTGAGGCCGTATTAGAAGCCTTCAGTTCATAAACATATTTGGGGCAATGAAACCTGAGAAGCTCTCCTCCAGCAGAAATCTCTTTACCTCAGCACTAGAATTACAGACTTGGCAATAGCTCTCTTGGTTTCATTGACAGTCACCCTCTCTGTGTAAAACAACTCAGAAACAAAGCGAGCCTGACCTGGATATGAAAAGAGCTTGTGAAACCACTTGAAAGGCTCTTTATGCAACGTCATTTGATCAAGTAGTCTATAAGGAAAATGGACACATTTCTGAATAGTGAGTGGTAAAAGTCAGAATGTTGCAATCCACAGGGACAAGCTCCAATAAGAAAAAATACTACATCAAATTCATCTAGGTCTAGGAATAGTGTAAAGTTTCAACTGAAGAACAAATGTCTCCTAGTACGAGAATCTGAATCAAATACTGTACATAAGATGACAGATACGGCTAGTTAGTAATTGAAAAAAAATGAATGGTTTTATTTTGCACATTGAGGGTCAGTTAGAGATGTGTGTATTTGAATGGTGTTAGTAGAGAGGGTTGAATAGGGGTGAAATAAAGTAAATGAAGTTATCGAAGAACTAATAAAATATTATAATTAAACCTGAAAAAAATCCTGAAAATAAATGGTCCAGGATTTTATAATTAACATTTTAAAAATATATACCTTTTATAAAAAGATGTATGTATGAGATTTATGTTATGTGTGTGTGTGTGTGTGTGTGTGTGTGTGTGTGTGTGTGAAAATGCCTGCACATATACTTTATAGGATAGCTTCTGTATATGAACGCAAACTTTATTTTCGTTTGATTTTGGATAACCTCATTTTTTACTATAGTTTCCACATCTATCCATTTTCCTGGAAATTCTATGATTTTACTTTTTGTTACAGTTGAATAAATTCCTGTGGTGAGTATATACTCTATTTTCTGTATTCACTCTTGGACATCTATGCTAGTTATACATCTTAACTCTCATGAATAGGCTAGCAATAAGCATAGATGTGCACATATCTCAGTGATATCAATAGAGTTCTTTTAGTACATGCCCAAGAATGCTGTGACTGTGTACATATGGGAGGACAGGGAAGCAGATATCTTAACTGCACACAGATCTTCATCTTTTTCTCCTCTCTTTAAAATCCAGTCTCTCAGTCTCATCCCCATCTCTGTTGCTGAGACCTTTCCTCCTTCTCTGCCTCCATTTCCAGAGGTTCACAAAAATATTATAACTACCCTATCCTATTCATCCTGATATACCAGCCCCCACTACCAGCAGTTGTTTCATGGGAATCTTCCAGCAAAACCTTCCACTGAAGCAATTAGGCCAGTGAGGCAGACATGCTAACTGCCCGATCTTCACTCTTCCTCCTCTTCAAAATAAAAATCTCCCAGTCTTATACCTTTTCTGCAGCTACTATCTGTTTTGGCTCTTCCTCACTCTCTGCCCCATTCCCAGGCCTCTAAACAAATTCTGGTGAAACACTCTTCATTCCTCCTGTCCTTGAACATCTTTATCCCCATCCCCAAGTGTCATCTCCAAATACCTTGAAGACATTTTTGTCTTCAAGGCCCAGTGGCCATATTAATCAAAATTTCGAAATAATTTCACACCAGGAAACACAGCTACCACACTCTATTTAGAACCAGAAAGGAAAACTGAAACCAAGGACTAAAGCATACACTCAAAACATAAGATCAGATATCAGCACATAGATTTACAATTTTCCCAATCCCAGATATCTAGGCATTACTGTAAAAACACAAACATTAACAGCATGGACTACATGTCTTCACTAGATCTCAGCAATCCTAGCACACAAACTCCTTAGCATTGCAACATTGCAGAAGCACAAAACAAAAACCCTAAAACAAAAATGAAACAGAAATACTGGTGTTGAAGTAAATCTCTCCAACCCAGATACACCCCAGCAATGAAAACACAACACAATTAATATGATTACATGCTGTGCGCCTAGATTAGGCAGGTCTACCGCTACACTATTATCTTCTACAGCTTATGAGACCCCTTAGAACTTGTTCTCCAGGCCATGTGCTTCTGCTCTTCTTTTCTTCTTCCTCCTCCTCTGAGTCCTTTCCCTTTTTCCATTTTCTCCTTCTTATCCCCCTCCTTTCTCTCCACCTTCCCTTTTTTCTGCCCAATCATCAGCTATCCTTTATTTTACAAATCAAGGTAGGAAGCAGGTTTACAGGAAATCACCTGAGTGCTGACTCATTCATTGTATGCAACCACTCAAAGGAGAATGGAATTAACATCAAATATAATTAGCCACAGTGCTATCCACAATATACTGGAGTTAAGAGATGTTCTAAAGCAAATGAACCTAACAGATATTTACAAAACTTTTCACCAAACATACAAATACACAAATATATGTTCCTTTGGCCCCTCATGGAACCTTCTCCAAAATTGATGACATACTTGAACACAAAGCAAATCCCAACATATACAAGAAAACTGAAATTAACTCCAGGCAAATCTGACTACGACTGATTAGAATTGGATATCAACAACACGAGAAACATCAAAAATTTTACAAACTCATAAAAACTGAAAATTCAGTATTGAATGAATTTCAATTAAAAGAAATTAAAAGCTTTCTGGAATTGATCGAAAATGAGTTCACGGCACACTTAAACCTACACAATGAAGGAAATTCACAATGAAGATAATCAACTTAACAAAACACATAGCCACCAGTGAAGTAGAAGCAATAGTTAAAACTCTTTCACCCTATTCCTCTGCCCCCCCAAACAATCTAAGCTAGACGAAGATAAGAATTTCATCAGACTTTCAAAGAGAAGTTAATGTCAATAGCCCTCAAATTATTCTACAACTTAGAAACAGAAGGAGCATTTCCCAATTGATTTTATGAGGATATGGTTACCCTGATTCTTAAGCCACAAAAAGACAAAACAAAACAAAAAGTTACAGAACAATTTAACTTACGAAGAGAGATGACAAAATTCTCAATAACATTTTTGCAAACTGAAACCAAGAACTCATCTGAAAGATCATCTACCATGGTCATGTTGGCTTCATTTCAGAGATGCAAGGGTGGTTCACCATATATAAATCAATAAATGTAATAGGTCATACAAGTAAACTAAACAAAAGAAAACACATAATCATCACATGAACTAAAGAAAAAGCTCTTGAGAAAATGTAACATCTCATGATAAATGTTTCAGAGTGATTATGAATTCAAAGAACATTTCTCAACATTATAAAATAAAAAGAAATAGACTACATGTTACAGATTGATTTAGTGAGGGGAAATTGATCAGGAGATTCAAGTGTTGAGGGGGTGGAAATATGGGAATAAGGAAGGGAATACAGGGAGAGATGGAAGAGGCAGCCAAAACTAAGTCATTGAGAAACCTAATACAATGTAATCTTCCAAAATATGAAGGCAATGTAAATGATATCACCAAAATATGAGGGACAGAGATTTCCAGCTGTTCATCTCTTGTTACCAAATTAAATTTTCTGTACTAGGATTGGGTTACATCTAACTGACTTGTTGATCAGAGGTCTCCCATGGGAACTTCCAAACAACCCACTCTGTTGTCAAGAAGGTAGGTTACTATCCAAATACACTTAGAACAAAGACCATTTCTGAGGACAACACCCACACAATGCCTCAAATATGGAGAAGTTGAGGTGGTGCCTTTATCTCTCTGTGCTAATGTCTTTGGTACATAACAGTACTCTCCTATGTAACAAGAGGAAGGTAAATACCAACTCAGATGCATACCCTTTGATCCACAGTGTTTTCCTTTCTGTAACATATGCTATACAATGATGGCATAAAGTTTGTGGATGTAACCAACCTATATATGATTTTCCTGAAGGCCTACTTCATAAAACGGAAACTGTACCCAAAGTTGCTTTTGTGGCCAAAAAAACAGATGGCCTAAAACTTAAGTAAAATTGTATGCTGATGTTCTAAAACAAACAAACAAACAAACAAACAAACAACAAACAACTACCAATAAAATTTCTCCTAATGTCATTTTGCTATACTCATAGATTAATGCTTTGCTGAGCTATCATGAGAGAAGCTTTTTTCTGCAGATGGGATCAAATAATGAAACTTACAGCCAAATATTTTACAGAGAGTGAGAGAACATGGAACACTCAGCTCTAAATGGCATTACTCCATCAAATCCTTCCACATAGGTGTTAGAGTACCCTGTGGAAGAGAAGGTAGAAAGAATCTAAGAACCAGAGATGATGGTTGACACTAAGAAAAAAAGTTAAAATCAACATGATTGAGATGCAAATGAACTCACAGGGGCTGAGGCACCAGGCACAGAGACTACCTGGTGTCTGCCTCAGTTGGGGTCCTAGAGCTAAAAGACTTCTACACATGCCCCCTTCCTGAACACAGGCTGTCTCCTCTTAATAACCACTTTCAAAAGAAAATTTAATTTCTTGGGAAAGAAAGTACTCTTAATGAAATGTTGGACGCATAGCATTAGACAGATGACAGAAAATGAACTCAAAGTTCATTCATAATATCATGGCTCTTCCTTTTAAATAATTTTATCCATTATTTTAAAATTTTAATCAAATTTTATTAATATATAATTTTTCTATTTTTACCTTAAATAACCTTTGGAAAAAATATATATATTACAAGCTTCCAAATCAGTGTTTGTTTTTTTAAAATATTTTCTTTATTTACATTTCAAATGTTATTCCCTTTTCCCGTTTTCCCTCTGAAAAATCCCCTATCCCCTCCCCCCTCCTGCTCCCCAACCCACGCACTCCTATTCCTGGTCCCTACATTCACCTATACTGGGGCATCGAGCCTTCACAGGACCAAGGGCCTCTCCTCCCATTGATGACCGACTAGGCCATCCTTTGCTACATATATAGCTAGAGCCACACGTTCCACCATTTGTTTTCTTTGATTGGTGGTATAGCTCCAAGGAGCTCTGGTGGTACTGGTTAGTTCATATTGATGTTCCTCCTATGGGGTTTCAGACTCCTTCAGCTCCCTAGGTACTTTTTCTGGCTCCTTCATTGGGGACTTTGTGCTCAAACCAATGAATGACTATGAACATCCACTTCTGTATTTGCCAAGCACTGGCAGAGCTTTACAGGAGACAGCTCTATCAGGCTCCTGTCAGCAGGCTATTGTTGACATCTACCTAGTGTCTGGGTTTGGTGTTTTTTTATGGGATGGATCCCCAAGTAGGGCAGTCTCTGGATAATCTTTCCTTCAGGCTCTGCTCTGAACTTTGAGTCTGTAACTCCTTCCATGGGTATTTTGTTCCCCATTCTAAGAAGGAACAAAGTATCCACACTTTGGTCTTCCTTCTTGAGTTTCATGTATATTGCAAATTGTATCTTGGGCATTCTAAGTTTTTGTGCTAATATCCACTTATCAGTGAGTGCATATCATATGAGTTCTTTTGTGATTCAGTTACCTCACTCAGGATGATATACTCCAGATCCATTCATTTGCCTAAGAATTTTATTAAATTCATTGTTTATAATAGCTGAGTAGTTGTCCATTGTATAAATGGACAACATTTTCTGTATTCATTCTTCTGTTGAGGGACATCTGACTTCTTTCCAGCTTCTGGCCATTATAAATAAGGCTGCTATGAACATAGTGGAGCATGTGTCCTTATTACAAGTTAGAACATCTTCTGGGTATATGCCCAGGAGAAGTTTTGCTGGATCTTCCAGTAGTACTATTTCCAATTTTCTGAGGAACTGTCAAACTGATTTCCTCCCCACACCCCTGTCTGCATGAGGATGTCTGATCTTTTAAGTAGCATGAAAAATCATGTACTAGGGAAGGAATTTGTCTGAATTTTCTAGAAATACTTCAGTGGTACTCAATATCACTCTTGTTCATAAGATATGCATGATGTAATATTTTCCTTTTGCCTGGAAAATGCTAAAAAAGTATTTTCATATCTCAACCTCTGAAATTCTTCTCTACTGCAGCAGATTGTAAACTTTTATAGGGATTTTACTCTCTCCACTGGAGAAATATGTTTTCCTGGGACATCCAGACTTTTTTACTTCTTGTTCTTGAAATCTCAATAGTTTGATATACATTGCTTTCGTGCTATATGTTGTGATGCTTCATGGAATGTTCATACAGTTAAAGATGCTTCAGCTCATGTTATAAGAAACATAAAGGAAAGTAACATAATCCTTGAATAAGACAATGGATTTGAGAAGATCTTCATTTCAAATACTGAATGTATCTCAGAGATGCCATTAGACTGTGGTAATTATGTAACAATTGTGTAGGAACCAAGTCTCTTTTAAAACTGAACATCTCTTCGGGTAACCAGAAGGAGAGATATATATTCTAAGAAGGCACTAGGTGCCTGCTCTTCTGACCAGGTCTTATTTCAAACAATATGAAATCCATACGATTTGCATAAGTACTTCTTCCTTCTAGTGTTGCTGCCCCTTAGAGTATTATAAAAGGTCTTTCTCAGGGCTGTGTCATGATCCACACAAACTCAGGGAAAGCTTAAAGATGGTATTCACACCTCATATCCTTGGACTTCTGCTTTTCTGGATTTCAGGTATGACTGTTTGGACATGGCAAAAAAGTAGAGATGTTATTTAAATACAAAATGTTCTTCCTCTATTTATAATCCAGTATCACATTGGTTTTGACTTCCTGTTTAAAAAACTGATATAATTAAATTCTTAGTTTTCCAAGTACTTTAGGAGTGATGTTCATATTCAATGTTGTGTCCTACTAGTATTTTTTCTATATTTCCAGCCTCCACAGGTGACATCCTGCTGACCCAGTCTCCAGCCACCCTGTCTGTGACTCCAGGAGAAACAGTCAGTCTTTCCTGTAGGGCCAGCCAGAGTATTTACAAGAACCTACACTGGTATCAACAGAAATCACATCGGTCTCCAAGGCTTCTCATCAAGTATGCTTCTGATTCCATCTCTGGGATCCCCTCCAGGTTCACTGGCAGTGGATCAGGGACAGATTACACTCTCAGTATCAACAGTGTGAAGCCCGAAGATGAAGGAATATATTACTGTCTTCAAGGTTACAGCACACCTTCCACAGTGATGCAGACCATAGCAAAAACCACCAGAAAAGCAGAACTGTGAGGCTGGGCTGCTTTAGGTGTGTCTGGTAATGCCTCAGCCTTCTTCAGAGTGTTTCACAGATTCAGCCAGGTGTGAGGTTTACAGAAATATGTGGATTGAAGAAACCTTGAAGTCACCCTTGCCTCTGAAGTCTCTTCACTCTATTTCAGCACTAGAATACATAGCATGCCGTTGTCCTGGTATAATAGAACAATCATCTCCCAGTATACTGAAACCAGAAAAATCTCACCCTGCATGGATAGAAGGGATGACTGGTTATTCTACACCCTTATGAACCCTTGGAAGTTCAGATGATGCATTGTTGGTATCCATAGCATATAGTATACTTCTGTCCCTCCAAAAGACTAGAGCTTAGCCCCAGAGAGTCATGGTTCTGTTGCAAAGTTCCCTCTACATGTTTTATATAGTAAATGAACAACTCTTGAATAAAAACGTATTTTTCATATCTATGGATTTATATCCAATAACCAATCTAATTTGGTAAAAATTGCAAATTTCTTGATGAGGGGTTTACACTTACTACTTAATAGAAAAAAAAAAGAAGTGCAAAAAAAAAAGAGAGATGCTTTCTAAATTAATGAGTAACAATGGTGTGGAGTTATGGTAACATTTTCAGAAATCTTTGGTGTTGTACAATGTCATTCCCAGTACACAGGAGACAGAGACAGGCAGATCCCTGTAAATTCTACACAATGAAGTCAGTTCAGGGTGCCCTGCTGATAAGATAAAGCTACTTGCAAACAATAGCCTAAATCCAAAATGAAACATTTTTCCCCGTAAAGATACTATTTGCATTTTAACATTTAATAATAAACAGAAATATCCATAATGCTTTAAATGATAAATATACATCAATCTCAAATTTATAGGAAGAGAAAAGGGAAAATATGTGTGTGTGTGTGTGTGTGTATGTATGTATGTGTGTATATCGATATAAAGTTTGTCCATAATTTCAATATGAAAGATAATGGATTTTTGTTTGTTTGTTTGTTTGGTTTTTTTTTTTTTTTTGCCAAAAAGCCTTTTGCTCTAGGAAAGATATATGTTGCTAGTCAATGTACTGATCAAGAGTTATCATTGGAGTAACTTTTCTAGTATCTTTTAAGGGCAAGAGAATCATCCAACTAAGGAATCCAGAGACAACCAGACAAGAGAATAAAAATATTACTGTTGCCTTCCAGTCAGCACCAGCACCAGGTCACTTTGGGCGCAGAGTCAGCGGACACCCGAAAGGTCCCTAGAGGACCCTCCACACGATCTTAGTACCACTTTTGCGTGGAACACAACTTCTTTTCCATCCCAATCGCACAGGACTGGAGACAGCATTAGGGAAGCAGGAAACCCGTCCTGGTCAGGGTCACAAGTCCCTTCTGGGCAGCAACATCACTGGGTCACCTTGGACGCTGAGTCAGCGAACACCCCCAAGGTCCCTAGAGGACAGCTTCTTATGCAGACCCTGTTTTGGGCTCCAGACATTCGGCACCTTCCCTGCCAGAGGAGAGGTGTCCGCCCAGCCCAGGAGAGTTTTTCCAGAGCACCTGAGGGAGCCATTTTGTTCCCAGATCTTTCTGAGACTAGTGTGCACAGGTCAGAGTGTGGACTACAGAAGCTAACAGCTTCTGGGACAGGCCTGTTTCGGGCCTTTATCTTCTGCAGGGAGGCAGGACCAAATGCCAGATATTTGTGCACCTTCCCTGCAAGAGGAGAGCTCACCTGCAGAGAGTACTCTGACCACTGAAACTCAAGAGAGAGCAGTCTCCCAGGTCTGCTGATAGAGGCTAACAGAATCACAAGAGGAACAAGCTATAACAAGAGACAACTATAACAACTAACTCCAGAGATTACCAGATGGCAAAAGGAGAACATAAGAATGTTACTAACAGAAACCAAGACCACTCACCATCATCAGAAAGCACCATTCCCACCTCACCCAGTGCTGTGCACCCCAACACACCTTAAAAGCTAGACCTGGAGTTAAAAGCATATCTCATGATGATGGTAGAGGAAATCAAGAAAGACTTTAATAATTCAATTAAAGAAATATAGGAGAACACTGCTAAAGAGTTATAAGTCCTTAAAGAAAAACAGGAAAACTCATCCAAACAGGTGATGGAAATGAACAAAACCATACTAGACGTAAAAAGGGAAGTAGACACAATGAAGAAAACACACAGTGAGGCAACAATGGAGATAGAAACCCTAGGAAAGAAATCTGGAACCATAAATGCAAGTATCAGGAACAGAACACAAGAGATGGAAGAGAGAATCTCAGGTGCAGAAGATTCCATAGAGAACATGGGCACAACAATAAAAAAAATGCAAAATGCAAAAAGACCTTAACTCAAAACATCCAGGAAATCCAGGAAACGATGAGAAGACCAAACCTATGGATAATAGTAGTAGATGAGAATGAAGAATTTCAACTTAAAGGGCCAGCAAATATCTTAAACAAAATAATAGAAGAAAACTTCCCAAACCTAAAGAAAGAGATGCCGATGACCATACAAGAACCCTACAGAACACCAAATAGACGGGACCAGAAAAGAAATTCCTCCTGACACATAATAATCAGAACAACAAATACACTAAATAAAGATAGCATATTAAAAGCAGTAAGGGAATAAGGTCAAGTAACATATAAAGGCAGGCCTATCAGAATTACACCAGACTTTTCACCAGAGACTATGAAAGCCAGAAGATCCTGGACAGATGTTATACAGACACCAAGAGAACACAAATGCCAGCCAGGGATCTATACCCAGCCAAACTTTCAATTACCATAGATAGAGAAACCAAAGTATTCCACAACAAAACCAAATTCACACATTATCTTTCCAGGAAACTAGCCCTTCAAAGGATAATAACAGAAAAACAAACAAACAAACAAACAAAAAAAAACAATACAAACCAATACGGAAACCACACTATAGAAAAAGCAAGAAAGTAATCCTTCAACAAACCTAAAAGAAGACAGCAACAAGAACAGAATGCCAACTTGAACAACAAAAATAATAGGAAACAACAATTACTTTTCCTCAATATCTCTTAATATCAATGGACTCAATTCCCCAATAAAAAGACATAGACTAATAGTCTGGCTACACAAACAGAACCCAACATTTTGCTGCTTACAGAAAACCCATCTCATGGAAAAAGACAGACACTACCTCAGAATGAAAGGCTGGAAAACAATTTTCCAAGAAAATGGTCTGAAGAAACAAGCTGGAGTAGCCATTCTAATATCTAATAAAATTAATTTCCAACACAAAGTTATCAAAAAAGACAAGGAGGGACACTTCATACTCATAAAAGGTAAAATCTTCCAAGAGGAACTCTCAATTCTGAATATCTATGCTGCAAATGCAAGGGCAGCCACATTCATTAAAGAAACTTTACTAAGGCTCAAAGCACACATTGCACCTCACACAATAATAGTGGGAGACTTCAACACACAACTTTCATCAATGGATAGATCGTGGAAACAGAAACTAAACAGGGACACAATGAAACTAACAGAAGTTATGAAACAAATGGATCTAACAGATATCTACAGTACAATTTATCCTAAAACAAAAGGATATACCTTCTTTTCAGCACCTCATGGTACCTTCTCCATAATTGACCATATAATTGGTCACAAAACAACACTCAACAGATACAAAATTATTGAAATTATCTCATGAATCCTATCAGATCTCCATGGACTAAGGCTGATCTTCAATAACAACGTAAATAATAGAAAGCCAACATTCACGTGGAAACTGAACGACATCCTTCTCAATGATACCTTGGTCAAGGGAGGAATAAAAAAAGAAAGACTTTTTAGAGTTTGATGAAAATGAAGCCACAACATACCCAACCTTATGGGACACAATGAAAGCATTTCTAAGAGGGAAACTTATAGCTCTAAGTGCCTCCGAAAAGAAACTAGAGAGAGCACACACTAGCAGCTTGACAACAAACCTAAAAGCTCTAGAACAAAAGGAAGCAAATTCACCCAAGAGTAGTAGATGGCAGGAAGTAATCAAACTCAGGGGCAAAATCAACCAAGTGGAAACAAGAAGAACTATTCAAAGAATCAACCAAGCCAGCAGCTGGTGCTTTGAGAAAATCAAGGAGATAGTTAAACACTTAGCCAGACTCACTAGAGGGGTTATTTTTAATGGGATTATTTGTTTTGCTGGAGTCCACCTTCTTGAATTATTTATATATACTGGAAAATAGTCCCCTATCTGATTTAGGATAGGTAAAGATCCTTTCATAATCTGTTGGTGGCCTTTTTGTCTTATTGACAGTTTTATTTGCCTAACAGAAGCTTTGCAATTTTATGAGGTCCCATTTGTAAATTCTCAATCTTATAGCACAAGGCATTGCTGTTCTGTTCAGGAAGTTTTCCCCTATGCCCATATTTTCGAAGCTTTTCCCCACTATCTCCTCTATAAGTTTTAGTGTCTCTCATTTTATGTGGAGTTCTTTAATCCATGTAGACTTTAGCTGGGTACAAGGAGATAAGAATGGATCAATTATCATTCTTCTACATGATAACCACCATATGAACCAGCACCATATGTTGAAACTGCTGTCTTTTTTCCACTGGATGGTTTTAGCTCCTTTGTCAAAGATGAAGTGACTATAGGTGTATGGGTTTATTTCTGGGTCTTCAATCCTATTCCACTGATATACCTGTCTGTTGCTGAACCACTACCATGCAGTTTTTTTTTTTTCATTTTTTATTAGGTATTTAGCTCATTTACATTTCCAATGCTATACCAAAAGTCCCCCATACCCACCCACCCCCACTCCCCTACCCACCCATTCCCCCTTTTTGGCCCTGGCGTTCCCCTGTACTGGGGCATATAAAGTTTGCGTGTCCAATGGGCCTCTCTTTCCAGTGATGGCCGACTAGGCCATCTTTTGATACATATGCAGCTAGAGTCAAGAGCTCAGGGGTACTGGTTAGTTCATAATGTTGTTCCACCTATAGGGTTGAAGATCCCTTTAGCTCCTTGG
The DNA here is from genome assembly GCF_000001635.26 of Mus musculus. NCBI lineage: Eukaryota > Metazoa > Chordata > Mammalia > Rodentia > Muridae > Mus > Mus musculus. Next base: position 69,958,252 of record NC_000072.6, on the reverse strand, counting down.
GTACTTTCTCTAGCTCCTCCATTGGGAGCCCTGTGATCCATCCAGTAGCTGACTGTGAGCATCCACTTCTGTGTTTGCTAGGCCCCGGCATAGTCTCACAAGAGACAGCTACATCTGGGTCCTTTCAGTAAAATCTTGCTAGTGTATGCAATGGTGTCAGCATTTGGAAGCTGATTATGGGGTGAATCCCTGGATATGGCAGTCTCTACATGGTCCATCCTTTCATCTCAGCTCCAAACTTTGTTTCTGTATCTCCTTCCATGGGTGTTTTGTTCCCACTTCTAAGGAGGGGCATAGTGTCCACACTTCAGTCTTCATTTTTCTTGAGTTTCATGTGTTTAGGAAATTGTATCTTATATCGTGGGTATCCTAGGTTTTGGGCTAATATCCACTTATCAGTGAGTACATATTGTGTGAGTTCCTTTGTGAATGTGTTACCTCACTCAGGATGATGCTCTCCAGGTCCATCCATTTGGCTAGGAATTTCATAAATTCATTCTTTTTAATAGCTGAGTAGTACTCCATTGTGTAGATGTACCACATTTTCTGTATCCATTCCTCTGTTGAGGGGCATCTGGGTTCTTTCCAGTTTCTGGCTATTATAAATAAGGCTGCTATGAACATAGTGGAGCATGTGTCCTTCTTACCAGTTGGGGCTTCTTCTGGATATATGCCCAGGAGAGGTATTGCTGGATCCTCCGGTAGTACTATGTCCAATTTTCTGAGGAACTGCCAGACTGATTTCCAGAGTGGTTGTACAACACTGCAATCCCACCAACAATGGAGGAGTGTTCCTCTTTCTCCACATCCACGCCAGCATCTGCTGTCACCTGAATTTTTGATCTTAGCCATTCTCACTGGTGTGAGGTGGAATCTCAGGGTTGTTTTTATTTGCATTTCCCTGATGATTAAGGATGTTGAACATTTTTTCAGGTGCTTCTCTGCCATTCGGTATTCCTCAGGTGAGAATTCTTTGTTCAGTTCTGAGCCCCATTTTTTAAGGGGGTTATTTGATTTTCTGAGGTCCACCTTCTTGAGTTCTTTATATATGTTGGATATTAGTCCCCTATCTGATTTAGGATAGGTAAAGATCCTTTCCCAGTCTGTTGGTGGTCTTTTTGTCTTATAGACAGTGTCTTTTGCCTTGCAGAAACTTTGGAGTTTCATTAGGTCCCATTTGTCAATTCTCGATCTTACAGCACAAGCCATTGCTGTTCTGTTCAGGAATTTTTCCCCTGTGCCCATATCTTCAAGGCTTTTCCCCACTTTCTCCTCTATAAGTTTCAGTGTCTCTGGTTTTATGTGAAGTTCCTTGATCCACTTAGATTTGACCTTAGTACAAGGAGATAAGTATGGATCGATTCGCATTCTTCTACATGATAACAACCAGTTGTGCCAGCACCAATTGTTGAAAATGCTGTCTTTCTTCCACTGGATGGTTTTGGCTCCCTTGTCGAAGATCAAGTGACCATAGGTGTGTGGGTTCATTTCTGGGTCTTCAATTCTATTCCATTGGTCCACTTGTCTGTCTCTATACCAGTACCATGCAGTTTTTATCACAATTGCTCTGTAGTAAAGCTTTAGGTCAGGCATGGTGATTCCACCAGAGGTTCTTTTATCCTTGAGAAGAGTTTTTGCTATCCTCGGTTTTTTGTTATTCCAGATGAATTTGCAAATTGCTCCTTCTAATTCGTTGAAGAATTGAGTTGGAATTTTAATGGGGATTGCATTGAATCTGTAGATTGCTTTTGGCAAGATAGCCATTTTTACAATGTTGGTCCTGCCAATCCATGAGCATGGGAGATCTTTCCATCTTCTGAGATCTTCTTTAATTTCTTTCTTCAGGGACTTGAAGTTTTTATCATACAGATCTTTCACTTCCTTCGTTAGAGTCACGCCGAGATATTTTATATTATTTGTGGCTATTGAGAAGGGTGTTGTTTCCCTAATTTCTTTCTCCGCCTGTTTATTCTTTGTGTAGAGAAAGGCCATTGACTTGTTTGAGTTAATTTTATATCCAGCTACTTCACCGAAGCTGTTTATCAGGTTTAGGAGTTCTCTGTTGGAATTTTTAGGGTCACTTATATATACTATCATATCATCTGCAAAAAGTGATATTTTGACTTCCTCTTTTCCAATTTGTATCCCCTTGATCTCCTTTTGTTGTCGAATTGCTCTGGCTAATACTTCAAGTACTATGTTGAAAAGGTAGGGAGAAAGTGGGCAGCCTTGTCTAGTCCCTGATTTTAGTGGGATTGCTTCCAGCTTCTCTCCATTTACTTTGATATTGGCTACTGGTTTGCTGTAGATTGCTTTTATCATGTTTAGGTATTGGCCTTGAATTCCTGATCTTTCCAGAACTTTTATCATGAATGGGTGTTGGATCTTGTCAAATGCTTTTTCTGCATCTAATGAGATGATCATGTGGTTTTTGTCTTTGAGTTTGTTTATATAATGGATTACATTGATGGATTTTCGTATATTAAACCATCCCTGCATCCCTGGAATAAAACCTACTTGGTCAGGATGGATGATTGGTTTAATGTGTTCTTGGATTCGGTTAGCGAGAATTTTATTAAGGATTTTTGCATCGATGTTCATAAGAGAAATTGGTCTGAAGTTCTCTATCTTTGTTGGATCTTTCTGTGGTTTAGGTATCAGAGTAATAGTGGCTTCATAAAATGAGTTGGGTAGAATACCTTCTACTTCTATCTTGTGAAAAAGTTTGTGCAGAACTGGAGTTAGATCTTCTTTGAAGGTCTGATAGAACTCTGCACTAAACCCGTCTGGTCCTGGGCTTTTTTTGGCTGGGAGACTATTAATAACTGCTTCTATTTCTTTAGGGGATATGGGACTGTTTAGAAGGTCAACTTGATCCTGATTCAACTTTGGTACCTGGTATCTGTCCAGAAATTTGTCCATTTCGTCCAGGTTTTCCAGTTTTGTTGAGTATAGCCTTTTGTAGAAGGATCTGATGGTGTTTTGGATTTCTTCAGGATCTGTTGTTATGTCTCCCTTTTCAGTTCTGATTTTGTTAATTAGGATTTTGTCCCTGTGCCCTTTAGTGAATCTAGCTAAGGGTTTATCTATCTTGTTGATTTTCTCAAAGAACCAACTCCTCGTTTGGTTAATTCTTTGAATAGTTCTTCTTGTTTCCACTTGGTTGATTTCACCCCTGAGTTTGATTATTTCCTGCCGTCTACTCCTCTTGGGTGAATTTGCTTCCTTTTTTTCTAGAGCTTTTAGATGTGTTGTCAAGCTGCTAGTATGTGCTCTCTCCCGTTTTTTCTTGAAGGCACTCAGAGCTATGAGTTTCCCTCTTAGAAATGCTTTCATTGTGTCCCAAAGGTTTGGGTACGTTGTGGCTTCATTTTCATTAAACTCTAAAAAGTCTTTAATTTCTTTCTTTATTCCTTCCTTGACCAAGGTATCATTGAGAAGAGTGTTGTTCAGTTTCCACGTGAATGTTGGCTTTCTGTTATTTATTTTGTTATTGAAGATCAGCCTTAGTGCATGGTGATCTGATAGAATACATGGGACAATTTCAATATTTTTGAATCTGTTGAGGCCTGATTTGTGACCTATTATGTGGTCAATTTTGGAGAAGGTACCATGAGGTGCTGAGAAGAAGGTATATCCTTTTGTTTTAGGATAAAATGTTCTGTAGATATCTGTCAGATCCATTTGTTTCATCACTTCTGTTAGTTTCAGTGTGTCCCTGTTTAGTTTCTGTTTCAATGATCTGTCCATTGGTGAAAGTGGTGTGTTGAAGTCTCCCACTATTATTGTGTGAGGTGCAATGTGTGCTTTGAGCTTTACTAAAGTTTCTTTAGTGAATGTGGCTGCTCTTGTATTTGGAGCATAGATATTCAGAATTGAGAGTTCCTCTTGGAGGATTTTACCTTTGATGAGAATGAAGTGTCCCTCCTTGTCTTTTTTGATGACTTTGGGTTGGAAGTCAATCTTATCAGATATTAGGGTGGCTACTCCTGCTTGTTTCTTCATACCATTTGCTTGGGAAATTGTTTTCCAGCCTTTCATTCTGAGGTAGTGTCTATCTTTTTCTCTGAGATGAGTTTCCTGTAAGCAGCAAAATGTTGGGTCTTGTTTGTGTAGCCAGTTTGTTAGTCTATGTCTTTTTATTGGGGAGTTGAGACCATTGATGTTAAGAGATATTAAGGAAAAGTAATTGTTGCTTCCTGTTATTTTAGTTGTTAAAGGTGGCATTCTGTTCTTGTGGCTGTCTTCTTTTAGGTTTGTTGAGGGATTACCTTCTTGTTTTTTCTAGGGCGTTGTTCCCGTTCTTGTATTGGTTTTTTTCTGTTATTATCCTTTGAAGGGCTGGATTCGTGGAGAGATAATGCGTGAATTTGGTTTTGTCGTGGAATACTTTGGTTTCTCCCTCTATGATAATTGAGAGTTTGGCTGGGTATAGTAGCCTGGGCTGCAGTTTGTGTTCTCTTAGTGTCTGTATAACATCTGTCCAGGCTCTTCTGGCTTTCATAGTCTCTGGTGAAAAATCTGGTATAATTCTGATAGGCTTGCCTTTATATGTTACTTGACCTTTTTCCCTTACTGCTTTTAGTATTCTATCTTTATTTAGTGCATTTGATGTTCTGATTATTATGTGTCGGGAGGAATTTCTTTTCTGGTCCAGTCTATTTGGAGTTCTGTAGGCTTCTTGTATGTTCATATGCATCTCATTCTTTAGATTTGGGAAGTTTTCTTCAATAATTTTGTTGAAGATGTTTGCTGGACCTTTGAGTTGAAAATCTTCATTCTCATCCACTCCTATTATCCGTACGTTTGGTCTTCTTATTGTGTCCTGCATTTCCTGGATATTTTGAGTTAGGATCTTTTTGCATTTTCCATTTTCTTTGATTGTTGTGCCGATGTTCTCTATGGAATCTTCAGCACCTGAGATTCTCTCTTCCATCTCTTGTATTCTGTTGCTGATGCTCAAATCTATGGTTCCAGATTTCTTTCCTAGGGTTTCTATCTCTAGTGTTGCCTCGCTTTGAGTTTTCTTTATTGTGTCTACTTCCCTTTTTAGTTCTAGTATGGTTTTGTTCATTTCCATCACCTGTTTGTATGTTTTTTCCTCTTTTTCTGTAAGTACTTCTACCTGTTTGATTGTGTTTTCCTGTTTTTCTTTAAGGACTTGTAACTCTTTAGCAGTGTTCTCCTGTATTTCTTTAAGTGATTTATTAAAGTCCTTCTTGATGTCCTCTACCATCATCATGAGATATGCTTTTAAATCTAGGTCTAGGTTCTCAGGTGTGTTGGGGTTCCCTGGACTGGGCGAAGTGGGTGTGCTGGGTTCTGGTGATGGTGAGTGGTCTTGGTTCCTGTTAGTAAGATTCCTCCGTTTACCTTTCGCCATCTGGTAATCTCTGGAGTTAGTAGTTATAGTTGACTCTGTTTAGAGATTGTTCTTCTGGTGATTCTGTTACCGTCTCTCAGCAGACCTGGGAGACAGATTCTCTCCTCTGAGTTTCAGTGCTCAGAGCACTCTCTGCTGGCAAGCTCTCTTACAGGGAAGGTGCGCAGATATCTTGTATTTGGACCTCCTCCTGGCCGAAGAAGAAGGCCCAAAACAGGACCTTTCTCAGACACTGTGTTGCTTTGGCAGTTCCCAGGTGGTACAGACTCTCACCTAAGCAGACTAAATTCCTAAGTTCCTTGGAGTCCCAGAACCAAGATGGCGACCGCTGCTGCTGCTGCTGCTGCGGCTGAGATCCCCTCCCCTGCCGGGCGGGCACCTGTCCTCCGGTCCGGATGGTGGCCGGCTGTCCCCGGCCCACAAAGGGTGCTGCCTCAGCGCCTCTGTGCTTCCGCCTGTTCCAGAAGCTGTCAGTTTTTCTGGCGCACCCTCTCACCTGTTCAGACTAATTTCCTAAGTTCGGCGGGTCCCGGACCAAGATGGCGACCGCTGCTGCTGTGGCTTAGGCCGCCTCCCCCACCATGCAGTTTTTACCACAATTGCTCTATAGTACAACTTGAGGTCACTCATGGAGATTAAACCAGAGGTTCTTTTATTATTGAGAATAGTTTTGGCTATCCTAGGATTTTTGTTATTCTAGATGAATTTGAAAATTTCTGTTTCTAATTCATTGAATAATTGAGTTAGAATTTTGATGGAGATTGCATTGAATCTGTAGATTGCTTTCGGCAAGGTAGCCATTTTGACAATATTAATCCTACCAATCCATGAGCATGGGAGATCTTTCCATCTTCTGAGATCTTCCATTTCTTTCTTCAGAGACTTGAAGTTCTTATCATACAGATCTTTCACTTCCTTAGAGTCACACCAAGGTATTTTGTATTGTTTGTGATTGTTGTGAATGGTGTTGTTTCCCTAATTTCTTTCTCAGCCTGTTTATCCTTTGTGTAGAGAAAGGCCATTGACTTTTTTGAGTTAATTTTATATCCAGCTACTTCACTGAAGCTGTTTATCAAAGGTTTAGTTCTCTGGTGGAATATTTAGTGTTACTTATATATACTATCATATCATCTGCAAAAAGTAATATTTTGACTTCTTCCTTTCCAATTTGTATTCCCTTAATTTCCTTTTGTTGTTCAATTGCTCTGTCTAGAACTTCAAGTACTATATTGAATAGGTAGGGACTAGCCTTGTCTAGTCCCTGATTTTAGTGGGATTGTTTCCAGTTTCTCTCCATTTAGTTTGATGTTAGCTACTGGTTTGCTGTATATTGCTTTTATTATGTTTAGGTATGGGCCTTGAATTCCTGATCTTTCCAAGTCTTTTATCATGCATGAATGGGTGTTGAATTTTGTGAAATGCTTTCTCAGCATCTAGAGGGATGATCATGTGGTTTTTGTCTTTGAGTTTGTTTATATAGTGGTTTACTTTGATGGATTTCTGTATATTAAACCATCTCTGCATCCCTGGGATGAAGTCTACTTGATCATGATGGATGATCGTTTGAGGTGTTCTTGGATTTGGCTTGTGAGAATGTTATTGAGTATTTTTGAATCGATATTCATAAGGGAAATTGGTCTGAATTTCTCTTTCTTTGTTGGGTCTTTATGTGATTGTGACTTCATAGAATGAATTGGGCAGTGTATCTTCTTTTTCTATTTTGTGGAATAGTTTGAGGAGAATTGGAATTAAGATTTCTTTAAAGGTCTGATAGAACTCTGCATTAAACAAATCTGGTCCAGTGCTTTTTTTTTTTTTTTTTTTTTTTTTTTTGGTTGGGAGACTATTAACGACTCCTTCTATTTCTTTAGGGAAAATGGGAGTATTTAGATCTTTAATCTGATCCTGATTTAACTTTGGTACCTGGTATCTGTCTAGGGAACTGTCCATTTCATTCATGTTTTCCATTTTTGTTGAGGATAGCCTTTTGTACTAGGATCTGATGATATTTTGGATTTCCTCAATTTCTGTTGTTATGTCTCCCCTTTAATTTCTGATTTTGTTAATTAGGATGCTGTCCCTGTGCCCTCTAGATATTCTGGCTAAGGGTTTATTTATCTTGTTGATTTTCTCAAACAACCAGTTGCTGGTTTCGTTGATTCTTTGTATAGTTCTTTTGGTTTCCACTTTGTTGATTTCAGCCCTGAGTTTGATTATTTCCTGCTGTCTACTCCTCTTGGGTTAATTTGCTTCCATTTGTTGTAGAGCTTTTAGGTGTGTTGTCAAGGTGCTAGTGCATGCTTTCTCTAGTTTCTTTTTGCAGGCACTCAAAGCTATGATTTTTCCTCTTAGGAATGCTTTCATTGTGTCCCATAAGTTTGGGTATGCTGTGGCTTCATTCTTATTAAACTCTAAAATATCTTTAATCTTTATTTATTCCTTGACCAATTATCATTGAGTAGACTATTTTTTCAGCTTCCATATGCATGCTGGCTTTCTATTATTTATGTTGTCATTGAAGATCAGCCTTATTCCGTGGTGATGTGATAGGATGCATGGAATAATTTCAATATTTTTGTATTTATTGAGGCCTGTTATTTGACCAATTATATTGTCAATTTTGGAGAAGGTACCATGAGGTGCTTAGAAGAAGTTATATCCTTTTGTTTTAGGATAAAATGTTCTGTAGATATCTGTTAAATCCATTTTTTTCATAACTTCTGTTAGTTTCACTGTGTCTCTGTTTAGTTTCTGTTTCCAGGATTTGTCCATTGATCAGAGTTGTGTGCTGAAGTCTCCTATTATTATTGTTTGAGGTACAATGTCTGCTTTGAGCTTTATTAAAGTTTCAGTAATGAATGTGGATGCCCTGCATTTGGAGCATAGATATTCAGAACTGTGAGTTTATCTTGGATGGATATGAAGTGCCCCTCCTTGTCTTTTGTTTGTTTGTTTGTTTTGTTTTGTTTTGTTTGTCGTTTTTGATAACTTTGGGTTGGAAGTTGATTTTATTCTATATTAGAATGGCTACTCCAGCTTGTTTCTTCTGGCCATTTGTTTGGAAAATGTTTTCCAGCCTTTTACTCTGAGGTAGTGTCTGTCTTTGTTCCTGAAGTGGGTTTCCTGTATGCAGCAAAATATTGGGTCCTGTTTCTGTACTCAGTCTGTCAGTCTATGTCTTTTTATTGGGGGATTGAGTCCATTGATATTAAGAGATGTCAAGGAAAAGTAATTGTTGCTTCCTGTTATTATTCTTTTTATTTTTTTGTTAGAGTTGGGATTCTGTTCTTGCAGCTATCTTCTTTTAGGTTTGTTGAAGGATTACTTTCTTCCTTTTTCTAGGGTATTATTTCCCTCCTGGTATTGGAGTTTTCCCTTTATTATCCTTTGAAGGGATGGATTCATGGAAAGATATTGTATGAATTTGGTTTTGTAATGGAATACTTTTGTTTCTCCATCTATGGTAATTGAGAGTTTGGCTGGGTATAGTAGCCTGGGCTGGCATTTGTGTTCTTCTAGGGTCTGTATCACCTCTGTCCAGGATCTTCTGGCTTTAATAGTCTCTGGTGAGATGTCTGGTGTAATTCTAATAGGTCTGCATTCATATGTTACTTGACCTTTTTCCCTTACTGCTTTTAATATTTTATCTTTATTTAGTGCATTTGTTGTTTTAATTATTATGTGTCGGGAGGAATTTCTATTCTGTTTCAGTATTTGGAGATCTGTAGGATTCTTGTATGTTTCATGGGCATCTCTTTCTTTAGTTTAGTGATGTTTTCTCCTATAATTTTGTTGAAGATATTTAATGGCCCTTTAAGTTGAAAATCTTCATTCTCATCTATACATATTATCCTTTGGTTTGCTCTTCTCATTATGCCATGGATTTCCTGGATGTTTTTAGTTAAGATCCTTTTGCATTTTACATTTTCTTTGGTTGTTGTGTCCATGTTTTATGGAATCTTCTGCACCTGAGATTCTCAATTCCATCTCTTGTATTCTGTTGCTGATGCTCACATCTATGGTTGCTGATTTCTTTCCTAGGGTTTCAATCTCCAGAATTGTCTCCCTTTGGGTTTTCTTTATTGTTTCTACTTCCATTTTTAGATCTTGGATGGTTTTGTTCAATTCCATCACTCTGAAAAATCTCTATCTCCTAGATAATGTTTGTTTTCACATGTAACTCACACTAAGTCTTGAGGCCAACTCTCCTCAGTGATCCTTAGATCCTTGGTATGTTAGGGCACCTGCAGCATGGAGAGTCCTCTGGGGACCTTGGGGCAGTCTACAGAGTTTTTGCCCAAGATGGCATGGGGATGGTGCTGACTGGAACAAACCCCAGCCACTGGTTGGGTGGGTTTCCTTTGTGTTTTCCTGTAATTCTTTGAGGGATTTTTTGTGCTTCCTCTTTAAGGAGTTTTTAACCTGTTTACCAGTGTTCTCCTGTATTTCTTTAAGTGAGTTATTAATGCCCTTCTTAAAATCCTCTACCAGCATCATCAGATATGATTTTAAATTCGAATCTTGCTTTTTGGGTGTGTAGGGATATTCAGGATTTGCTGTGGTAGTATACTGGGTTCTGATGATGAAGAGTGGTCTTGTTTTCTGTTAGAAAGATTCTTATGTTTTCCTTTCACCATCTGGTAATCTCTTGTGTTAGATGTTTTATCTGTCTCTGACTAGAGCATGTTCCTCCTCTGCTTCTATTAGCCTCTGTCAGCAGTCCTGGGAGTCCTACACTCTCCTGAGTCCCAGTAGTCAGAGCACTCTCTGCAGGCAAGCTCTCTTCTTGTAGGGGAGTTTCCCAGAGGTCTGGGTCTCAGCTCTGCCTCCTGGCTGAGAATAAAGGCCCGAAGGGACCCTGTCCAAAAAGCTCTGTTCCTTCTCTGGCCTGCACTCTCTCCTGTATGGACTGGTCTTTGAGAGACCTGGGATACAAGATGGTGCTCTCACCTTAGTCCCCAGGTCAGAGCCCTCTCTGGAGGCCAACTCTCCTCAGTGATCCTAAGATCCCCGGTGTGCTAGGGCAGTTGTGGCATGGAGAGTCCTCTGGGGACCTTGGGACCATCCGCAGAATTTTTGCCCAAGATGGCATGAGGATGGTGCTGACTGGAACAAACCCCAGCCACTGGTTGGGTGGGTTTCCTTTGTCCCTGTTGCTGCTGGTGCAAGGCCCTCTGGGTTGTTTTGGAACAGATGTTGCATTCCACTCAGCAGCGATCCCAAGATTCTGGGTGTGCTAGGGCACCTGCCACGTGGAGAGTCTGATTGACTATGTTTATTGGCATCATTTTACTCCTTAATCAAAATGTTCATATGTGGTATCATTACATGAAATATATTCATATTAATGGATAGAATTATCACTAGATGAAATCTTCTTTTTTTTTTCTTTTTTCTTTTTCTTTTCCAAGACATAGTTTCTCTGTGTAGCCCTGGCTGTCCTGGAACTTACTTTGTAGACCAGGCTGGCCCCGAACTCAGAAATCTGCCTGCCTCTGCCTCCCAAGTGCTGGGATTAAAGGCATGCAACACCACACCTGGCTAGATGAAATCTTTTTATCTTTATTAAACATAAATAAATCTTTGATATATCCTTGAATTAAAACACGGTGACTACATATTTCAGATTCACCCTAGTCATTAATTTTTCATATCAATCATATTTTTAACGTATACATTACCCCTTCTTTCTGACACCTCTCCTGCATTCATCATCATCTTCAGGCCATGAGTGGGTGCCAGTCTCACCCTGTAAAATCTCTATCTCCTAGAGAATGCTTGTTTTCACATGTAAAACTTTTTCCATTCAACCATTGAGGGAAACTCACACTAAGTCTGGACATTATTATGGCTCTTATTCCATGTATACAGCTTCTACCTTCACTTCCTTACATGCTTCACTTATGAAACTGCTTGTGTGTCTCTGTCCTATCTTAGACTAAGATACATGCCCTCTTAATATATAGACACAATATGTTACCCATAGCATATGCAAGTTTGGGATACATGGCTCCTTTAAGGACAAGAATAATTATTTCTGGAGAGAATACTCATAATCATTGCATACAAAATCTTACATTAAGAGGGGAAAGAAGTCAGGTACAATAATCTGAAATCTCACAGGAACATTGTATATATATATGTTCCCAGATGAATTTAGAAGAGAGCTCATGTGCATAGAAAGAAGGGAAGAAAACCCATGACCTTGTCTGGCTTTGATGGAAGCAGTTCTTGATTAGCTGAGGTGTCATAAATAAGTAAAATAAGTAAAATGAGACTGCTTACTTGAGAAAATGAGTTATTTATGAGATCATATATTTACAAGCCACACCTTCCATTCTATTATTCTATTTATTCTATTATTCTTCTGTGTATCACTGTGAGCAAGAAGATTCAAGGCTAGTTGTGGAGCTTAGTAAAGATGGATACATCCCAGAGGCAGTATCCAAATTAACAAAATCAGAATTGAAAAGGGAGATATAACATTCAAAATGGAGGCAATTCAAAAAATTATCAGATACTGCTATAAAAGCCTATATTCAACAAAACTGGAAAATCTACATGAAATGGATAGTTTTCTAGATAGATATCACATAGCAAAGTGTAATAAAGAACAGGTACAGTATCTAAATAGGCCCTTATCACACAAAGAAATAGAATTCATTAAAAACTTCTCAACAAAAAAATCCCAGAGTCAGATGGATTTAGTGCATAATTCTACCAGACCTTTAAAGAAGATCTGGTGCCAATATTCCCCAAACTATTCCATAAAATAGAATCAAAAGGAATAATACCTAACTCATTCTATGAAGCCACAATTACTCTGATGCCAAAACCATACAAGGGCCCAACCAAAAAAAAAGAACTTCAATCCAATATTGCTTATGAATATCAATGCAAAAAGTACTCAATAAAATTCTTGGAAAATGGAATCCAAGAACACTTAAAAACCATTATTTACCACAATCTAGTTGGCTTCATTCCAGGGATGCATGCTTGGTTCAATATAAGAAAGTCCATTAGGGTAGTCCACTATATAAACAAAGTCAAAGGAAAAAAAATCACATGTTCATCTCCTTAGATGCAGAAAAAGCATTTAACAAAATACTACACTCCTTCATGTTAAAGGTATTGGAGAGATCAGGAATTCAAGACCCATACCTAAACATAATGAAAGCAATTTACTGCAAACAGCCAATAGGAAATTAAAGTGAGACATACTTGAAGCAATTCCACTAAAATTTGTGACAAGATAAGGCTGCCCACTCTCCCAAAAATCTACTCAATATAGTAGTCAAAGTGTTACCTAGAACAATAAGACAACAACAACAACAACAACAACAAAAAATCAAGGGGATACAAATAGGTAGAGAAGAAATAAAGGTATCAGAGAGTCAATAGAAATAATGGAAATAGGCAACCTTGTGGGATAGGAGATTGGGGGTACCCTCCAGAATGCACCAGAGACCTGGGAGGTAAAAGTCTCTTAGGACTCAAAGGGAGGAACCTTAGATGAAATTCCTGACAGTGGGGAGGGGGTATTTATAGAGCCCACCTCCAGCAGGAAAACAAGGCATCAAGTGAGGGAGGGGATTGCCATTTCAGAGTGAAAACTCTGACCCATAATTGTTCCTTCCTGGATAAACTGCAGGGATTGAAATTGGAGGAACCTGAGGAAAAGAAGGTCCAGTGAAAGGCCCAAAGTGGCATCCAGCTCAAGGGGAGGTTCCAAGGTCTGAGACTGTTACTGAGACTAAGGAGCACTCACAAAAAAGGTACCTATTGTGACAGCTTATATTTGCATTCAACTAATGCTGCTGACCCCTGTGGTTGAATTAGGGAAAGGCTGGGAGAAGCTGAGGAGGCTGACAATCCTGTAGGAGGACCAGAAGTCTCAATTAATCTTGACCCCCGTGATCTCTCAAACACTGGACCACCAACCAGGCAGCATATACCAGCTGATATGAGAACACCAACACATATACAGCACAGAACTGCTGGGTCTGGGATCAGTCAGAGAAGATGCACCTAACTCTCAAGAGACTGGATGCCCCAGGGAATTTAGAGGTCCGGTTGGGTGAGAGGTCAGAGGTAGGGACATCCTCGTTGAGACATGTGTTGGGGAGGAGGTATGGGATGTGGAATAGTCGGAGGGTGGACCAGGCAGAGGGAATAAAATCTGGAGTGTAAAAATAAAGGAATAAAAGACAAAAAGAAAGAAAGAAAGAAAGAAAAAGGAAAAATGGATACATCTACAAAAGGCTCCCATACCGAAGGCTAGGGGAACACTTAGGAAAAGGAAGTGGAAAGATTGATAGAGCCAGAGAATCATGGAGTTTGCTGTAAGCTTGTGTCTCCTAGTAACAATGGAAGCTATCCCTGTAAAGTCTCAACAATATTATTATTCAGATATTAGTTGAATAAGGAAGACACCAACGAACATGACAAACAGGATGGGCAAAAGACTGTGAGGCTTTACATCTACAAAAACACTATAGAGAACTGGGTAAAGCTGGCAGCAGAAGAGATGCCTCTTTCTAGGGAAGACCACACCAATTGAATGTCCACAGTGAAAAGGTCAGTTCTGAAGACATACACAAAATAATATTACATAGACTCAACAAGATTTAGGGTACTGTGTGTGTGTGTGTACACGAATATATAAGTTCACACAAAAACAATTAATGGAAAAGGAAGCCTTGAATGTGAAGGAGAACAGAGACGTGTATTTGGAGAAAATTGGAAGGTGAGGGAAGGTGAATATGTTGTACATATAATTTAATCTCAAAAACAAACAGAGGGGGAAAAACAGAAGAAGCTGCAAGGCTGCAATAACATTTCTAGCAATATTTGAAAGGGACAATTTATGTTCTGTGTAAATTTGTACCATATCTGGAACACCCTGCAATGGAGGAAAACATAAATAAACTCTACATGGAACATGATATCAAAATAATGTACAACTCATACACTTGTGCAGTTGTTTGTTGTTCAAAGAGAAGCACATTCCCTACAAATAAATCTGTACTGTGTCTCAATTGGAGACGTAAGAGAACCACAGGTCTGTAATGAGTTGCTGACCTGATGAGTCCTACAACTGTGCTTACCCTTTCCTGATTTGCATGTACCCAAAGCACAGCCCACTGACATGGGGGCTTCTTTTCTCCATAGTCCAGTCACACCCTATGCTGGAGTCAGCCTCACACTGATCACACACAGACATGAGTGTGCCCACTCAACTCCTGGGGTTGCTGCTGCTGTGGCTTACAGGTAAGGAAGACAGCATTGGAAATTTATTCAGCTGGGTGCAGTCCTTGGTCTCAGTGAAAATGCTCTTGCAACAGAATCAATCATGTCAGGTTTTGTTCTCAATTTTTCAATCATAGACGCAGGATGTGACATCCAGATGACTCAGTCTCCAGCCTCCCTGGCTGCATCTGTGGGAGAAACTGTCACCATCACATGTCGAGCAAGTGAGAACATTTACTACAGTTTAGCATGGTATCAGCAGAAGCAAGGGAAATCTCCTCAGCTCCTGATCTATAATGCAAACAGCTTGGAAGATGGTGTCCCATCGAGGTTCAGTGGCAGTGGATCTGGGACACAGTATTCTATGAAGATCAACAGCATGCAGCCTGAAGATACCGCAACTTATTTCTGTAAACAGGCTTATGACGTTCCTCCCACAGTGATTCAAGCCATGACATAAACCACCCAGGAAGCAGAAGTGGGAGCACAGGTTGCCCCAGCTGCTCCTTACGATGTCTCCAGCTGCTGAGCTGTTGAGAGTGATTTTCTTTGCCAGAGTCTAAATGCCAATGTGATGTTTTTATACAGGGATCAGAGAAACTTTTCTATGTAACCCATCTCTGTCCTTTTCTCAAGGCCTACTATGAAAACAAGGGAATGCTTCTTATATCTCAGAAAACAAAACAAAATGAACAACAAAGAAACAAACAGAAACACTGTTCCTGATTAGCAGAGTTATGGGAACAGCTAGGATTTATTCTGCAGGGCTGTCAACACACACACACACATACACACACACACACACACACACACACACTCACACACACACACACAAACACACTTTCCATGGTGGAGCTATTTAGGCAAGAAAATTTTTATCTATTTATAGAATTTATACCTGAGATAGAACTCTGGGGAGTTCATTAAGAACACTGGCTTTTCTTCCAGAGGATCTGGGTTTGAGTCTCAACACCCACATGATTCCTAGCTTTTGGTACTCAAGTTTGAGGATTTTTAAACCACTCTTATGTCCTATGAGTGAGTGGAATCCTGTAGTATCTGGCAGGATAAGCAAACTGTGAAGAGGTGAGAAAGAAAACTCAGTTTAAATTGACTTCATTAACTTAAATCAGACTTGGGGAGTCTGGTGTCAGGTAGCATATTCTCAACCAATTTACACATGACATAGTTTGGGAAAAGGTTTCCTGGTGTAATACAATCTCTAGTATATAAAGAAGTGTTATTACATAGAAACTCAACCTAGGGTACATGTCATTTCTTTAGAGATGGGCTACCTGTACTATCTTATGAGCTGAAGGAAGGGTTTGGCATGTTCTTAGTCATGTCAATAATATGGATGTCATTTGTGCTATTATCCATCTGGTCCTGGTTGTTAAGAATTGGGACAGACTCTGACTATAGAGATAGTATAAGGCTAATTTAAACTATTAGGTATTTCTTGTCCTTTATAAGACCAAGGACAAAAAAAAAAGACAAAATGAAACAAAAACTGTATTAAAAAGTGGTCATTAAATTTTTATGGTTTAAACTTAGGGCTTTTTAGTTAAGATTTGGATCTTCTTCTGGACCTGGAGTTACAAATAGTTGTGATCCACCATGTAGGTACTGGGAACCAAACCTGGGTTTTCTATAAGATTAACACGTGCTCTAAACTACTGAGCCATGTCTTCAGTTCCCTTTTACCATGGCCTTCTCCTTTTGCTTTCCTTCTCCACTACCACATTCTCCCGTTCCCCCTTCTCTTCTTCTTTTGAGTTACTGCTCATCATTTTTTTTTTTTTGTCTTTATAACACAGTCAGCTTATAACTGATCACTTGGCTTTGTCTCTATTGCTTCTGAGCATTTTTTTTTTGCTTTGTTGTGCCTGACACACTTTTGCTTCAACACAATATTCTCTGCAATTTTAGCTTTTCACACCTTAGACTTAGACAGCTGCTGCACCCTCTCTGTTGCCTGTCAGAAGGTTATTTACCCTGGGGGTAAAATTGCAGACAGAGGGTTCTTACAATTCATATACTGTGCCACTTTGTGGGGCTGATGCTTACCACATTTCTTGCAGAAAGTTTGGCAGCTCTTAGAAACATTCACCGCATTTTTAGGAGTAGTATCAGAACAGAAAGATGGCCTTTTAATTTATTTATTTTTCCTTTGAGGCAGGGTCTTAAGGAATATCAGGATGGCCTCTAACACTATGTACCTAAAGATAACCTTGTGATTTGATCCTCTTGCTTCAACTTCCCAAGTATTAAGATTCTAGTGTCACATCTAGCTTTATGCAGCACTAAGGATGGAACCAGGGTATCATGCATGCTAGATAGGTGCTCTACTCTCTGAGCTCCCACAAGTGTGATTAAGTGAAGAAAACTACACTACAAGGATATATATATGGATATATATATATGGATATATATATGGATATATATATGGATATATATATATGGATATATATGGATATATATATATATATATATATATATATATATCAAAACATATGCAGGAATAGGAACAATCTAGAGGGGTATACTATATTTTTTGAGACAAGGTTTTACTATGCAATTGTAGGTTTCATAAAACTCACTCTAGAACAGGCTGTCCTCAAAGTCAGAGATCTGCCTGTTTCTGCTTCCAAGTACTGGGATTAAAATGTTGTGTCACCACTGGTTGGGTTATTTCTTAATTTTTAAAAAGAT
Organism: Mus musculus; assembly: GCF_000001635.26. Taxonomy (NCBI): domain Eukaryota; kingdom Metazoa; phylum Chordata; class Mammalia; order Rodentia; family Muridae; genus Mus; species Mus musculus. The sequence goes on along the minus strand of NC_000072.6, from coordinate 69,940,908 downwards.
TCATTATTATTTTTAAATTAATTAATAAATAGTTTTACACTCTATATTTTATCCCATCCTCCCCCCCATCCATCCTCTGACTGTTCCAAATCCCATACCTACTCCCCACCCCCCAGTCTCCATGTGACCATCCCTACCTCCCACCCTACCTGACCTCTAAACTTCATGGGGCCTCCAGTCTCTTGAGGCTTAGGTGCATCATCTCTGAATGAACACAGACCCGGCAGTCCTCTACTGTATGTGTGTTGGGGGCCTCATATCAGCTGATGTATGCTGCCTGTTTGGTGGCCCAATGTTTGACAGATCTTTGGGGTCCAGGTTGATTGAGACTGCTGGTCCTCCTACAGGATCACCCTCCTTCTAAGCTTCTTTTAGCCTTCCCTAATTCAATAATAGGAGCCAAGTGCTTCTGTCCATGGGTTTGGTGCAAATATCTGCATATGACCCTTTCAGCTGCTTGTTGGTTCTTTCATTGGGTAGTCATGATAGCTCTCTTTTTTTGAATACTCCAAGCCTCAGTAATAGTGTCAGGCCTTGGGACCTTCCCTTGAACTGGATGCTACTTTGGACCTGTCTCTGGACCTTCCTTTCCTCAGGCTCTTCTCCATTTCCATCCCTGTACTTCATGCTGGAGATGGGCTCTATATGTTCCCACTCCCTCCTGTCTGGTATTTCATCTAAGGTTCCTTCCTTTGAGTCCTGAGATTGTCTCACCGCTCCCCCCACCCAAGTGTCAGGTGCATTCTAGAGAGTCCCCTAAACTCTTATCTCCCTAGGTTGCCTGTTTTCATTCTTTCTTATCTCCACTAACCCCTCATCTGATAGAGGGCTAATATTAAAACATATAAAGAACTCAAGAAGCTAATCACCAAAAACAAACAAACAAACAAACAAACAAACAAACAAACAAACAAACAGAATAAAATACCCATGGAAGGAGTTACAGAGACAAAGTTTGGAGCTGAGACGAAAGGGTGGACCATCTAGAGACTGCCACACCCGGGAATCCATCACATAATCAGCCTCCAAACGCTGATACCATTGCATACACCAGCAAGATTTTGCTGAAAGGACTGTCTCTTGTGAGACTATGCCGGTGCCTGGCAAACACAGAAGTGGATGCTCACAGTCATCTATAGGATGGAACACAGGTCCCCCAATGTAGGAACTAGAGAAAGTATCCAAGGAGCTGAAGGGTTCTGCAACCCTATAGGTGGAACAACAATATGAACTAACCACGACCCCCAGAGCTCATGTCTCTAGCTCATATGTAGCAGAAGATGGTCTAGTTGGCCATCATTGGGAAGAGAGGCCCATTGGTCTTGCAAACTTTATATGCCCCAGTACAGGGGAACACCAGGTCCAAGAAGTGGGAGTGAGTGGGTAGGGGAGCAGTGTGGGGGGAGTATATAGGGGACTTTTGGGATAGCATTTAAAATGTAAATGAAGAAAATATCTAATAAAAAATCGGGGTATAGGACTAAACCAAGATTTCACAACTGAGGAATCTCGAATGGCTGAAAAACACCTAAAGAAATGTTCAAGTCCTTAGTGATCAGACAAATGCAAATCAAAAAGACCCTGAGATTCTACCTTACACCAATCAGAATGGCTAAGATCAAATCCTCAGGTGACAACATATGTTGGCTAGAATGTGGAGAAAGAGGAACACTCCTCCATTGCTGGTGGGATTGCAAACTGGTACAACTACTCTTGAAACCAATCTGGAGGTTCCTAAGAAAATTGGGAATAGATCTACCTGAAGATCCAGCAATACCACTCTTGGGAATATACCCAAAAGGTGCCCTACCATGCCACAGGGTCATGCTTTACATGCTTTCCAATGTGCTCATAGCGGCCTTATTTGTTATAGCCAGAAGCTGGAAACAACCCAGATGTCCCACAACAGAAGAATGTATTCAGAAAATGTGGCTCATTTATACAATGGAATACTACTCAGCTATTAAGAACTAGGACATCCTGAGTTTTGCAGGCAAATGGATAGAACTAGTAAATATCATCCTGAGTAAGGTTACTCAGACCCAAAAAGGAAATGCATGGTAAGTACTCAGTAGTAAGTGGATATTAGCACACACACACACAAAAGTACAGAATACCCAAGATACAGTCCACAGAACTCAAAAAGGTCATCAAGCTGAAGGGCTCAAGAGAGAACATCTCAGTCCCACTTGGGAGGGAGAAGAAAGCAATCATAATTGGGGAGGGAGAGGGACCTGTGAAGGAAAGTGGATGGGAATGGGTGAGGGGACTGGGGAGGAGATGGAAACCTGATCTGGTACTGGAAGAGGGAAATGATTTATCATTTTAAAAGATGTGATGTCTTTAAAAAAATAAAGATTTGGAATTATTAAAATTCAGAAGAACTTTAATTATAAATTTAAAAACATTTTTTCTACTAGGTAACAGCATATTTAAAAGTACCTAAAAATAATCATAGAAAATCCTGAAATGTAAAACAAGTGAATTTTCTCATGAAATATATAAGCATGAAATATTATAATATATAATGGAATATAATATAAGCATGAAAGCTTATATTAAAACTAATAGAGTAAATGAAACAAAAATGTAAACAATATTAACAGATACTTTTTACTATGAATTTGTAAGACCATCTGATGGAACAGATTCTCAGATATAATATAAGCTGAAAACTTCCAAATAATTTAATTCTTACTGATTGCAATTTTTGTTTAATTATCCTCTAAGAAATTTTGAGAGACATGCAAATATATTTTCATTACATGAACACCATATTTTACCATAGAAATGTTCTTTTAAAAACTTTTCTTTAATAGTGTAAGGGATTGGTGATTGCCCATGGGATGGGTCTTTAGTTGGGCTGGCTATAGCTAGGATATTCCCTCAGTCTCTGGTCCATCTCCTGTCTCTACATTTCTTGTAGTCAGGGTAAATTGGGTTGAAAAATTTGTGAGTGTGTTGGTGTCTCTAACACTCCACGGTTCCTTCATGGCTACAGGAGGTGGCCTCTTCAGGTTCCACATCACCACTTCTCCCAGCTAAGATCACCCTATTGATTCTTGGTTATCTGCCCTATCCCACGTCTCTGACACATCTTTGAGATGCTCTCTCCCCTACCTCCCCACCCCTGCTAGTTACAGATTTCCATCTGGCCATCTCTCCTGTCCCTCCCACACCTGATTCTGAACCCCCCTCTTCCTTCCCTCATCTATCCTCACACCCAGTTTCTTCCCTTCATCTCCCTCCTACAACTATTTTGTTTCACTTTCTAAGTAAGATTTAAGCAGCCTTGCTTGGACTTTCCTTCTTTTTCTTGCTTCTTTGCATCTATGGTTAATAGCATGGATACCCTGTATTATATGTCTAATATCCACTTTTGAGTGAGTACATACCAACCTGAAGGAGCTGGAGGGATTTGCAATACCATAGGAAGAACAACCATATCAACCAACCAGAGCTCCCAGGGTCTAAACCTAGGAGTACACGTGGAGGAATCCATGGCTCCAGCCGTATATGTAGCAGAGGATGGCATTGTCTGGCATCAGTGGGAGAAAAAGCCCTTGGTCTCATGTAGGCTCGATGCCTCAGTATAGGGGAATGCGAGGGTGATGAGGCAGGAGTGGGTGGGAGCACACCCTCATAGAAGTTGGAGGGGGGGATGGGATAGGCAGTTCCTGGGGAGGGAAATCAATCGAGAAAGGGGATAACATTTGAAATGTAAATAATTAAACTGTCCAATTAAAAAAAAAAAGAAAAAGAAAAATTTTAGGATAATTTAGGTTTGAAGGCGGCACGAATGCCAGGGAGAAAAATAAACATTTAAATAAAGAAGCATGAAAGTTTTCGGTTAAAAGGCCCAAACATTTGTTTTAGGTGTTCTTGTTAGGGAGAACAAGCATTTAAACAAAGAATTTTGAACATTTTTGAGTTGAGGGTTTTAGTTGTGCTTTTCTTTTTGAAATTTTAGCAAGATCTTATCTATTGTCATTGCTTGGTCTATCTAGATTTAGGGAGGCAGGAGTCTGCTGTGCCATGCAACAGCACTACTTCCAGTGGCTCTTGGATGTTCAAGAGTTTGAGAACTCCCATAGCATGAGCCTTGTCTCAGGCCCAGGGACCCCTGGACCAGCTCTGGCTTTCCCACATCTTAGGCTACAGTTTCCCATCTCCCAGAGCAGTTTCTCAGTGCTTCCCTACAGCCCAACACCTGCCCAAGTGGCAGAGTGGGGTAAGCACAGTCAAACTCCCTAACAGGCTGTGACCCACTGCAGAGCAGACATGGACCTACAGTTGTGTGAATGTACCACATTTTCTTTATCCATTCTTCAGCTTATGGAATCTTATGAAATAGCTGGGGGAAGGATTGAGAAACGCCAAGGGGATAGGAACTCCACAGGAAGACCAACAGGGTCAACTACCCTGGACTTTTCTGACTCTATGAGATTGTACCACCAACGAAAGAACATACAAGGGCTGGGCTGAGCAACCCTCCCCCACCCCCCACATATGTAGCAGATGTGCAGCTTGGTCTTCATGTGGGTCTAGAATGACTGGAGTGGGGGCTATCCCAAAAGCTCTTGCCTGTCTGTGTAATATGTTCTTCTAGCTGGCCTGACTTCTCTGGCATCAGTGGGAGAGAATGTGCCTACCCCTGCAGAGACTTGATGTGCCAGGATGGCAGAAAACCAAGTTCAGGCTCCACTTTCTCAGAGTTGAAGAGGTGGGGACTGGGGGAAGACTAGGGGGAAAGTGACTGGGAGACAGTGATCAGGGTGTAAAAGGAATATGTAAAAATATATTTTTTAATTTTTAATTACTCCTTTTTTCCTTTTAAATCCACATCAATATTCCCATTGATATTGTTAGGGTTTTTTGTAATGTTCAAAATACAAATAAAAAAAGAAGTTAAGGAACAAGACAAAATTTCTTATTTTCTAATGCTGTTGCAAACTGATAAATTACAGTTAAATTAGAACAGGAAGTATAACCCAAATGTCATGGGAGCCTTCTTACTATTTTAAATGACATATATAGTAGATATCTGAGAAATTTTTGTTCCATAAATGTACTAAACTGGAAGCCATAGATATATAGAGGATGTATATTTAGAACAGTATAGGCCCTGTGCATGCTGCTTTGTTCTTTGTGAATTTAAATGATCTTTGCTTAGTTGTTTTAGAGGGCCTTGTTCTCCTGGCGTCTTTCAACTCCTCTGTCACCACTATTCCTTCTTTCCTTCGGGGTTCTCTGAACTTGGAGCAGAAGGATTTGTGAAAACATCTCCTGAAGAACTATGTGTTCTGATGTCTCTCTTTATCTCTGTAATGTCTTGTTCTAGGTCTTTGTTTTTGTTCCTATCTTCTGCAGGACAAAACCTCTCTGATGATAGCTGAATAAGGTACCAATCTCTGAATATAGAAGAATATTACTAGTAGTCATTTTATTGCTACATTTTTTTTTAAATCAGCAATAGTTGGTTTTACCCTAGGTCTCTGGGATTTTGGTCACCCAAGCAATCTCCGATATGTGTTCCATCTTATAGAGTGGGACTTAAATCAAATCAGACATTGGTTTGTTATTGCTACAAAGTTTGAATAACCATTTCCCTAGCATGCTTTTTAGGTAGGACAGATTGTAATTAAACTGTTTGTGGTTGGGTTAGTGTTTGCTTCTCCTTTTGGGTAACTTGTAGGCTACATTTACGTATCATAGACAGTAGAGCATGTTTGTGTAGGTTTTATGTAGGTACCAGTTGACCCCTCCATGTTCAATGAGTTGTATGTGTTTTGGCTGCAGCAATTGATTCTTGTTGTCAGTTTGTCTAAAACAGCCTATTGTGTACGCAACAGATGGGGTTGTTTAGGAATTCCATGGAACCCCTTTGGCCAACCACTCAATTGGATGAAACCTAGTATAGGCACTGAAACCTTTAGTGAAAAGAGATGGCCAAAAGGGGACCCCTTGTTATTTGTAGACTTTATTGATGATTGCCTTTGTATACTCTGGGAAGCTTACACTTTACTAGGGGTTTACACACCATCTAAATGGTCCTCAAGAGTTCTTCAATTGTAGCTGTCTCTTGCTTAATTCTCTCCCTCAATTCCTCCTCTCTTCCCATTCATTTCCCAACTGATCCTTCCATTGCTGTCTCCTGACTCAGTATTCAGTCAACTCCTAACATCTATTCTATTTTTACTACAATAGAGTTCCATTATCCCACACACATACCTGAGTATCTTCCTCTGTACCGAACTGCTCTGTGTCTATGGATCATATCTTACTTCTCATTTAATTAGTGGTTTACTATTCTATTGTTATAATGTGGAGAGCAGTGCTGCGAGCAATCGCGTGCGTGCCATGAGCAATCGCCATTATAAGATGGCTCTAGCTTCCACTGCGCCTAACTAGTAAACAAGCCTTATGCGCAAGTGCAAGAGTGAACTCACGCCTAGTCACTGCCCATCTCACGGCATAGTAATGGGGTGATGGGCGAGCAACGAATCAGGAGCTGTCACGCCACATCAGGTGCTGAAACATCACACTGCGGGCTATATAAGCAGCGCCATTTTCCCGGTTCGGGGTCTTCCCTCCTGATAAGTAAGCAATAAAAGCTTTGCCGCAGAAGATTGTGGTTGTCCTGAGTGTGTTTTTTGCCGGCGGGGACAAAAGCTCGGGCAATATTATAAGACATCATGGCCAAGGCAATTTGTCAAAGAAAAGAAATAATTGGGAAGCTCTCAGTTCCAATAGATTAGTCCAAGACTATCATGGTGGGAAGCATGTCAGCAGGTAGGCAACCATTTCCTTGAAGTAGTTGTTAACAGATTAAATATTCACCTGAAAAATAGGAGACACAGAGAGTCAGAGAGATAACTTGAAGTGGTTTGAGCTTTTGAAGCCTCAAAGCATGCCTTCAGTGACAAACCTTCAGCAAGGCCACACCTCCTAAATGTTCACAAATAGTTCTAGTGACTGAGGAGCAAGCATGTAAATATGTAAACCTTTGGAGGAAATTCTCATTGACACCACCATCACAAGTAAGATTTTTGAGATAGAACATTATAGCAAAAGACTGAGTCAGAGTTGGGCATGTATGAATTGAGATCACTTAGCAACTTTTGATCCTACTGGACTAGCACTACAGACATATTCCTTTTCAAACAAAATACGTATAAATCTGGAACTATAACTTTCCCAAGATGCATGTATACCACTCTCCAAAAATAAAATAAACAATGAAGCTACACCATTCCATGGTTTCATAATATCTTCTACATGGCCAAATATACTAAGAAAAGTATGATGCATTTCGAGTAGTTGCCCAACCTAGGCAATAATGACTTTGTGTTGTGAACAATAATTTTTAAAAAAAAATTAATTTAATTAATTTCACTTATTCATTGTCTCTTTCCAGGTCATTCCCTTCTACAATCCTTTCCCTATACCCCTTCTCCTTCTCCTTTGAGTGTTTGTGGCTCCCTGTTGTTGTCCCCAACCTTGGTACTTCAAGTCTCTGTGAGGCTAGGTGCTCCCTCTCACACTGAGGGCAGACCTGGCAGCCCATCTAGTAGAACATATCCCACATACAAGCAACAGCTTTTGGGATAGTCTCCATTCCAGTTGTTCCAGACTCAAATGAAGGTCAAGCTGCATGTCTGCTATATATGAGCAGGGAGGTCTAAGTACATCCCTTCTATGTTCTTTGGATGGTGATTCAGATTCTGAGAGCCCCAAGTGTCCAGGTTAGTTGATTCTGTTGCTCTTTCTGTGGAGTTTCTATTTTCTTCAGGGCCCACAATTCTTTCTGCTATTCTTCCATAAGAGCCCCACAGCTCTATCCATTCTTTGGCTGGGGGTGTCTGTATCTGTCAGAGTCAGGTGCTGGGTAGAGCCTCTCAGAGGATGATACTCCTCAGAGGAGGATACTACTGTTGGCAAGCATAACAGAGTATCGTTGATAGTATTAGGATTTGTGCTTGCTAGTGAAATGGGTCTTAAATTGGGCTGGTTATTGGTTGGCTATGCCCCCCAGTCACTTCTCCTTTCCTCATGCCTGCATTACTTATAGACAGCATAAATTTTGAGTTGAAGGTTTGTGTGTGTCTGTGTGTGTGTTGGTGTCTCCCTTGCATAAACAGTGTCCTTAAAATAACATTTTATGGAAAATGATGATTTATTTTCTTATGCCTATGCATGATTTACCATGCATACAATTACAATCAGATGCATCGTGGGAAAAGGAAATGTACTATGAGAAAAACTATCAACCAAAAAAGAAAATTATATAATTAGACGTCTCAGTAACCAACACTTTTTCCTTGTACTTAAAACCCACACACTTTTAGAACTATCCACTGAGTAAATGTCATGTAAGGACTTCTGTTCTATTTCAGTGTATCTGTCCTGTACTTCACTTTGATTCTGAATTAAATCCTTTCCTGATTCACTGTGTGTGTTTCATAAGCTCTTTGAATAAGACTACCACAACCAGAGAAATCTCAGGAACAGATAGATTATTACCAATGTGAGTGCAGTTATTGGAAAGAAACAAGCTGGAGTAGCCATTCAAATATAGAATAAAATCAACTTCCAACCCAAAGTTATAAAAAAAGACAAGGAGGGACACTTCATACTCGTCAAAGGTAAAATCCTCCAAGAGGAACTGTCAATTCTGAATATCTATGCTCCAAATGCAAGGGCAGCCACATTCATTAAAGAAACTTTAGTAAAGCTCAAAGCACAAATTGCACCTCACACAACAATAATGGGAGACTTCAACACACCACTTTCATCAATGGACAGATCTTGGAAACAGAAACAAAACAGGGAAACAGTGAAACTAACAAAAGTTATGAAACAAAGGGATGTAACAGATATCTACAGAACATTTTATCCTAAAACCAAAGGATATACCTTCTTCTCAGCACCTCATGGTATCTTCTCCAAAATTGACCATATAATTGGTCACAAAACAGGCCTCAACAGATACAAAAATATTGAAATTGTCCCATTCATCCTATCAGATCACCATGGGCAAAGGCTGATCTTTAATAACAACATAAATAATAGAAAGCCAACATTCACGTGGAAACTGAACAACACTCTTCTCAAGGATACCTTGGTCAAGGAAGAAATAAAGAAAGAAATTAAAGACTTTTTAGAGCTTAATGAAAATGAAGTAACAACATACCCAAACTAATGGGACACAATGAAAGCATTTCTAAGAGGAAAACTCATAGCTGCGAGTGCCTCTATAAAGAAATTAGAGAGAGCACACACTAGCAGCTTGAGAACACACCGAAAAGCTCTAGAACAAAAGGAAGCAAATTCTCCCATGCTCATGGACTGGCAGAATCAATATAGTAAAAATGGCTATCTTGCCAAAAGCAATATACAGATTCAATGCAATCCCCATCAAAATTCCAACTCAATTTTTCAACGAATTAGAAAGGGAAATCTGCAAACTCATCTGGAATAACAAAAAACCTAGGATAGCAAAAACTCTTCTCAAGGATAAAAGTACCTCAGATGGAATCACCATGCCTGACCTAAAGCTTTACTACAGAGCAATTGTGATAAAAACTGCATGGTATTGGTATAGTGACAGACAAGTAGACCAATGGAATAGAATTGAAGACCCACAAATGAACCCACACACCTATGGTCACTTGATCTTTGACAAGTAAGCTAAAACCATCCAGTGGAAAAAAGACAGCATTTTCAACAAACTGGCAGTTAACATGTAGAAGAATGAGAATTGATCCATTCCTATCTCCTTGTATTAAGGTCAAATCTAAGTGGATCAAGGAACTCCACATTAAACCAGAGACAGTGAAACTTATAGAGGAGAAAGTGGGGAAAAACCTCGAAGATATAGGCACAGGGGAAAAATTCCTGAATAGAACAGCAATGGCTTGTGCTGTAAGATCCAGAATCGATTAATGGGACTGCATAAAATTGCAAAGCTTCTGTAAGGCAAAAGACACCATCAATAAGACAAAAAGGCCACCAACAGATTGGGAAAGGATCTTTACCTATCCTAAATGAGATAGGGGACTGATATCCAATATATGTAAAGAACTCAAGAAGGTGGACTCCAGAAAATCAAATAACCCCATTAAAAATGGGGCTCAGAGCTAAACAAAGAATTCTCACCTGAGGAATAAGGAATGACTGAGAAGCAGCTGAAAAAATGTTCAGCATCCTTAAACATCAGGGAAATGCAAATCAAAACAACCCTGAGATTCCACCTCACATCAGTCAGAATGGCTAAGACAAAAAATTCATGTGACAGCAGATGCTGGTTAGGATGTGGAGAAAGAGAAACACTCCTCCACTACTGGTGGGATTGCAAACTTGTACAATCATTCTTGAAATCATTCTGGTGGTTCCTCAGAAAATTGGAAATGGTGCTACCAGAGGATCCTGCTATACCTCTCCTGGGCATATATCCAGAAGATGTTCCAACTGGTAAGAAGGACACATGCTCCACTATGTTCATAGCAGCCTTATTTGTAATAGCCAGAAGCTGGAAAAAAGTCAGATGTCCCTCAACAGAGGAATGGATACAGAAAATATGGTACATTTACACAATGGAGTACTACTCAGCTATTAAAAAGAACGAATTTATGAAATTCCTAGGCAAATGGATGGACCTGGAGGGCATCATCCTGAGTGAGGTAACCCAATCACAAAAGAACTCACATGATATGTACTCACTGATAAGTGGATATTAGCCCTGAAACTTAGAATATCTAAGATATAGGATACAATTTGGGAAGCACATGTGACTCAGGAGGAACGAAGACCAGGGTGTGGACGCTTTGCCCCTTCTTAGAATTGGGAGAGGAATGCCCATGGAGGGAGTTGCAGACAGGAAGTTTGGAGCTGAGATGAAGGGTTGGACCGTCTAGAGACTGCCATATCCAGGGATCCATATATAATCAGCCTCCAAATGCTGACTCAATTTCATACACTAGCAGGATTTTGCTGAAAGGACCCTGATATACCTGTCTGTTGTGAGACTATGCTGGGGCCTGGCAAACACAGAATTGGATGCTCACAGTCAGTTATTGTATGGTTCACAGGGCCCCCAGTGGAGGAGCTAGAGAGAGTACCCAAGGAGCAGAGGGGATCTGCAACCCTATGGGTGGAACAACAATATGAACTAACCAGTGCTCCCAGGGGCTCATTTCTCTAGCTGCATATGTATCAGAGGATGGCCTGGTAGGCCATCAGTGGAAAGAGAGGCCTATTGGTTGTGCAGACTTTATATGCCTCAGTGCAGGGGAATGCCAGGGCCGGGAAGTGGGAGTGGGTGGGTGGGAGAGTGGGTTGGGGGGGACTTTTGGGATAGCACTGGAGATGTGAATGAAGAAAATACATAATAAAAAAAATTAATAAAAAAAAAAAGAAAGGTGCCAAAAAAAAAAAAACCCAAAAATCTCCAAAGGCTGGTATCATTCACTATTTGATACTTCCCCATCACAATCACAGACCCGCTGATGATTCTTCTGTTACTGCTCACATTCGGGGTATACATAATCAATAAGCTTTTATAGTATATAATGCACAGATTAGAGATTATTCAACTGATGGTGATAAGATTCCAATACTAAACAGTTAACACAGACGGTTTAGGTGTATAAGGAGTCCAAGATTGGCCTCTAAAATTACCAAAAGAAAGAGAGAATGTTGTAACCTCTGAAATAATGATACTAGAAAAACTTCAGTGTTGTGTACAGACAGTTTGTCTCTGCATTCTCTGCCCCATCCCCCCAACTCTCAGAAGCTCCCATCCTCCCTTCAGTCCTTGGCAAGCAAGATACTCAAACAGCTGGTTTCTGTGCTGCATTCTCCTGTCCTTTTGCAGCAAACCTGGGGATCCTTCCCCCTCCCCTAGCGTTAGAATGGCACTACTCATAAGACTCCCCCTTAATGAGGACATCCTGGGGAGACAGTGCAAGACATCCTCCCTGCCTTTGTGTCTCCAAAATCCAACCCCCCTCCTGATAAACAGCAGAACTCTTCAGGTGCCTCTTCTTGAGACCTTAGAAAAATAACAAGCACGAGGGAGATCAGAGGTCAGGACACAGACAGTTATGATTGGCCATAAAATTAATCCTTGAACAGACACCCATTAACCACCCCCCCACACACACACACTTCAATACTATTGTACCAAATGATTACAGCCCTCGACTCCCTTTTTCTGTATACATTCACACTATTCCTAACTTACTGTATAAACTCAATGCTTTCTAGACATAGGGTCACTTGCCAACATTCACAATGTGAGTGCAAGGTAGGTGATCCAAATTCAAACTTAAAACAATAAAGACTCTTGCAAGTTGCATCAGACTTTTCAATTCTTGGGCTTATCTGGGTTTCATGTGGACTCAGGGCACAACAGTATAGGATATAATGATAAATTGTGATATATATGAACATGGGATTGGTCTAATAAATGAATGAGTAAAAATAGTCTCTGTCCTAGGTAAAAGAGTAGCAAAGAAAGCATGCATTACCACTGGAATTAATCATAAAATACTACTTTTTCACAGGATATTATTGATATTGTCCATTTGGCCCAACACCTCAGTTGTAGAAAAAATGTGTAGATTCCTCATCTTACATAAGACACCTGGAGTTCCAGCCACTGCTATTTTGCTGAGATGAACCAGCCTGGTAATTTTGTTCAGTTAACGAAATCTTTGATGACTTCATATTTCAGAGTACTACCCACTTGTCTGAAAACTTCTTAATAAGCTATTCAAGATTAGTGCTGATATCAATGTCTCCTGGGGCAAATTAAGGAGTGATGGATCCTTTTCAACTCTCCAGGCTCATTCTGGAGCTCTTGTTGTGTTCACTCCCAGGTAAGAAAGGACAGAAGCATGAAATTATGTAGCTCACAGTTACCAGTGCTCTTTGAATCTACAGATAATTTTACCAGTAGCATGATTTACAGAACATACTTGTTGTCTTTCCAAACTCAGGTGTGTAAGATGCAATTGTGCTGACTCAATCCCCATCATCTCTATCTGCATCATTAGAAGAAAACGTTGTCACCCGCTGTTTGACCAGTCAGCACATTAGTGATACATGTTGGTACCTGCAGAAACCAGAGAAAGCTCCTAAGTATGATGTATCTAACAAGGATGAGGTCCCATCAAGGTTCACTGGGAGTGTGTAAGGAACTGACTGAGTGTGAGAATTTATACACAACATCAATAGTGCACAGTATGAAAAGTTTGCAACCTATTGCTGTCACAAATCTTATGAGTTTTCTCCCACAATGAAACAGGTCATAACAGAACTCAATGTTTTAGTTTGGGTATCCAGCCATTCTTTTGTGTATCTCCAGCTGTTGATAGCATTTTCAGATTCACCTAAGCTTTGAGAGCCATTTTGAGATAGCTTGTTGACCTTGTTAATTCTTTGCCTTGTTAGTAAAACATTCTATGATTTTTCACATTGCTTTAATTCATAAAATTTTGTCAATTATAAGGATTACCCCCAATATCATCAAAATCCTTTTACAAATGCTTGTGCAGATCCAATTATTTATTTTTATTGAAAGTTTATCTCATTTCTGTATTAATTTCAGTAAAGAATGTGTCATTGTACACATGGTAAAGCCAGAATTCAACCTGTAGGAAATTGGTTTTCTCCTACCATGTCAGTTTCAGGAATTAAAAACAAGTTCTCAGTATCAACAAATGCTTGTAGAGTCTAATCTATTACACTGTACCTCACTGTAAAAAGTTTTAAAACTAAAATGTTTTATATATTTATATCCCAAATATTTCTCCTCCAACACGGACCCCACTCCTAGTGTTCTCTAACACATCGCTCTTCCTCCTTCCCTCTGAGTGGGGGTCCACTGGGCACCCCCACCACATGCATCCTCTCCCACTGAGGCAGTTCTCTGCTACATATGTGTAGGGGTTTTGGGATTAGTCTATGCATGCTCTTTGGTTGGTGGCTTAGTCTCTGGGAGCTCCAAGGGGTACAGGTTAGTTGACACTAATGGTTTTCCTAAGGCTTTTCCATCCATTTCAATTCCTTCAATCTTTCCTCTAATTCTTCCATATTGGTCCTATAACCTCATGCCAGTGCTTGGCTGTGAGGATCTGTTTCTGTCACAGTCAGTGGATGGTAGATCCTCTATAGGACAGCCAAGCTAGGCTCCTGTCTGCAAACATCATAGCAGGAGTAATACTGTCAGGGTTCAGTGCCTACCAATGGGATGAATCCCAAGTTGGGCCTACACTGGTTGGTCATTCCTTCTGTCTCTGCTCCAAATTTGTCCCTGCATTTCTTTTAGACAGGAACAATTTTGAGTCAAAAATTCTGAAGGCGGGTTGGTATCCACATCTGTCCACTGGGAGCCCTGTTTATCTACTAGAGGTAGGCAGACTGTTAAGATTCCATTTTCCCATTTTGTGTAAGGTAACCCATATGCACAGCATGGGGAGTGCTGTGGAATCTCTCACATTCCAGGACTCTGGGGGGTTTGTAGAGATTCCACAGCACTCCCCATGGTAGCTGTATATTTCTATTCATTCTCCTGGCCCTCTGGACTTTTTTCCTGTCTCCCCCTAACATATATGATCCTGCTCCATTTCACTTCCCCCTCCTTTTCCCCACTCAGGACCCTTCCTCCCTTTGCCTCCTATCAATATTTTGATCCCCCTTCTAAGTGGGAATGAGACATCCTCACACTGGTCGTCTTTCTTGTTAAATGTCATATAGCCTGTGGATTGCATCATGGGTATTTTGCATTTTTTTTTTATAATATCCACTTATCAATGAGTACAGACCTTGTATGTCCTCTTGGTTCTGGGTTACCTCACTCAGGATGGTAATTTCTAGGTCCAACCATTTGACTGCAATATTCATGATGTACTCAGTTTTATTTTTTTAAATTTTATTTAATCTTTCTTGTTAGATATTTTCTTCATTTACATTTAAAAGGCTATCCTGAAAGTCCCCTATACCCTCCCCCCTGCCCTGGTCCCCTAACCACCCACTCTCACTTCTTGGCCCTGGCATTCCCCTGTACTGGGGCATATCAAGTTTGGAAGACCAAGGGTCCTCTCTTCCCAATGATGGCCAACTAGGCCATCTTCTGATACATATGCAGCTAGAGACACGAGCTCTGGGTGATACTGGTTATTTCATATTGTTGTTCCACCTATAGGGTTGCATAGCCCTTCAGCTCCTTGGGTACTTTCTCTAGCTCTTGCATTGGGGGTCCTGTGTACCATCGAATAGATGACTGTGAGCATTCACTTCTGTATTTGCCAGGCACTGGCATAGCCTCACATGAGACAGCTATACCAGGGTCCTTTCAGCAAAATCTTGCTGACATATGCAATAGTATCTGCATTTGGTGGATGATTATGGGATGGATCCCTGGGTAGGGCAGTCTCTAGATGGTCCATCCTTTTGTCTCAGCTCCAAACTCTGACTCTGTAACTCCTTCTATGGGTGTTTTGTTCCCAATTCTAAGAAGGGGCAAAGTTCCCACACTTTGGTCTTTGTTCTTCTTGAGTTTCATGTGTTTTGCAAATTGTATCTTGTATCTTGGGTATTCTAAGTTTCTGGGCTACTATCCACTTATCAGTGAGTGCATATCAAGTGACTTCTTTTGTGATTGGGTTACCTCACTCAGGATGATATACTCCAGGTACATCCATTTGCCCAGGAATTTCATAAATTCATTGTTTTAAATAGCTGAGTAGTACTCCATTGTGTAAATGTACCACATTTTTTTGTATCCATTCCTCTGTTGAGGGGCATCTGGGTTCTTTCCTGCTTCTGGCTATTATAAATAAGGCTGCTATGAACATAGTGGAGCATGTGACCTTATTACAAGTTGGAACTTCTTCTGTGTATATGTCCAGGAGAGGTATTGCTGGATCTTCCAGTAGTACTATGTCCAATTTTCTGAGGAACCATCAGACTGATTTCCAGGTGGGATAAATTTCTTGATATGTATGGCCTACTAAAGTTTCAAGGTCAGACAAACAATTTACAAAGCTGCATTATTACACACACACACACACACACACACACACACTCTACACTCAATGTAGTAATGAGACAACTGAGGAAGATCAACTGGATAACAACAGGAGAGGGAGATGTCAATGTATCTTTATTGGTAAATAATATGATTTAAATATATAAAAGAGCAAACAAATCCACCAGAAAATTTCTGCTGTTGATAAACACTTCCAACAAAGTGTCAGGATAGAAAATAATGAACAAAATCTGTAAACTACCGATATACAAAAGACAAACAGTGAGAAAGAAATCAACTCTTAGAGATCCTGCTGTTTTGAATCTCAGGTACAGAAGGAGAGTGTTGGGAAATTGCTAGACTACTGTGGTCAGTGCTCCCAGAGTTTCAGGGACATCTTCTAGGGACATGAATAACAATGCATATCCATATATTCAAAGCCAGGTGTTTGTTTTCAGGCCCTAGGATAAGAGATAGAAGTGCATATTTTACATTCCAAAATAGGTTCTCTTACCATCCCTTAGTCCCTACCTGGTACAATACTCTATCCTTAACCCTGAACTTTCCAGCCCAGGAGCTGTTTTGCCCTGGCCCCAGAGGCTCTTCTCTATAAAATCCAGACATTTTGGGCTCCCGTCTTTCTCCTGCTCTCTCCATCTCTTTCTTCTTCTCCTTCCCCTTTTCCTTCTCCTTCTCCTTCTCTTTCCCCTTCCCCTTCCCCTTCCCCTTCCCCTTCCCCTTCCCCTTCCCCTTCCCCTTCCCCTTCCCCTTCCCCTTCCCCTCCTCCTCCTCCTCCTCTCTCCTCCTCCTCTCTCCTCCTCTTTTCTCTCTACTAGAATCAGCATCCATAGACTATTTAAATGAAAATTATACTAAAAGGAACATTGGTTTTAACCATTTGTCAGCTTTTCAGTATCCTGGTAGTCTCTCATTAACCAACACATTTTGTTCAATAATTCACTCCTGATTTATAAGGCCTGTTTGATTGATTGATTGATTGATTGATTGATTGAATGATTTTTGATTACAAGAAGTCTGTATAACTGTCCCCTATCTACACTGGTAACCAGATCATAGTTCTTCCTAGGATGTCCTTGCCCTGCTCTACTGAGATAAAAGCTCAGCTGTAAGTCTTGCTTTCAGTGATCACTCTTCTTAGTTCATCTCAAAATGATGAGTCATGTTCAGTTCCTGTTTCTGTTAATGCTTTGAATTCTGGATAAGTAGAGAATGAGATGCAGGAGGAGAATTAGGATGGAGGATGAGTTCTGATTGCCTATGTGTGCTGTCCTTCTGTGGTGGACAAGATGGACACTGAAGTTCAGTTACATGATAATAAGAAATTCCAGATGAGACAGTAATTGTGCTAAGTTGAAGAGTCTAGTGTAGATGGGAAGCACTGATGTATATGAACTTTAGGATCTTCCACTTGTGAAAGAGCATTTGATATATTTTTAAAAACCACAAAACATACCTGAATCTGACCTGAAATGAACAACAAAGTAATTCACGAACACTGCTTGTGAAGGTTTCTCATAAATTTGCACTGTTATAATTTCAGGAACCAGTGGTGATGTTGTAATGACACAGAGTCCACTCTCTTTAGAAAGAGTATCTTGTGTATTTTATAGATATATAACCTGTCAATTACAAAGCCTGTGACCAATGGTTTAGGGTCATATGGTAGGTGGGACATCCAGGAGGAGAAAGAATTCTGGGAGAGAGGTGCAAAATGGATCAGTACAGAGAAGATGTGAGGAAAGGGACACCTGGTACCTGAGTAAAGGTAACCAGCCATGTGACAAAATGTAAATTAAAATAAATGGGTTGCGTTAAGTTATGATTCTAGTCAGAGAAGTGCCTAGCTATATATGGCCAAGGTATTTGTAAATGTATTTTGAGTCTGAGTCTTATTTCTGGGAGCATGGGGCTAGGAGCAGACCCCGCCTTAACTTTTACAGTTACTATTGGACAGTCAACCTCCATCTATCGCAAGTCAAGTCAGGGTTTCTTAGATAGTAATGGAAAAACTTATTTGAATTGATTATTATAGTGGCCATGTCAGTCTTTACAGCATATAATCGATCAGATGTTCAAATTAGACCCTGGAAACTCTTGTTTATGGTCCTCTTTTAATTTCCTAAGTAGCCCTATGACATTTGATATTCTTTTATCTTCCTATGTGGCCTTATGACATAATTTTTTATTTTTTCTTAAAGAATTATATAGATTTCATTTTCAAAAGGGCATTTAACTAGAAAGTAGATATGTGCATTTAGAGACTTAATTTTACTGCTTTTTAAATGTTTATTAGGTCTGTATATTGATATCTCAGAGTATGGTAGAATAGTTGGCTTGATATATTTTATTGATAGTTTTTTTAAAGTGAAAATTTAACTTCTACAAGGTGAACATGACTCAGGTTGTGTATAATTTTGCAGACTGTGTACTTCTTTAATTGTTATTAACATCAAGAAAATCTGCAAGTGTCCCTAGTGGCCTAAAATTTGATATATGTGGTCTTATCTACCTACTGGGAGGTGGGTCTACTCAGTCTGTTTACCTATACACATATGTGCAAGGTAAGCTAGCGGCAAAACATCAGAGTATACAGAACAGTGTGAGTAGCTCCCTTTACTGTTTCCTCAGTCTGTGGAGGACCTGCATTCCTCAGTGTCTTCAGCTGGGCATGAGATTACATGTGTCTATGACTTTTTGTTGAACAAGAGCACAATATGTTCTAGGTGCCTTCCGTGAAGAAGTGCAATAGTGAGAATTTACAGGAGCTCCCTATGTGCCTGTGTGGGAAGATTTAGTAGCAACAAAGTTTTGGGCCATGTGTAAGAACAGCTATAAGCTGTTCTTACAGCCTGTACATTATTACAGCAACAGAGGATTCATTTCCCTGAAAGTAGTTCTCGTACAGTGAATGGAAGTAGTAGACAGGGAATATTTCATATATTTCTTCCAAGGCTGTTTGATTTTTTTTTTTTTTTGGTACCTTAGTGTCTTCATTATGTCTCATTTCATGTCATAGGTTTTCTCATATTGTCTGGTTGGGCAGTTTTATATTATTTATAGTAATGGAAAAACTTATTTGAATTGATTATTTTAGTGGCCATGTCAGTCTTTACAGCATATAATCAATCAGATGTTCAAATTAGACCCTGGAAACCCTTGTTTATAAATGCTTGTTTATAAACCCTTGTTTATGGTTTAAGTTGTTCTCGTACAGTGAATGTACAGTGAATGGAAGTAGTAGACACAGGATACTTCACATATTTCTTCCAAGGCAGTTTGATTTTTTTTTTTTTTTTTTTTTGTTCCTTAGTATCCTCATGATGTCTCATTTCATGTCATAGATTTTCTCGTATTCTCTGGTTGGACAGTATTTGGTATTTGCTCTTCAATCTGGTTATTATTGTGTAAATGAAAACATATATGACACCTGTCATCATCTTTTTTGCCAGGGGTCCAGGAGACTTTGTGATGGTGTCTCTGCTACCATTTTAACAAATTCTCTCTCTCTCTCTCTCTCTCTCTCTCTCTCTCCTTTCTCTCTCCTCTCTCTCCATCTATCTCTTTTTCATTCTTCTCTTTCTCTTTTCATTGATATCCAAAAGTAGTTCTTCCTCCTTAAAGACTGCAGTTGAAATGTGAGTTTCTCTTCATTAGTGATAGTTAATAAACATGCAGTTGTTCAATTAATGCTTTATCAAATGCATGAGAAAAAGTTAATCTAAACCCTAATGAACATAGATGAAAAACATGGAAAAAGAAAGCAGTTAAAGTCATGAATTTTCGTGAGTAATGACAATTATAACCAACACCAGGGCATCTGCATAACAGGAAAAACACTGACAGTAGATAGAGATAGAATTTCAGCTGTAGCACTTGAATTTTTCTGTGGACTTGGAAGAAAACAGAACCTGCTTATTTTGATTAGTATGTTACAACAAAGTAGTCAGTTTAGAAAGTTTATATAAAAGGCACTCATCAGCTATGGATGTGCTCATGTACACACTTTTTATCAGCAGCTGAGTAGGATATGAATAGACTATTTCAGGTTCTCCAGTGAAACAATGGTTCCCTAAAATAAAAGTGAGTTTTTTGCTTTCACCAACTGATCACCAAGAAAAAAAATATCAGAATAAGTGATTGCTTATTTAAAAATTACTAACAAATATATGCAGGATATTTAATATGCTAGTTTTAGAACATATTTTAGTCTGATTAGCAAAAGGAACTTTGTCCAAAATATTAGTTATGTCAGGCCACAAAATTTTAATAAATTAAAATGCAATTGTTTTTGTATTTTCTGTATATGCAAAGCAGTCCAAGTAGATACTCATTGAAGAAATTCATAACATAGTAAAATGGTTTGCTCTTGAATAAGCACTTGTGTAATAGATACTTTTAAAAGAACATTGAAATTATTCTTTTAAAAAATTGAAAAATTATAGAAACAGATTATTCTCACATAGTTCTTGTTCAGCATATCATGGATGTCATGTTTACATGCAGGTTCTCTAGGATTCTTTCCTTGATTGCTGTAGGTATAAAGACTGGATCAGTGTTTGGAAAACTGTATAACAGTGTCATATAACTGATGTTTACAGTTATGGGTCATCTGTGTGGATTTAGATTTGTTAGTTTTATTTGCTTATTGTTTTATTTTTGCAAGTTTTTTTTACATTAAAATATTTTCCTAGAGTAAAAAAGCCCCTTTATTGATATATAGCATAAGAGCATAATGTGTCCTTAATATAAAAATAGGGTGAAAATGATACCATCACTGAAATGACTGCTGTGAATAAATCCCTCAGATCCAATAGTTTTATTCCATCCTATCAACTAATTTATTCTGCAGTTCTCAAAATCCATTTCAAAGATGGACATGTTAAAAAAAATACCCAAATGGGACAGGGGATGGAGAGATGCTAAGCAGTTAAAAGCATGTGCACGTGCCTAAGGCCTATGTAAGGGAGTAACTGCTTTAATGGAAGATCATAATCATGTTTAATTCCAGTTCCAGAGGACCTAATACCCACTGATGACCTCCTATGGTGCACATAGGTATATGTAGACAAAACATTCATACACATAAAACTTGAAAATTGCCAAATATGTCTGTGTGAATGGACTGTAGAGTAGTTTACTGATAAGCTGTCATTATAAAACTTTAAGTGCTTTTTATTTTTAAAAAATTACTCTGTGGTGCCAGGCGTAGTGGTCCATGCATTTAATCCCAGCACTCGGGAGGCAGAGGCAGGCAGATTTCTGAGTTCATGTCCAGCCTGGTCTACAAAGTGAGTTCCAGGACAGCCAGGGCTACACAGAGAAGCCCTGTCTCAAAAAAAAAAAAAAAAAAAAAAAAAAAAAACAAAACCAACCAACCAAACAAACAGAAAAACTCTGGGATTTCTCTTCTTTGAAATTACATAGTTTGCTTTCCTTAATAATGATATGTCATGCATATTTGTCAATAACAGGAAAATATTTTAGGAAATAAATCTCATGATTATTTTTTGATCTTTCTGACCTATGCAATTAGTCATCACCTACACTTAAGATCTTCCCAGAATCCTTTCATTCTTCATGTTCCTCTATTGGCAAGATCCTTTCCATCAGAGACTGCCTTAGAGAAATCACTCTATTCATTTGCAGCTGTGTGTGCTTTCAACATGTAATGATTGTGTTATTTCCTTTAATTAAATCTGAATATCTGGACTTGCTATTTACCTCCAGCATAGACAGCTCAAGTAACCTTACAGGCACATCTCCATTCTCATGAAACTGATGATTGTTGTCCATTTTGAATATCCACTAACTCAACAATTTTCTTCAAAGGCTACCACAGGGTTGCCATGGTATAGTATTATCAGCTCTTTAAGGTACCAGATAACATAGGCCTAGATAACACATATAGCTCCATTTTATAACCTGAATACCTTGGACATCTCCATTTTCTTGGAACTCAAAATTTATATTAATCATTTATGACTGGATATGAAGATGTGGAAGTGGTTACCCACTTTCTTTTTTACACTCAGGTATATATCTGCCCATGCAAAATAAGAAGCAAACTAAAGTTTATATGTCTAATACTAAAGCTAACACTTCCATCTTAAGAATGACCACTGCTGAGTACAGCCAAACTATAACACTTGAAAAGTCTAGCATCCCAAGTGTTGGTAATCCAAACACTTACTGAATAGAATTCTACATGCCAACGAAGACCTCATGGTCTGGGAGCAAAGGGCAATTTGTGATGATAAAAAGGGTTGAACTACAATATTAATGCTTGACATTGTAAATCTTTAATAAGGACTTTCTCCAAGTCCATACACAGTCACTGGTAAACATACTCTATTTTGGTTATATGAACCTAATGAAATGCCTCTGGCTTTAGAAGGTAAACTCGTCAAGATGAACTCTGTCGCAGACGTTCTGGGTCCCTGTGTCTGCGTGGAACGGGGTCTCTCGACGCGGGTGGGCAAAGCGTGGATGAATGACAGACAGACACACACGCAAGAGAGTTTGTGTGGAATCTGAATGTAATTTTACAACTCGAGCATCAGACTTTTTATGCAGAGGACAATAAGGAAGTTGGGTGACATATTCGCAAGGTACAATTGAGGTAACCGGAATCTTACATAAAACAGAGGAATGCAAACACAAAAGGTCTAACGGGAACCACCCAGGATAGAATACATTGATAACAGCTGGGATCAACAAGGGCTCCACCTAAAATTCACTAATCTTAGAAGCCAGGGTCAAGGGCTTCTCGTCCTTGCCACAGTTCCTATTTTAGTCTCTTGTATAGTCCACCTTCCCCTTAGGCCATTGTAAATACATGTGTATGGGTGTAACTCTGCTATAGTATCTATTCTGGTTTCTCCTTTGGTCTGAAACTTCTTTCTTCCTAAGTGATGGTAAATTCCTGTGTAAGGGAGTGACTTAGGTTTTACAATCTTGCTGAATTCTAAACCCTTGATCTTGGTCAAGGATGCCCTTGGACTGTTGGAACACTGGCGGAAGGCTTTAGCCATGTCAGAGCAATAATAGGAAAATACTGAAAGAGAGCACATGGATTCATACTCTAGACTAGCGCGGTAATGGAACTCGGGAATGAAAAATTAACGTATGGGTAGAGAACACTAGACTCCAGGAGGAGAGCTTCCTTGAAACTCTTTTGCCTCATGAGTGACTTTTAAGCCTTTCAGCTTGTCCAGTTGACTCGACTGGAGAGCGTAGCATTTCTCCCTTTTTATTTTTATTTTTCAGCCGAAGTTCTAGGATGTCCCACCTCATCGTAGCTACAGACCTCAGAAGCGCTCTAAAGATGAGTGGAAAAACCACAATTACTAGTAAAACAATGCCAAAAATAATAGCAAGTAGGATAATATATTGAACCCAATCCAGGGGATTCAATGCACTTAGGTTATCTTTAAATCTCTGGCCAATTCATCAGTGTTCCAAGTGTCCAAGTGACTATTGCTAATATCTGAAATTTCTGCCTTTAACTGTTCTAAGTTGTGAGAAATATTAGTATCTTTTCATACTCCCTGTAAATGAGATTATAAGGTAAGGGGGAAACACAAATGTATTGGAAAGCATGACATTTAGTAGCTAACCTGGTCTTAATATTAGTAACATCTTGCCCCATTGTTAGCACTACTTTTTCTAGGGCGTTAACCTTTGCTTCCAATTTTTATCTATAATATGCAGCTCTGGCAAGGCTACAGAGATGTTCTTATGCATATCATTTACAAAATGAGCAGTATGCAGTTGCTGGACTAAGGATGTGGTGGACAATGTAAAAGAAGTTAAAATTGCAATTAAGGCAGTAATTTCTAAAATCAGTGCTGCTACAAATCTTAGGTCTAATAAGTTCGTTTAGTCTTTTTAAAGTTTGTAATCTTGAATTTTTGAACCAAGGAACATTTCTTAACTTTACAGGCAGCAAAACATAAGCAGGTCTTTTTAACAAAATCATAACAGTAGGTTCCTTATTTAATTTAGGATCTACACAATTAGTTAAATGACAAGAATTACAATGAAAATGAAAAGACTTGACAAGATTGGCGATTTTAACTCTTAAAATTATCTAACAATATAGCATACAGGTAAGGTACAAACTTTCATAGCTATAAATAAGGAGCTGGCCTGAATGGCCAAAAACAGTGTCTCTGATGAAATCTTGTAGCAGTCCCTCCACCTCATGAGTCAGCTTTTCTAGTTGTTTCCAAGTTGACGCCAGGTCGGCTCTCCTTGATGTAGCCCATGGCGGAGATAGAAAGAGTTTATTTATTTTGCTTGTGTGTGCTCTCTCTGATTTCTCCTTCTCTGTGCGCTCAATACAGCTTTGTCACCACTGTCAGGGCACTGTCAGTTCCTACTCACAGGTCAGCCTGTCACATTGGAAGTTAGCATGATCTTGTAATATTCTGTGGAAAAAACAGAAACACTTTCCCTTTCCCCAATATTAAGTATCTGAACGGGATCAAGCCATGTGCCAATAAGTGGATCCCTTCATTTCATGAGTATGCCTGATTGTAGGGTGGCATAGACACTCAGTGAGATTTTTGGCATCTAAATTTAATTTTTTTTTGAAGATATAGATTTAAAGTTTCACAGTACTTTTTTTTGAGAATTATAAAAATTTAGTAACATGGGTAACATTAAATTGTTGACAAAACATCTCAAATTTTTGGCTGTAATAGCCAGTATTAATTTGATTTGGAACACCAAGCAAAAAGAATCAACACAGGCAATGACTAACTATACTTTTTAGAAAGACTAAAAAGGTATCATTAGTCACATGTGCATATTTTATGTTTCTAAAATAAAAAATGAGTATCCATTTGCAATAATTGATTAAGTATAGGTCCTCGAGAATTAACACCAATGTGTGGAACAGGTAGAAACTGAGGACACTGAGAGCAAATCTTTACAAAGACATGTACATTTATTTATTTATTTACTTATTTATTTAAAATACCAAATTATTATCTCAAGTCATTACTATTTTGATGATGTAAAGAATGAGATTATATGGCCAATTATTTTTGTATAAGATTTATAATCTACCTGGGATATAAATCTAGCATGGCATTGTCTTAGGTCTTTTTTAGGCAATCTTTAACATTTTAAAACACCATCTACAGCACATAAATTAATTATCTGTGCTGAAGCAGGCAGAAATTCAAAAGAATAAACATGTGATCTAATTCACATATACCTTTTTCCCATAGACCGGTTGTTATTAAATACAGTAAATGTGATGCATGCATGAATTTATAGAAGAAACAAACAAAAGCATGCATAAGCAATTTAAATCTCAGAATACTATTCTTTTAGATAGTGTAACAAATTAATTACTGTTTTACACTGCATGCAGAGAGCCTTCTTAACTCTCTGAATTGACACTGGGTTGTGGAAAATGATAGATGTAATACTTTCTTTTCATCTGCAATGGGGTAAAGTAACATTTTGAAATTCAAACTTCTATGTGTCAATGTTAGACCCATGCACTTTTTAAAGTTTATATTTAAAATCTGTGGATGAAAAATATCTTAATAAGACCCCCACCTTTTGCATCTCTTTTTCATTAATTCTAATTAATTCTAATTCTAATGTAATATAGTGTGAGGGTTTATAAAATATTTAGATGATAAAATATCAAGCAATTCATTTTGTAGAGTGACAAATGCTGATGGAAACAACGCAACTCTGAACCAAGTCAAAGGATCTGAGTTGCTGTCCTTTCCAGTTGACTCTAGGTATGCAAAATACCTGAATTATATTGTACTCCTGCGAAATCCTTTATGTAAAGAAGCGTGCACAGATGTCTTTCAGCTACAAACACTCTATCAAGTGGCCAGGAGAGGGAGACATAATATAGGCAGAGAAGGGCAAAATGGCCTGCTCTGACAGTCTCAGTACTTAAAACAATATTAAGCCAGCATCATTTATACAGATATGTCTTTTACCTCGTGTCCCTGCCTCTTAAAGTATTCTTCCATGTTCTGTGGCATGCTCAGCATACACAAGGAGAAATAAAATGGGAAGATACTATCTTTATCACTGATCATGGGAGTACCCATCTGGATTTCAGGTACGGTTATTGGTCAAAGCAAAAAAGCAGATGGTGGTACATAAATACATCTTTTCGATCAATATATGGAAATGATAAGTCATAGGGATTTTTTTGGTGTTTAAATCAGAAAATTAAAAAAATATTGTATTTTCCCTTTTCTGTACTAATTTTTCATGAAATATTTTAGGCATAATGGGTGACATTGTGTTGACCCAGTCTCCAGCATTCCTGCTGTAAGTCCAGGGAAAAAAGTGTCTATGCACAGTCACTATGCACAGGGCATTGGCATAATATAGTGGTAGATCTGCCAAATCTAGGCACACAGTATGTATTCATGTGAATTGTATCGTGTTTTCCTTGCCCGGGCTTATTTGGCATAGAGAGATTTACCGCAACAAAATGGAGCCCAACATATTGATTTGAATTCGACTAACCTGAGATAAAAATTCACTGCGCCCCCCACTCTCCCAACACTTGAATGGGGCTTGGGCAGTGACCTAGGCTGTAGCAGTATAGATTCGAAGCTGACTGGGTGTTCTACAGAAAACAGCAGAGAGACATCTACACCCGAGAGAGCCTTTCTGTGTTTGCTTCCCTGTATCCTTAGCTCTCCACACTGCCTCCCCCACCTCCAAACAGGGACACAGACAACTCGGATCTTTTTTTATTCAGCTTCTCCCTGTGAATAAAGAATTGGGAAACAAAAGTTCAAAGGGCTCTGGACCTGGTAACTTATTGATACAAAGAGAGAAATATGACCTTTTGATACTTAAAGATGGTATAAAGGTATATTGCTCTAATAACTCTTACAGGATACTCGTATTCTGTCTAACAAGGGCTCCACAGGAATTTTGAGTCTAAATCCTGGTTTGACAAGGTGCCTCTTATAATCAAGTATAGTAGTTAAACATGGGGAATTTTGCCTGTGGTTTAGAACTAGATAGGGATTATTAGTCACTGACTCCAAGTAGAGAGATCACCTGCTTTGAACAGGTATTAATTAATAGAAGTCTGTGGCTCCTGGTAGAGAGCATACCAGATAGATGATATAATAGGTATTAATTAAATGTCTTTGGCTCCTGGTAGAGAGCACAACAGATAGATGTTATAACAGGATGGCTGCTCTAAGCAGAGAGCTTAACAATTAAAAGCTCTCTGATTCCTATAGTCAGATAATAGTGGAAGTTTGAACTAATTGCTTTAAAGATGGTATAAAGATATATTGCTCTAATAAGTCTTACAGGATACTCTCATTCTGTCTAACATGGGCTCCATGGGAATTTTCGGTTTAAATTTTGGTTTGACAGGCTGTCTCTTATAAGTAGGTATAGAAAGAAAAGGAAAAGAAAGAAAAAAGGAAAAGAAAGGGAAGGGAAGGGAAGGAGAAAGGAAAGGAGAGGAGAGGAGAGGAGAGGAGAGGAGAGGAGAAGAAAAGAAAGGAAAGAGGAGAAGAAAGGAAAGGAGAGGGGAAGAAAGGAAAGCAAAGAGGAAAGGAAAGGAAAATAGAAGTGTGAATCAATTGTTTTAAAAATGGTACAATAAAGTCTACAGGAGACTCATATTCTGTCTAATGTGGGCTCCACTGGAATTTTGGGTTAGTGTCCTGACACGACAAATTAGAAAGACCTAAATAACATGTGTGTGATTTTGAGTATTGTGGTTGTTTTATTGTTTCTCTGGAACAGAGGGCAAGCTACAGGTTTTCCTGGTTGCCAGCTGAAGGATATGCTGATTTGGGGAAAAGGTTTTGTCTTTGTGTTTTTGACAAAGGTGATTAAGGTATTTACACCTTCCAGAGTTATATGGATCAGATTTGGTAGAGGGAGAACCCCGAGAACTAGATTCCAGAGAATCAAACAAAAAGGTTATCTTGATGATACTAAAATTTTGTTTTGAGATTTATATGTTACAGAATATACAGCCTTGTGCATTTCATCATCAGACATGCTGAACTGACCTGCCTGAACTCCTGATGTCTTGGTTTTTCATCCGGATCCAGTCAGGACACAGACATCAGAGACTAACACAATCATCGGTGGGGCCTTCTTAAGGCCAACTAAAGGCCAACTAACTCCCCCATTTCCCTACCCTTTCCCCTCCCTTCAAAAATATCTCAATGCCCATAATCTGCTTGAAGAAATTATGAAGATTTGTCATCCAAGTTTCCTAAGCTTTGGTGCTGAGGGTCATAATTATAGGTTGTTTTTGATACTAAAAAATTTGAAGTACAAGGCTTAGACCCAGTCCTTCAAATGCTGTTATGATGAACAGATCTAAGATGTTTAAACCTGTGAGTTAAGGGTCAAATAGGAAATTCATGGCTCTGAATTTATTGTTAGGATGTTTTCAGTTATTTTAATCAGAAATGGCTGAGAGTAGGCAATAGTCCAGATTACTTCACATAGATAGTTGGTTTACAAAAATGTCAGAAGTCCACAGAATATGACGTTTGATATTTATTCACGTGTTGTTGAGACTAGTCTGCTCCTGACAGCTTTCCCTGTCTTGTATTCAAAGAAGAAAATGAGCATCTTTGAGTTACTCTCAGTGGTGGTGAAACAGCCAGTAGGCAAGAATTTCCTCACTTTACCTACAGACATAATACTGTCCAAAGAAAGGACACAATTATAGGTTAGGGCAGCTTGATTCTGCTGAGACAAGAGTAGGCTAGTCCTTAATATTCCTGTTTCTGTAAGTCTGTCAGATGACCCTGGCCAGTAGGCCGAAGACTGATCCTCCTAACAATTGAAGGGATTGTCCAAGTGACCAGCAGTCTCGATAAATTATCTAAGTTTTGGAAGCTGTGTTAGGCTACCTAATATTTTCAATTAATATCAGTCATTCATGGATTTCTGATGGGATTGAAAAACTACATAGTCTCCTAGTAAACCTAGGCTTTTCACTTCGAGAGGAACAGATTTGAGAGGATGGTTTTCAGATGGCATTCAATCTAAAACCAAGGCATAGCCAGATACCGAACTGTAGTCTTTTAAGTAAGGATAGATGGCAGAGGTTTTTATTTAATTAATAAAGATGATGGACTAGGTGTTAGGTCTCTTATACTTTATAAATTACAAAATAATAATAGTTATGTTCAGTTATATCTGAGATAAAATAGTCTTTTAATTGGACAGACAGGAGGAAATGTTGTGGATAGCCCTGGGGCTAATTAGATTTTATGTTAATTCCATTCTCCTGTGAGAGGTTGTGACCAAGGAATGAGTCAGCACTCAGGTGATTTCCTGTAAACCTGCTTCCCACCTTAATTTGTAAAATAAAGAAGAGCTGATGATTGAGCAGATAAAAGGGAAGATGGAGTGGAAGGTGAGGAGAAGGAAGAGGGAGAGGATGCAGAGGAGGAGGAAGAAGAAGAAAAGTGGAGCAGAAGCACATGGCCTGGAGAAACTGCAAGTTCTAAGGTGTCTCATAGATGGACAAGATGGTAGTTTAGTGGTAGATCTGCCCAATCTAGGTACACAGCATGTATTCATATGAATTGAGTCTTGTTTCCATTGCTGGGGCTGATTTGGGATGGAGAGGTTTACTGCAACATCATAATGTGACATGGGAACCAGGACTCAAAACAAAACAAAACAAAACAAAAATAAACAAAGAAAAACAGGCTCTAATTTTCCACACCATTTATGCTTCTCTGACCCTTTCTTGGTCTCTCCTAGTTTTAGTGACAGTGGATCAGAGACATACAAATTTCACCTTTGCCATCAGCAGCCTCCAGTTTGAAGATGCTTCAACTTGCTCCTGCCAACAAGTAAACAGTCTGCCTCCCACGTGGATACCGATCAGAGAATAAACCACATAATGAAGCAGAAATGTGAGATTTTGTTGCCCCACCTCCTTCTTGTGGTATCTCCATCTGATGTAGAGTTTTTCTCAGACTGATGGCATATTATAAGTCTTCAGTTTATAAAAGTATTTGGCAGTAAGGGAACATGAGAAGCTTGCCTGCATCTGAACTCTCTTTACCTTATCACCAGGATTTCAGACCTGACAGTAGCTGTCCTGGTTTGACTGACAATCACTTGCTCTGTGAACCTACTCAGAAACCAAGGTATCCTGACCTGGGTAGGAAAAGATCTGGTGAAAATAGACACAGATACAGAGATGTCTGCATAGTGAGTTGAAAGAGCTCATTTGATCAAGTAGTCCATAAGGAAAATAGACACAGATACACAGAGGTCTGCATAGTGAGTTGAAAGAGCAAGAATGCTGCAATCCACGGGGGCAGTGTATAGCTGGAATAAGGAATAATCTTAAATCAAATACATCCAAGTGCAGTAATGTGTAGAGTTTCAACTGAAGAACAAATGTCTCCTAGAAAGGGAATCTGCATCAATATTGTACATAAAAAGACAGTTAAAATTAGTTAATTGAAAAAAATGAATGGATTATTTCAGTGTGTGTGTGTGTGTGTGTGTGTGTATTTATTTAGGGAAGGTTGGAGATGAGTGTTTATCTGAAAGTTGTTGGTAGAGAGGTTGAAGGAAATTATCAATGAACTAATAAAAATAGTATAATTGAATCTGAAAAATCCTAAAAATAAAAAGTCCAGAGTCTTATTATTAACATTTAAAAACATATACCTTTTATAAAATATGTATTATATGAGTGAGTGTATATGTGTGAGTGTATTTGTGCGTGTTTTAGTGTATGTGAATGCCTGCATATATACTTTAAAAATAGCATCTGAATATTAAAGCAAACTTTTATTTTTGTCTGATTTTGCATAACCTCATTTTACATTATAGTTTCCATAGATATCCATTTTCCATGGAATTCCATGATATTATTTTTTCTTTACAATGGAATACATCCCTGTGGTGTGTATGTGCTATGTTTTACTTTATTCACTCATGTTTAGGGATATCTATGCTAGTTGCATTTCTTAACTTTCATGAGTAGGCAAACAATAAGCATAGGTGTGCAAATATCTAAGAGACAAGGTATAGAGACCTTTTAGTACATGTCCAAGAATACTGTGACTGAGTCATAATGGAGTTATTCTTTTCATAGTTAAATATTCACATTTTTTTCCATATTGACTGTACTAGGTTGCTCTCCAACCTGCTGTGAATAAGAGCTCCTCTTTCCCCAAATCTCCATCAACATGTGTGATAATCCTTGATGGTAGTCATTTTAAATTGCATTTTTCTGATAACAGTGAATGATGGACACATAAAAATATTTGTTTGCTATTAGTTACATATAATATACTTTTTAAAGATCTATTATATTTGTGTACATGCTTGTGTGTCTATGTGAATACATGCTTTGTATTTAAAAGTATTTACAAATGCCAGAACATGGTGTTGGATTCCATCTCCTGATGTTGGCAGTTCAGTTGATTATGAACTCTTTACATGTGTGCTGAGAACCACACTTAGAGTCTCTGAAAGAGTAGCAAATTCTCTTGACTGTTGAGCCATTTTTATATTAGATAATAACAACTTCCCAAAGCTATGTTATATGATGTGATATTTCAATAACTGGTTTTATAATTCCATGCATACAGCTTGTAAAGTTTTTATATAAATTTATTTTTTATTTTATTTATTATGAATTGTTTTTTATTTAAATTCCAAATGTTGTCCCCCTTCCCAGTCTCTTGTCCAAGAGTTCTTCAGACTATCTCCTTTACCCTTTATCACTTAGAGGGTGCTTCCACCACCACTTCCACACATCCACTCCCCTACCTCACTCTTCCCATTCTCCTTCCATGAAGCACATCTCTGTAGGAATAGGCACATCCTCTCCCACTGAGGTCACACAAAGCAGTCCTCTGGCACATAGATTAACAGCCTGTGTATGCTCTTTGGTTGGTTGGTGGCTTAGTCTCTGGGAGCTCCCAGGTGTCCAGGTTAGTTGATATGCTGATCTTCCTCTGGGGTTGCCACCTTCAACTTCTTCAATCCTTCCCTTTACTCAGCCACAGGGGTTCAGGACATCAGTCCAATTGGTGGCTCTAAGTATCTGCATCTGTCTCAGTCAGTTGCTGGTAGAGCCTCTCACAGGACAGCCATGCTAGGTTACTGTCTGCAAGTACAACATGGAATCAGTAATAGTGATAGGATTTGCTGTCTGCTCTTGGGATGGATCCCAAGGTCTTTTTATATAAATAGGTCACTAGATGGCTTTTTGTTCAATCTTTGCTTCATTTTTGCCCCTAGAGATGCCGAGACACATAAATTTACACATGTGGTACAGTATCATTTAGTCAAATGTTTTTTGTTTTTGTTTTTGTTTTGTTTGTTTGTTTGTTTGTCTTTTAAAGACATATTGAGACTCTTTATCATGAGCTAAGTAATGTGAACACCAAGAAAAAAGGAGGATGGGGAAGCAGGTAGATTAACTGAAGAACTACTTCTCTCTCTATTCCTCCAAATCCAATCACCCATCTCATCCCCATCTCTGTTGCACAAGCTGAGGTCTGTGTATGCTCTTTGGTTGGTTGGTAGCTTAGTCTCTGGAAGCTCCCAGTTGTCAAATTAGAAACAGAAACAATGAAGAAATGTCAAAGTGAGGAAATTTTAGAATGAAAAAAAGTTGGGAACTTGAACCTGAGAGACAAGACTCACCATCAAAATGCAAGAGAGGAATAGAAGAATCTACAGTATTTAAAGCGTGATACAAGAAGTTGACAAGTCAAAGACGTTTTAAATACAAAAAAATTATAGAGAAAGAATCCACAAAATCTGGAAAACTATGGAAAGAAAAATCTGGAAATAACATGAATAGAGGAAGGAGAAGAAATTCAGGTAAAGTACATATTTTCAAGAAAATTGTAAGGAAAAAAAGAACACCTTCCCTAATCTAAAGAAGGAGGTGCCTATGAAGGCACAAGAATCATATGTAACACAAAATAGATTAGATGAGAAAAGAAGTTACTCATGGTACATAAAAATTAAAGCACTAAACACACAGAATATAGGATATAGAAAGATTCAAGAGTAAAACACTAACATATAAAGGAAGACCTCTTAAAGTAGTACCTTACAAATCAGTGGAGACTCTGAAAGCCAGAAGAGCCGGGACTGATATTCTATAGACTTAACAATGCCACAAATGTCAGCACAGAATCCTATACTCAGTAAAATTTCAATTACAGTATATGGAGAAAATGGGATAATCTATCACAAAACAAAATATATACTTTATTTATCTATATATCCAGACATACAGAAGGTACTAACAGGAAAATTTCAACCTAAAGAGGATAACTATACCCACAAAAATGAAAGGAATAAACAGTCCCAGGCTAGTAAAACCAAAAGAAGGGAAACACACATACACATACCATGACCTCCACTTCCACGACCACCACAGAAGCAACAAAAATAAAATATGAGTAATTATGAAACATTGCTCACTGATAGCTATCAATATCAATCACAGGTAACATACTAGATTAGAAAATAGGATCCATCCTTCTGCCATCCAAGAAATACAACTTAACATTAAAAATAGACATCACCTCAGGGTAAAATATTTGAAAAATTTGTTCCAAGAAAATGCACCAAGGAGCAATATGGTATAGATAATTTAATATCTGTTAAAATAGACTGCAACCAAAACTAACTAAAAGAGATAGGGAAGGGTAGTTCATACTCATCAAAAGAAAAATCCTTCATGAGGATATTGAAATTCTAAACATCTATATACCAATCGCAAAGGCATCCAAGTTCATAAAAGAAACACTACTATAGATTAAATCACATATTACCCTCATGCCCTTAAAGTCTGAGACTTCAATATCTCACTTTTACCAGCTGATAGATCATCCAGACGATAACTTAACAGATAAATACTGGAGCTAACAGATATTCAAAAGCAAGTGAACCTAACAGATATTTACAAAACTTTTCACCCGCACAAACATATATGCAAGTATGTGAGTATGTGTTCCTCTGGCCCCTCACGGAACGTTCTCCAAAACTGATGACCTACTTGAACACAAAGAAAATCCCAACATATAAAATGCATTTGAAATAGCTCCCTGCAAAACTTTCTAGCACTTATTTGAACTGGATATCAACAACACAAGAAACAATAAAATTTTTACAAATTCATAGAAACTAAGCAATTCAGTATTGAGTGAAAATGGGTCAAGAAAGAAATTAAAGACTTTCTCGAATTGACTGAAAAATGAATACACAACATACTGAAACATACAAGACAGAATGAAGTACATTCTAAGAAGCAAGTTCATAGCAATGTCAACATAAAAAAAATAATGAGAGCTCTCATACAAATAACTTAACAGCACACCTGAACACTCTAGAACATAATGAAGAAACTATATCCCAAAGGAGGAGATGCCAAGAAATAATCATATTAATGGCTGAAGTGAATAAAATAAAAAAAAAAAATAAAGCCAGCAAACATAAACTAAAAGGATTAATGGAACAAAGGTTTGGATCTTTGAGAAAAATCACTAAAATTGACAAACTGTTAAACTGTTATCCAAATATCTAAAAGCTAGAGAAAGACTATCCAAATTAAGAAAATTAGAAATAAGAAAGGGGAACATAAAAACAAACACTAAAGAAACTCAGAGAGTCACAAGACCACACTTTAACAATCTGTATTCTACTAAACTAGACTACGTAAAGGCAATGATGAATTTCATCAGTACATACAACTATCAAAATGAAACTAAAACAAGATAATCAACTTAAATAAATATATAGCTTCCAGTGAAATAGAAGCAATAATTAAAACACTTTCAACTTGTTCCTCCCACTCCCCAAAAATAATTCTTAGCCAGATGAAATGACGAATCTTATCATAATTTCAAGGAGAAGTTAATTTCAATACTCCTTAAATTACAGCACTAATTAGAAACAGAAGGAACCTTCCCAGATTAATTTTCTGATGCCACAGTTACCATTATTCCTGAGCCACATGGAGACCAAATAAGTTACAGAATAATTGCACTTATGAAGAGTGATGGAAAAATTCTCAATAAATTTTTTGCAAACTGAATTTAAGTGTTCATCTAAAAATTTATCCAACGTGGTTGTGCAGGCTTCATCCCAGAGATGGAAGTATGGTTCAACATATGTAAACCAATAAATGTCATTGATCATATAAGTAAACTAAAAGCAAAAACCTTGTGATCATCTCATGAGCTACAGAAAATGCTCTTGACAAAATCTAACACCTCTTCATGATAAAAGTTTTTAAGTGATTATGAATACATGGGACATTTCTCAACATTATAAAAGAAAAAGAAATAGAATAGATGTTATAGATCGGTTCAGTGAGAGGAAATAGAACAGGAGTTTCAAGTGGAAATGGGGTAGGAATATGGGGATAAGGGAGGAAATACAGGGAGAGATGGAAGAGACAGGAAAGTAAGGGTCATTGAGAGGTAGTATAGCAACCTGATACAATGCAGTCTTCCAAAAATTTACACACATCTGAAGGCAATATAAATGAAATTACCAAACTATGAGGGATACAGATCCCAGCTGATCATCTCTGTTCTCAAATGAAACTTCCTGTTCTGGGATTGGGTTACATCTAATTGAGTTTTTTAGCAAAGGTGTGCAATGGGAACTTCCAAACAACCCACATTGTTGCCAAGATGATAGGTTGCAATCCAAAAATAAGTATAGCAAAGCCCCATTTCTAAAGACAACACCTACACAAAGCCTTGAACATTGGATGCTTTGAGCTGATGACTTTTCCTCTATATGTGAGTGTATTTGGTACATAAAGTTACTTCCCAGTGAGGAAAGGAGAAAGGTAAACACCAACCCCAGACTCATACTCTTTGATCCAGAATGTTTTCTGTATGTGAGATATGCTAGTACAATGATGGCACAAAATATGTGGGAGTAACGAACCTATATTTTATTTTTCTGGAGGCCTACTCTATGAGATGGAACTTGTATCTAATGCTGTTTTTGTGCCAAAAATCCAGAGTCTAGACAGCCTGAAAACCTAAAGTAAAATTATATGCTGATGTTCTAAATCAATCTATCAATGAAATCAATCAGAAAATCAGTCAAGCAAACATGCAATCAAGTATGCTAACAGAAAACTACCAATAAAATTTCTCCTAATGTCATTTGCTATACTCACAGATTAATGCTTTGCTCACCTATCATGAGGGAGTCTTCTTTTCTTCAGTAATAAGATCAAATAAAGAGACCCAAAGCCACACATTTTACAGAGTGAGAGACCTTGGAACACTCAGCTCTAAATGGGATCCATCAAATTCTTCTCCATAGGTATTAGACTATCCCGTGGAAGAGGAAATGGGAAGTGTCTAGGAATCAGAAATGATGGAGGAACTCAAGAAAAAAATTCTAATATCAACATGATTGACATCAAATAAAATCACAGGGACTGAGGCATAATGCACTGGGACTGCCTATGGTCTGCCCTATTGGGGTCCTAGAGCTAAAAGACATGTACACATGCCCCATTCCTAATCATTGGCTGTCTCCTATTGATAACCACTCCCAAATGAAAATTTAGTTTCATAGGAAACAAACTTATCTTAATGGTAGGTTGGATATATAGCACCAGATGGGCAAAAGAAAACGAACTCAAAGTATGTTTGGAGTACCTTTGTCTTATAATATCATGTCAGTCTCTTCATTTTTAATAATTTTATCCATTATTTTAAAATTTAAATTTAATTATTTTTCACATTTTTTATTTGTGTTTTTAATTCACAGGCCCTTTACATATGCATAGATATGTGTATAAGACAGAGACAGAATTTATGGAAGCTTACATGTGGAAGCTTCAGCTAGCCACTGGCTCTCCTGCAAGCTTCCCATTCAGTGTTTGTATGGTGTTCCTGAATAAGCGAGAAAGTTTGTCTGTTTCTTGTGCTTTCTCTTTGGCTCTTTCCTTTTATTTGGTTTGGCCAATACTGTTATGTTGGTCTTTGTTTTATCTTCTTATATTTATTTTACTTCATTATTATATACTATTATTAATTATTATTCCATAGAAGCTTGTATATATTTTGTAATTATATACAGAAAGAGGGTGGATCTAGAAGGAAGGTGTCATGAGGGAGACCTAGGAGGAATAAAAGGAAGGGAATCCATAATCAGAATATATTATGTGAGAAAAATTCAATTTTCAGTAAAAGAAAAAGGGAAAGAAAGGAAGAAAGAAAGAAGAAGAAAGAAAAAAAGAAGTACAAAAGGAAGAACAAAATAAAGAGAAAAAAGACAATCAGAAAGAAAGACAAACGAGTAAAGAAAAGGGAAGAAAGAAGGAAAGGAAGGAAGGAAGGAAGAAAGGAAGGAAGAAAGAAAGAAAGGAACAAAGAAAGAAACAAAGAAAGAAAGGGAAAGAAAAGGAGAAAATATTGCACATGATATTTAATTTGAATTTGCTTATGTGTGCTTGTGTTTTGATAATTCCAGATGCAGCACACACCTAAATATTCCATGCTTATGGTTTCACCTTATAGTCTTCTTTTAAAAATAATTAATGTAATAATTAATTATATTTGCAAAAAATAATAATGTAATAATTGTACAATCCACTCCTTATATTGAATGCCTGCATAAACTTAATCACCAGATAGTCCAGTATCTTCAAGGATTCTTCAAGTATGATTTACTAGCTTGATTGTTTTCTTTTGGTATTAGTAGAATAATCTTAATATATTTAACCATCTTCTTTCTCAACCTCTCATCACAGTCATGCACAAACCTTTCTTCCCAAAGCATCTGGCTATTTTTTCCCTGTCACATGTGTTTTATTGTAATCCCCCAAAGACCTTCCAATGTGGGAGTCCCATTCTAGCTTCTTACATCAATGTATACTCCAAGTTAAACAGCAAATTGAAATTTGAAATTACAATGCACACTTGTGGGAAGAATGTGGCAAATATATATGAGGGAATAGAAGGACTTAGTCATTAAAATTTTTCTAGGACCATTCAGTTTCCAAAATTTTCATAATTTCATGAGTCTCTATACCTAGATTAATACCACTGAGCCAATGTACTACATGTCAATTATCCATTTCTCTTGTGGTGTACATCGAAATTGATTCCATTTCCTAGTTATTGTGAATTGAGCTGCAAAATACATGCATGTGCTTTTATGTCTGTTGTAGGCTATAGAATCCTTTAGTTATACCAACAGGAGTGGCATAGCTGGGTAATGTAGTAGTGATATCTATAGCTGTTTTAGAAAACTGCACAGTGATTTCATAGTTATTGCATTCCCACCTGCAGTGAAAAGGGGCTCTTCTTTACTTCTATCCTCATTTCTCAAGCGTCCTGGTAGTCTATTTTGCAGCTATTTAGGCTTTACCAAAGCTCAGACATAGTTTTTATATAATACATATGCTCTAGCATGGTTATATGGCCCAAGTAACAAGAACAGTGGTTTCTTTAAATGGAACTGATAGAAATTTCTCTCTTGATCTAAGCTTTCTCACAATTGTGGTCTTTTAAATAGCATGAACACCACATACTGTGGAAGGAATTTGTTTGAAAATTCTATAAATAGTTCTGTGATACTCTTCATCACTCTTGTTGGAAAGACATGGGACATGCACTATTTGGATTTTATTTGAAAAGTGTTAAAAAATATTTTGATATCTCAACCTCTGAAATTCTTCTCTATTCTGGAAGATTGTAATGTTTATAAAGATTTTATGTCCCCCTCTGGAGAAATATGTCTTCAGAAGACATTCAGAATTTCTTACTTATTGTTAATGAAATTTTATTTATGTGATATCACTTTAGTTTTACATGATTTTATGGTTCTTGGAATGTTCAGATGGTTAAAGATGCTTCAGCCCATATAAGAAACATAAGAACAAAATACCCATGGAAGGAGTTACAGAGACAAAGTTCAGAGCAGAGACTGAAGGAATGACCATCCAGAAACTGCCCCACCTGGGGATCCAACCCAGAAACAACCATCAAACCCAGACACTATTGCAGATGCCAATAAGAGCTTGCTGACAGGAGCCTGATAAAGCTGTCTCCTGACAGGCTCTGCCAGTGCCTGACTGACACAGAAGTGGATTCTCACAGTCATCCATTAGACAGAGCAGAGGGTCCTCAATGAAGGAGCTAGAGAAAGTACCCAAGAAGCTGAAGAGATTTGCAGCCCCCCTAGGAGGAAAAACAATATGAACTAACCAGTAACCCAGAGCTCCTTGGGTTTTTATCTTTGTTTACCACCAAACAAAGAAAACACAAGGAGGAACCCATGGCTCTAGCTGCATACGTAGCAGAGGAAGGCCTCATCAATGAGAGGAGAGGCCCTTGGTCCAACGAATGTTCTATGCCCCAGTATAGGGGAATGCCTACTCCAGGAAGCAGGAGTGGGTGGGATGGGGAGTAGTGGGAGGGGGAAGATGATAGGGGAAACTAGGAAAGGGGATAACATTTGAAATGTAAATAAAGGAAATATCTAATAATAATAATTAAAAAAGGAAACATAAAGGAAATCAGCATAAGCCTGGAATGAGACCATGGATGTGAAATGATCTTCATTTTAAAGTACTAAATGTATTACAGAGACTTCCTTAGACTATGATGATTATGTACCATGTAAGTAGAAGCCAATTCTATTTTAAAACTCTTCAAGTAACCAGCAAGGGGATAAATATTCTAAGACACTAGGAGCCTACTCTTCTGACTAGACCTTACTACAAACCTTGTGAAGTCAGTATGATTTGCATAAGTACTTCTTCCTTCTATTGATCCTTTCTCTTAGAGTTTTATAAGAAGGTCTTTCTC
Organism: Mus musculus; assembly: GCF_000001635.26. Lineage (NCBI taxonomy): Eukaryota > Metazoa > Chordata > Mammalia > Rodentia > Muridae > Mus > Mus musculus. The sequence goes on along the minus strand of NC_000072.6, from coordinate 69,901,020 downwards.
AGCTCTGTGTCATAATCCACAGAAGCTCAGGGAAAATTTGAAGATGGTGTCCACTTCTCAGCTCCTTGGACTTTTGCTTTTCTGGACTTCAGGTATGACTGCTTGGACATTGCAATAAAGTGGATATATTATTTAAATATAAAATTTTCTTGCTTTATTCAGAAGCCAGAACCACATGGGATTTGACTTTCTGTTTTAAAAAGATGATACAATGAAAATCTCTTGTTTTTCTAAGTATTTTAGTAGTAACTTTCATATTCAGTGTTGTATCCTACTAATATTCTTTTCTGCTTTTCCAGCCTCCAGATGTGACATTGTGATGACTCAGTCTCCAGCCACCCTGTCTGTGACTCCAGGAGATAGAGTCTCTCTTTCCTGCAGGGCCAGCCAGAGTATTAGCGACTACTTACACTGGTATCAACAAAAATCACATGAGTCTCCAAGGCTTCTCATCAAATATGCTTCCCAATCCATCTCTGGGATCCCCTCCAGGTTCAGTGGCAGTGGATCAGGGTCAGATTTCACTCTCAGTATCAACAGTGTGGAACCTGAAGATGTTGGAGTGTATTACTGTCAAAATGGTCACAGCTTTCCTCCCACAATGATGCAGACCATAGCAAAAACCTCTAGGAAAGCAGAAGTAAGAGGCTGAGATGCTTCAGCTGTTTCTGGTGCTGCCTCACCCTTCTTTAAAGTGTTTCACAGATGCAGCCAGGTGTGAGTTTACAGAAATATGTTTATTGAAGAAGACTAGGATTCTCCAGAAGACTCTATTTCAGCACTAGAAATTAGCCTATAGGTTGTCCTTGTGAAATCAGACAATCAATCTTCTTCCTGTGTATGCAACCAGAGAAAATCTCATCCTAGATGGACAGAAGGAATGATTGATTACTCCATACCCTTATAACTGTTGGAAATTCAGATGAAGAATTGTCTGAAACAAGATCATATAGTTTATTCCTTTCCTTACAAAGATTAGAGAACTCAATCTCAGAGATGCTCATGACTCTGTTGCAAAATTCCTTATGCATATCTTATAGTAAACAACTCTTGAATATAAAATATTTTTCATGTTTATGGATTTAGATAAATTGTCCATTAGAATTTGGAATAAATTTCAAATTACTTGATGAGATGTTTACAGTCACTACTTTGCAGACAAATAGTGAAAGATATTGAAACAACAAAACTATGTTTGCCATCTGAAGTTTGCATACATTTCTGGATTTATTTTAAATCACTGTAAGTTCAAAGGAGATACAAAATGAAGTTGTTTTAACAAACAATGGAATAATGGATGATATCCTAGCATTTTCATTTATTTTTGCCTCTACAAAATTTTATGGAAATAGATAAACCTGTAAGTTTAGCATTTTATTTGAAAAACATCAGTGGAATATTTGCAGGTGCTTGAACAGAGGATTCAGAAGTGAAAATAACCATGGTGATAATTTTTGCTAAGTATGAAAATAAATCTCTTAATTATTTAACAAGTAGAAACAACATTGAAAAAATAATCTTCAAGCCTTAAATAAAAGTACCTTCATCAAGGATGTGTATAATAGGGTAGGGCTTGCCAGTAAAAAGAACCAATAATCCCAGAGCATGTGTCTCTAGCTGCATATGTAGCAGAAGATGGCCTAGTTGGCCATCATTGGGAAGAGAGGCCCCTTGGTCTTGCAAACTTTATATGCCCCAGTACAGGGAATGTCAGGGCCCAGAAGTGGGAGTGGGTGGTTAGGGGAGCGGGGTAGCGGGAGGATATAGGGGACTTCTGGGATAGCATTTGAAATGTAAATGAAGAAAATATCTAATAAAAATTGAAAAAAAATAAAATTTGGTTGAGTGTGTTAGTTATTTCTCTAAACATAGCATGTAGGATTTGTAGGCAGGAGGAACTCCATGAATTCAAGTCCATTCTGGCTTAAATAGTAAGATGTAGGCCAGCCAAGGTTATAGAAGAAGCTATTTCAAAAACAAAAACAAATTTGGATACTGTCTCTATACCCTCTGTTTAGTTTGGCTAAGAGTTTATCTATCGTTTTGATTTTCTCAAAGAACCCAGAGAACCAAACACCCCTATTAAAAAATGAGGCACAGAGCTAAATGAAGAATTTTCAACTGAGGAATATCAAATGGCTGAGAAGCACCTAAAGAAATGTTCGACATCCTTAGTCATCAGGGAAATGGAAATCAAAACAACCCTGAGATTCTACTTCACAGCAGTCAGAATGACTAAGATCAAACCCTCAGGTGATAGCAGATGCTGGCTAGGATGTGGAGAAAGAGGAACACTCCTCCATTGCTGGTGGGATTGTAAAGCAGGTACAACCACTTTGGAAATCAGTCTGGCTGTTCCTCAGAAAATTGGACATAATACTACCTGAGAAATCAGATATACTCCTCCTAGGCATATACCCAAAAGACTCTCCAACATATAACAAGGACACATGCTCCATTATATTAATAAATAGCAGCCTTATTTATAATAGCCAGAAGTTGGAAATAACTCAGATGTCCTTCAACAGAAGAATGAATACAGAAGATGTGGTATATTTACACAATGGTGTACTACTCAGCTATTGAAAACAATGACTATGTGAAATTCTTTGGCAAGTAGATGGAACTAGAAAGTATCATCCTGAGTGGCTTAACCCATTCGCAAAATAACACACATGATATGCACTCACTGATAAGTGGATATTAGACCAAACTCTCAGGATACCCAAGATACAATTCACAGACCATATGAAGTTCAAGAAGACCAAAAATTAGATGCTTCAGTCCTTCTTAGAAGGAGGAACAAAATATTCACATGAGGTAGAGGGTAGGAGGGACTTGGAGGAAGAGAGGAGGGGAGGAGGAAAAGAGGCTCAGAATCAGGTATGGGAGGAGACTGGGATGATATACAGAGGTCAGGAATTTGAACAGAGGTGTGTACCTGCAAGGCTCTGATGATCCTTAGCTACTGGGGACCCTCTGAGTGAACCTTGTGGAGATGAGGATCGATTCAAAGGAAGAGGAATTTATTGTTCCAGGTATTTTTTGTTGCAGGTGTTGTCCTGCAACCAAAGGAGAGGCAGCAACTCCAGGAAGCCAGTTTGGCGAGTTTGTATACATTTTCCAGGGGCAGAATATAGCATCAGCAACTAGGCACAATGTGATTGGCAGAATAGTGTGACTTTTAAATTGATTGGTCCTTAGGGAATGAGGTAGCAAGTGCTTCCCTTACCTGTGGGTGGCAAAATGTCAGTCCCTCCTGTGGTCTTTCTGAGGCACTCAATCAGCCTCTCCCTGATGAGGAGGGATGCCTACATGCTTTAGAACCTCTCTCTTCTAGAAGGAGAGGGGTGCCTGGTAGAATTTTCCAAAGGCCCTGAGCTGAACTTTTCATAGCAATGGGCGATGGGGAACTGGATGACAGCCACTAGCAAGTCCTTGGATGCCAGGAAAACAAGAGGCTCCCAGAATCTAACTGGGATGAGATAAGCTGAAATGCCCAACAAAGGGGAGGGAGAACCCATAAAGACTATATTAGGTTAGGCAAGGACCGTGGTTGGCAGGAGGGCATGCATCTCCAAAATTTTAAATGCAGAATTGCTCCTGTCTAAATAAAATATGGGGACAAAGTATGGAGCAGAGACTGAAGGAAAGGCCCATCAGAGATACCCCAACTGGCGATCCATCTCATACACAGTCACCAATCCCAGACACTATTTCAGATGCCAAAATGTGGTTGTTGACAGGAGTCTGTTATAGCTGTCTCCCGAGAGGGTCTGCCTGAGCCTGACCAATACAGAGGCAGATGCTTACAGCCAACCATTGGACTGAGCATGGGGACCTCAATGGAGGAACTAGAGAAAGGACTGAAGGAGCTGAAGTGGTTTGCAACTCCATAGGAAGAACAACAATATCAACCAACAGGAATCCCAGAGCTCCCTGGGACTAAACCACCAACAAAACAGTACACATGGAGGGACCAATGGCTCCATCCATCTATGTAGCAGAAGATGGCATTGTCTCACATCAATGGGAGGAGAGGCCCTAGGTCCAATGAAGGCTAGATGCCCCAGTGTAGGGGAATATGAAGGCAGGGAGGTGGGAGTGGGTGGGTGGGTTGAGGAACACCCTCATAGAAGCAGGGGCAAGCACAATGACATATGAAAAACAGGAGAAGGGGTTAACAGTTGAAATTTAAATACATAAAATATCAAATAAAAAATAAAGGAAAAAAGTAAACTCTTAAAAAAAATACAAAACAAACAAACAAACAAAAAAACAAAGAGAATTTTAAAAAAGAAGAAGAAAAGAAAACAAAACAAAATATTTGTTTGGGCACTTTTATTTTCTTCCCTAATTTAAAATATAAAAGTAACTCTGTGTATTTGTGTGTGTGTGTGTGTTTTTGTTATTTTGTTCGATGTTTGTGTAAGATGTGGAGTCAACCATAGGTAGGCTTGAACAGTCCAGGGTATTGATGGTAACTTCCTCCTCTATCTTTCTTCATTTTTAAGTTTTCAGAAAGGGTCTTCTGCTAAATGTAGAATTTATCATTGTCTAGAATAGTTTAATCTGAGATATACTTTTTATTTGAAGGAAACTTCATCTTCAAGTGCTAGAGTTATAGACAAATATGGCAGACGCTTGGTTTATGTGTATGTTGAGAATTTTACTTGAGTTTTCTTTCTTTCTTTTATTTTTTATTTATTTATTTTATTTATTTTATTTATTTTTGGTTTTTTGAGACAGGGTTTCTCTGTATAGCCCTGTCTGTCTTGGAACTCACTTTGTAGACCAGGCTGGCCTCGAACTCAGAAATCCGCCTGCCTCTGCCTCCCGAGTGCTGGAATTAAAGGCGTGCGCCACCACGCCCAGTAAGTTTTATTTTTTTTCCATGAAAAATACTTTACAAAGACATCTCCCTCTCCTTGAAACTAATTTATTAAAAATAAAAATGACAGTCTTCACCCTCATTATGACTGGTTTGATGTTAATTACAATGCCTAGAATAATAAATTTCTTTTATTTAATGTCCAGTTTCCTGTTAACGCTTTAATCAGTGAAGTATTTCTTACATTGTAGCCATTGTGAATACTTTGTAGTCATGACATTATAGATTCTTTTAACATATCTTATAAAATATTTTACTATATGTTTATATTTTGAGAGAATACATACCTTAATACATTTTATTTGATATTTAAAAATGTATTTTAAGATGTGAGGTTTTGTGTTAATTGTATGGTTATGGAAACACATCAATTTTACATATTGTTCATATTTTACTCTTCCAATTCTTCACCGTGTAACTTTTGAATAACACTTAAAAAGTAGTTCTGTTATTATTTAAGTAGAGAGAATCTAACACATAAATGTTCTTCTTGTTTTTGATTCATTTTGTTTTGGGAAATAACAACAACCAAAATAACCAAAAGATAGTTGGTTAAATCTTCATACCTCAAATATTCCAGATAACAAATGAATCACATTCTGTTATGTAAATGTAGCATATTTCCACACTCTATCCATCCATTGTTGAGCATCTAGGCCCTTTCTCATTTATAGATAGTATGAATAGAGCAGCAGTAATGAGCAGGTGGGTCTACAGTAGGTCGTAGAGTCTTTTGGGTATAAACCGAAAAGTAGTATAGCTGGATCTTGAGGGAGATCCTACTCTTATTTTTCTGAGCAACCTCCACTCAGATTGCCATAGTGCTGTAAGAGTTTGTACTTCCAAGCTATTTTCCTTTCATCACATCCTCATCAGCATGAGCTATCATTTGCTCTGTTGTTCCTGGCTATTCTGACATCCTGACTTGTTCAAGAGGAAAACAACACTGAAAGTGGAAGTGGATAGGAATTTCTATCCCTAACCAAGAAACTATCAGCAATGAACACCAGGTTGTAAAACAAATTAAGTTTTCTCTAATGGAGTCTCACTGGGTATATAAAGCACACTTAAGGATAGGCCCCATTCCCATAGATGTCAAGCAAAAATGAACTCAGTGGTGTTTTCATACACATTTTGCCTCATATAGTTTTGTTTAGAAATTTGCTATATTACAAGTCTTTTGCATATTTATTATGGTCTTAGATTTTATGTTTTTATGGGTTTGTTCTTATGTGAGTATGTTTCTTATGTCACTTTGGATTTGTTTTTTAAATTCAGGCTTTTGTTGTTTTTCTTGAAGAATGTTTGCTGTTAGGTTTTAAATTCTGTTCTTTTGTTTCTTTGTTGTTATTGGCTTTTTTTTTTTCAAAAGAAGGGCATGGACTTGTTCATGTGGGGAGATAGATAGGATATGAGAAGCATTGGGAGCATAGAAAACGTAACCAGCATATATTGTATAAAAATGTTTTTACAATAGAAATATTAAAATATAAATTAAAAATTCAAAGTGTAACCAAGCAGAAGGAAAAGTTTCTTTACTACAATATGTCTCTACTATAAATATTTCTTTACTGTATTTTCATATCAAAATGCCATGTTTCCCGACACAAACATGAGTAGATTTAATTGATCCTCTTAATTGTAAATAACTCTTGTGGATATGGCAGAACAGGAATGGTTGCTCCCATAGCCTCCATTCCACTATTGCACCAATGGGCATGACTTCCCAGGTCAGTAATACAGTATTTGGGGTTCATAACTGGGTGAGATGGTTTTTCACATCCAGCAGTGGACAGCAGTTTCCAGCACTGTGAAAGCTACTCAGTGGGGATGAGACGTTCAGGAAGGAACTAACTTGATTACTTCTTGCTCAGGAGCTTCAGTGGAGTTTGTCAGAAATATTAATCCTTGATGTGCTACCTTTTGATGAAAGTGGAAGTAGAACACATCATCACCTAGACATGTCTCACTTCTGTCTAAGAATCACATATGGCTTATTTTCCCTTATATGTTTAAATACAAATGTCTGTCATTATTCTTGACCTCATTGTCAATTCAAATAATAAGTTAACTGTTTTTAACTCGAATCCTACAACTTGTCCACAATATTTAAATCCTCATCATTCTTGAATGAAAATCTCAGGATAATCTATATTCTGCCTGTGATAGAGGGGAAAAATCTATGCTCTATATCTTTTAGATATTGTTTTATTTTTAAAATGCAACTCTTGATGCCCATTCCTCTTTTCACCAAAATATAAATGAAACCAACACCAAAAGCATCTTTTACCACATAGGAATGTGCACAATATCCATTTGGATATTATAAGAGTCTTCTCTGTTCACAGAGAAGCCGCACAAAAAACATGGATGTTTTTCTACAATGATATATTGGTAGAATAGAATATCATCTTTGAATAAATGACAAAATAGTAAAAAATTTTCCATAGTACTAGTATACATATGTGTAATATCCATGGCAACTTGCTTACACCACTAGGATTGTTGGATTCTGAGCTATATCACTGTGGGAAGAATTTTTATGCATTGTGTGCAGTAATAAACTCCGACTTCCTTGTCTTCTATTCTTCTGATTTTAAGTATGAAACTTATTCCTGATCCACAGCCACTGTACTTGTCTGGGATTCCAGGGTTGTGGTGGGAATCATATAGTGTACCAGCTTTGGAGACTGCCCTGGCTTCTCGGAGTATAGTATATATAAGTGTTTTCATTACAGTGTAGGAGGATCTGACTTGACCTAGCATCCTGAGAGCATAAACAATCGTTCAAGGTATATTTACATATATTGTAAGCAATTTTTATCATTTGTTCTTTTTCTTTATTTCAGGATGAATCACTATTTTGTTCATGAATTTTAATTCATGCTTCAATAATATTTAATTTTAAAAGTTAGTACAAATAATTCTAGGCATAAAGCACTTCCTAGAATTCATTAATCACATGCTGATTACAGAAGCTTGCATACTCAGATGGACATTACACCCTCTCTCTTTATTAGGAAATCTTCCCCAGAGCAAAAACCCTTGCTTGGTTTTGGTCATTTTCAGTCTCTCAATACTATATTCTACATGCTCACACTGGGTGTCAGGGATGTACATGCTGTGTGTAGTCAAAACCTTTGCTGGTAACAGGAGAATTCATGAGTTTACTCTCTCACTTTATCTGCTTCTTCATCCATGCCCTTCTTGAGATCTAGAGCATTAACAGTGACCTGAGCTGAGACTGACACCTCATTTTGAGCAGTTCATCTAGGAAGTCCTTGTCAGTCAAGCCATGTTAGAGATGAACTTTGATCTCAGACATAGAAAGGAAGGCCTTCTCTAGGCAATTCTGAGTTGAGTGCCTCTGTGTGGAGTGAAAGATTTCTTTCATTTGAGCAAACATGATGTAATAATTTCTGTGTTAGAGAAAACAAAACCAATAATGGCCAAATCATTTAGCTGAAATAAGTGGCATGTAAAGGTTTCTTACCATGTTTTTTTTTTTAATTACTATTTTAGAAGTGCTCTCGTTATTTTGCACTTTTGATTAGTTACATAAAACATATAACAAATGGCAAAACACTTAAGTGTGCACTGAGGTCTATTTTCATGAGTGTTCACATTACACATGGAACAACAGAGAATGCCTACGTCCCCTGATGCTTTCCTTTCAGACAGTCATCTACAACTTCCATATTCCTCCAAAATCATTCAAAACTGTTTGAATTGTTATTGAACTAGAATTTTATAATTTGGAGTACTAGTTTTATTTATATAATGTTTCTTCAACACTCTGTGTTTCTGCAGAATTTCTTTCTCTTTTTTTTTTTAGACATGAATCTTTGTTGTCCACCCTGTCCCACACCGTGAGCATAAAAATTTCTATGTAGTACAGGTAGACTTTGAACTCAGAGAAATTTACCTCTCTGCCTTTGTAATGAGACTAGAAGCCTGAACCACAATGTGTTGCCACAAATGTGTGTTTTTTAATTTCTTGTAGGAATTTTATCCTTATTTGTGTGTGTGCTTTTTTATTGTTTAAAGATTTATTACCCTAAAAACAGTATGCTTTTTGACTTGACCATTCTTATTCCTTTAATGATGCCATACCAGTGGCTTCTAGATATAGCATTAACCTCAATAAAACTAAAGGCTTTTATTATATTGAACCAACCTTGCATCCCTGGGATGAAGCCTACTTGATCGTGGTAAATGATGGTTTTGATGTGTTCATGGATTCAGTTTGTAAGATTTTTATTAAGTATTTTTGCATTGATATTAGTAAGTGAGATTGGTTTGAAGTTATCAGTTTTGCTTGGGTCATTGTGTTGTTTAGTTATCAGAGTAATTGTGGCTTCATAGAATGAATTAGATTGTGTTCCTTCTGTTTCTAATTTATGGAATAGTTTTAGGAATATTGGTATCAGGTCTTCTTGAAATTTTGGTATAATTCTGCACTAAATTCATCTTGCCCCAGGCTCCTTTTGGTTGAGAGGCTTTTAATTCTTTCTTCTATTTCTTTATAACCTGTTTAGATAGTTTACCTGCTCTTGATTTAACCTTATTATGTGATATCTTTCTAGAATCCATCCATTTCTTCTAGAATTTCCAGTTTTATTCCATATAAGCTTTTGTAGTAGGATCTGATGATTTTTTGAATTTCCTCCATTTCTGTTATTAGGTCTCCCTTTTAATTTCTGATTTTGTTAATTTGGATACTGCTTCTTGGCCTTTTAGTTAGTTTGGCTAGGGGTTAATCTATCTTGTTGATTCTGTCCAAGACCTCTACCATTTTCCTGAGAAAAGCCTGTAGTTGTGATCTTTTTCTACTATGTTAAAGGTACCCTAATTTGTTTTTTAGTATGTTTATATGCTTAATAAGTAGATTACACAGTATTTTATTTTATTAAAGAATAGTAATTTCTATTTTCTTAATTATTGCTGTAGTGTTACTTTTGGCGTGATGAAATACCAGTACCAAAAGCGAGTTTTGGAGGAAATAATTATGTTGTCCTGTACTTCTGAATTGTTGTGCATTATTGAAGGATATAATGACAGGAACTCAAATAGGGCATGGCCTTGGAGGATGAGCTAATGCTGTGGTCTTGATAGAGTGCTGCTTACTCACCTGCCTCTCATGGGTTGCTCAAAATTCTTTCTCTTAGAATCCAGGAACAACGGCCCATGATGGGCTGATCCCTCCATTATTCATAACTAATTTAAAAACTGCCCCTAGGCTTTCCTACAGGCCCAGTCTTATGGTGACATTTTCTTCCTTGTTGTTCTGTCCTTTCTGGTGACTTTACTTTGTGTGAAATTGAAATAAAATTGTCCATCACAGTCATCTTTATTTTTGTCAATTCCTGTACTCTATCTGTGAGTTACCTCCCCACCTCACTGTGTTGACACAATTATTTAGATACTCTACTATTGAAGTAATGGGCCTCAGGTACCTATTAGATGGAGAGAGACAGAAAGAGAAAGAGAAAAAGAGAGAGAGGGGGAGGGACTTAGAATGACCTAGAAAGAATGCAATCATCCCCATTTTATTACCAGATAAAATATTATAGTTTATTTAAAACTTATTTCTCACCTTGAGTATGCGAAATACACACTTCACAAAATGTCCGTTTTTTAAACTTTGTAGTTTACAGACATACAAAATAGAAGTTTGCTTAAATTCATGTTACATATTTATTAAGGCAAGGAACTCTATAAGAAAACACATTTGCTCTACTTAAAGGCATTCTTGGGGATAAACCATTGTACAAATTATTGCACATTTGAAACCACAGTGCATAACAGACTGTCTGCATAAAAACGTTACAGAAATAAACCACGTTTATTTACCTGTCTTAGGTCAAAATGTAGATCTGAAGACAAAAATATTTTTTCTTAGTTAAATTGGAGGACTTTGGTTCCCTTGTTTGTTGCCTTTAGAACCATGACTCACCAAGCACCATCATTTAGGCTATTAGAGCATGTTCTGTACCTGAATTGTTTCCTCTTCCTCTGACATAATAATGGCTTTTTAGAAGGCAAATAGCATAAAGGTGATCTTTACATGAATAATGCATCATCGAAACACAATTCAAGGGAATTCTGGTTTTTCCTCCCCCCAGCTCACTGATTTAATGTATATCCTAATAGCCACAAACTTCCAGTCACCTCTTGGCATTTTGTAAGTCTGGGTATGTTCAAATTGGATTTGGTATTGGAATGATAGAACATCCAATTTCAGACCCCATCTGTTCTGTGATTTTTTTCTTTCATGTTTTGTTTTGTTTTGTCTCTTGAACTCTTCCTTTCTCCTGATTATCCATTCATAAGATGACTTGCTGGGAACTTGACCATGATTGTAGTGCTTGCCAGCTGGGCTCCTCCCCTCATGGGAAGACAGTGTGAAAGATTAAAAATATTACTGAATGCTCTCCTGGTAGTTTGAGTCATATTTACTTTGTGGGACTTAAAAGTGCCTCTTCATGTGTAAGGCAAGCTGGTCAGACCAGGTAAAAGTACTATAGCACTTCTGGCGCTGAAGGGGCCAGTAAAATAGTGTGGGTTTGTGGTAGTGTCTGGTCAGTTTATCTGAGTGGGCAAATTCCACCCACAGCCTTCCCAGTCACAGTGGTAAGGTTTCTGACCTCTATGAATTCAAAGGTGTGCCTGAAGGTGAGAACTCTTCTTATAGGTTTTGTCACAGCCTGCACTGTCACAAGTGTGAGTGGCTTTTCTTTTCCAGGGCCATGACCTTCTTCCCCTCTTTGTCTTGGGCTCCTTTGGAAGGCAGAAACACTGTAGCATGAACTCTTGATAATCATCCCCATTTTCTTAAGTTTACAATGTTCAGTATAATTGTGTCTGCGTATATGTGTTTGTGTGTGTATGCTTGTATGTGCATGTATGAGAGAGAGAGCAAGAGAGTGAGAGAGAAAGATATGGATAGAGGGAGAGAGCAACAGAGCAAGCAAGAGCAAGTGAGAGCAAAAGTGCAAGAGAGAGAGAGAGAGAGAGAGAGAGAGAGAGAGAGAGAGAGAGAGAGAGAGAGAGAGAGAGAGAGAGGATTTTCTGAACTATGAGACTATGAAATGCCTGTGAGTCATAATTGAAACAAGTGATTTAGGATATTGTTCAGAGACCAATGTTCCCATTGAGTTGATCTATGGGCTCCATTTGAAGAATTTACAATAGTTAGCAGATACCATGTCTTTGTTATACTACTAGGATAGTTGGTCGGCTTCCACTCCCTCTTAGTCTCACAAAACAAATGAAAGTTTACAATGTAGACAGATCTTGGTTTTTAGACCACCTGTAGAAAATTAACTGCAGGTAGCCTAAATGAAAATAGTCTGTGCTTACCATAACCCTGAATTCTATTCAAGAAAAGTCTTCTTGGCTATAGAAAGAATAATGATATGTCTAAGCTGAGAAAATTGAGCCTCACAACAATAAGTCAGAGATTTTATCATAATGCCCTGTAAAGTGTGACACCAAAGAGATGATGCATGATAGGAATCAGTACATCTCAAGCTGGGCATGAGGGCAGCATATTTTTTCATATAAGAATATAATTACTATTGAAATATAGAGAAAAACATCTGAGTAACACATCTTTTGAGAAAATATTGAGTCATTTTTGTGTCTATATACTCATTTGCTAGTGATCTTACCTGTTGCTCTAACAAAATATCAGTGTATATAATTTATCCAAAAACCTTTTAAACCATAGTTTTTTTATTCTGAAAGTACTAATCAGAGTTTATCATCCTCTTTTCCATGTTTAGAATCTTTTCACTATATGATATTTCCATAGATGGTACCGTGAGTGTAACTGTATCTGTATAATCCTTTAAATTGTTTTCCATTTCTGGGGATGTGAAACAGTTCACTTTTAGAATTTAAAATTCAGTTCTCCAAACTGTATCTACCCACCCATTACTAAGCTGCATGCTACTTATAGAAATGTGGAGGGAAGAGCTATTCCTTTCAACTATGTACCTACTGGTCATGCTAACAGGGCTCCAAAATTGTAGTCCAAATCCAATGGTCCATCACAGAGACTCTCAAGCTGTGTGTTGAGAACCCTTTGAGCATAGAATGATCATCAGAAATATAAGATATGTACATAATAAATCATAAGAATAGCAAAATTACAGTCACAAAGTAGTGATTTTAAATAATTTTGAACTTGGGAGTCACCAGAACATGAGGACCTAAATTAAAATGTTACAGCATTAGGAAGGTTGAGAATAACTTGTCTGACACCATGGAACTAGAAAAACTCAATAGGTTATAAAAACCAAAACAAATGTCCCATTTCTGGGGAAGGTACTTGGATGGAAGAGGGCAGGAGTACTGAGTTGGGAGAAGATTGGGGAAGAGAAAAATCAAAATTAACTATATAAATATATGAGATTGTCAAAGATGTAGTAAACATTTTAAAAGTAAAAGCAACTAAGTGGAATGTAAATTGAAGAGGAAATTCCCATTAAAATACAGTTAGTTGAATGAGTCAAGGAAGAGTGGCCCTAATAACGTATAGCTAGTGAATGTGATTCTGATTTGTGCCAAAGAAATCACATATTAAACAGGAAAAAATTATTGTTTGTATAACTACATGTGTGTTTGGAATTATTTATGTCTATATGCATGATTGTTTTTCATGTATGTGCCTGAACATTTGAAAGCCCAAAGTTAATATTAGGAGTTGTCCTTTATCATTCCCCCCCACATTTTTTTTTTGGTTTTTTGGTTGAGAATGCAAAACAAAATATAAGCACTAAAATCTATTAAAGTCAAATTCAAATAGAAAAGCTAAGCAAGTACAAAAATGCAAAAAAGCATTTAGTTAGCAAAGCATTTGGCAGGGAGAAACGCTAATTACAAACTTTGGGAGGTTGAAAGCAATTCTGTAATGTTCTTTGACAAGATTTGCCTGCCTCTTAATCTCATCTCCTTTGGATGAGGGAGGAAAAACTCTTCATAAATTAAGAAATGGGTATGTTTCATGCTCACTATGTTGTTGATATTAGGTGTTTTCTTGAGGTTAATTGGAATGTTAAAGTTAAAGTGATCCTTCCTGTAACTCTTGTCTCATGGTTTTCCCCCAGTTAATTATAAAAGGGACTGTTCAGGGTTTCCATCACTTAACTGTACTGTGCTTAATTAATTAATTGAGACTGCTGGTCCTCCTACAGGAACACCCTCCTCCTCAGCTTATTTCAACCTTCCCGAACTCAACAACAGGGACAAGTTTCTTCTGTCCATTGGTTGGGTGCAAATAACTGCCTCTGACTCTTTCAGCTGCTTGTTGGATCTTTAAGAGGTCATTCATGATAGATTCCTTTTTGTGAGTGCTCCATAGCTTCAGTAATAGTGTCAGGCCTTGGGACCTTCTCTTGAGATGGATCCAACTTTGGGCCTGTCCCTGGACCTTCCTTTCCTCAGGCTCCCCACTTTCCATCCCTGTAATTCTTCCATCCCTGTAATTGTTTCACAAACAATTTTGGGTCGGAGGTGTGACTGTGGGATGGCAACCCCATTCTTCATTTAATGTCCAGTCTTCCTGCTAGAGGTGGGCTCTACAAGTTCTCTCTCCTTACTGTCCTGTGTTTCATCTGTGTTTCCCTTTGAGTCCTGGGAGTCTCTCATCTCTAAGGTCTCTGGGGCATTTTGTGGGGGGATGCAATCCCCAACCTCCCATTTCCTGAGATTGTCTGTCTGCATTCTTTCTGCTGGCCCTCAGGGATTCAGTACTTTTCCCTCACCCAATACCAGATCATGTTCTCCTATATACCCACTGCCCCACCTCAACCCCATCCACTTTCCTTCCCAAGTTCCTCCCTACCTCCCTACTTGTGATTGCTTTCTTCTCTCTCCCAAGTGGACTGAGGCATCCTCACATGGGCACTTCAGCTTGTTGAATCTTTTGAATTGTGTGGACTGTATCTAAATAGACCCATATGTGTCACCTTGTAAAAAGCTAAAATCCAAGTGGATCAAGGACTTCAAAATAAAAACAGATACACTAAAGCTAATAGAAGAGAAAGTAGGAAAGAACCATGAACTCTGGCAGGAGGAACTTTTCTAAACAGAACTCCAATGGCTCATTCTCTAAGATCAACAATTGATAAATGGGGCCTCATAAAACTGGAAAGATTCTGTAAGGTAAAGGACATATTCAGTAAGATAAATCAGCCACCTACTAATTGGGAAAAAAAAATCTTCACTAACCCCACATCTGATAGAGGGCTAATATCCAAAATATATAAAGAACTGAAGAAGTTAATCACCAAAAAACCAAAAAAAAATCAATAAAAAATGAGGTATAGAACTAAACAGATAATTCACATCTGAGGAATCTCGAATGGCTGAGAAACACCTACAGAAATGTTCAAAGTCCTTAGTGATCAGAGAAATGCAAATCAAATCAACCCTGAGATTCAACCTTACACCAATCAGAATCAAACCCCCAGGTGACAACACATGTTGGAGAGGATCTGGAGAAAGAGGAACACTCCTCCATTGCTGGTGGGATTGCAAACTGGTATAACCACTGTGGAAATCAATCTGGAGGTTCCTCAGAAAATTGGAAATAGATCTACCTGAAGACCCAGCTATATTACTCTTGGGAATATACCCAAAATATGCCCCACCACGCCACATAGGCACAGCAGTTCTAAGAGGAAAACTCATAGCTCTAAGTGCCTCCGAAAAGAAACTGGAGAGAGTATGCACTAGTAGTTTTGCAGTACACCTGAAAGCTCTAGAACAAAAAAGAGCAAATACATCCAAGAGGAGTAGAAGTCAGGAAATAAACATACTCAGTGCTGAAATCAACCAAGTAGAAACAAAAAGAACTATACAAAGAATCAACAAAACCATGAGGTGCTTCTTTGAGAAAAACAACAAGATAGATAAACCCATAGGCAGACTAACATGACAGTATCCAAATTAATAAAATTATAAATGAAAAGGGAGACATAACAACATAACCCGAGGAAGTTAAAAAAAAATCATCAGATCCTACTACAAAAGCCTATACTCAGCAGAATTGGAAAACCTGGGTAAAATGGACAAGTTTGTAGTCTGATACCTGGTGCCAAAAGTAAATAAGTGTCAGATAAGCCAGCAAAAGAGTCCCATAACCTCTAAAGAAATACAAGCAGTCATTAGACGTCTCCCCAATAAAAAAAGCCCAGGACCAGATGGTTTTAGTGCTGAATTTTATCAGACCTTCAAAGAAGACCTAATTCCAATACTCTTCAAATTATTCCACAAAACAGAAGCAGAAGGAACACTATCCAATTTGTTTGATAAATTTCATCATTAATGGAACAAAACCTAACATATCTTTGTAGTACTGAATAAAGTGGGATGTATTTAAATAAATGTCCCCACTGCTTACATTATCTCCATCAATTTTCTTCAACAGTGCACTTCTGTCATAGGATTTTCTTTGCTGTGAAGGGACACTATGATCAAGGCAACTCTTTTTATTTTAAATTAGGTATTTTCTTCCTTTAGATATCAAATGCTATCCCAAAAGTCCCTCATACCTTCCCCCCCACTCCCCTACCCACCCACTCCCACTTCTTGGCACTGGCATTCCCCTGTGCTGAGGCACACAAAGTTTGCAAAACCAAGGGGCCCCTCTTCCCAATGATGTCCAAGTAGGCCATCTTCTGATACATATGCAGCTAGAGACATGATCTCCAGGGGTACTGGTTAGTTCATATTGCTGTTCTACCTATAGGGTTGCAGAACCCTTTAGCTCCTTGGGTACTTTCTCTAGCTCCTCCATTGGGGGCCCTGTGTTCCATCCAATAGCTGACTGTGAGCACCCACTTCTGTGTTTGCTAGGCCCCGGCATAGCCTCAAAAGAGACAGCTATATCAGGGTCCTTGCAGCAAAATCTTACTAGTGTATGCAATGGTGTCAGCATTTGGAGGCTGATTATGGGATGGATCCCCAGGTATGACAGTCTCTAGATGGTCCATCCTTTTGTCTCAGTCCCAAACTTTGTCTCTGTAACTCCTTACATGGGTGTTTTGTTCTCAATTCTAAGGGGAAAAGTGTCCACACTTTGGTCGTCGTTCTTCTTCGGGAATCACCATCTCTGACATCAAGCTCTATTACAGAACAATTGTGATAAAACAAAACAAAACAAAAACAAAAACTTCATGATATTGGTACAGTGACAGACAGGTAGATGAATGGAATAGAATTAAAGACCCAGAAATGAACCCATACACCTATGGTCACTTGATCTTTGACAAGAGAGCTAAAACCATCCAGTGGAAAAAAAGACAGCATTTTCACAAATGGTGCTGGCACAACTGGTGAATATCATGTAGAAGAATGTGATTTGATCCATTGCTATCTCCTTGTAGTAAGGTCAAATCTAAGCGGATCAAGGAACTCCACATAAAACCAGAGACAGTGAAACTCATAAGGAGAAAGTGGGGGCAAACCTCGAAGATATGGGCACAGGGGAAAAACTCCTGAATAGAACAGCAATGGCTTGTGCTGTAAGATCAAGAATCCACAAATGGGACCTCAAAAGATACGTCAATAAGACAAAAAGACCACCAACAGATTGGGAAAAGATCTTTACCTTTCCTAAATCAGGTAGGAGACTAATATTCAATATATATAAAGAACTCAAGAAGGTGGACTCCAGAAAATCAAATAACCCCATTAAAAATGGGGCTCAGAGCTAAACAAAGAATTCTCACCTGAGGAATACCAAAAGGCTGAGAAGCACCTTAAAACAATGTTCAGCATCCTTAATCATCAGGGAAATGCAAATCAAAACAACTCTGAGATTCCACCTCATACCAGTCAGAATGGCTAAGATCAAAAATTCCGGTGACAGCAGATGCTGGTGAGGATGTGGAGAAAGAGGAACACTCCTCCATTTTTGGTGGGATTTCAAGCTTGTACAACCACTCTGGAAATCAGTCTTGTGGTTCCTGAGAAAATTGGACATTGTACTACCGGAGGATCCTGCAATACCTCTCCTGGGCATATTTCCAGAAGATGTTCCAACTGGTAAGAAGGACACATGCTCCACTATGTTCAGAGCAGCCTTATTTATATTAGCTAGGAGCTGGAAAGAACCCAGATGCCCCTCAACAGAGGAATGGATACAGAGAATGTGATGCATTTACACAATGGAGTACTACTCAGCTATTAAACAGAATGAATTTATTAAATTCCAAGGCAACTCTTATAAAGGCAAACAATTAATTAGCCCTGACTTACAGTTCCAGGGGTTTAGTACATTATCATCATGATGGAAAGCTTGGCAACATGCAGGAAGTCACAGTGCTGGAGGAGCTGGGAGTTCTACATCTTGATCCAAAGGCAGCCTAGGAATGGAGAGAAGTGTTTCACCCTGGATGTAGCTTGAGTATTTAAAACCTCAAAGCCCTGCCTTCACAGTGACATACTTACTCTAACAAGGCCACACTTCCCCCAAAAAAGACAAAACCTGCAGGCAAGAATTTCCTCATTTCATCTACAGACATTATTCTGTCCAAAGAAAGGACACAATTAAAGGTTAGGGCAGTTTAATTCTGCCAAGACAGAGAGGGCTAATCCTTAATATTCCCATTTCTATAAATCTGCCAGATGACCCTGGCCAGTAGGCTGAAGACTGATGCTCCAACATGTTGAAGTAAGGGACTGTCAAAGTGATCAGAAGTCTCTATAAATTGGCTAAGTTTTGGAAGCTGTGTTAGTCTTCCTATATATTTTCAGCTAATATCAATGGTTCTTGGATTTCTGATGGGGTTGAAAAACTTCATAGTCTCCTAGACAACCTAGGCTTTTTACACTGAGAGGAACAGATTTGAGAGAATTCTTTGCAGATGGCATTCAATCTAAAACCAATACATAGTCAGGTGCAGAACTATAGTATTTTAAGTAAGGATAGATGACAGAGGTTCTATTTAATTAACAAAGATGATGGACTGGATGTTAGGTCCCTTGTACTTTATAAATTACAAAATAGTAATAGTTATTGTATCTGAAATAAAATAGTCTTTTAATTGTACAGAAAGGAGGAAGTGTTGTAGATAGCTCTGGGGCTAATTATATTTGATGTTAATTTTGATCTCCTGTGAGGGGTTGTGAACAAGGAATGAATCAGCACTCAGGTGACTTCCTGTAAACCTGCTTCCCACCTTAATTTGTAAAATAAAGGAGAGCTGATGATTGGGCACATAAAGGGAAGGTGGAATGAAAGTTTGAGAGAGAGAGAAGAAGGAGAAAATGGAAGAGGATACATATGAGGAAGAAGAAAAAGAAAAGTAGAGCAGAAGCACATGGCCTAGAGAAACTGCAAGTTCTTAGGGGTCTCATTAATGGAAAAGATTGTAGTGTAGTGGTAGATCTGCTCAGTCTAGGTGCACAGCATGTATTCATATTAACTGAGTTGTGTTTTCATTGCTGGGGCATATTTGGGTTGCAGAATTACTGCAACACCTCCTATTCATTCATTCATTCATTCATTCAATCATTCATTCACTACTGTAACCTCCCACAGCCTGAAACAGGCGGATCCAGACTTTGGCCTTGCTGCCACTGAGGAGATTACCTAAGGATGGAGCCTTCCTGCCTAGATCACTCTATTGTTCTGCTACCTGCCACTGCTCCTCCAAGACACTGCTACCTGCTGGGGGGCAGTAGAGCTATTCCAGAGACCAAGCCATATCCTGCACATCATCACCTGCAGCTGGTCCAGGCCCAAGAATGAATTGGTGGGAATGCCCCCCCCCCACCTACTCCCTTTATAAGCGCATTTGCCATTCATGTGAGCTGCGAGAGTCTGCTTCCAACACACTACAGTCAAATGTTCTATGTTGTTTGTCAAACACAATACTAATGAGGTGACATCATTTGAGGGAGAACCAGTTTCTTCCTTTGAACTTACATTGCTGTTCTAACTTCTCCTCATACTCCTTAGTCTAAGAGTCTTCAAAGAATACAACTTGATCATCTCAGTATTATGCAGGTCTGAATATACACTGATCTAAAGTCAAGGAGTCCAGAGTGTTAGAGAGATAATTCAGTAGTTAAGATCACTGGCTATTCTTCCAAAGGCCCTGGATTCAATTCCCATATTTCAAGTTCAGAACCATCTGTAAGTCTAATCTCACATAATCTGACCATATCTTTTATTTTTACCAGGTACCAAGAAAGCCCACACGACACATATAGACATACTGACAATTATATATTCCAAGAAAATAACAATAAATAGCTCTAGCAATCACTGTGAACAAGAAGCTACACTGTGAGTTGTGGTACTCAGTCCAAAGGATACATCTACAAAAGGCTCCCATACACAAAGCTCAGGAAACACTGAGGAAAAGGAAGTGGAAAGACTGATAGAGCCATAGGATTAGGATGTTTGTTGTGAGGTTGTGTCTCCTAGTAACGACATAAGCAATAACTATAAAGTGTTAATGACATGAGTACTCAAATGTGAGTTAAACAAGGAGGACACAAATGAACATGACATACAGAATAGGTAATAGCCCATGAGGCCTCTCATTTACGAAAATGCTATGGAGAAGCAGGTAAAGCTGTCAGCAGAAGAGGTGCTCCTCCTTACAGAAGAGCCTACCAGGTTTGATATATCAGACTTGAAAACCTACGTAAGATTAATGTTATATAGATTCTTTGAATATATTTAGTAATGCACACGTGTGTGTATGCAAGTGTGTGTGTAAATATATATGTCCGTAAAAATATATAAAAAGGGACCAAAAGTTTGGAAGATAACATGGACAAGTTTTTTTCGGGGCGTTATAATAAGGAAAGGTAAGGGAAATTTTTTGTAACTATACTTTAGGCTCACAAACAAACAGGGAAAGGAAAAATAAAGGAGAAGCTGTATGGCCACAATAATATCTACAGCTAACTTTGAAAAGACAATGGAACCAGTTATGTACTGCCTATATGATATCCAAATCACCTCGATATGGAGGAAAATAGAACAAAGAAACTCTACATAGAACATGATAAAAATCAAAATAAAGTGTAAGTTATAGAACATTGCTGTTGTTTGTTGTTCAAAAAGACTCACATTCCTTACAAATAAAACTGTACTGCATCCCAGTTGGAGACATAAGAGAGCCACAGGCCTTCAATAATGTACTGACCTGGTGATTCCTGCAGCCTTGCCTACCCTTTGCTGATTTGCATGTACCCAAATCACAGCTAACTGACATGAGGATTTCTTCATAGTCAGGTCACACCCTGTGCTGGAGTCAGCCTCACACTGATCACACACAGTCATGAGTATTTCCACTCAGCTCCTGGGGTTGCTGCTGCTGTGGCTTACAGGTAAGGAAGACAGCACTGGAAATTTGTTCAGCTTTCTGGAGTCAGTGCTGCTTGCTCTTAGTGAAAATCCTCTTGTGAGAGAACTAATCATGTGGGGATCTGTTTTCAATTTTTCAACTGTAGATGCCAGATGTGACATTCAGATGACTCAGTCTCCAGCCTCCCTATCTGCATCTGTGGGAGAAACTGTCACCATCACATGTCAAGCAAGTGAGAATATTGCCAGTGATTTAGCATGGTATTAGCAGAAACAGGGAAAATCTCCTCAGCTCCTGGTCTATGATGCGAGAAACTTAGCAGATGGTGTGCCATCAAGGTTCAGTGGCAGTGGATCAGGCACACACTATTCTCTCAATATCCACAGCCTGCAGTCTGAAGATGTTGCGAGATATTACTGTCAACATTATTATGGTACTCCTCCCACAGTGATTCAAGCCATGACATAAACCATGCAGGGAAGCAGAAGTGAGACCACAGGCTGTCCCAACTGCTCCTCATGATGTCTCCAGATGCTCAGCTACTGTGAGTGTGTCTCTTTGCCAGGGCTTAAATGTCAATGTGATGCTATATACTAGTCATAGAAAATGTTCTATGTACTAAATCCCTGCTTTGTTTCCCTAGGCCTAGTATCAAAACAAGAGAATGGTTTACATTACACTAAACAAAACTAAGGAAAAAACAGCAAGTAGACATAACTGACTATGGTTAGCAGATTATTGGTAATAGCTGGGATTCATTTAACAGTCTTGTCCCACACACATATACTCACACACATATCTTAAGTTATATTGCTAAGAATAATTATATCTATTTAAATGATTAATATATTGAGGAAGAAATCTGGGGAAATAGTTTAGTGATTATAAACATTGGTTGTTTTTCCAGGGGAGATGGATTCCAATTCCAATACTCACTTGATGTCTAGCTTTTGATAACTCCAACTCAAGGATTAAATTTCAGCCACTCTTCCTGCCTTTGAATGAAGGATTTCCTACAAGTGTTGAGGAAGACAAGCAAACTGCAAGGAGTTGATGAAGAAAGCTTGTTTAAATTGACTTCTTAAACAGGGATCAGATTCAGGTAGTTTGATCTCACTCACTGAATTCCTACCAAATTTAAACGTGGGGGAAAAGTTTGCTGATATACTACTATCCCTGGTACAAAAAGTGTTTAATTACATAGAAAATCAACCCATTTTCTTTTTTTTCCTTCCTTCCTTCCTTCCTTCCTTCCTTCCTTTCTTTCTTTCTTTTTTTTTTAATTTTTTCCCCAATGATGTGTAAAAATTTTGATTGGCTTTTCTTTCATAGATTGAATATACAAGTGAACCCTGACTTCTTTTTTTCCCATTTTTATTAGATATTTTCTTCGTTTACATTTCAAATGCTATCCTGAAAGTTCCCTATACCATCCCCCCCCATCCTGCTCCCCTACACACCCACTCCTATTTCAAGTCTCTGAAGAAAGAAATCAAAGAAGATCTCAGAAGATGGAAAAACCTCCAGTGCTCATGGATTGGCAGGGTTTAGTAAAAATGGCTATCTTGCCGAAAGGAATCTACAAATTCAATGAAATCCCCATTGAAAATTCCAACTCAATTCTTCACTGAGTTAAAAAGGGCAATTTTTAAATTCATCTGGAATAACAAAAAACCTAGGATAGCAAAAACGATTCTCAACAATAAAAGAACTTTTGGTGGAATCATCATGCCTGAACTCAAGCTGTACTACAGAGCAATTGTGATAAAAACTGCATGGTACTGGAATAGCGACAGACAGGTAGATCAATAGAGTAGAATTAAAGATCCAGAAATGAACCCACACACCTATGGTCACTTGATCTTAGGTAAGGTATCTAAACCCTTCCAGTGGAAAAAAGACAGCATTTTCAACAAATGGTGCTGGCACAACTGGCAGTTAACATGTAGAAGAATGCAAATTGATCCATTTGTTGGGAGCTATTAAGACAACTCTTGATCTCTGAATTGGGCCTCTCCCCCTGAGGAGAAAAGGGCGTCAAAAGCGGGCCACCGACACATGGATTCCGAGAACAACCACGGGATGTTCCAGCCCTAAGTCATTGGCGATATCCTGACCACACCCTGATACCACCAAGTTCCTGCTTCCCCGTGTAGCTGCCAAAAGAAAGAATTTCTATTGCCTCCCCCTCCCATAAGTACTTCTCCTTTTGCTTGTATTGCCCTACCCCTCCCACTGATAAGTATCTGTACTTCCCCTTTTGCTTGTGCATTTAAGCCTTGGGCCTTTCTCAATACATTTGGGGCTTTGATGCATTCCAGAACGGTTTCCGTGTCGTTATTCGCACAAGGCCCTCGTCCCTCTCTACCCCCCATTTGGTTCTTAGAAGGAGATCCCCTCGAGACCCTCAAATAACTGGACCTACTGGACGGGTCATCCATTCTTATCTCCTTGTACTAAGGTCAACTCTAAATGGATCAAGGAACTCCACATAAAACCAGAGATACTGAAATTTATAGAGGAGAAAGTGGGGAAAAGCCTTGAAGATATGGGCACAGCGGAAAAATTCCTCAACAGAACAGCAATGGCTTGTGCTGTAAGATCAAGAATCTAGAAATGGGACCTCATAAAATTGCAAAGCTTCTGTAAGGCAAAGGATACTGTCAATAAGACAAAAAGGTCACCAACAGATTGGAAAAGGGCAATAACCAATCCTAAATCTGATAGAGGATTAGTATCTGCAAATAGTGATATTCTGACTTCTTCTTTTCCAATGTATATCCCCTTGATCTCCTTTTGTTGTCAAATTGCTCAGGATACGACTTCAAGTACTATATTGAATAGGTAGGGAGAAAGTGGGCAGCCTTGTCTAGTGCCTGACTTTAGAGGGATTGCTTCAAGTTTCTTTCCATTTAGTTTGATGTTGGCTACTGGTTTGCTGTAGATTGCTTTTATTATGTTTATATATGGGCCTTGAATTCCTGAACTTTATATGACTTTTATCAAGAAGGGGTGTTGGATTCTGTCAAATGCTTTCTCAGCATCTAATAAGCTGATCATATGATTTTTGTCTTTGAATTTGTTTATATAGTGGATTACATACTTTGATGGATTTCCATATATAAAACCATTCCTGAATCCCTGGGATGAAGCCTACTTGATCATGATGGATGATCATTTTGATGTGTTCTTAAATTCTGTTTGCAAGGATTTTGTTGAGTATTTTTGCATCGATATTCATAAGGGAAATTGGTCTGAAGTTCTTTTTCTTTGTGGGATCTTTGTGTGGTTTAGGTACCAGAGTAATTGTGGCTTCATAGAATTAATTGGGTAGAGTACCTTCTGTTTCTATTTTGTGGTATAGTTTGAGAAGAGTTAGAATTAGATCTTCTTTGAAGGTCTGATAGAACTCTGCAGTAAACCCATCTGATCCTGGGCTTTTTTTTTTTTTTTTTTTTTTTTTTGAGACTATTGATGACTGGTTCTATTTCTTTAGGGGAAATGGGAATGTTAAGACCATTAATCTGATCCTGATGTAACTTTGATAACTGGTATCTGTCTAGGAAATTCTCTATTTCATCAAGGTTTTCCAGTTTTGCTGAGTGTGGCCTTTTGTAGAAGGATCAATGATGTTTTGGATTTCCTCAGGTTCTGTTGTTATGTCTCTCTTTTTTTTTTATTGCTGATTTTGTTACTTAGGATACTGTCCCTGTGCCTCTAGTTAATCTGGCTGAGGGTCTATCTATCTTGTTTATTTTCTCAAAGTACCAGCTCCTGGTTTGGTTGATTCTTTGTATAGATCTTTTTGTTTCCACTTGGTTGATTTCAGCCTTGAGTTTGATTATTTCCTGCTGTCTATTCCTCTTGGGTGAATTCACTTCCTTTTGTTCTAGAGCTTCTAGGTGTGCTGTCAGGCTGCTAGTGTATGCTCTTCCTAGTTTCTTTTTGAGGCACTTTGGGATATGAGTTTCCTCTTAGGACTGCTTTCATTGTGTCCCATAAGTTTGGATATGTTGTGGCTTCATTTTCATTAAACTCTAAATAGTCTTTAATTTCTTTCTTTATTTCGTCTTTGACCAAGTTATCAGTGAGTAGAGTGTTGTTTAGTTTCCAAGTCAATGTTGGCTTTTTATTATTTATGCTGTTGTTGAAGATCAGCCTTAGTCTGTGGTTAATAAAGGGCTCATCAGCCAATATCTAGGCAGGAGAGGAGGAGGAAGTACGTCGAATCCAAAAGAGAGTGTCTTTGGTAGAAAGGGAAGAAAGGAGAAGTTGTCATGGAGATGTTGCCATGAGTATATGAATGAAGAAGGAGGCTAGAGAAAGAACAAGATGGCAGGTAATAGGACACATGCCTGGAAACCTGTCTGGGAAGTAAGTGATGCCAGCATAGTCTTTACTATGCAGTTTTGTAGCAGTCAATTTTTAAAGGACATTTACATTTTTGAAAAAGTAAAGTTACCACCCACATGAATACAGATTAGAGTATAAACGACCTAATGAAGTTGAAATGTGAGGTTGAGTTGCCCCAGGTGTTCCTTTTGGTGTCTCCATCTTACTTAGAGTTTTTCCTCAGATAAAGGCGTATTATAAGTCTTAAATTTATAAAAATATTTGTGGCATGGGAACATGGGAATCTGTTCTGCTGCTGAATCTTACAGACCTGACAGTAGCTCTACTGGTTTGATTGACAGTCACCTTCTCTGTGTGACACAACTCAAAACCAAAGATAGCATAACCTGGGTAGGAAAAGACCTGGTGAAAACACTTGAAACCACTTGAAATCACTTCAATTATACCACTTCATTTGTTAAAATATCCTGTAATGAAAATGGACATAGATGTCTGCATAATCAGTAGAAAAAAGGAAGAATGCTGCAATCTACAGGGACAGTGTAGAGCTGGAAAGAGAAATAATCTTAAGTCAAATTTGTCCAGATTTAGGAACAGTGTAGAGTTTAAACTGAAGAATAAATGTCTTGTAGTAATTGAATCTTAGTTTATATTGTACTTGTAAATAGAGTTAAAGTTATTTAATGATTGAAAATTGACTATTTGTGTGTGTGTGTGTGTGTGTGTGTGTGTGTGTGTGTGTGTGTGTATGTGTGTGTGTGTGTTAAGGGAAGGTTGGAGATAAGTGTTTACCTGAAAGATTTTGGTAGAGAGGGTTAAATTACGATGAAATAAATGAATATGATTTTCAAAGACCTAATAAAATATTATAATTAAATTTGAAAAAAATACTGAGAATAAAAGGTCCAAAGCTTTTTATATTATTTCCACATCTATTGATTTTCCTGGAAATTCCATAATTTTATATTTTCTTTACAATGGAATACATTTCTGTGGTGTAAATATGCTATATTTACTTTATTCACATGTGTTTATAGACATCTATGCTAGTTGCACATATTAGCTCTCATGAAGAAGACAATAAGCATAGGTGTGCAAATACCTCACTGGTAAGGTATAAAGATATTTTAATTCATGTACAAAAATGCTGTGATTGCTTATACTTTTAGTGTTTTGAGAAATGGTCTCATTTATCTCCAAGTCAACTATACTTCATTGCTTTCCAACGTTCAGTGAGTAAGAGCTCTGCTTTTCCTAAATCTACATCATCCTGTGTGGTAATTCTTGATGGTAATAATTTTAATTTGCATTTCCTTGATAACAATGAATGATGAAAAAATAAAACCACTTATTTGCTATTAGCCACTTAATATGTATTTTAAAGTTCATTTTATTTATGTGCATACATGTATGTCTGTGTAAATACATGTCACGCATATTAATGTGCCCACAAAGGCCTGAAAACTGTGTTAAATCCTAGCTCCTGAAGCCAGAGATACAGTTGATTATGAAGCCTCTTACATGTGTTCTGAGAACCAAACTCAGAGTCTTTGGAAGAAGAGCAAGAGTTCTTGACGACTGAGCCATTTCTTTAGACTTTGCTCATAGCAACTGCTGTCCAAAGTTACAGAGATGTTATAAGAAGTGATATTTCTATGATTGGTTTTATACTTTCATGCACAACACTTGTAATTTGTACAATATGCTGCAGTACCATTTTGTCACAAAGCATTCTCTGAGAAATATTTAGACTATTTATCATGAACTAAGACATACGAACCTCAAGAAAAAAAAAAGAGGACAGGGAAGCAGGTACTTAACTGCAGATCTTCTTTTGTCTCTCCTATCCTCCAAAGTCAATCCTCTGGTCTTGTCCCTATTGCTGTTGTAGACCACAAGCTGAAGTATTCACTTCTTCTCTACCTCCTTCACCAGACATTCACACATATCTTTCCCTATACCACCCTATCCCAGTCATCCTAGAGATCCCAGTCCCAGTGCACGTAGGTTTTTATAGTAACCTTCCAGCAGAGCTTGCCAGGGAAGCAATTAGGTCACTGAAGCATCTTGACTTCAATCTTCACACTTTCTTCTTACCAAAAAAATAAAATCCCAGTCTTATTCTCAGTTCTGTATCTGATGAGCTGTTTTGGCCCTTCCATATTCTCTGCCCGTATTCCCAGGCCTCTAAATAGATTCGGGTGGATCACTTTTCATTCATCCCTCCCATGGACACCTTTATTCCTACCTCCTTAACCAATCCCCATTCCTTCTTTCCAACACCAAATATCTAGGAAGCCTTTCTTGATGGAAAACTTTGTGGCCATATCAATTAGGATCTCAAAAGAATTTCACACCACAAATCACAACTACCACCCTCTCATTAGAACTAGAAAAGAAAACTAAAACCAATAAAAATAGGCATACACTCAATAAAGACAAGAGAGAAACCAGCACCTAGAACTACAATTTCCCCAATCTCAGATACATAGATACTAGTGTAAAAACACAATCATTAACAACAAGGAAAACATGTCTCTAATGGAACTGAGCAATCCTACCACCGGAGGTCCTTAGTATTGCAATGTAGCAGAACAAGACAAAAGCCCTAAAATAGTCCCTATAAATATGAAAGAGGTCCTGAAAGAGAAAATGAATAATCCCTTAAATAAATATATGAATACAAAAATGAACAGTGGAAGGAAATGGATAAACAATTCAAGACCTGAACGTTATAATATAATCAATGAAGAAAACTCAAACAGGTCCAATTCTAGAAATGGAAAATATAGCAAGTTGAATCTCAGAGACAAGTCTCGTTAACAAAATATAAGGTATGTTAGACAAAATTCCCAGGTACTTAAGGAATAATAGAAGAAATGGATACCTCAGCCAAAAAAGTTATAAATCTAAAAAATGCACAAAATATTAATGAAGACTGGACAGTGTAAAAAGACCAAATCTGTGATGAATAGGAATAGAGGAAGGACAAGAAAATCAAGTCAATGATATAGTCCATATTTTCAACAAATTGTAAGAAAAAAAGTGCTTTCCCAAACCTAAAAAAGGTAGTACATATCAAGATAGAGGAAGCATATGTAGCACAAAGTAGATTGGATGAGTAAAGAAATCATATATAATTAAAATAGATAAGGAATAGCACTTCATACTCATCAAAGGAAAAAAATCTATCAAGAAATACTATGGCCTTCCTTCTTCTTGAACTTCCTGTGGTCTGTGAATTGTATCTTGGTTATTTCACATTTCTGGGCTAATATCCACTTATCAGTGAGTACATACCATGTAGGTTCTTTTGTGATTGGGTTACCTCACTCAGGATGATATTTACTAGTTCCATCCATTTGGCTAAGAACTTTATGAATTCATTGTTTTTAATACCTGAGTAGTACTCCATTGTATAAGTGTACCATATTTTCTGTATCAGTTCCTCTGTAGAAGGACATCTGGGTTCTTTCCAGGTTCTGGAAATTATAAATAAGGATACTATGAACATAATGGAACATGTGTCCTTATTTTATTTTGGAGCATTTTCTGGATATATACCCAGGAGTGGTAGAGCTGGGTTCTCAGGTAGTACTATGCCCAATTTTCTGAGGAATTGTCAAATTGATTTTCAGAGTGGTTGTACCAGCTTGCAATCCCACCAATACTGGAGGAGTGTTCCTCTTTCTCCACATCCTTGCCAGCATCTGCTGTCACCTGAGTTTCTGAACTTAGCCATTCTGACTTGTGTGAGGAGGAATCTCAGGGTTGTTTTGATTTGAATTTCTCTGATGACTAAGGATGTTGAACAATTTTTTAGGTGCTTCTCAGCTATTCAATATTCCTAGGTTGAGAATTTGTTGTTTAGACCTGTAACCTTTTTAAAAATAGGGTTATTTGATTTTCTGGAGTCTAACTTCTTGATTTCTTTGTATATATTGGATATTAACCCTCTATAGGATATAGGGCTGGTAAAGATCTTTCCCCAATCTGTCGTTTGCTGGTTTGTCCTAATGAGAGTGTTCTTCGCCTTACAAAACTTTGCAGTTTTATGAGGTCCCATTTGTCAATTATTGAACGTAGAGTATAAGCTATTGTTGTTCTGTTCAGAAAAAAAAATCCCTTGTGCCCATGTCCTCAATGCTATTCCCCACCCTCTTTCTATTAGTTTCAGTGTATCTGGTTTTATGTGGAGGACTTTGCTCCACTTGGGCTTGTGCTTTGTACACAGAGCTAAGAATGAATCTATTTGCATTCTTCTACATGCTAAGCATCAGTTGAATCATCACCATTTGTTAAAAATGTCTTTTTCCCACTGGATGGTTTTTGCTCCTTTGTAAAAAAGATCAAGTGCCCATAGGAGTGTGGGGGTCATTTATGGGTCTTCAATTTTATTCCATACATTTACCTGTCTGTAACTGTACCAATACCATGCAGTTTTGTTATTGTTTTTGTTTTTTGTTTTTATCCCAAATGTTCTGTAATAGAGCTTGATGTCAGGGATGGTGATCCCCCAAGAAGTTCTTTTGTTGTTGAGGATAGTTTTAGCTATCCTGGATTATTTGTTATTCCAGATGAATTTGAAAATTGCTCTTTCTAACTTTATGAATTGATTTGAAATTTTGATGGAGATTGAATTGAATTGAATCTGTAGATTGTTTTTTTTTTCAAGATGGACAGTTTTACTACATTAGTCCTACTAATCCATGAACATGGGAGATCTTTCCAACTTCTGAGATCTACTTTGATTTCTTTCTTCAGAGACTTGAAGTTCTTGTCATACAGATTTTTCACTTGCTTAGTTAGAGTCACACCAAGATATTTTATATTATTTCTGACTATCATGAAAGGTGTTGTTTCCATAATTTCTTTCTCAGCCTATCTATCCTTTGTGTAGAGGAAGGCCACTGATTTTTTGAGTTAATTTTATATCCAGCCAGTTTGCAGAATTCACAGTCAGCTATTGAATGGATCACGGGGCCCTCAATGGAGAAGCTAGAGAAAGTACCCAAGGAGCTGAAGAGATCTGCAATCCCATAGGTGGAACAACAATATAAACTAACCAATACCCCCCCCAACCCCCAGAGCTCATGTTTCTAGCTGCATATGAATTAAAAGATGGCCTAGTTGGCCATCAGTGGAAAGAGAGGCCCATTGGTCATGCAAACTTTATATGCCACAGTACAGGGCCAAGGCCAAGAAGTGGGAGTGGGTGGGTGGGGGAGTGTGTGGGGGACTTTTGTGATAGCATTGGAAATGTAAATGAAATAAATACCCCCCAAAAATCTCCCACTGTCTGAACCATGTTACCCATTTGTAAGTCTCTGTGTTAATAACCATCTATTTTAAGAAGTTTCCCTGATGAAATTTGAATATTACACTGATCATGTGTATAGAAATACATTATTAAGGTTCTTTTTATTACTGTACTCATTTATTAAATTAATAGTAAAAGAATTTTCCTCTAACCACTATAATCTACTTAGTCAAATGCTCTTGGCATCATGGAATGGGCCTTAAATCAAATACAATATATATTTGGTTATTTCTCTAATGTTCATAAAACTATTGCACCAGTGGGAATTCAATGTTTTGTTGTTGTTGTCCTCTCATTTATTTTCTTTGTTTGTACTTGAATCCCAGTGTGTCTATGTAATCAACTTGAATGTGATTGATATGAAAATGATTTGTTCCATTTAGGACAAGATAATGCTCTGTTTTAATAAAAAACAGGAAAAGGTACTTTAAAAAAAAAGACACACTGAGTTTCTTACTTCTTGTTAATGAAATTTCAATAGTGTGTTATCACTTTTAGGTTTACATGTTGTTATGCTAATTTGAATGTTCAGTTTCTTAAAGGTTCTTCAGCCCATACTGTAAAGAAACATCAAAGAAAATAACATAGGCCTAGAATTAGACAAAGGATATGAGATGATTTTCATTTTAAATGATTAAATGTGTCCCAGAGACCTCCTTAGACTATGCTAATTATGTAAACATGTAAGTAGAAGCCAAGTCTCTTTTAAATCTCAACATCTATTCAGGTAAACAGCAAGAGGATAAAAATTCTAAGAAGGCACTAGGAGTCTGCTCTTCTGGCCAGATACTATTACAGATCTTATAAAGTCAGTATGATTTGCATAAATACATCTTCCTTTCAGTGTTCCTGCCCATTAGAGTATTATAAGAAGGTCTCTATCAGGACTGTGTCATGATCCACACAAACTCAGGAAAAGTAAGAAGATGGTGTTCGCACCTCAGATCCTTGGATTTCTGCTTCTCTGGATTTCAGGTATGACTGCTCAAACATGGAAAAAAAGTGGCGATATTCTTTAAAT
Organism: Mus musculus; assembly: GCF_000001635.26. Classification (NCBI taxonomy): domain Eukaryota; kingdom Metazoa; phylum Chordata; class Mammalia; order Rodentia; family Muridae; genus Mus; species Mus musculus. Next base: position 69,869,098 of record NC_000072.6, on the reverse strand, counting down.
ATGAAATTTTCTTATTTTATTTGGAAACCAGCACAACAGTGTATTTGACTTCCTGTTTAAAGAAATTGATACAATGAAAATCTTTTAATTTTCTAAGTAGGTTAGGAATGACATTCATATTCAATGTTGTGTCCTATTAATATGATTTTTCTATTTTTCCAGCCTCCAGAGGTGATATTGTGCTAACTCAGTCTCCAGCCACCCTGTCTGTGAATCCAGGAGAAAGAGTCAGTCTTTCCTGCAGGGCCAGCCAAAGTATTAGCAACTACCTACACTGGTATCAACAAAAAATCACATGAGTCTCCAAGGCTTCTTCTCATCAAGTATGCTTCCCAGCCCATCTCTGGGATCCCCTACAGGTCATGTGCCAACATATCCTCAGTGGAGGGTATAAAGGTTTGCCCACTTCCTACAATAAAAGGGTCTACTTTTGATACTTTCTTGACTGCCAGAGTCTTTATGGTTAACTCTACACATGTTTACCCCAACCTAGCACTCAAGGGCCATGGTCAGGGTCATAAGCAACACCAGTGTATTTACATTCAACAGTCATTATGTATATATAGGGTGGTGATGGGAATCAATTATTGGTCAGTTGCTTAGAATTTTCAAGAAGTACAGAAGGAAGGCAGGCAGGCAGGCATAAATAGAATCTAAAGAGTGACATAGTGAAAGCAACAGAAGGTATAAACCAAATGGATTTAACAGATATCTATACAACATTTATCCTAAAACAAAAGAATATATCTTCTCAGCACCTCATGGTTCCTTCTCCAAAACTGATCATGTCATTGATCACAAAACAGGCCTCCGTTTTGAAATAGTCCCATGCATCCTATCTGATCTCTATGGACTAAGACATAGTGAAAGCAACAGAAGCTATAAACCAAATGGATTTAACAGATATCTATAGAACATTTATCCTAAAACAAAAGAATATAAATCCTCAGCAACTCATGGTTCCTTCTCCAAAACTGATCATGTCATTGATCACAAAATGGGCCTCAACAGATATAAGAAGTTTGAAGAATCCCATACATCCTATCAGATCTCTATGGAGTAAGATTAGTCTTCAATTACATCAAGAGCAATGGAAAGCCAACATACACATGGAAATGGAACAATGCTCTATTCAATGATAAATTAGACAAGGGAGACATAAAGAAAGAAATTAAAGACTTTTTAAAATTTAATAAAAATGAAGGCACATGCTACCAAAACTTATGAGACACAATGAAAGCAGTGCTAAGAGGAAAACTCATAGCTCTAAATGCCCCCCAAAAGAAACTGAAGAGAGTATATATTAGCAGATTGGCAGTACATCTGAAAGGTGTAGAACAAAACCAAGCAGAAAAACCCAATAGGAATAAATAGTATGAAATAAAAAGCAAAACAAAATAAAACAAAAACAAGAAAGAAACAAACAAACAAAAAGCAATCCTCAGGGCTGAAATCAACAAAGTAGAAATATAAAGAACTATATAAAGATTCAACAAGACCAGGACAAGTTTCTTTGAGAAAATCAATAAGATAGATAAACCCTTAGACAGACCAACCAGAGGGCATAGAGACAGTATCCAAATTAATAAAATTAGAAAAACTAAAGGAGACATAACAGCGGAAACTGAGGAAATTTAAAAAATCAACAGATCCTACTCCAAAAGCCCATACTCAACAAAACTGGAAAATCTGGATGAAATGGGCAAATTTCTAGACTGATACCAGGTGCCAATATTAAATCAGGATCAGATAGCCATCTAAACTGCCTCATAACCCATAAAGTTATAGAAGCAGTCACTAAAAGTCTCTCAACCAAAAAACAAAAACAAAACAAAAAACAAAACAAAACAACAACAACAAAAAAACCCCAAAAAAACAAAATCGACCATCCAGGACCAGATGGGTTTAGTACAGAATTCTATCAGACCTTCAAAGAAGACCTAATACCAATACTCTTCAAATTATTCCACAAAATAGAAATAGAAAGATTTACCAAAAATTGTTTGATAAATTGCTTTATTAATGGAAGAAATCTAACATATATTTTCAGTACTGAATATAGTGGGACGTGTTTAAATAAATGTCTCCACTGCTTTTATTGTCTCTTTCAATTTTCTCAGTGTTCTTCTGTTTTAGGATTTTTTTTTTTTGCTGTGAAGAGACACCATGATCAAGGCAATTCTTATAAAGGCAAACAATTAATTAGCCCTGACTTACAGTTTCAGAGGTTTTGCCCATTATCATCATGATAAAAAGCTTGGCAACATGCAGGAAGACACAGTGCTGGAGGTGGAGGGACTTCTACATCTTGATCTAAAGGCAGCATAGAAATGGAGAGAAGTATTTCACTCTGGGTGTAGTTTGACCATTTAAGACCTCAAAGCCCTGCTTCCTCTGTGACATATTTACTGTTACAAGGCCACACCTCCTCCAAAAAGACATACTTCCATTTATTTATTTATTTATTTATTTATTTATTTATTTATTTATTTATTAGAGTAAAATGTTCTGTTGCTTGTCAAACACAAAATACTAATGAGGTGCAATCATTTGAGGGAACAGAAGAGATCCAGTTTCTTCCTATGAACTTACCTTGGTGTTCTAACTTCTCCTCATACTCCTTAGTCTGAGTATCTTCAAAGAATATTATTTGATCATCTCAGTATTATGCAGGTCTGAATATACACTGATCCAAAGTCAAGGAGTCCAGAGTGATAGAGAGATGATTCAATAGTTAAGATCACTGGCTATTCTTCTAGAGGCCCTGGGTTTGATTCCCATATTGCAAGTTCACAACCATCTGTAAGTCTAGTTTCAGATAATCTGACCACAACTTTTACCTTTACCAGGTACCAAGAATGCCCATCCACCCATAAAGACATGCTGACAATTATATATATCCATAAAATAACAATAAATAGCTCTTTAAAAAACTCAAGATTCCAAACTGCTGTGCTATTTCAGAGACTGAACAGAGACAGTTGGACTTCTGCCTTCCCAACTCTGTGATGCTTTCTCACCCCTTTTCCATGGTCTCCTATTTCATGGTCCCAACCTGATCTTCATTGATATGGCCCCTTATTGATTATGTCTCCCATACATTTCACTATGTGGACCACTATGAACAAAATGGTTCTCCCTTTACATACCAACATAATTTTCATTGTTTTTGAAAATGATGATTAAATTTTATATTTGTAGATTATATTTAAGTACACATATCTGCTAGAAACATAATTCTCCCTTACTGTAAAACAGTGCATGTTCTTTTTCAAATCTACTCCTCATTCCTTGCCCCCCTTCATGTCTACATATAAATATATCTAAACACTGAGTCCTATACACCTTACAAACTGAGTCCAATGTGGATTGATCATATATTCATAGATGCAAGAACAGCCTCTGGAGCAAGCATGTTAAATTTATCAGGGAAAACACTCTTAGAGAATATTGTCTCTCCCTCTCTTAGAAGCCATCAACTACCAAAAACTCATCAGCTATTGGCACAGTGTAACAAGTCCCTTCCACTTCATGCTTCAATATTGATGGGCTTAACTTTATGCATGTCTTATAGAGACAGCCACAGCTTCTGTTAGTTCATGAAATTGGGAGTCTTGTCATGTCCACAACACTGTTTTGCTGTTTCTTCCTCACCTTTGTCTCTTACAGTTCACAAGTTTTATGATATATAGAAAATTTATTTTAATGTTTTAAAAGCTAATTTAATTTTTTAAAGAAACACTAATATCAGCTTTCCCAGAGAAGATGTGCCTTAATTGGTGTGGCTTAGGTCTCTCATAACATCAGAGGGTCTTAGTCTTGGCTCTGTGCTTTCTGCAATTCTTCACCTTTGGAAAAAAATAGGAATAGGCAAAATGATTCCCCAACATGCCTTTATATGTTTTTTGAAATTTTTTTATTAGATATTTTCTTCATTTGCATTTCGAATTCTATCCCAAAAGTCCCCTATACCCTCTGCTGCCAGCACCCCAAATCACCCACTCCCACTTCCTAGCCCTGCCATTACCCTGTACTGGGGCATATAATCTTCGCAGACAAAAGCTCTCTCCTTTTATTGATGACCGACTAGATCATCCTGTGCTTCATATGCAACTAGGGACACAACTTCTGGAGCATACTGGTTAGTTCATATTGTTGTTCCTCCTATAGGGTTGCAGAGTTGCAGACCCCTTTAGCTCCTTGGGTACTTTCTCTAGCTCTGCCATTGGGGACCCTGTGATCCATCCAATAGATGACTGGGAGCATCCACTTCTCCATCACGCCTTCTTAAGGAAAATGCCAGAAGGAGCATAGACATTTTTTTCCTACTACTCATGAGACTGAGAGTTATGTCTTAAAAAAAAACATATCTTTAAAATACAACCACGTCTTTGAAAACCTTAGTGTGCAAATACCCATATAATTTGAACAAATTCTGTATTTCTATTGGTTCTTTCCTATGTATTGATTCTAAATTAATACAGTGTTCTTATTTAGTTTCAATCAATGACAAGCATTTATACCAAGGCCTGAATCATCAACTTTATAACTAGTCCCAGAAGAAATAATGTTTGTGTTAAAATCAGATGGCTAGTCACTCTAAGAGTAGGCATATCCTCTCCAACCGAGTCCATACGAGTCATCCCAGTTATAGGAACAGTTTCCTCAGACAGGTAACTGAGTCAGGGGGATGGGAAGGAGAGGAGGAGAGCATGCAAATCTTTATGTCTGCATCTTCAAAGACACCTTTTTCATCTAATTACATTCACATATTCCAGGGAATGTGGCTGTGATGGAAAAAGATTCATACTCATGGTACCCAATTATTAAAGCCATCTTTCCCTCTCCCAATTTACCTTTCTTGTTACAACATTATAACAAATCACTTTTTATGTGTCTGTATAGCAAATAATATCAGGCTCAGATTGATCCTGTAGAATTGCTAAGGATTTATTTGAAGACTTGCTCTGTCAGTATTCTACAGCAGAGGGAAGAACATAGCCCAAGGGAGAAAAGCGCCAAACTACCTGTAGAGAAATATAATAAATATTGGTGTCATAGCCTAGTCTCTGGAACTTTTCTGCATGCTATATTCATCAAGCCTCAAGATAGTTATAATTATTAAGCAGGTAAGAATAGGAAATAGATTATCAGGCTGGTACTCCACTTGCCCTGGGATATGTTCACAAAACAAGCACACACACACACACACACACACACACACACACACACACACACACTCACACACACACACCCCTCTCTTTAGGGAAACATTAAAAACCTAGCATTCTCAAATGAATAGTGACACTAGTTTCCTTGCTATCAGCAACAGAAATAAGTTTATCTCCCTAGGATCCCTTTGGTAGTACCTTATTTCTAATCTAAAACATTCTGCAATGCATTCTTGAAGGCAGAACAACACACATAAAGTACCCACATTTTTTTAATACAGTCGTAATGATAAATTATATCCTCTACATGAACTCTAATAGACAGTCTTCTATTAACCATCTTCTGAGCCTGCATAATTAATCATAAATAAACTTGAAAAAAGATGAAATAGAGGAATGGATATGCACAATAAGACTGTCAGTCTAAATAGAGAGCCACCCATAGTAATCATAGAGTACCTATCTCTCTGTCTCGAAACATTAAAAAAAAAGTCTACCCTCACAAATGTGGCATGTTGTAAAACATGACAGTGTATTCCACTCACTTGGAATTAGATTTGTGGGCTAATTTATAACTTATGTGCACCTTTTTCATTTTTTAAAAAGTTTTCTTTCAAAATACTTTTCATAAAATGTCTTCTACCTGTATTTTTCTGTTGTATTAATTTTTATTAGATATTTCCTTTATTTACATGTCAAATGTTATCCCATTTCCTGGTTTCCTCTTCAAAATCTCCTCATCCCCTCCCCCCTCCATCTGCTCACCAACCCAACCACTCCCTTGTCCTGGTCCTGGTATTTCCCTACACTGGGGCATAGAGCCTTCACAGGATCAAAGGGCCTCTCCTCCCACTGATGATCAACTAGGCCATCCTCTACTACACATGCAGCTAGAGCCATGAGTCCCACCATGTGTTTTCTTTGGTTGGTGGTTTATTCCCAGGGATCTGTGTGTGTGTGGGGGGGTTGGGGGATACTGGTTAGTTCATATTTTTGTTCCTCCTATGAGGCTGTGGACCCCTTCAGCTCCTTGGGTATTTTCTCTAGCTCCTTCATTGGGGACCCTGTGTCTCTCCAATGGATGGCTGTGAGGATCCACTTCTGTATTTGTTAGGCACTGGCATAGCCTCTAAGGAGACAGTTTTAATAAATCCTGTTGCATGCTTCCTTTCAGCCTTATACAATTTATTTTTCCAGAAACACACATCTTTTACAGTCTTAAGTACCACAACAGCTGAGTAGCTGCCTAAACTATAGGTTATTAGTACCAACCTCCTACAGATTAATCCAAGTTAGTGCTTTCTAATTTCTGTGTTTTTTTCTTGGATGTTCTTGACCTATTTGAGTACGCTCTGGGCTAAGTTGTCTTCACCCTTTTACAGGGTGTTTCTGCTTATCCCACTTGCATGTTTTTACTATTCCATGGTAGCCCCCTATCTCCCTCTTTCCTCCTTCTCCTTGTGGTACAAGGCCCAGGAACCCTAAGTAATAAAGACATCTCTCTTCCAAAGGTATTTGCTGCTGGCATTTTTATTTCCCATTCAGAACTAACATGGGGGAAAGTTCCCAGAAGCTATGTTGCAGACCCACACTTTCGAATCGATTTGTAGACCCAGTTAGCATTAGAGTACAAGCAGGTAGATTTTTCCTTTTTTCAAATCCTCTGAGATGCTTCCTACCTCCCATATCATCCAAATCCACAGCCTGTCTGATCATAGCTCCCTGTAAAGATGTCCTTCCTTTCTATGAGAAATCACATTCTCCTTTCCATTTGAACTATCACTGTTCATTGAGAATCATATAATTGTTGAGTCCAGGATCACTTGCTCACAGACTAGAGTGAATAAAATTAAATTTCTGAAGTTTTTTAGAATATTTGTATATCTATTTTCTGAAGTTTTTTAGAATATTTGTATATCTATTTTCTGAAGTTTTTTAGAATATTTGTATATAAATGTTTGAAAATTGAAGAGATTTGTAAATGATGAGTATGAAGACAAAATTTCTTTTGGTGCCCTACTTAAGCAGTTATAACCCAAGCTTACATATCCTTATTATCTGAATAAAATGTGCTTGTTAACAGCATCAAGAATTTTCAAAGTTGAGGAAAGGGCATAGAAAGACATATAGTCAGTAAGTCTAAGACAAAAACCTTGACTTCACATCCAATATTTCTAACATGTTCTCAAAGTTCATGATAGTTAAAACCCATTAAGGTGTGACATATTTCTAATGGTAACCTAAATAAACGCAAATGAATTTTCTTTGATTTCTTTTTTTGTTTGTTTGTTTTTGTTGTTTTGTAAGATTCTGTGCAGCTTCTTATAAATGAGATAGTATATTATAACACTCCTATATTCGTGGCCCTGAAGCAACTGGTCATGAACCAATGTGAATATGAACTCCTGATGTGAGAGTCTCATGTCACTTTTATCCACACTAAAGAAGTAGCACCTTATACTTTGGTTTCCAGTCAGCAAACAAAATCACAATCTAGGCACCAGAACAATGTTATTAAAATTAGTCAAGTCTTCTTATAGTTGATGCATATTTTCCTCTGAATAATCCCATCCTTTTACATATTTCTATGGAAAAGAAAATTTGAATGTCATGGAAGGTTAAACAGAAGTCCAAGATTTAGATCATAAGTGGACCATAATGTTATTTGCTCTAAGGCAACGAAGTGTGCTGGAAAATGTGCTTCCAGAGCATTTAAAAAAGGGCTGGTGAAAATGGTGAGAGACTCACCAAGTTCTATCCATTTTATACTGTCTTGTATTTAATAGAAACTGTAGAAAGTTCTGCGAATGCAGCTTCATGAAGGTAGTGAAGGAAGAGGTAGCCACCCGAAAGAATTTACGCAGTGTAAAAATCTACCCATAAAGCAGATATGTTGCAAGTGAAGTCAAACATTTCAGGTAATAAGACAGGAGACAGTCTTCTCTGCTGAGTTCCTCGTGTGTGGTGCAGGTGTAGCACAAACAGATACTGTAGTCCTCCAGCAGCCTTTGTGACATGGGCCCTGGGTAGCAATGAATTCATTTCTGTCTCTATGTAGAGAAGAAATCTGCCCCCTATAATTACCTATAATTACCATGTGTTCATGTGTCTGTGCAGTTTGATTGTCTATGTTTATTGGAATGATTTTCTTGCTTAGTCAATGCATGCATATATGGTTTTACTACATGAAATATATTCATGTTAATAGGTATTATTACTGCTAGTTGTAAACATGAATACATCTTTGATATATGTCTGAATGACAATCTGTGACCACATACTTAAGAGTCATCCTCCTCATTAATTTTTTTTTCAGATCAATCAGTTGCCTAACCTATCCACCTACCTCTTCTTTCTGATACCCCTCCTGTGTCCATCATCAGATTCAGGCCACGAGTAGGTGTCAGTCTCACCCTGTAAAATCTCTGTTTCTGATAGAATGCTACTCTGGACATGTAGAACTTTTATAATTCAACATTTCAGGGAAATTCACACTAAGTCAGCACACTACTATAAATAAAACTTCTTATGAATAGCTTCAACTGTTACTTCTTTGCTTGCTTCTTTCACCACACAGTCTATGTCCTTCTGTCTTAAACGTAGACTGACATACATATACTCTTAATATTTAGAAAAGATATGGTGCACAAAGCATGTGGAAGTTTGGCATCCATTGTAAATTTAAAAACATTAATAATTATTTCACAGAGTATACTCATACAAATTGAATACAACAACTTATGGTAAAAAGGGGAAGAACTCATGTGCCATAACCTGAAGACTCACAGGAATATTGGATATAAGTATAATCCCAGATGAATGCAGAAGGGGAGCTCAAACCCATGCTACTCTCTGGCTTGATGGAAGCAACGCTTTCATAGCTGAGCTGTCATAAATAATAAAGAGATTTTTTTATTAATATTGAAAAGATGGGTTATTTATGTAAGACTCTGTCTTCATTTTAAAAACCACACCTTCCAGTAGTATTCTGTTACTGTTCTGGCAATCACTGTGATCAAGAAGCTACACGGTGAGTTGTGCTTCTCAGTCCTAAGGGATACATCTACAAGAGGCTCCCATACTCGAAGCTCAGGAAACATTGTAGAAAAGGAGGCAAAAGACTGACAGAGCCAGAGGACCAAGAAATTTGTTGTGAGGTTGTGTCTCCTACTAACAATATAAGCAATATCTATAAATTGTTGATATCATGGCTACTAAAATGTGAGTTGAACGAGGAGGACACAAATGAACATGACAATCAGAATGAGGCCTCTCACCTGCAAAAAACACTATAGAGAAGCAGATAAAGCTGTCAGCAGAAGAGGCGCACCTCCTTATAGAAGAAGCCTACCAGGTTTGATATATCAGCCTTGAAAACCTACATAGTATTTACATTATATCGAGTCTATGAGACATATTTAGTAATGCATATGTATGTGTGTGTGTGCATGTATGTGTGTAAATACATATGTTCATAGAAAAATGTGTAAAAAGAGATCATGAATTTAAGAGAGAACTGGGACAATTTTTTTCAGGGAGTTGTAATCAGGAAAGTTAAGGGAAAAATGTTGTAATTAAAATTCAGGCTCAGAAACAAACAAAGGAAAAGAAAAAAAAAACAACAACAACAACAAAAAAACAAAACAAAGGAGAAGCTGTATGGCCACAATAGCATCTACAGCTAACTGTGAAAGGATAATGGAACAAGTTATGTACTGCCTAGAGCAGTATGATGCCTAAATCATCTCGACATGGAGGAAAATAGAACAAAGACACTCTACATAGACTATGATAGAAATCAAAATAAGGTGTAAGACATAGAACATTAGTTTTGTTTGTTGTTCAAAGAGACTCACATTCCCACAAAAAAATCTGTGGGATTTTACAGGTCTGCAATAAGCTGCTGACCTGATGATTTCTGCAGCTGTGCCTACCCTTTGCTGATTTGCATGTACCCAAAGCATAGCTTACTGACATGAGGATTTCTTCATAGTCAGGTCACACCCTTTGCTGGAGTCAGAATCACACTGATCACACACAGTCATGAGTGTGCTCACTCAGGTCCTGGCGTTGCTGCTGCTGTGGCTTACAGGTAATGAAGACAGCACTAGAATTTTATTGAGCTTCCTGTACACTGTGCTGCTTGTCTCTGTGAAAATTCTCTTGTGAATTAATCATGTGGGGATCTGTTTTCAATTTTTCAATTGTAGGTGCCAGATGTGACATCCAGATGACTCAGTCTCCAGCCTCCCTATCTGCATCTGTGGGAGAAACTGTCACCATCACATGTCGAGCAAGTGGGAATATTCACAATTATTTAGCATGGTATCAGCAGAAACAGGGAAAATCTCCTCAGCTCCTGGTCTATAATGCAAAAACCTTAGCAGATGGTGTGCCATCAAGGTTCAGTGGCAGTGGATCAGGAACACAATATTCTCTCAAGATCAACAGCCTGCAGCCTGAAGATTTTGGGAGTTATTACTGTCAACATTTTTGGAGTACTCCTCCCACAGTGATTCAAGCCATGACATAAACCATGCAGGGAAGCAGAAGTGAGAGTACATGCTGCCCCAAATGCTACTTATGATGTCTCCAGATGCTCAGCTACTATGAGTGTTTCTCTTTGCCAGGGCTTAAAGGTCAATGTGATGCTATATACTAGTCAGAGAAAATGTTCTATGTACTGAATCCCTGTTTTGTTTCCCTAGTCCTAGTATCAAAACAAGAGAATGGATTACATTACAGGTAATACAAAATTAAGGAAAAATAGCAAGTAGACATAAATGACTATGGTTAGCAGACTATTGTTAATGGCTGGGATTCATTTAACAACTTGTCCCACACACATACACACACACACACACACACACACACACACACACACACACACACACACACACACACATATCTTAAGTTATATTGCTAAGAATAAATTTATCTATTTAAATGATTAATATACTGAGGAAGAAATCTGGGGAAATAGTTTAGTGATTATAAACATTGGCTGTTTTTTCCAGGGGATGTGAATTCTAGTCCAAACACACACTTGATGCATAGCTTATGATAACTCCAATTCAAGGATTAAATTTCAGCCACTCTTCCTGCCTTTGAAGGAAGGATTTCCAACAAGTGTTGAGGAAAATAAGCAAACTACAAGGAGTTGATGAAGGAAGCTTATTTAAATTGACTTCTTAAACATGGATCAGATTCTGGTAGTTTGATCTCACTTACTGAATTCCCACCTAATTTAAACATAGTATCGTTTTGGGGGGGAAGTTTACTGATATAATAGTATCCATGGTACAAAAAAAAGAAAAGTGTAATTACATTAAAAATCAACCCATCTTTTTTTCTCTTTTCTTTTCTTTTCTTTTCTTTTCTTTTCTTTTCTTTTCTCCTTTTCTCTCTTTTTCTCTTTTTTTTCTTTTGCTTTTAATTTATAATCCACTGATGTGTAAAAATTTTGATTGGCTTTTCTTTCATAGATTGAGTATAAAAGTGAACCCTGACTTCTTTATTTTCACATTTTTTTAATATATTTTCTTTATTTACATTTCAAATGCTATCCCGAAAGTCCCCTATACCCTCCCCCTGCCCTGTTTCCCTACCCACCCACTCCCAATTCTTGGCCCTGGTGTTCCCATGTACTGAGGCATATAAACTTTGAAAGACCAAGGGGCCTCTCTTCCCAATGATGGCCAACTAGACCATCTTCTGCTACATATGAAGCTGGAGACACGAGCTCTGGGGCTACTAGTTAGTTCATATTGTTGTTCCAGTTATAGGATTGCAGACCCCTTCAGCTCCTACGATACTTTCTCTAGCTCCTCCATTGGGGGTACTGTGTTCCACCCAATAGATGACTGTGAGCATCCACTTCTGTATTTGCCAGGCACTGGCATAGCCTCAGGAAGTTGCTGAGATTCATTCAGTGTGAAAGAAGAAATGTCAGGGTGGTAAGGCAGGAGTGGGTGGATGGCTGGGTGGGTGAGGACCCTCAAAGAAGTAGGGTGAAGTTCAGGAGGAGAACCCAGGAAAAGAGATAGCATTTAAAATTTAAATATATTAAATATCCAATAAAAACAAAATAAACTCCTAAACCTGATAAACAGCTTCAGCGTAGTAGCTGGATAAAACATTAACTCAAGCAAATTAGTGGCCTTTCTCTACACGAAGGGTAGACAGACTGAGAAAGAAATTAGGTAAACAACACCCATCACAATAGTCACAAATAATATACAATACCTTGGTGTGACTCTAACTAAGGAAGTGAAAGATCTGTATAATAAGAACTTCAAGTCTCTGAAGAAAGAAATCAACGAAGATCTCAGAAGATGGCAAGATCTCCCATGCTCAAGGATTGGCAGGATTAATATAGTAAAAATGGCTATCTTGCCAAAAGAAATCTACAGATTCAAAGAAATCCCATCAAAATTCTAACTCATTTATTCACTGAGTTAGAAAGGGCAATTTGTAAATTCATCTGGAATAACAAAAAATCTAGGATAGCAAAAACTGTTCTCAAAAATAAAAGAACCTCTGGTGGAATCATCATGCCTGACCTCAAGCTGAACTACAGAGCAATTGTGATAAAAAACAAACAAACAAATAAAAAACCCACAAAAACCAAGAAAACCTCATGGTATTGTTACAGAACAAACAGGTAGATAAATGGACTAGAATTGAAGACCAAGATATGAACCCACACACCTATGGTCACTTGATCTTTGACAAGGGAGCTAAAACCTTACAGTGGAAAAAAAAGACAGCATTTTCAACAAATGGTGCTGGTACAACTGGCAGTTATCATGTAGAATAATGTGAACTGATCCATTCTTATCTCCTTGTACTGAGGTCAAGTCTAAGTGGATCAAGGAACTCCACATAAAACCAGAGATACAGAAATTTATAGAGGAGAAAGTGGGAAAAAAGCCTTGAAGACCTAGGCACAGAGGAAAATTCCTCAACAGAAGAGAAATGGCTTGTGCTGTAAGATTAAGAACCTACAAATGGGACCTCATAAAATTTCAAAGCTTCTATAAGGCAAAAGATACTGTCAATAAGACAAAAAGGCTACCAACAGATTGGGAAAGGATTTTTACCAATTCTAAATCTGATAAGGGACTAATATCATCTGCAAATAGTGATATTTTGACTTCTTCTTTTCCAATTTGTATTCCCTTGATCTCCTTTTGCTTTCAAATTGCTCTGGCTAGGACTTCAAGTACTATACTAAATAGGTAGAAAGAAAGTGGGCAGCCTTGTCTAGTGCCTGACTTTTAGTGGGATTGCTTCAAGTTTCTCTCCATTTAGTTTGATGTTGGCTACTGGTTTGCTGTATATTGCTTTTATTATGTTTAGGCATGGGGTTTGAATTCCTAATCTCTCCATGACTTTTATCATGAATGGATGTTGGGTTTTTTCAAATGCTTTCTCAGCACCTATCGAGCTGATCGTGTGATTTTTGTCTTTGTATTTGTTTATATAGTGGATTATGTTGATGGATTTCCGTATAATAAACCATCCCTGCATCCTTAGGATGATGCCTACTTGGTCATGATGGATGTTTGTTTTGATGTGTTCTTGGATTCCATTTGCAAGGATTTTGTTGAGTATATTTGCATCAATATTTATAAGAAAAATTAGTCTGAAGTTCTCTTTCTTTGTTGGATCTTTTTGTGGTTTAGGTATCAGAGTAATTGTGGCTTTATAGAATGAATTGGGTAGAGTACCTTCTGTTTCTATTTTGTGGAATAGTTTGAGGAGAGTTGGAATTAGTTCTTCTTTGAAGGTCCTATAGAACTCTGCACTAAACCCATCCGGTCCTGTCCTGAGCTTTTTTTTTTTTTTTTTTTTTTTTTTTTTTTTTTCCGTTGGGAGAATATTGATGACTGCTTATATTCCTTTAGGGGAAATGGGACTGTTTAGATTGTTAATCTGATCCTGATTTAACTACCTGGTATCTGTCTAGGAAATTGTCTATTTCATCCAGGTTTTCCAGTTTTGTTGAGTAGTAGGACCTAATGATGTTTTGGGTTTCCTTGGGTTCTGTTTTTGTCTCTTTTTTCATTTCTGATTTGTTAATTAGGATACTGTCTCTGTGCCCTCTAGTTGGTCTATCTAAGGGTTTATCTATCTTGTTGATTTTCTCAAAGAACTAGCTCCTGGTTTGGTTGATTCTTTGAATTGTTCTTTTTGTTTCCACTTGGTTGATTTCAGCCCTAAGTTTGATTATTTCCTGCCATCTACTCCTCTTGGGTGAATTTGCTTCCTTTTGTGCTAGAGTTTCTAGGTGTGCTGTCAGGCTGCTAGTGTATGCTCTCTCTAGTTTCTTTTGGAGGCACTCAGGGCTATGAGTTTTCCTCTTAGGACTGCTTTCATTTTGTTCCATAAGTTTAGGTATGTTCTGGCTTCATTTTCATTAAACTCTAAAAAGACTTTAATTTCTTTCTTTATTTCTTCTTTGACCAAGATATCATTGAGTAGACTGTTGTTCAGTTTCCATGTGAATGTTGGCGTTTTATTACTTATGCTGTCATTGAAGATCAGCCTTAGTCCTTGGTGATCTGATAGGATGCATGGGAAAATTTCTATATTTTTGTATCTGTTGATGCCTGCTTTCCTAAAGTTCCTTTAATGAATGTGGCTGCCCTTGCATTTGGAGCATAGATATTCAGAATTGAGAGTTCATCTTGGTAGATTTTACCTTTGATGAGTAGAAGTGCCCCTCCTTGTCTTATTTGATAACATTGGGTTGGAAGTCAATTTTACTCAATACTAAAATGGCTACTCCAGCTTCTTTCTTTGAACCATTTGCATCGGAAAAAAATTGTTTTCCAGCCGTTTATTCTGAGGTAGTGCCTGCCTTTTTCCCTGAGGTGCATTTCCTGTAAGCAGCAGAATGTTGTGTACTGATGTATAGTCATTCAGTTAGTCTATGTCTTTTTATTGGGGAATTGAGTCCATTGACGTTAAGAGATATTAAAGAAAGGTGATTGTTGCTTCCTGTTATTTTTGTTGTTAAAGTTGAAATTCTGTTCTTTTAGCTGTCCTTTTTTAGGTTTGTTGAAGGATTACTTTCTTCCTTTTTCTAGTATGTCGTTTCCATCCTGGTGTTGGTGTTTTCCCTGTATTATCCTTTGATGGGATGGATTCGCTGAAAGATATTATATGAATTTTGGTTTCTCCATCTATGTTACTTGAGTGTTTTGTTGGGTATAGTAGTCAGGGCTGGAATTTGTGTTCTCTTAGTGTCTGTATAACATCTGTGCAGTATCTTCTGGCTTTCATAGTGTCTGGTGAGAAGTCTAGTGTAATTCTAATAGGCCCAACTTTATATGTTACTTGACCCTTTTCCCTTATTGCTTTTAATATTCTGTCTTTATTTAGTGCATTTGTTGTTCTGGTTATTATTTGTTGGGAGGAATTTGTTTTCTGGTCCAGTCTATTTGGAGCTCTGTAGGCTTCTTATATGTTCATGGGAATCTCTTTCTTTAGGTTTGGAAAGTTTTCTTCTATAATTTTGTTGAAAATATTTGCTGGCCCTTTAAGTTGAAAATCTTTATTCTTATTTACTCCTATTATCCATAGGTTTGATCTTCTCATTTTGTCCTGGATTTCCTGGATGTTTTGAGTTAGGATCTTTTTGCATTTTGCATTTTCTTTGATTGTTGTGTCCATGTTTCTATGGAATCTTCCACATCTGAGATTCTCTCTTCCATCTCTTGTATTCTGTTGCTGATGGTTGCATCTATGGTTCCTGATGTCTTTCCTATGGTTTCTATCTCCAGACTTGTCTCCCTTTATGTTTTCTTTATTGTTTCTACTTCCCTTTTTAGATCTTGGATGGTTTTGTTCAATCCATCACCTTTGTGGGTGTGTTTTCCTGTAAATCTTTAAGGGACTCTTGTGTTTCCTCTTTAAGGACTTCCACCTATTTAGCAATGTTTACCTGTAATTATTTAAGGGATTTTTGTGCTTTCTCTTTAATGCCTTCTAATTGTTTATCCATGTTCTCCTATATTTCTTTATGTGCGTTATTAATTTCATTCTTAAAATTCTCTACCAGCATCATGAGATAAGATTTTAAATCTGAATCTTGCTTTTTGGGTGTGTTGGAGGTATCCAGGACTCGCTGAGGTGGGAATTCTGGGTTCTGATGATGGTGAGAGGTCTTGGTTTCTGTTAGTAAGATTCTTACATTTGCCTTTTTCCATTTGGTAATCTCTGGTGTTATTTGTTATAGTTGTCTCTGGGTGGACCTTGTTCCTCCTGTGATTTTTGTTAGCCTCTGTCAGCACTACTGGGAGTCCAACTCTCTGCTGAGTCTCAGTGGTCAGAGTAGTCTCTGCAGACAAGCTCTCCTCTTGCAAGAAAGGTGCACAGAGTTCTGGCTCTCAGATCTGCCTCCTGACTGAAGATGATGGCCCAAAATGTTATCTGTACCTGTAACTATGATGCTTCTGCAGTCTTCGTGCTTTCCTCTGAAGACTGATCTCTGAGGGACCCTGAATACAAGATGATTCTCTCACCTGCTCAGGTTGTCAGAGCCTTCCCAGGTGACCACATCTCCTCTGGCAGGGAACGTGTGTGGATGTCTGGAGCTCAGTTTTAGCTGAGTTGAAGATGAAAACCTGAAAAGGGGCCTGTCCCAGAAGCTATGTTGCTTCTATAGTCTGTGAACTCTCTTGTGCAGACTGGTCCCTGAGGGACTTGTGATACAAGATCGAATAATAGTTTTTAATAACTGAGTATTACTTCATTTTGTAAATGTTTCACATTTTCTGAATCCATTCTTCAATTGAGGGACATCTGGGTTGTTCCAGCTTCTGGCTATTGTAAATAAGGCCTCTATAAACAGTGGAGAATGTGTCTTTGTTATATGTTGGCACTTCCTTGGGGTATAGGCCCAGGAGTGGTATAGCTGGATCATCAGGTAGAACTATTTCCAATTTTCTCAGGAACTGCCAGATTGATTTCGAAAGTGGTTTTACCAGCTTGCAGTCACATCAGCAATTGAGCAGTGTTCTTTTGTTACCACAGCATTGCCAGCTTCTGCTGTCACCTGTGATTTTTATCTTAGCCATTCTGATTGGTGTGAGGTGGAATGTTAGGGTTATTTGGATTTGCATTTCCCTGATGCCTAACACGTTAAATATTTCTTTAAGTGCTTCTCAGCCATTTGAGATTCTTCAGTTGAGAATTCTTTAGAAAATATCATCCTGAGTGAGGTAATCCAAACACATAATAACATGCATGGAATGTATTCACTGATAAGTGAATTTTAGCTCAAAAGCTCAGAAAACCCATGATAAAAACCCATAAAAGATATGGTGCTTAAGAAGAAGGAAGACCAAAGTGTAGTTGCTTCAATCCTACATAGAACAGGAAACAAATCACAGGAGGTAGAGGGAGGGAGGATCATGGGTGGGAGAGAGGAGGTGGAGGGAAAAGGGCGAATAGGATCAGGCAGTGGAAAGGAGAGAAAATATGTACAGAGAGTCTAGAAATCAATTAGAAACATGAGATTGGGGATGGAGAATTGGGGTTAGGCACTAAAAAGTTCCAGATCCCAAGGAAGTGAAAGGTTCCCAAGACTAAACAGTGATGACTTTAGCCTTAATACCCAACAAATGGAAGATAGAAACTACCATGGAAAACAGGGGATCTGGTATGGGTTCCTCAGTGGCCCCTATTCTCTGAAAAACTGGAAGCTGTGACTCAACTGGTAAAGGAACAATTAAAACTAGGCCATATTGAACCATCTGCCTCACCTTGGAATATACCTTTGTGTCCAAGGGAAAGGCCCAGATTTGCCTTTACTATCCCCTCTATTAATCGCATGGAACCTCATAAGAGGTATCAATGGAAGGTCTTACCACAGGGAATGTCCAATAGTCCTATAATGTGCCAAATTTATGTGCAAGAAGCTCTTTTGCCAGTGAGGGAACAATTCCCCTCTTTAATTTTGCTCCATTACATGGATGACATCCTCCTGTGCCATAAAAACCTTACCATGCTACAAAAGGCATATCCTTTTCTACTTAAAACTTGAAGTCAGTGGGGTTTACAGATAGCCACAGAAAAAGACCAAATTTCTGATACAGGACAATTTTTGGGCTCTGAGGTGTTCTCAAATAAGATTGTGCCCCAAAAGTTAGAGATAAGAAGAGATCACCTCCATACCTTAAATGATTTTCAGAAGCCGTTGAGAGATATTAATTGGCTCAGACCGTTTTTGAAGATTCCTTCTGCTGAGTTAAGGCCTTTGTTTGATATTTTAGAAGGAGATTCTCAT
This sequence comes from Mus musculus, assembly GCF_000001635.26. Lineage (NCBI taxonomy): Eukaryota > Metazoa > Chordata > Mammalia > Rodentia > Muridae > Mus > Mus musculus. The sequence continues at coordinate 69,850,630 of NC_000072.6, read as the reverse complement.
ATCTCCTCCCCTAGGGCTCTTACTCTAGCTGCTAACCAGGCCTTAGAAAAGGTGGAAAATGCCTTACAGAATGCACAATTACAACATATTGAGGATTCACAGCCTTTTAGTTTGTGTGTCTTTAAGACAGCACAATTGCCAACCGCACAGCTTGCCCTTAAATGCCTAAAAGCAGCAATCACCCATTTTGGACGAAGTCCCTATCTTTTAATTATACCTTATACCACTGCACAGGTTCAAACCTTGGCAACCACATCTAATGATTGGGCAGTTTTAGTTACCTCCTTTTCAGGACCAATATATAACCATTATCCAAAACATCCAATTTTACAGTTTGGCCAAAATCAATCTGTTGTGTTTCCACAAATAACAGTAAGAAACACACTTAAAAATGGGGTTGTGGTATATACTGATGGATCAAAAACTGGCATAGGTGCCTATGTGGTTAATGCAGTAAATCTTTTAGAAGTGGCTGGAGTGATTAAGCCTTCCAGTAAAGTTGCCAATATTTTTCAGCAGATACAATTAGTTTTGTTATCTAGAAGATTTCCTGTTTATATTGCTCATGTTAGAGCCCATTCAGACCTACCTGGCCCCATGGCTCTGGGAAATAATTTGGCAGATAAGGCCACTAAAGTGGTGGCTGCTGCCCTATCATCCCCAGTAGAGGCTGCAAGAAATTTTCATAACAATTTTCATGTGACGTCTGAAACATTACGCCGTCATTTCTCCTTGACCAGAAAAGAAGCCCGTGACATTGTTACTCAATGTCAAAGCTGCTGTGAGTTCTTGCCAGTTCCTCATGTGGGAATTAACCCACATGTTATTCGACCTCTACAGGTCTGGCAAATAGATGTTACACATGTTTCTTCCTTTGGAAAACTTCAATATCTCCATGTGTCCATTGACACATGCTCTGGCATCATGTTTGCCTCTCCTTTAACAGGAGAAAAGGCCTCACATGTGATTCAACATTGCCTTGAGGCATGGAGTGCTTGGGGGAAACCCAAACTCCTTAAGACTGATAATGGACCAGCTTATACATCTCAAAAATTCCAGCAGTTTTGCCCTCAGATGGATGTGACCCACCTGACTGGACTTCCATACAACCCTCAAGGACAGGGTATTGTTGAGCATGCACATCGCACCCTCAAATCATATCTAATAAAACAGAAAGGGGGAGTCGAGGAGGCTCTACCCTGAGTACCAAGAGTGTCTGTGTCTATGGCACTCTTTACACTCAATTTTTTAAATCTTGATGCTCATGGCCATACTGCGGCTGAACATCATTGTTCAGAGCCAGATAGGCTCAAAGAGATGGTTAAATGGAAAGATGTTTTAAGTAACAAATGGAAAGGACCGGATCCTATTTTAATAAGATCCAGGGGAGCTGTTTGTGTTTTTCCACAGAATGAAGACAACCCATTTTGGATACCAGAAAGACTCACCCCAAAAATCCAGATTGACCAAGGAAATACTGATGTCCCTCGTCTTGGTGATGTCCAGGGCGACAACAACAAAGGGAGAGCAGCATTGGGAGATACAGAATTGGACAGCTAAATTTGAACAGACCCTTCAAAAATTGAGACTTGCCATCATTCAGGTCAACTTGGACCTGTCCCTGACCAAAGGATTATCTCCTCAAACATTTTCCTTCTTTAAAGAATGGGTGGGGGTGAGATTATTTGGAGCTACACTTTGCTGTGGATTAGTGTTGCTTCTCTGGTTGGTCTGTAAGCTTAAGGCCCAAACTAGGAGAGACAAGGTGGTTATTGCCCAGGTGCTTGCAGCACTAGAACATGGTGCTTCCCTTGATATATGGTTATCTATGCTTAAGCAATAGGTCGCTGGCCGCTCAGCTCTTGCTTCCCACGAGACTGGTCTCATTGCACGGGATAGAGTGAGTGTGCTTCAGCAGCCCAAGAGAGTTGCACGGCTAAGCATTGCAGTAGAAGGGCTCTGCGGCATATATGAGCCTATTCTAGGGAGACATGTCATCTTTCAAGAAGGTTGAGTGTCCAAGTGACCTTCCCCCAGGAAAAAACGACACGGGGCCAGACCAGGACCCCTCGGGGTGATGAGCCTGGGAGGAGGTTTTGTGTATGGCTCCTTTACCTGCACACTGGGGATTTGACCTCTATCTCCACTCTCATTAGAATGGGTGGCCTATTGCTCTTAAATAAAAGAAAAGGGGGATATGTGAGGAGCTGCCCTCACATTCGCCATTACAAGATGGCGCCGACATCCTGTGTTCTAAGTAGTAAACAAATAATCTGCACATGTGCCGGGTAGTTTTCCACTCCGTGTGCTCTGCCTTCCCCGTGACGACAACTCGGTCGATGGGCTGCAGCCAATCAGGGAGCGACACATCTGAGGCGGAGGACAATCCTCCATAAAAGGGATGGGGTTTTGCCATTCCTCTCTTCTCCTCTTGCTCCTGAAGAAGTAAGCAATAAAGCTTTTGCCACAGAAGATTCCTGTTGTCCTGAGCATGTTCTTGCTGGTGGGGACAAAAGCTCGGGATACTTAACAACATACCTGAAAGCTCTGAGAAAAAAGAGTACCTAATCTGAGAGTAGAAGACAAGAAGTAAGCAAAATAGGGTGTGAAGTCAACAAAATACAACAAAGAAACAACATAAAATGTAAATGAGCAATGAAATGAAGTATTGTTTTTTGAAAAACTACAATAAGACTGATAAATTCTTAGCCAAATAACGTAAAAGATGGATAGTACTAGGAGAAAAGTTTGTGCATTGTGTATTCAGATTCTGATTGCTATGCTCAGAGATCAGTTCGTAGTCCAGATTTTCCAGATGTTAACGCTATCAAGTATCTCATATCAAAATGTTGTGTAAAAATTATTTTCCATCACCTCTGATTGGTTAATAAAGGGCTCATCAGCCAATATCTAGGCAGGAGAGGAAGAGGAAGTACTTCCAACCCAAAAGAGAGTGTCTTTGGTGGAAAGAGGGAAAAGGAGAGGTTGCCATGGAGATGTTTCCATGAGTATATGAATGAAGATGGAGGCCAGAGAAAGACCAAGATGGCAGGTAATGGGACACATGCCTGGAAAACCGACTGGGAAGTAAGTAATGCCAGCATAGTCTTTACTATGTGGTTGTGTAGCAGATAATTTTAAAAGGACATTTACATTTTTGAAAAAGTAAAGTTAGAGCATAAACCACCTAATGAAGCTGAAATGTGAGGTTGAGTTGCCCAGGTGTTCCTTTTGGTGTCTCCATTTTACTTAGAGTTTTTCTCAGATAAAGGTGTAATATAAGCCTTAAATTTATAAAAATATTTGTGGTATGGGAACATGGGAATCTGTTCTGCTGCTGAACTTTAGTTACTCTTCCTTAGCACCAGAATTACAGATCTGACAGTAGCTCTATTGGTTTGATTGACAGTCATCTTCTCTGTGTGACACAACTCAGAACCAAAGATAGCATGACCTGGGTAGGAAAAGACCTGGTGAAACCACTTGAAACCACTTGAAACCACTTCATTTATACCACTTCATTTGGTAAAGTAGTCTGTAATGAAAATGGACACAGATGTCTGCATAGTCAGTAGAAAAAAGAAGAATGCTGCAATATACAGGGAAAGTTTATAGCTGCAATAAGGAATAATGTTAAGTCAAAATTGTCCAGATTTAAGAAAAGTGTAGAATTTAAACTGAAGAATAAATGTCTTCTAGTAGGTGAATCTTAGTAAATATTGTACTTGTAAATACAGTTAAAGTTATTTAATGTTTGAAAATTTGAGTATTTGCGCGCGCGCGTGTGTGTGTGTGTATTAGGGGAAGATTCAAGATAAGTGTTTACCTGAAAGGTTTTGGTAGAGAGTGTTAAATAATGATGAAATAAATGAATATGATTATTACAGCACTAATAAAATATTATAATTAAATTTGTAAAAAATCCTGAGAATAAAAGGTTCAAGGCCTTTTATATTATTGTTTTCACATCTATCCATTTTCCTGGAAGTTCTATAATTTTATAGTTCCTTTGCAATGGAATAAATTTCTGTGGTGTAAATATGATATATTTACTTTAGTTACATGTGTTTATATATGCCAGTTCCACATATTAACTCTCATGAAGAAGAGAACAATAAGCATAGATGTGCAAATATTTTACTGGTAAGGTATAGAGATCTTCTAGTTCATGTACAAAAATGCTGTGACTGGTTATACTTTTAATGTTTTGAGAAATGTTTTCATTTATCTCCAAATCAACTATACTTCATTGCTTTCCAACCTTCAGTGAGTAAGAGCTCTTCTTTTCCTAAATCTACATCATCCTGTATGGTAATTCTTGATAGTAATCATTTTAATTTGCATTTCTCTGATAACAATGAATGATGAACAAATTAAACCCCTTATTTGCGATTAGTCACATATAATATGTATTTTTAAATTTTACTTTATTTATGGGCATACATGTATGTCAGTGTGAATACATGTCATGCATGTTAAGGTGTCCACAAAAGCCTGAAAACTGTGTTAAATCCTAGCTCCTGAAGCAAGAGCTACAGTTGATTATGAATTCTCTTACATGTAGAGTCTTTGGAAGAGGAGCAAGAGTTCTTGACGACTGAGCCATTTCTTTAGACTTTGCTCATAGCAACTGTTGTCCAAAGTTACAGAGCTGTTATAAGAAGTGATATTCCTATGATTGGTTTTATTCTTTCATGCACAGAAACTTATAATTTGCACAATATGCTGCAGTAACATTTTGTAATAAAGGGTTCTCTGAGAAATATTTAGACTATTTATCATGAACTAAGGCATATGAAGCTCAAGAAAAAAGGAGGACAGGGAAGCAGGTACCTTAACTTCAGATCTTCATTTCTCTCTCTTATCCTCCAAAGCCAATCTTCCAGTCTTGACGCTATTGCTGTTGCAGACCACAAGCTGAAGTATTCACTTCTTCTCTACCTCCTTCACCAGACATTCACACATATCTTTTCCTATGCCACCCTATCCCAATCATCCTGAGATCCCAGGCCCAGTGCCAGTAGATTTCATGGGAATCTTCCTGCAGTGCTTGCCAGGGAAGCAATTAGTTCACTGAAGCAGCTTGACTTCAATCTTCACACTTTCCTCTCACCAACACATAAAATCCTGCAGTCGTATTCTCAGTTCTGTATCTCATGGGCTGTTTTGGCCCTTCCATATTCTCTGCTCCTATTCCCAGGCCTCTAAATAGATTCAGGTTGGTCACACTTCATTCTTCCCTCCCATGGACACCTTTACCTCTACCTCCTCAGCCAATCCCCATTCTACTTTTCAGCACCAAATAACTAGTAAGACTTTCTTGATGGAAGACCTTGTGGCCACATCAATTAGGATCTCAAAGGAATTTTACACCACAAATCACAACTACCATCCTCTAATTCCTACCAGGAAAAAAAAAACCCTGAAACCAATGGGAAAAAACATACACTGAGGAAAGAAAAGAACAGAAATCAGCACCTAGAATTACAATTTCCCCAATTGCAGATACATAGATACTAGTGTAAAAACACAATCATTAACAACAAGGACAACATGTCTCCAATAGAACTGAGCAATCCTACCACAGGAGGCCCTTAGTATTGCAATGTAAAAGAAGAACAAGATAAAAACCCTAAAATAATCCCTATAAATATGAAAGAGGTTTTGAAAGAGAAAATAAATAATCCCTTAAATAAATATATGAATACAAAAATAAAGAGTGCAAGGAAATGAATAAAACAATTCAAGACCTGAAAGAAATAATATAATCAATGAAGAAGTCTCAACCAGGTGCAATTCTAGAAATGGAAAATTTAGCAAGTTGAATCTCAGAGACAAGTCTCACCAACAATATATAAGGTGTCAGACAAAATTCCCAGGTCCTTAAGGAATAATAGAAGAAATTGATACCTCCGTCAAAGAAGTTATAAATCTAAAAAGTGCACAAAATATTCATGAAGACTGGACAGTGTAAAAAGACCAAATTTGCGATGAATAGAAATAGAGGAAGGACAAGAAAATCAGGTCAATGATACAGTCCATATTTTCAACCAAATTGATAAAAAAAAAGTGCCTTCCCAAACCAAAAGATGATGGTACATATGAAGATAGAGGAAGCAGATGTAGCACAAAGTACATTCGATGAGTAAAGAAGTCATAAATAATTAAATTAGATAGGTAATGGCACAGCATACTCATAAAAAGAAAAATCCATCAAGAAATGCTGTGGCTTTCCTTCTTGAACTTCCTGTGGTCTGTGAACTGTATCTTGGTTATTTCGTATTTCTGGGCTAATATCCACTTATCAGTGAGTACATACCATGTATATTCTTTTGTGATTGGGTTACCTCACTCAGGATGATATTTTCTACTTCCATCCATTTGCCTAAGAACTTCCTGAGTTCATCATTTTTAATAGCTGAGTAGTACTCCATTGTGTAAGTGTACCATATTTTCTGTATCAGTTCCTCTGTTGAAGGACATATGGTTTCTTTTCAGCTTCTGGATATTATAAATAAGGCTGCTATGAACATAATGGAGCATGTGTCCTTACTATATATTGGAACATCTATTGGGTATATACCCAGGAGTGGCAGAGCTGGATTCTCAGGTTGTACAATGTCCGATTTTCTGAGGAGCTGCCAAACTGATTTTCAGAGTGGTTGTACCAGCTTTCAATCCCACCAATACTGGAGGAGTGTTCCTCTTTCTCCACATCCTCGCCAGCATCTGCTGTCACCTGAGTTTCTAAACTTAGCCATTCTGACTTGTGTGAGGAGCAATCTCTGGGTTGTTTTGATTTGAATTCCTGATGATTAAGAATGTTGAACAATTTTTTAGGTGCTTCTCAGCCATCCAATATTCCTTGGTTGAGGATTTGTTGTTTAGACTTGTACCCTCCCCCCCCCCCTTTTTAAATAGGTTTATTTGATTTTCTGGAGTCTAACTTCTTGAGTTCTTTGTATATATTGGATATTAAGCCTCTATAGGATATAGGGCTGGTAAAGATCTTTCCCCAATCTGTTGCTTGCTGGTTTGTCCTAATGAGAGTGTTCTTTGACTTACAAATCTTTGCAGTTTTATGAGGTCCTATTATTGAACATAGAGTATAAGCTACTGATGTTCTGTTCAGGAAATTTTTTCCCTGTTTCCATATCCTCAAGGGTCTTCCCCACCCTCTTTCTATTAGTTTTAGTCTATCTTGTTTTATGTGGAGGTCTTTGCTTCACTCAGACTTGAGCTTTGTACAAAGAGTTAAGAATGAATCCATTTGCATTCTTCTACATGCTAATCATCAGTTGAATCATCACCTTTTGTTGAAAATGCTGTCTTTTTCCCACTGGATGGTTTTTGCTCCTTTGTCAAAGATCAAGTGGCCATAGGTGTGTGGGTCACTTATGGGCCTTCAATTCTATTCCATTCATCTACCTGTCTGTCACTGTACCAATACCAGTTTTGTTTTTGTTTTTATTTTTGTATTTGTTTTATCACAATTGTTCTGTAATAGAGCTTAATGTTAGGGATGGTGATTCCCCAAGAAGTACTTTTATTGTTCAGAATAGTTTTTGCTATGCTGAGTTATTTGCTATTCCAAATGAATTTGAAAATTGCTCTTTCTATCTCTATGAAGAATAGATTTGAAATTTTGATGGGGTTTGAATTGAATCTGTAGATTGTTTTTATCACAATGGACAGTTTTACTACATTAGTCATACTAATCCATGAGCATGGGGGACTTTTCCAACTTTTGAGATCTTCTTTGATTTCTTTCTTCAGAGACTTGAAGTTCTTGTCATACAGATCTTTCACTTGCTTAGTTAGAGTCACACCAAGATATTTTATATTATTTGTGGCTCTCATGAAAGGTGTTGTTTCCATAATTTCTTTCTCAGCCTATCTATCCTTTGTGTAGAGGAAGAACACTGATTTTTTGAGTTAATATTATATTCAACCAGTTTGAAGAAGTGGTTTACCAGGTTTAGGAATTCTCTGGTGGAATTTTGAAGTCACTTAAGTATATGATCATATCATCTGCACATAGTGACATTTTGACTTCTTCCTTTCCAATTTGTTTCTCTTTGACCTCCCTTAGTTGTCTAATTGTTTTTGCTAGGACTTTTAGTACTATATTGTACAGGTACGAAGAGAGTGGATAGCCTCATCTTGTTCTTGATCTCAGTGGGATTGCTTCAAGGTTCTCTCCATTTAGTTTGATCCTGGATATTTTGTTTAATTCCTTCACCTATTTCTTTGTGTTTTCTTGTAATTGTTTAAGGTTGTGTGTGTGTGTATTTGTGTTTGTGTGTGTGTGTTCTCATTAAGGTTTTCAACCTATATATCTGTGTTCTCCTGTATTTATCTAAGGGAGTTACTAATGTCCTTCTTAATATCTTTTATCAGAACCATGCATTGTTCTGATAAATTTTTAAATTGCTATCTTGCTTTTCTGGTGTGTTGGGGTATGAAGGAATTGCTGTTGTGGGAGAACTGTGTTTTGATGATACCATGTAACCTTGGTTCCTGTTGGTAAGTTTGATGAATTTTTCTTTTGCCATCTGGTTATCTCTGGTGTCATTTGTCCTTGCTCTCTCTGGCTTGAGCTTGTCCCTCCTGTGGCCCTATAAGCCTGTTTCAGCACTCCTGGGAAACTGGCTCTCCCCTGTAACTAGAGGGCTGCAGAACAGTCTCAGCTTCTGGGTTCAGATGGTGACTGGAAGAACCCTGTCCTAGCTGCTACACTGCTCCTGTGCCCTGTGCTCTCTTGGTTGGTTATGCTTTAGGCACTCACTGCACAGAAAAAAAAATTTTTTTTGTTAAAAAACTGATGCCAAGTCACAGTTGGCATATCCTCTCCCAGTAGGAACACACATGGCATCCAAATTAGGAAACAGCATTTAATCAGGCAACAGAGTCAGAGAGATGGGGAGGAGAGGAGGAGATGTTGTAAAGTTCATGTTTACAACTTTAAAGACACCATTTTCATTTATGTTACATCCACATCTTCGAGGGAATTTGACTTTAATGCAAAATCTTCATACTCATGGTAATTGAGAGTTACAACAATCTTTCCCTTTCCTAATTTTCTGTTTGTCTCTCAATATTAATAAACAGATTCCTATGTTGTCTACATAGGCAAAAATATAACGATCAGTGGAATCCTGTAGAATTGCTAAAGGTTTATGGAAGGACATGCTCTATTAGCATTTTCTCAGAGGGAAGAACACAGCCTGAGGAAGAATAGAGTCAAACTTTCTGTACAAAAATGTAGCCTATAGTGGTATCACAGCCTAGTTTCTGGAGCTTTTCTGCATTCTATATTCATCAAGCCTCAAAATTGTTATGATTATGAAGCAGGTAAGGATAGAGAATAGGTGAGTAAGTTGGCACTCCACTTGCCCTGGGGCTTGTACACAAAGCAAACTCATGCACAGGCATGCACACACAAGAGTGCATACACACACACACACACACACACACACACACACACACACACACACACATACATACACATATACACGCACCTAGGAATACATTAGCAACCTATAACTCTCAAATGAATAGAGTTGCTAGTTTCTATTCTGTCAGCAACAGATAGATCTCCTCAGAATCCCATGGCAGCACCTTATTGCTAATCAAACACATTTGGTAACACATTTTGAAAACCAGATCAGTAGGTAGAAAGAGCCTACAGTGATTTTGAATACATATACAATGATAAATTTTATCCTCTAAGTTAACTCTAATAGTTCCCAATTTACCATCTCCAAATAATGTATAATTTGACTTGTATAAGCTTGAACAAATATGATTTATGGTACTGGTGTCAGTCTCACACTGTAAAATCCTTACCTCCTATGGAATCATGGTCTGCACATGTCAAACTTTTACCATTCAACCATTCATGGAAACTTGCACTAAGTCTGGAAAGTACTGTGGCTATAACTCCTCATGTACAGCTTCTACTTTTACTTCCTTACATGCTTTTCCCAATACACAGCCTGAATCCTTCTGTCCTAAATTTAGATTAACATATATGTCCTCTTAATACTCAGAAAAGTTAAGGTGTCCATAGTATATGCAGTTTGGGGATCCATTTTACATTTAAGGACATGAATAATTATTTCTAAGAGAATAGTCATATACATTAACTATGATAACTTGTGGAAAAAGCGAGAAGTCAGGTGCCATAATTTGAAGACTCAGAGGACACTGGTTATAGCTATAATCACAGATGAATCTAGGAGGGGAGTTCATATGCATAGAAAGAACAGAGAAAACCCATGTCATTTTTTCTGGCTTGATGGAAACAATTCATGTGTAGCTGAGCTGTCATAAGAAAGTAAAGTGAATACATATTGTTAGAGTTCCTTTGTGATTGGGTTACTTCACTCTGGATGATACCCTCCAGGTCCATCCATTTGCCTAGGAATTTCATCAATTCATTTTTTTAATAGCTGAGTAGTATTCCATTGTGTAAATGTACCACATTTTCTGTATCCATTCCTCTGTTGAGGGGTATCTGGGTCCTTTCCAACTTCTGGCTATTATAAGTAAGGCTGCTATGAACATAGTGGAGCATGTGTCCTTCTTACCGGTTGGGGCATCTTCTGGGTATATGCCCAGGAGAGGTATTGCGGGATCCTCCAGTAGTAATATGTCCAATTTTCTGAGGAACCGCCAGACTGATTTCCAGAGTGGTTGTACAAGCTTGCAATCCCACCAACAATGGAGGAGTGTTCCCCTTTCTCCACATCCTCGCCAGCATCTGCTGTCACCTGAGTTTTTGATCTTAGCTATTCTGACTGGAGTGAAGTGGAATCTCAGGGTTGTTTTGATTTGCATTTCCCTGATGATTAAGGATGTTGAACATTTTTTCAGGTGCTTCTCTGCCATTCGGTATTCCTCAGGTGAAAATTCTTTGTTCAGCTCTGAGCCCCATTTTTTAATGGGGTTATTTGATTTTCTGGAGTCCACCTTCTTGAGTTCTTTATATATATTGGATATTAGTCCCCTATCTGATTTGGGATAGGTAAAGATCCTTTCCCAATCTGTTGGTGGCCTTTAGCCCAGAAACTTAGGATAGCCAAGATATAAGATACAACTTGCCAAACGCATGAAATTCAAGAAGAACGAAGACCAAAGTGTGGACACTTTACCCTTTCTTAGAAATGGGAACAAAACACCCATAGAAGGAGTTATAGAGACAAAATTTGGAGCTGTGACGAAAGGATGGACCATCTAGTGATTGCCATATGCAGGGATCCATCCCATAATCAGCTTCCAAATGCTGACACCATTGCATACACTAGCAAGATTTTGCTGAAAGGACCCAGATATAGCTCTCTCTTGTGAGACTATGCCGGGGCCTAGCAAACACAAAAGTTGATGATCACAGTCAGCTATTGGATGGGTCACACAGCCCCTAATGGAGGATAGGAGCTAAAGGGAACTGCAACCCTATAGGTGGAACAACAATATGAACTAACCAGTACCCGGGAGCTCTTGTCTTTAGCTGCATATGTTTCAAAAGATGTCCTAGTTGGTCATCACTGCAAAGAGAGGCCCATTGGACTTGCAAACTTTATATGTCCCAGTACAGGGGAACGTCAGGGCCAAAAAGGGGCAGTGGGTGGGTAGGGGATTTGGGGGTGGGTATGAGGACCTTTGGGATAGCATTGAAAATGTAAACGAGGAAAATACCTAATAAATAAATTTTAAAAAAAAAGTAAGTAAAGTGAAGAATTGAGTTGGAATTTTTATGGGGATTGCATTGAATCTGTAGATTGCTTTTGGCAAGATAGCCATTTTTACAATGTTGATCCTGCCAATCCATGAGCATGGGAGATCTTTCCATCTTCTATGATCTTCTTTAATTTCTTTCTTCAGAGACTTGAAGTTCTTAACATACAGATCTTTCACTTCCTTAGTTAGAGTCACGCCACGGTATTTTATATTATTTGTGACTATTGAGAAGGGTGTTGTTTCCCTAATTTCTTTCTCAGCCTGTTTAATCTTTGTGTAGAGAAAGGCCATTGACTTGTTTGAGTTAATTTTATATCCAGCTACTTCACCGAAGCTGTTTATAAGGTTTAGGAGTTCTCTGGTGGAATTTTTAGGATCACTTACATATACTATCATATCATCTGCAAAAAGTGATATTTTGACTTCCTCTTTTCCAATTTGTATCCTCTTGATCTCCTTTTGTTGTCGAATTGCTCTGGCTAGGACTTCAAGTGCTATGTTGAAGAGGTAGGGAGAAAGTGGGCAGCCTTGTCTAGGCCCTGATTTTAGTGGGATTGCTTCTAGCTTCTCACCATTTGCTTTGATGTTGGCTACTGGTTTGCTGTAGATTGCTTTTATGATGTTTAGGTATGGGCCTTGAATTCTTGATCTTTCCAAGACTTTTATCATGAATGGGTGTTGGATCTTGTCAAATGCTTTCTCTGCATCTAACAAGATGATCATGAGGTTTTTTTCTTTGAGTTTGTTTATATAATGGATTACATTGATGGATTTCCGTATATTAAACCATACCTGCATCCCTGGAATAAAACCTACTTGGTCAGAATGGATGATTGCTTTAATATGTTCTTGGATTCAGAAAGCGAGAATTTTATTGCGTATTTTTGCATCAATATTCATAAGGGAAATTTGTCTGAAGTTCTCTATCTTTGTTGGATCTTTCTGTGGTTTAGGTATCAGAGTAATTGTGGCTTCATAGAATGAGTTGGGTAGAGTACCTTCTACTTCTATTTTGTGGAATAGTTTGTGCAGAACTGGAATTTGATCTTCTCTGAAGGTCTGATAGAACTCTGCACTAAACCCATCTGGTCCTGGGCTTTTTTTGGCTGGGAGACTATTAATGACTGCTTCTATTTCTTTAGGGGATATGGGACTGTTTAGATCATTAACTTGATCCTGATTTAACTTTGGCTTCTGTTATCTGTCTAAAAATTTGTCCATTTTATCCAGGTTTTCCAGTTTTGTTGAGTATAGCCTTTTGTAGAAGGATCTGATGGTGTTTTGGATTTCTTCAGGCTCTGTTGTTATGTCTCCCTTTTCATTTCTGATTTTGTTATTTAGGATGCTGTCCCTGTGCCCTCTAGTGAATCTAGCCAGAAGTTGGAAAGAACCCAGATGCCCCTCAACAGAGGAATGGATATAAAAAATGTGGTACATTTACACAATGGAGTACTACTCAGCTATTAAAAAGAATGAATTTATGAAATTCCTAGGCAAATGGATGGACCTGGAAGGCATCATCCTGAGTGAGGTAACACAATCACAAAAGAACTCAAATGATATGTACTTCCTGATAAGTGGATATTAGCCCAGATACTTAGTATACCCTAGATATAAGATACAATTTGCAAAACACATGAAACTCAAGAAGAATGAAAACCAAAGTGTGAACACTTTGACTCTTTTTTGAATTGGAAACAATCACCTATGGAGGGAGTTACAGAGACAAAGTTTGGAGCTGAGACAAAATGATGGACCATCTAGAGACTGCCATATCCAGAGATCCATCCCATAATTAGCCTCCAAACGATGACACCATTGCATACACTAGCAAGTGTTTACTGAAAGGACCCTGATATAGCTGTCTCTTGTGAGACTAGGCCGGGGCCTAGCAAACACTTAAGTAGATGCTCACAGTCAGCTATTGGATGGATCACAGGGCCCCCAATGGAGGAGCTAGAGAAAATATCCAAAGAGCTAAAGAGATCTGCAACCCTGTAGGTGCAACAACATTATGAACTAACCAGTACCCCGGAGCTCTTGACTCTAGCTGCATATGTATCAAAAGATGGTCTAGTCGGCCATCACTGGAAAGAGAGGCCCATTGGACAGGCAAATTTTATATGCCCCAGTACAGGGGAATGCCAGGGCCAAAAAATGGGAATGGGTGGGTAGGGAAGTGGGGGGGGAGGGTATGGGGGACTTTTGGGATAGCATTCTAAATGTAATTGAGGAAAATACGTTATAATAATAATAATAATAATAAAAAAGAAAGTAAAGTGAGATTGTTACCCTGAACTGATGGGTTATTTATGTGAGATTCTGTCTTCCTTTACAAACCACACTCTCCACAATTATTCTATTACATTTCTGGAAATCACTGTGACCAAGAAGCTGCAAGGTCAGTTCTGTTGCTCAGTCCAATGTGATATATCTACATTACACTTTCATACCCAAATTTCAGGGAACATTTAGCATAAGCAAGTGGAAAGACCAATAGGATCATGGAGTTTGTTGTGAGGTAACAACAAAGCTATACCACTATACCTACAAAGTTTTGACAACATGAGTACTCAAATGTCAGTTGAATAAGGAGGACAGCAAATAAAAGGACAAACAGGATGGGCAACATCTCATGGGGCCTAAATTCTACAAAATATATATATATATATATATATATGTATGAAGTGGGTAAATCTGGTAGCAGAAGTACTTCTCCTTAGGTAGTAGCACAACAATTGAATGTCCAGGTTGAAAAGATAAGCCCTGAAAACATATGTAATGTAATGTTATAAGGACTCAAGGTATTATATTTAGGAGTGTGTGTGTGTGTGTGTGTATGTGTGTGTGTGTGTGTACAAAAATACATAAGAACAAATGGAAAAAGAGGCCATGAATTCGAAAGCAAACAGGGATAATTTGGGGGGGCATGGAATAGGTAAAATTTAGGGAAAATATTGTAATATTCAAGCTCACAAACAAACATAGGGAAAAAACAAAACAAAACAGAAGAAGCTGTATGGCAGCAATAAAGTCTACACCTATCTTGGAAAGGACAATGGAACCAGTTAGTACTGCTTAGAAGAGTAAGATACCTGAAACATACTGACATGGAGGAAAACATGGTACCTCTATAGAGGACATGATAGAAATCAAAATAAGGTGTAAATCATAGATTATTACTGTTCTTTGTTGTTCAAAGAGAAGCACATTTCCTACAAATAAACCTGTCCAGTGAGCCAGGTGGTGGTGGTGTATGCCTTTAATCCCAGCACTTGGTAGTCAAAGGCAGGCAGATTTCTGAGTTTGAGGCCAGCTTCGTCTACAAAGTGAGTTCCAGGACAGCCAGGGCTACACAGAGAAACCCTGTATCCAAAAAACCAAAATAAAAACGAAAATAAAAACAAAAACAAACCAAAAACAAAATAAAACAAACAAACATACAAACAACAAAACTTAAAAAAAATGTCCTGTTTCTCAGTTTGAGACATCAGAGAACCACAGGTCTGTAATGAGTCCTTCCGCTGTGCCTACACTTTGGTGATTTGCATGTACACAAATCATAGTGCACTAACATGAGGATTTCTTCATAGTCAGGTCACACCCTGTGCTGGAGTCAGCCTCACACTGATCACACACAGATAGGAGTGTGCCCACTCAGCTCCTGGGGTTGCTGCTGCTGTGGCTTACAGGTAAGGAAGACAGCACTGGAAATTCTCTCAGCTTCCTGTAGTCAGTGTTGCTTGGTCTCAGTGACAATCTTCTTGTGAGAGAATTAATCACATGTGGATTTGTTTTCAATTTTCCAATCTCAGATGCCAGATGTGACATTCAGGTGACTCAGTCTCCAGCCTCCCTGTCTGCATTGCTGGGAGAAAGTGTCACCATCACATGTCAAGCAAGTGAGAATATTTACAAGTATTTAACATGGTATCAGCAAAAACCAGGGACATCTCTCCATCTCCTCATTTATGGTGCAATCAGCTTGGCCGGTTCAGTGGCAGTGGATCTGGCACACGGTATTCCGTAAAGATTAACAGTTTGCAGCCTGAAGATCTTGCAACTTATTACTGTCAAATTGCTTTAAATACCCCTTCCACAGTAATTCAGTCCATGATATAAGCATGGAAGAAGAAGTGGAATGCTGGCTGGTGTATCCACATGCTCAGCTGCTCAGAGTGCCTCACTTTGCCAGGGATTAAAGTTTAATCGGATGTTTCTGTGTAGGAGTCAGAAAAAGTTTACTATGTCCTATACCCTGTACTTTTCCCCATGCTTAGTGTCAAAACAAGGGAATTTTTTTACATGTATAATAAAAATAAAAAAAGCAAAAACATAAAGAAAAAATCCTATTTATATGTATCAGATTTATGGCAACTACTGAGATTCATTCAACACTTTTGTCAACAGAGGCACACACACACACACACACACACACACACACACATACACACACACACACACACACACCACTCAGCTGGAGTTATTTGGACATAAAAATGTATCTATTTATAGGATTAAAATATTGAGGAAAAAGTCTGTGGAAATAGTTTAATGATTAAGTACATGCAGAGGATCTGAATTTGAGATGTAACATGTACTTGATTTCTAGGTTTTGATAACTCCAATTCAAAGATTTTTAAACCACTCTTCCTGCCTATGAAAAAGAGAAATCCTGCCAACTTTGAAGCAGGTATGCAATCAGCAAAGAGTTGATGAAGATACCTTAGTATAAATTGACTTCTTCAACCTGGATCAGACTTGGGGAATCTGATCTTGCTTGGTGTACTCCCAAGAAAATTAAACATATTATACTTTGGGAGGAAAGATTTCTGGTGTAATACAATCCCTGGTACAAAAAGAAGTGCTATTAGCTAGAAACTCAACCCAGGGTACATGTCATTTCTTACCTGTACTCTCTTAAGAGGTAATGGAAGAAGCTAGAAATATCCCAGATGTCCCTCAACAGAGGAATGGATAAGGAAAATGTGATACATTTACACAATGGAGTACTACTCAGCTATCAAAAACAATGAATTTATGAAATTCTTAGACAAATGGATAGATCTGGAGGATATCATCCTAAGTGAGGTAACCCAATCACAAAAGAACATACATGATATGCACTTAATGATTAGTGGATATTAGCCAAGAAATTTAGAATACCCAAGATACTATTTGTGAAACACTTGAAACTCAAGAAGAAGGAAGACCAAAGTGTGGATACTTCCTTCATTCTTAGAATAGGGAACAAAGTACCAATGGAAGGAGTTACAGAGACAAAGTTCGGTACTGAGACTAAAGGAAGGACCATCCACAGACTGCCCCACCTGGGGATCCATCCCATTAGCAACCACCAAACCCAGACACTATTGTAAATGCCTACAAGATTTTTCTGACAGGACCCTGATAGAGCTGTCTCCTGTTAGACTATGCCAGAGCCTGGAAAATACAGAAGTTGATGCTCAAAGTCATCTATTGGATGAAACACAATGTCCTCAATGAAGGAGCTAGAGAAAGTACCCAAGGAACTGAAGGGGTCTTCAACCCTATAGAAGGAAGTATGAACTAACCAGTACCCCCAGAGCTTGTGTCTATAGCTGTATATTTGGTAGTGGATGGCCTAGTTGGTCATCAATGGGAGGAGAGGCCCTTGTTCTTTTTGTTTGTTTTGTTTTTTGTTTTTTGTTTTTGTTTTGTTTTGTTTTGTTTTTTATTTTTTCCAGACAGGGTTTCTCTATACAGCCCTGGCTGTCCTGGAACTCACTTTGTAGACCAGGCTGTCCTCAAACTCAGAAATCCACCTGCCTCTGCCCCCAAAGAGCTAGGCATGGGCCTCCACCATCTGGATGAGGCCTTGTTCTTGCAAATATTCCATGACCCTGAATAGGGGAATGCCAGTGCCAGGAAGCAGGAGTGGGTGAGTTGGGGAGCAGGTGGAGGTGGGACTGTAAAGGGCATAGCATTTGAAATGGAAAGGAAGAAAATATCTAATAAAAATATTTTAAAGATAAAATAATAAAAAAATGAAAGCAATATACAGCAAACCAAAAACCAATTTCAAATTAAATGGAGAGGTAATTGAAGCAATCCCACCATAATCTGGGGCAAGACAAGGATGCTTACTCTTCCATATCCATTGAATATCACATGCCAAGTTCTAGCTAGAGCAATAATACAACAAGAGGATTTCAAGAAAGAAGTATAAGTATCGTTATATGCAGATGGTGTGATTGTTTACATAAGCAACCCCAAAAATTTGTCACAGAACTTTTTCAGCTGATAAACAACTTCATCAAAGTAGTTGTATATAAAACTTATTGAAATGAATCAGTACCCTTCCCCTTTTTTACACAAATAAAAAATGGACCAAGAAAGAAACTCAGGAAACAATATCCTTCAAAATAGTTATACACAATGTAAAATACCTTGGGGTAATTCTAACTAAACAAGTAAATTATCTGTTTGACTAGAACGTCATGTCTCTCAAGAAATGGAAGAAGACCTCAGAAAATGTAGAGATCTTCCCATGCTCATGGATTGGTAGGATTAACATAGTAAAACTGGCCATCTTACCAAAAGAAATCCAAAGATTCAATGCAATCTCCATCCAAATTCCAACATAACTCTTCAAAGACATGGAAAAAGCAATTCAATTTCATGTGGATAAACAACAACAATAACAACAAAACAGGACAGCAAAAACAATTTTTAACAATAAAATAAATTCTTGGGGAATCAACATCCCAGATTTCAAGTTTTACTACATAGCAACAGTGATTAAAAACTGCATGGTATTGGTAAAGAGACAGACAGTTTGATCAGTGGAATAGAATTGAATACCCAGAAATAAAACCACATGCTTATGGGCACTTGATCTGTGACTAAGAAGCCAAAAGTATTTAATGGAAATAAGAAAGCATCTTTAATGAATATCTAGGGATGTCCTTGCCTTGATGTACTGAGATAAAAGCTCAGCTATAGTCTTGCTTTAGATGATCACTTCGCTTATTTCATCTCAAAATGATGAGTCCTTTCAAGTTCCTGTTTCTGTTATTGCTATGGATTTTGGGAAAGTAGAGAATGAGATGCAGGAGATAAATGGGGATGGAGGGTGAGTTATGACTGCTTGTGTGGGCTGTCCATGTTTGGTGAGGCAGGTACTATTTTCTAAGATGGACACTGAAGTTAAGGTACAGTATAATGAGAAATTCTGAATGTGACAGGATCTGTGCCAAGATGAAGATTCTAGTGTAGAAGGGAAAGGGTGATATACATGACCTTTAGGACATTCCACATAACTGTTTTGTGGAAAAGCATTTGATATATATTTCAAAAAGCACAAAATATACCAGGATATGACTGGAAATGAATAAAAAAGTATTCACAAAGTTTGCTTGGAAAGGATGGTCATGACTTTGCACTGTTATATTATTAGGAACCAGTGGTGATGTTGTGAAGTAACAGGCTTCATGCTCTGTAGAGAGGACATCTTGTTTATTTTATGGATGCATCACCTGTCAATTAAAAAACCTAAGGCCTATGGCTTAGGCAGGAAATGGGAGGTGGTATATCTAGGAGGAGAAAGTATTATGGGATAGAGTTGCAGAAAGGATCAGTCCAGGGAAGATGTGTGGAAAGGGACACATGTTACCTGAGCACAGGTAATCAGCTACATAAGAAAATGTAAATTAAATTAAATTGGTTACCTTAAGTTATATTTCTAGACAGCAAAGTGCATAACTATATATGGCCAAGGTATTTGTAAATGTATTTTGACTCTGAGTCTTATTTCTGGGAGCATGGGACTAGGAAGCAGGTCCATGCATAACTTTTACAGTTACTATTGGACAATCAGCCTCCATCTATTGCAAGTCAGTGTCTTTTAGATAGTAATGGAAAAACTTAACTGAATTGGTTATTACAGTGTTCAGGCCGCTGTCTACAGCATCTCACCAGGTGTTCATTTAGACCCCGGGAACACTAACAGGTTCAGTAGCCATGGCTCAGGCACAAATTTTATATTCAAAATCAGTTGAGAGGAGGTTGATTATTTGGGGGTTTATTACTGCATGAAAGCTACACATGATCCTCCCATAGTGATGCAGGCCCTAACAAAAACATCCTTGCTTGAGGCAGTGCACCCATCAATGTACCACCTAACTTGACAGGAAAAGAACGCTCTGTGTATGTGTGATTGGAGGGGCTGGGAAACTTGAGCAATTGTTTGCAATGAGCTTTGAGTAGACACATCTGGCTGGATGAGTGGTTTGACTAGATCTCAAATTGTACCAGTTTCTGGTTCTTCAAGCCGGAACAACCATGGTATTGCCTCTGTGTCATCAGAAATTAATCTCATTAATCTAGTTTATTCTCAAAATTTTAACCGTTTAATTTTTGCATTAATCTTTTCTTCTTCATTACATTGATTTCCTTTAAAGATGCATGCTATGCCCCAGTGTAGGGGAATGCCAGGGCCAGGAAGCAGGATTGGGTGGGTTGGTGAGCAGGGGGTGGGGTGAGGGAATGGGGATTTTCGGGGAATGAGGAAGGGGAATATTTGAAATACAAATTAAGAAACTATCTAATAAAAAGAAGATCCTCTGGCCTAAATAAATGATTTCCTCATGGAAAAAAAATGCATGTGTTTTTAATGAAGTTTTCATTTTCTTTTAAAATGCTTAAATACCTATCATATTATCTTCTATCTTCCTAAGTAACATTATGATTTATTTAGAATATCTTCTGAAAGAATTAAATATTTTCTATCTTCCTAAGTAACATTATTAATTATTTAGAATATCTTCTGAAAGAACTAAGTAGAGTTCATTTTGTAAAGGATGTGTAACCAGAAAGGAGTTATGCTCATTGGGAGACTTAATTTTACTGCTATTTTAATGTTTCTTAAGCCTTTATATTGATATTTCTGAATCTGACAAAATATTTGGCTCCATACATTTTATTGATGGATTTTTAAAGTGATAGGCTTACTCTTACAGGTTGGACTTGGCTCAAGTTGTGTATATTTTGCAATCTGCATAACTCTTCTGTCGTTATTATCAACATTAACAAAACCTGCAAGTGTCCCAATGGGCTAAGAATTGGTATTTGGGGTCTTCTCTCCCTACTGGGATGTGCTTCTACTAAGGCTGGTTACCTATAGTTCTGTGGAATGTACCTGAGGGGCAAAACATTATAGTGCAGAGAACTGTGCGAGCGGGTCCTATTTTTGTTTCCTTATTCTGTTGAAGACATGTGTTCCTCAGTGTCTTCAATTAGGCATGAGATTACATGTGTAGATCACTGTTGAATGAGAGTATTAGAGGTAGTGGGTGCCTTCTGTGAAGAAGTGCAATAGTGAGAATTTTCAGGTGTTCCCTACAGTGCTCGTGAGGGAAGGTTTGCCAGCAACAAAGAGTTCTGAGTCCTGAGTAGGACCTGCTATAGGCTTCCTTTTCACTTAGAGCTACAGAAGATTCATTGGCTTTTACATTGTTAAAGTGCCTCTTGCTTTGCAAGATAAACCTGGTGGAATAATTACTGTCCTTCGCTGTATATAGAGTACCTGACAAACACTCTGAACTCACACTGGGTTGTCGAAAATGAAAAATGTAATACCTATTTTTTTTTTTAAATTTGGAATGAGGTAAAGTAGCATTTTGATACTCGGACCTCTATGTGTCAATGTTCAGACCCTTGAACTTTTTAAAGTTTATATTCAAAATCTCTGGAAGAATGTCTTATTAAGACCTCCAGTCTTAGCATCTCTTTTCAAATAATTTTAATGAGGACTAAAGTGTTATAAAGTGTAAGGGTATATAAAAAATTCAGATAATAAAACATCAATAAATTCAAGCTGTATTGTGAGAAATCTGATGGAAGCAACGAAACCGTGAACCAAGGCAAAGGATCTGAGTTGTTCTTCTTTCCAGATGACTGTAGCTATGCAAAAGCCTGAATTTTATAGTACTCACTGCTAAATCCTATATGGAAAGAAACATGCTCAGATGTCTGGAAACTACAAACACTGCATCAAGTGACCAGGAGAGGGAGCCATAGGCAGAGAAGTACAAAGTGTCCTTTTCTGATAGTCTCAGTACTTACAATATGAAGCCAGCATCATTTCCACAGATATTTCTTTCATCTGGTGTCCTTGCCTCTTAGATTGTACGTCTATGTTCTTCGGCATGCTCAATTTACACAGGGGAAATAAAATCGGAAGATGCTGTTCTTACCACTGATCACTGGAGTATTCATCTGGATTTCAGGTAATGTTATTGGACAAAGCAAAAATGCAGGTATTGGTACATAAATACCCACTTTTCATTCAATATATGGAAATAGTGATTAATGGAGAAACTTTGGTATTTACACCTGAAAATTAAAAAAAAAGATAATGCATTTTCCCTTTTCTCTACTAACATTTCATAAGTGCTTTTAGGCTCAGTGGTGACATTGTGATGACCCAGTATCCAGTTGTCCTGCTGTGAGTCCAGGCCAAAAAATTTATGTGTTATATTTTGTTTTATATCATTGTATTTATTTTATTTTGCTTTAATATTATTATTATCCTATACATTATTATTATTAAATATTTTTGTATAGAAGCATGTGTATTTTCTACTTATAGAGAGAAAGTGGGTGGATACTAAAAGAAGGGATCATGAGGAGGACCTGGGAGGAATAGAAGGAAGAAACTCCATAAACAAAATATATTCTATCAGAAAAGATTTGAATTTTCAGTAAAAGAAAAAAGCAATAAAAGGAATGAAGTCAAAAAGAAAGAACAAAATAGTGGAAAAAGGAAAATAGACAAAAAAAAAGGAAGAAAGGAAGGAAAGAAGAAATGAGAAAATATTGTCCATGATACATTAATGTATCTATGTGTTTTTGTGTTTTTATGATTGGAGATGTAATATACACCTTAATATTCTATGCATGATGCTTCACATTATAATTAAATTTACTAATAATTAATATATGGTAATTGCACATATGTTCCTTGTGTTGAGTGCCTGCATTAAGCCAGTCACCAGATAGTCCATTATCTTCCTAAATTTGCTCATCAAATATGATTTACTAGTTTGATTGATTTTCCTTTAGGGATTAGTAGAATCATCTTAATATATTTAACCATCCCCTTCACAAACTTTCATCCCCACCATACAAAATATTTCTTCCCAAAGTATCTGGCTATGTATTTTCCTGTCACATGTCTTCTATTGTAATCCCTCCAACAACCTCCCAATATGGGAGTCCCATTCTAGCTTCTTACATCAATATACTTCAAGTCAAACAACCAATTGAAATTTGAAGTTACAATTCACACTTGTGGGAAGAATGTGGCAAATATATATGAGACAATAGAATGATTTAGTCATTATAATTTTCCAGAACTACACGTTTTCCGAAGTCTTCCTAGTTTCATGAGTTTTCATACATAGATAAATTGAATTGAACCAATGTACTACATTTCATTTATCCATTTACACTGTGATGTACATCGAAATTGGTCCCATTTCCTATCTATTGTGAATTGAGTTGCAAAAAAAAAATGGTACATGGATGTTCTTTTATGTCTGCTGTAGGTTATAGAATCCTTTAGGTATATCCACAGGAATGGCATAGCTGAGTAGTGTAGTAGTGATATCTGTAGCTGTTTCAGAAAACTTCACAGTGATTTCATAGCTATTACATTCCCATATGTAGTGAACTAGGAATCTTCATCATGCTTGTTGCCATTTCTCTAGAGTCTTGGTAGTCTGTGTTGGAGTTATTGAGGTTTTTCAAAAGCCTGGACATAGCTTTTATATAATATATATGCTCTAGTTTGGTTATATGACCCAAATGACAGAATCAGTTGTTTCTTTAAATGGAACTGTTTGAAATTTCTCTCCTGATCTAGATTGTCTCACAATAGTAGTCATTTTTTGTTTGATATTTTGTTTTTGTTTTGTTTTGGGTTTTTTTTGTTTGTTTGTTTGTTTTTGAGACAGGGTATATTTGTATAGCCCTGGCTGTCCTGGCACTCACTTTGTAGACCAGGCTGGCCTCAAACTCAGAAATAAATCCTCCTGCCTTTGCCTCCTAAGTGCTGGGATTAAAGGTGTGTGCCACCACCGCCCGGCTGTAGTCTTTTTTTTTTTTTTTTTTTTAGATATTTTCTTAGTTTACATTTCAAATGTTATCCCCTTTCATGGTTTCCCGTCAGATGACTCTCTATCCCCTCCTCCCTCTTCCTGCTCACCCACTCCTGCTTCCTGGTCCTGGCATGCACATACACTGGGGCATACAGTCCTCACAGGACTAAGGGCTCTCATTCCACTGATGACTGACTAGGCCATCTTCTGCTATATATGCAGCTGAAGCTATGAGTCCCATAGTGTGTACACTTTGGTTGGTGGTTTAGTCCCTGGGAACTCTGGGGTTACTGGTTAGTTCATATTGTTGTTCCTCCTATGGGGTTGCAAACCCCTTCAGCTCCTTGGGTATTTTCTCAAGCACTTTCATTGGGAACCATGTACTCAGTCCTATGGATGGCTGTGAGCATCCACTTTTGTATTTATCAGGCACTGACAGAATCTCTCAGGAGACAGCTATACCAACAAGCAATTGTTGGCATCCAAAATACTGTCTGGGTTTGGTGATTGTATACAGGATGGATCCCAAGGTGGGACAGATTGTGGATAGTCATGCCTTCAGTCTGTGCTCCACACTTTTTCTCTGTAATATCTTCCATGGAAATTTTGTCCCCACTTCTAAGAAAGATTGAAGTATCCACACTTTGGTCTTCTTTCTCTTTGAGTTTCATGTGGTTTGTGAATTGTATCTTGGGAATTCTGAGCTTCTGGGCTAATAGCCACTTATGAGTAAGTGCATATCACGTGTGTTCTCTGGTGATTGGGTTACATCATTCAGGATGATATCATCCATATCCATCCATTTGCCTAAGAATTTCATAAATTCATTGTTTCTAATAGATGAGTAGTACTCCATTTTGTAAATGTAGCACATTATCTGTATCCATTCCTCTTTTGTGGGACATCTGGGTTCTTTCCAGCTTCTGGCTATTATAAATAAGGCTTCTATGAACATAGTGGAACATGTGTCCTTCAACAAACCTAAAAGAAGATAGCCACATGAACAGAATTCAAACTCTAGCAACAAAATTAACAGGCAGCAACATTACTTTTCCTTAATTTCTCTTAGTATCAATGGACTCAATTCTCCAATAAAAACATATACAAATAACAGACTGATCACATAAACAGGACCCAACATTTTGCTGCATTCAGGAAACCCACCCCATTGCCTCAGACAGACACTACCTCAGAGTAAAAGGCTAGAAATTTATTTTGGAAGCAAATGGTCTGAAGAAACCATTCTAATATCGAATAAAATCTACTTTCAACCTAAAGTTATCAAAAAAAGATAAGGAGGGACACTTCAAACTCATCAAAGATAAAATCTACCAAGATGGACTCTCAAATCTGAACATCTATGCTCCAAATGGAAGGGCATCCCCATTCGAAAAAGAAACTTTACTAAGCTCAAAGCACACATTTTACAGCACTCAATAATAGTGACAGTCTTCCACACCCCACTCTTATCAATGGACAGACCATGAAAACAGAAACTAAACAGACACAGTAAAACTAACAGAAGTTACAAAACAAATGGACTTAACATATATATGTAACATTTTATCCTAATACAGCTTTTTATCTACACCTCATAGGAACTTCTCCAAACTAACCATAACTGTCACAAATCAGGCCTCAACAGATACAAGAAGATTCAAATAATCTCATGCATCCTATCAGTTCACCATGAAATAAGGCTGATCTTCAATACCAACATAAATATTAGAAAGCCAAAATTCAGGTGGAAGCTGAATAACACTCTACTCAATGATAACTTGGTCAAGGAAGAAATAAAAAAGAAATTAAAGACTTTTTAGAGTTTAATGACAATGAAGCCACAACATACCCAGACTTATTGGACAAAATGAATGCAGTGCTAAGAGGAAAACTCATAGCAATGATTGCAGCCAAAAGAAACTGGAGACAGAATTCACTAGCAGTTTGACAGCACATCTGAAAGCTCTAGAACAAAACAAAGCAAATTCACCCTAGAGAAATATATGGTGGGAAATAATTGAACTCAGGGCTGAAATCAACCAAGTGTAAACATAAATAAATAAACAAAGAATCACCCAAACCAGGTGCTGGTTCTTTGAGAAAATTATGGTGTTTTAAGTAACATGAAAAACATGTACTTTGGAAGGAATTTGTTTAAACACTCAAGAAATACATTTGTAGTACTCCTCATTTCTGTTGTTGGAAAGTCATGAAAGATATACTATTTGGGACGTATGGGAAAAGTGTTAAAAATATTTTGATATCTCAACCTCGTAATTCTTATTCATTCTGGCAGATTATATACATTTATAAGGATTTCTTTCTCCCCCTGGAAAAATTTGTCTTCATAAGATATCCTGAATTTCTTTCTTCTTGTTAATGAAATTTTGATAGTGTGATATCACTTTAGGTTTACGCGTTGTTATGCTACTTTGAATGTTCAGTTTCTTAAAGATTCTTCAGCCCGTACTGTAAAGAAACATCAAAGAAAACAACATAATCCTGGAATAAGACAATGGATATGAGATGATTTTCATTTTAAACTATTACATGTGTCCCAGAGACCTCCTTAAGCTATGCTAATTATGTAAGCATGTAAGTAGAAGCCAAGTCTATTTTAAATCTCAACATCTATTCAGGTAATCAGCAAGGGGATAAATATTCTAAGAAGGCACTAGGAGTCTGCACTTCTGGCCAGATCTTATTACAGATCTTATAAAGTCAGTATGATTTGCATAAATACATCTTCTTTTAGTGCTCCTGCCCCTTAGAGTATTATAAGACGATCTCTATCAGGACAGTGTCATGAGCCACACAAACTCAGGGAAAGCTCGAAGATGGTTTTCACACCTCAGATACTTGGACTTATGCTTTTTTGGATTTCAGGTATGACTGCTTGGACATGGAAATAAAGTGGCGATAATATTTAAATATGAAATATTCTTATTTTATTTGAAACCTAGCACCACATTGTATTTGACTTCCTGTTTAAAGAAATTAATACAATGAAAGTCTTTTATTTTTCTAAGTTGTTTAGGAGTGACTTACATATTCAATGTTGTGTCCTACTAAACTTTTTTTTTCCTAATTTTCCAGCCTCCAGAGGTGATATTGTGCTAACTCAGTCTCCAGCCACCCTGTCTGTGACTCCAGGAGATAGCGTCAGTCTTTCCTGCAGGGCCAGCCAAAGTATTAGCAACAACCTACACTGGTATCAACAAAAATCACATGAGTCTCCAAGGCTTCTCATCAAGTATGCTTCCCAGTCCATCTCTGGGATCCCCTCCAGGTTCAGTGGCAGTGGATCAGGGACAGATTTCACTCTCAGTATCAACAGTGTGGAGACTGAAGATTTTGGAATGTATTTCTGTCAACAGAGTAACAGCTGGCCTCACACAGTGATGCAGACCATAGCAAAAATCACCAGGAAAGCAGAAGTGTGAGGCTGGGCTGCTTCAGCTATTTTTGGTGGTACCTCAACCTTCTTCAAAGTGGAAACAAATCAGATGGGGCCTGCTGTGAGTTTAGACCTATTGAAGAAGACTGGAAGTCTCCATAGCCTATGAATTCTCTTCACTCTATTTCAGCTCTAGAATACATTGTCTAATATTGTCCTTGTGTAATCATAAGGACAATCTTCCTCCAGTATACTGCCACTAGAGAAAATCTCATCTTCGATGGACAGAAGGAATGATTGATTATTCCATATTCTTATAATTGTTTTAAATTCAGTTGAGGCAATGTCTGACACAATGACATACAGTTTACTCCTTTTCCCACAAAGACTAGAGAGCTCAGCTTCAGAGACTCAGAGGCTAGTATCAGTTTAACATAAGTCTCAGTTATTTGCAAGCAAAAAAACTCTGGAATTCTATTTACAATATGGTATAAATCCATAGAACCTCCTCAAAAAAGGCATACTTCCTAATATTTATTTATTTATTTATTTATTTATTTATTTATTTATTTATTTATTACAGTCAAATGATCTGTGTTGCTTGTCAAACACTAAATACTAATGAGGTGCAATCATTTGAGGGAACAGAGGAGAACCAGTTTCTTTCTATGAACTTACTTTGCTGTTCTAACTTCTCCTCATACTCCTTAGTTTGAGTATCTTCAAAGAATACAACTTGATCATCTCAGTATTATGCAGGTCTGAATATACACTGATCTAAAGTCAAGGAGTCCAGAGAGTTGGAGAGATGATTCAATAGTTAAGATCACTGGTTATTCTTCCAGAGTCCCTGGGTTCAATTCCCATATTGCACGTTCACAACCATCTGTAAGTCTAGTCTCAGATAATCTGATAATATATTTTATCATTACCAGGTACCAAGAATGCCCATGCAACCCATATAGACATACTGACAATTATATATTTCCATAAAATAACAATAAATAGCTCTTTAAACTCAAGATTCCAAACTGCTGTGCTATTTCAGAGACTGAGCAGAGACAGTTGGACTTCTGCCTTCCCAACTCTATGATGCTTTCTCACCCCTTTTCCATGGTCTCCTATTTCATGGCCCCAACCTAATCTTCATTGACATGGCCCCTTATTGATTATGTCTCCCATCCATTTTACTATGTGGACCATTATGAACAAAATGGTTCTCCCTTCATATACCAACATAATTTTCTTTGTTTTTAAAAATGAGGATTAAATTTTATATGTTTAGATTATAGTTAAGTACACGTATCTGCTAGAAACATAATTCTGCCTTACTGTAACACAGTACATATTCCTTTCAAATGTACTCCTCATTCCTTGCCTCCCTTCATCTCTACATATAAATATATCTAAACACTGAGTTCTATACACTGTACAAACTGAGTCCAATGTGGGTTGATCATATATTCATAGATGTAAAAACAGCATCTGGAGCAAGCATGTTAAATTTATCAGGGAAAACACTCTTAGAGAATATTGTCTCTCCCTCTCTTAGAAGCCATCAACTACCAAAAACTTATCAGCTATTGACACAGTATAACAAGTTCCTTCCACTTCATGTTTCAATATTGATTGGCTTAACTTCATGCATGTCTTATAGAGACAGCCACAGCTTCAGTTAGTTCTTGAAATTGGGAGTCTTGTCATGTCCACAACACTCTTTTGCTGTTTCTTCCTCACCTTTGTCTCTTACAATTCACAAGCTTTATGATATATAGAAAATTTGTTTGAATGTTTTAAAAGCCAATTTTATTTTTTAAAGTAATGCTAATATCAGCTTTTCCGGAGAAGATTGCATTATTGGTGTGGCTTAGGTCTCTCATAACATCAGAGGGTCTTAGTCTTAGCTCTGTGCTTTCTGCAATTCTTCACCTTTGGAGAAAGTAGGAATAGGCAAAATCATTCCCCAGTGTAACTTCATATGTTTTTTGAAAAGATTTTATTAGATATTTCCTTTATTTACATTTCAAATTCTATCCCAAATGTCCCCTGGAATCTCCCCAAACCACCCATTCCCTCTTCCTGTCCCTGTCGTTCCCTGTACAAGGGCATATAATCTTTGCAAGACCAAGGGCCTCTCCTTCTATTGATGACCTACTAGACCACCCTCTGCTTCATATGCAACTAGGGACACAAGTTCTGGAGTGTACTGGTTAGTTCATATTTTTGTTCCTCCTATATGGTTGCAGAGCCCTTTAGCTCTTTGGGTAATTTCCCTAGCTCTGCCATTAGGGACCCTGTGTTCCCTCCAATAGAAGACTGGGAGCATCAACTTCTCCAACATGCCTTCTTAAGGAAGATGCCAGAAGGAGCATAGAGCTTCTTTTCCTACTACTCATGAGACTGAGAGTTATGTCTTTTAAAAACACATATCTTTAAAATACAACCACTACTTTGAAAACCTTAGTGTGCAAATACCCATATAAGTTGAAGAAATTCTGTATGTCTGTTGGCTATTTCCTATGTATTGATTCTACATTAATACACTGTTCTTATTTAGTTTCAACCAATGACAAGTATTTATACCAAGGCCTGAATCATCGACTTCATAACTAGTCCCAGAAGAAATAATGTTCATTTATTAAAATCAAATGCTTAGTCACTCTAAGAGTAGGCATATCCTCTCCAATCGAGTCCATACAAGTCATCCCAGTTATAGGAACAGGTTCCACAGACAGGCAACAGTCAGGGGGATGAGGAGGAGAGGGTGTAAATCTTTATGTCTGCGTCTTCCAAGACACCATTTTCATCTAATTACATTCACATATTCCAGGGCATATGACTGTGATGGCAAAGATTCATACTCATGGTACCCGATTATTAAAGCCATGTTTCCCTTTCCCAATTTACCGTTGTTGTTTCAACATCATAATAAATCACTTACTATGTGTCTGTGTAGCCAATAATATCAGGTCAGAGGGATCATGTAGAATTGCTAAGGATTTGTTTTAAGACTTGTTCTGTCAGCATTCTACAGCAGAGGGAAGAACAGAGCCCAAGGAAGAACAGAGCCAAACTACCTATAGAGAAATATAATAAATAGTGGTGACATAGACTAGTCTCTGGAACTTTTCTGCATGCTATATTCATCAAGCCTCAAGATAGTTATAATTATTAAGAAGGTAAGGATAGGAAATAGGTTATCAGGCTAGTACTCCACTTGCCCTGGGCTGTGTACACAAAACAAGCATACACACACACATGCATACACTCATACACACACACACAAAACCACAATATATAGAAACACACCTGAGCACACACAGGAGCACACACACACACACACACACACACCTTTAGAGATACATTAACAACCTAAGATTCTCAAATGAATAGAGACACTAGTTTTCTTACTATCAGCAAGAGAAATAAGTTTATCTTCCTAAGATCCCTTTGGTAGTATCTTATTTCTAATCTAAAATATTCTGGAATGCATTCTGAGAGGCAGTCCAACAGACAGAAAGTACCTACATTGGTTTTGAATACAGTTATAATGATAAATTATATCCTGTACATAATCTCTAATAGACAGTCTTCTATTAACCATCTTCTGACCCTGTATAATTAATCATAAATACTTGAACAAAGTTTAAATAGAGGAATGGATATGCACAGTAAGACTGTCAGTCTAAATAGAGAGCCACCCATAGTAATCATAGAGTACCTATCTCCCCATCTTGAAACATTAAAAAAATAAATCTACTCTCACAAATGTGGCATGTTGTAAAATTTGAGAGTGTATTTCACCCACTTTGAATTAGATTTGTGGGCTAATTTTAATTTATGTGCACCTTTTTTATTTTTTAAAAAGTTTTCTTTTAAAATAGACTTTTCATAAAATGTTTTCAACCTGTATTTTTCTGTTATATTAATTTTTATTAGATATTTCCTTTATTTACATGTCAAATGTTATCCCATTTCCTGGTTTCCCCTCCAAAAACTCCCCAAACACTGCCCCCTCCATCTGGTCACCAACCCAACCACTCCCTTGTCCTGGTCCTGGTATTTCCCTACACTGAGGCATAGAGCCTTCACAGGATCAAAGGGCCTCTCCTCCAACTGATGACCAACTAGGCCATCCTCTACTACATATGCAGCTAGAGACATGAATCCCACCATGTGTTTTCTTTGGTTGGTGGTTTTTTCCCAGGGAGCTCTGGGGTGTGGGTACTGGTTAGTTCATATTGTTGTTCCTCCTGTGGGGCTACAGTCCCTTCAGCTCCTTGGGTACTTTTTCTAGCTCCTTCATTGGGGACCCTGTGTCGGTCCAATGGATGGCTGTGAGCATCCACTTCTGTATTTATCAGGCACTGGCAGGGCCTCTAAGGAGACAGTTTTAATAAATCCTGTTGCATGCTTCCTTTCTCCCTTATACAATTTATTTTTTCAGAAACACAGTTTTTACAGTCTTAAGTAGCACAATGGCTGAGTAGTTGCCTAAACTATAGGTATTAGTACCAACCTCCTACATATAAATCCAAGTCAGTGCTTACTAATTTCTGTGTTTTGTCTTAGATGCTCTTGACCTAATTGAGTACCCTCTGGGCTGAGTTGTCTTGGCCCCTCTACAGGGTATTTCTGCTTCTCCCACTTGCATGTTTTACTATTCCATGGTAGCCTCCTATCTTTCTCTTTCCTACTTCTCCTTGTGGTACAAGGCCCAGGAACCCTAATGAATAAATATGTCTTTCCTCCAAAGGTATTGGCTGCTGGCATTTTTATTTCCCATTTAGAACTAACTTGGGGGCAAGTTCCCAGAAGCTATGTGCAGACCTACACTTTCAAATCGATTTGTAGACTCAATTAGCATTAGAGTACAAGCAGGTAGATTTTTCTCCTTTTTCCAAATCCTCCGAGATGATTCCTACCTCCCATATCATCCAAATCGACAGCCTGTCTGATCATAGTTCCTGTAAAGTTGTTCTTCCTTTCTATGAGAAATCACATTCTCCTTTCCATTTGAACTATCACTGTTCATTGAGAATCATATAATTGTTGAGGCCTGGATAAATTGTCCACAGACTAGAGTGAATAAAATAAAATTACTGAAGTTTTTTTAGAATATTTGTTTATCTGAGAATATAAATGTTTGAAAATTGAAGAGATTTCTAAATGATGAGTATTAAGACAAAACTTCTTTTGGTGCCCTATATTAGAAGTTATAACCCAAGCTTACATATTCTTATTATCTGAATAAAATGTGCTTGTTAACAGCATCAAGAATTTTCAAAGTTGAGGAAAGGGCATAGGAAGACATATAATCAGTAAGTCTAAGAAAAAAAAAAAAACAAAAACCTTGACTTCACATAAAATATCCCTAATTTGATCTCAAGGTTCATGATAGTTAAAACCCATTAAGGTGTGACATATTTCTAATGGTAACCTAAATCGACACAAATGAGTTTTTCTTTGATTTTTTTTTTGTTTTGTTTTGTTTTGGAAGATTCTGTGCAGCTTCTTATAAATGAGGTAGTATACTACAATACTCCTATATTCTTGGCCCTGAAGAAATTGGTCATGAACCAATGTGTATGTGAACTCCTGATGTGAGAGTCTCATGTCACTTTTCTCCACACTAAATAAGTAGCACCTTATACTTTGGTTTCCAGTCAGCAAACAAAATCACAATCTAGGCACCAGAACAATGTTATTTAAATTAGTCAAGCCTTCTTATAGCTGATGCATATTTTCCTCTGAATAATCCCATCCTTTTACATATTTCTATGGAAAAGAAAATTTGAATGTCATGGAAGGTTAAACAGAAGTCCAAGAGTCATAAGTGGACCAAATGTTATTCGCTCTAAGGCAATGAAGTGTGCTGGAAAATGTGCTTCCAGAGCATTGTATAAAAGGGCTGTTGAAATTGGTGAGAGACTCACCAAGTTCTATCCATTTTATACTGTCTTGTATTTAATAAAACTGTACAATGTTCTGAGAATGCAGCCTCATGAAGGTAGTGACGGAAGAGGTAGCCACCTGAAAGAACCTAGGCAGTGAATAAATCTATCCGTAAAGCAGATGTGTGGCAAGTGAAGTCAAACTTTTCAGGTAATAAGACAGGAGACAATCTTCTCTGCTGAGTTTTTCGTGTGTGGTGAAGGTATAGCACAAACAGATACTGTAGTCCTCCAGAAGCCTTTGTGACATGGGACCTGGGTAGAAATGAATTCATTTCAGTTTCTATGTAGAGAAGAAATCTGGCCCCTATAATTAGCATGTGTTCAAGTGTCTGTGCCACACTTTGATGAAAGTATAAAATAAATAAGCATTTTGATTGTCTATGTTTATCGGCATGATTTTATTGCTTAGTCAAAGCACGCATATATGGTTTTACTACATGAAATATATTCATGTTAATAGATATTATTACTGTTAGTTGTAAACATTTTTGATATATGTCTGAATGGAAAATCTGTGACGACATACTTAAGAGTCACCCTCCTGATTAATTTTTTTCAGATTAATCAGTTGCTTAACCTATCCACCTACCTCTTCTTTCTCATACCTCTCCTGTGTCCATCATCAGCTTCAGGCCACAATTAGGTGTCAGTCTCACCCTGTAAAATCTCTGTTTCCAATATAATGCTACTGTGGACATGTAGAACTTTGCTCATTCAATATTTCAGGGAAATTAACACTAAGTCTGGACACTACTATAAATATAACTTCTCATATATAGCTTCAACTGTTACTTCTTTGCTTGCTTCTTTCACCACACAGTCTATGTCTGCCTGTCTTAAATGTAGACTGGCATACATGTACTCTTAATATTTAGAAAAGATATGGTGCACAAAGCATACGGAAGTTTGGCATCATTATAAATTTAAGGATATTAATAATCGTTTTACAGAGAATACTCATACAAATTGAATACAACAACTTGTGGCAAAAAGGGGAAGAAGTCAGATGCCATAATCTGAAGACTCTCAGGAATATTGGATATAAGTATAATCCCAGATGAATGCAGTAGGGCTCTCAAACCCATGCCACGCTCTGGCTTGATGGAAGCAATGCTTGAGTAGCTGAGCTGTCATAAATAATAATGAGAGTTATTTTTTACCTGAAAATATGGATTATTTTTGTAAGACTCTGTCTTCATTTTAAAAACCACAACTTCCAGTAGTATTCTGTTACAATTATGGCAATCACTATGATCAAGAAACTACATGGTGAATTGTGCTTCTCAGTCCTAATGGATACATCTACAAAAGGCTCCTATACCCAAAGCTCAGGAAACATTCTGGAAAAGGAGGCAGAAAGACAGAGCCAGAGGACCAGAAAATATATTGTGAGGTTGTGTCTCCTACTAACAATATAAGCAATAACTATAAAGTGTTCATATCATGGCTACTAAAATGTGAATTGAACAAGGAGGACACAAATGAACATGACAATCAGAATGAGGCCTCTCATCTACAAAAATCACTATAGAGAAGCAGATAAAGCTGCTGTCAGCAGAAGAGGTGCTCCTCCTTAGAGAAGAAGCCTACCAGGTTTGATATATCAGCCTTGAAAACCTACATAGTAATTAGGTTATATCGAGTCTATGAGACATATTTAGTAATGCATATGTGTGTGTGTGTGTGTGCATGCTTGTGTGTGTGTGTGTGCATGTGTGTAAATACATATGTTCATAGAAAAATGTGTAAAAAGGGATCATGAATTAAGAGAGAACTGGGACAAGTTTTTTCAGGGAGTAGTAATCAGGAAAGTTAAGGGGGAAATCTTGTAATTAAAATTCAGGCTCACAAACAAATAAAGAGAAAGGAAAAAAAAGGAGAAGCTGTATGGCCACAATAGCATCTACAGCTAACTGTGAAAGAATAATGGAAGCAGTTATGTACTGCCTAGAAAAGTATGATGTCCAAATCATGTCGACATGGAGGAAAATACAACAAAGACACTCTACATAGAACATGATAGAAATCAAAATAAGGTGTAAGACATAGAACATTAGTTTTGTTTGTTGTTCAAAGAGACTCACATTCCCACAAATAAATCTGTACTGCATCTCAGTTGGAGACATATGAGAGCCACAGGTCTGCAATAAGCTACTGACCTGATGATTTCTGCAGCTGTGCCTACCCTTTGCTGATTTGCATGTACCCAAAGCATTTCCTACTGACATGAGGATTTCTTCATAGTCAGGTCACACCCTGTGCTGTAATCAGCATCACACTGAAAACACACAGACATGAGTGTGCCCACTCAGGTCCTGGGGTTGCTGCTGCTGTGGCTTACAGGTAATGAAGACAGCACTAGAAATTTATTGAGCTTTCTGCACTCTGTGCTGCTTGGTCTCAATGAAAATTCTTTTGTGAGAGAACTAATCATGTGGGTATATGTTTTCAATTTTCCAATTGTAGGTGCCAGATGTGACATCCAGATGACTCAGTCTCCAGCCTCCCTATCTGCATCTGTGGGAGAAACTGTCACCATCACATGTCGAGCAAGTGAGAATATTTACAGTTATTTAGCATGGTATCAGCAGAAACAGGGAAAATCTCCTCAGCTCCTGGTCTATAATGCAAAAACCTTAGCAGAAGGTGTGCCATCAAGGTTCAGTGGCAGTGGATCAGGCACACAGTTTTCTCTGAAGATCAACAGCCTGCAGCCTGAAGATTTTGGGAGTTATTACTGTCAACATCATTATGGTACTCCTCCCACAGTGATTCAAGCCATGACATAAACCATGCAGGGAAGCAGAAGTGAGAGTACATGCTGCCCCAACTGCTACTTATGATGTCTCCAGCTGCTCAGCTACTGCGAGTATTTCTCTTTGCCAGGGCTTAAAGGTCAATGTGATGCTATATACTAGTCAGAGAAAATGTCCTCTGTACATATCCCTGTTTTGTTTCTCTAGTCCTAGTATCAAAATAATAGAATGGCTTATATTACACATTAAACAAAATTAAGGAAAAAATAGCAAGTAGACATAACTGACCATGGTTAGCAGACTATTGTTTATAGCTTGGATTCATTTAAAAATCTTGTCCCACACACATACACACACACACACACACACACACACACACACACACACATATCTTAAGTTATATTGCTAAGAATAAATTTATCTATTTAAATGATTAATATGCTGATGAAGAAATCTGGGGAAATAGTTTAGTGATTATAAACATTGGCTGTTTTTCCAGGGGATGTGAATTCTAGTCCAAACACTCACTTGATGTATAGCTTATGATAACTCCAATTCAAGTATTAAATTTCAGCCACTCTTCCTGCCTTTGAATGAAGGATTTCCAACAAGTGTTGAGGAAGATAAGCAAACTACAAGGAGTTGATGAAGGAAGCTTGTTTAAATTGACTTCTTAAACTTGGATCAGATTCTGGTAGTTTGATCTCACTTACTGAATTCCCACCTAATTTAAACATAGTATTATTTTTTTTCGGGGGAGGGAGTTAACTGATATAATAGTATCCATGGTACAAAAAAAGAAAAGTGTAATTACATAGAAAATCAAAACATGTTCTTTTCTTTTTTTCTGTCTGTTTTTTTTTTTTGCTTTTAATTTATAATCCACTGATGTGTAAAAATTTTGATTGACTTTTCTTTCATAGATTGAGTATAAAAGTGAACCCTGACTTCTTTATTTTCCCATTTTTATTAGATATTTTCTTCATTTATATTCCAGTGCTATGCTGAAAGTCCCCTATACCCTACCCCTGCCCTGTTCCCCTACCCACCCACTCCCAATTCTTGGCCCTGGTGTTCCCATGTACTGAGGCATATAAACTTTGAAAGACCAAGGGGCCTCTCTTCCAAATGATGGCCATCTAGACCATCTTCTGCTACATATGCAGCTGGAGACACGAGCTCTAGGGGTACTCGTTAGTTCATATTGTTGTTCCACTTATAGGATTACAGAACCCTTCAGCTCCTTGGGTACTTTCTCTAGCTCCTCCATTGGGGGCACTGTGTTCCATCAAATAGATGACTGTCAGCATCCACTTCTGTATTTGCCAGGCACTGGCATAGCCTCAGGAAACTGCTGAGACTCATTCAGTGTGAAAGAAGAAATGCCAGGGTGGTGAGGCAGGAGTGGGTGGATGGCTGGGTGTGTAAGGACCCTCAAAGAAGTAGGGTGAAGTTCAGGAGGAGAACCAAGGAAAAGAGATAGCATTTGAAATTTAAATATATTAAATATCCAATAAAAACAAAGTAAACTCCTAAACCTGATAAACAGCTTCATTGTAGTAACTGGATAAAAAATTAACTCAAACAATTCAGTTGCCTTTCTCTACACAAAGGATAAACAGGCTGAGAAAGAAATTAGGTAAACAACACCCATCACAATAGTCACAAATAATATATAATATCTTGGTGTGATTCTAACTAAGGAAGTGAAAGAACTGTATAATAAGAACTTCAAGTCTCTGAAGAAAGAATTCAAAGAAGATCTCAGAAGATGGAAAGATCTCCCATGCTCATGGATTGGAAGGATTAATATAGTAAAAATGGCTATCTTGCCAAAAGAAATCTACAGATTCAAGGAAATCCCATCAAAAAAAATCCAAATCAATTCTTCACTTAGTTAGAAAGGTAAATTTTTAAATTTATTTAGAATAACAAAAAACCTAGGATAGCAAAAACTATTCTCAACAATAAAAGAACCTCTGGTGGAATCATCATGCCTGACCTCAAGCTGAACTACAGAGCAATTGTGACATATATATATATATATATATATAACAGCATGGTATTGTTACACAACAAACAGGTAGATAAATGGACTAGAATTGAAGACCCAAATATGAACCCACACACCTATGGTCACTTGATCTTTGACAAGGGAACTAAAACCTTACAGTGGAAAAAAAGACATCATTTTCAACAAATGGTGCTGGCACAACTGGCAGTTATCATGTAGAATAATGCAAACTGATTATCTCCTTGTACTAAGGTCAAGTCTAAGTGGATCAAGGAACTCCACATAAAACCAGAGATACAGAAATTTATAGAGGAGAAAGTAGGGAAAAGCCTTGAAGACCTAGGCACAAGGGAAAATTCCTCAACAGAAGAGAAATGGCTTGTGCTGTAAGGAAAAAAAAAAGAAATTACAAATGGGACATCATAAAATTTCAAAGCTTCTGTAAGGCAAAAGATACTGTCAATAAGACAAAAAGGCTACCAACAGATTGGGAAAGGATTTTAAGGATTTTTACCAATCCTAAATCTGATAAGGGACTAATATCATATGCAAATAATGATATTTTGACTTCTTCCTTTCCAATTTGTATCCCCTTGATCTCCTTTTGCTTTCAAATTGCTCTGTCTAGGACTTCAAGTACTATACTGAATAGGTAGGAAGAAAGTGGCAGCCTTGTCTAGTGCCTGACTTTTAGTGGGATTGCTTAAAGTTTCTCTCCATTAAGTTTGTTGTTGGCTACTGGTTTGGTGTATATTGCTTTTACTATGTTTAGTTATGGGCATTGAATTCCTGATCTCTCCATGACTTTTATCATGAATGGATTTTGGATGCTTTCAAATGCTTTCTCAGCACCTATCGAGCTGATCATGTGATTTTTGTCTTTGTATTTGTTTATATAGTGGATTATGTTGATGGATTTCCGTATATTAAACCATCCCTGCATCCTTAGGATGATGCCTACTTGGTCATGATGGATGTTTGTTTTGATGTGTTCTTGGATTCCATTTGCAAGGATTTTGTTGAGTATATTTGCATCGATATTTATAAGGGAAATTATTCTGAAGTTCTCTTTCTTTGTTGGACCTTTTTGTGGTTTAGATATCAGAGTAATTGTGGCTTTATAGAATGAATTGGGTAGAGTACCTTCTGTTTCTATTTTGTTGAATAGTTTGAGGAG
Organism: Mus musculus; assembly: GCF_000001635.26. Classification (NCBI taxonomy): domain Eukaryota; kingdom Metazoa; phylum Chordata; class Mammalia; order Rodentia; family Muridae; genus Mus; species Mus musculus. The sequence continues at coordinate 69,811,447 of NC_000072.6, read as the reverse complement.
AGTTGGAATTAGGTCTTCTTTAAAGGTCCTATAGAGTTCTGCACTAAACCCATCTGGTTTTGAGCTTTATTAATTTATTTTTTTGGTTGGAAGAATATTGATGACTGCTTATATTCCTTTAGGGGAAATGGGACTCTTTAGATCGTTAATCTGATCCTAATTTAACTTTGGTACCTGGTATCTGTCTAGGAAATTGTCTATTTCATCCAGGTTTTCCAGTTTTGTTAAGTATAGCCTTTTGTAGTAAGATCTGATGATGTTTTGGGTTTCCTTAGGTTCTCTTGTCGTCTCTTTTTTCATTTCTGATTTTGTTAATTAGGATACTGTCTCTGTGCCCTCTAGTTGGTCTATCTAAGGGCTTATCTATCTTGTTGATTTTCTCAAAGAACTAGCTCCTGGTTTGGTTGATTCTTTGAATAGTTCTTTTTGTTTCCACTTGGTTGATTTCAGCCCTAAGTTTGATTATTCCCTGCCATCTACTCCTCTTGGGTGTATTTGCTTCCTTTTGTGCTAGAGTTTCTAGGTGTGCTGTCAGGCTGCTAGTGTATGCTCTCTCTAGTTTCTTTTTGGAGGCACTCAGGGCTGGAGTTTTCCTCTCAGGACTGTTTTCACTGTGTTCCATAAGTTTAGGTATGTTGTGGCTTCATTTTCATTAAACTCTAAAAGGTCTTAAATTTCTTTCTTTATTTCTTCTTTGACCAAGGTATCATTGAGTAGAGTGTTGTTCAGTTTCCATGTGAATGTTGGCTTTTTATTACTTATGCTGTTATTGAAGTTCAGCCTTAGTCCTTGGTGATCTGATATGATGCATGGGAAAATTTCTGTATTTTTGTATCTGTTGATGCCTGTTTTGTGACCAATTATATGGTCAATTTTGGAGGGGGTATCATGAGGTGCTGAGAAGAAGGTATATCCTTTTGTTTTAGGATAAAATATTCTGTAGATATCGGTTAAATCCATTTATTTCATAACTTCTTTTAGTTTTCATGTGTCTCTGTTTAGTTTCTATTTCCAGGATTTGTGCATTGATGAGAGTATTCTGTTGAAATCTCCCACTAATGTTGTGTCATGTGCAATGTGTGCTTTTAGCTTTACTAAAGTTCCTTTAATGAATGTGGCTACCCTTGCATTTGGAGCATAGATAGTCAGAATTGTTTGTTTATCTTGGTAGATTTTACCTTTGATGAGTAGAAGTGCCCTCCTTGTCTTATTTAATAACATTGGGTTGGAAGTCAATTTTATTCAATATTAAAATGGCTACTCCAGCTTGTTTCTTTGAACCATTTGCATTGGAAATTGTTTTAGCTGTTTACTCTGAGGTAGTGCCTGCCTTTTTCCCTGAGGTGGGTTTCCTGTAAGTAGCAGAATGTTGGGTCCTGTTTGTGTAGCCAGTGTTTTAGTCTATGTCTTTTTTTTTTTTTTTGGCAAATTGAGTCCATTGATATTAACAGAGATTAAGGAAAAGGAATTGTTGATTCCTGTTATTTTTGTTGTTAAAGTTGGAATTCTGTTCTTGTAGCTGTCTTATTTTAGGTTTGTTGAAGGATTACTTTCTAGCTTTTTCTAGTGTGTCATTTCCGTCCTGGTGTTGGTGTTTTCCCTTTATTATCCTTTGATGGGATGGATTTGTGGAAAGATATTGTATGAATTTGTTTTTTCATGGAATACTTTGGCTTCTCCATATACGGTACTTGAGCATTTTGTTGGGCATAGTAGTCTGGGCTGGCATTTGTGTTCTCTTAGTGTCTGTATAACATCTGTCCAGGATCTTCTGGCTTTCATAGTCTCTGGTGAGAAGTCTAGTGTAATTCTAAAAAGGCCCATCTTTATATTCTACTTGACCTTTTTCCCTTATTGCTTTTAATATTCTGTCTTTATTTAGTGCATTTGTTGTTCTGGTTATTATTTGTTGGGAGGAATTTCTTTTCTGGTCCAGTCTATTTGGAGCTCTGTAGGCTTCTTGTATGTTCATCTACATGTCTTTCTTTAGGTTTGGAAAGTTTTCTTCTATAATTTTGTTGAAGATATTTGCTGGCCCTTTAAGTTGAAAATCTTCATTCTCATATACTCCTATTATCTGTAGGTTTGATCTTCTCATTGTGTCCTGGATGTCCTGGACGGTTTGACTTAGGATCTTTTTGCATTTTGCATTTTCTTTGATTGTTGTGTCCATGTTCTCAATGGAATCTTCTGCATCTGAGATTCTCTTTTCCATCTCTTGTATTCTGTTGCTAATGCTTGCATCTATGCTTCCTGATGTCTTTCCTATGGTTTCTATCTCCAGACTTGTCTCCCTTTGCATTTTCTTTATTGTTTCTACTTCGCTTTTTAGATCTTAGATGGTTTTGTTCAATCCATCAACTTTGTGGTTGTGTTTTCCTCTAAATCTTTAAGGAACTCTTGTGTTTCCTCTTTAAAGACTTCTACCTATTTAGCAATGTTTACCTGTAATTATTTAAGGGATTTTTGTGCTTCCTCTTTAATGCCTTCTACCTATTTATCCGTGTTCTCCTATATTTCTTTATTGCGTTATTAATTTCGTTCTAAATATCCTCTACCAGCATCATGAGATATGATTTTAAATCTGAATCTTGGTTTTTGGGTGTGTTTGAGGTATCCAGGACTCGCTGAGGTGGGAATTCTGGGTTCTGATGATGGTGAGAGGTCTTGGTTTCTGTTAGTATGATTCTTACATTTGCCTTTTTCCATTTGGTAATCTCTGGTGTTATTTGTTATAGTTGTCTCTGGGTGGACCTTGTTCCTCCTGTGATTTTGTTAGCCTCTGTCAGCACTACTGGGAGTCCAACTCTCTACTGAGTCTGAGTGGTCAGAGTAGTCTCTGCAGGCAAGCTATCCTCTTGCAGGGAAGGTAGGTGCACAGAGTTTTGGCTCTCAGATCTGCCTACTGACTGAAGATGATGGCCCAAAATGTTGTCTGTCCCTGTAATGATGATGCTTCTTCAGTCTTCGTGCTTTCCTCTGAAGACTGATCTCTGAGGGACCCTGGATACAATATGGTTCTCTCATCTGCTCCAGTGGTCAGACCCTTCCCAGGTTGCCACGTCTCCTCTGGTGGGGAAATTGTGTGGATGTCTGGAGCTCAGATCTAGCTGAGCTTAAGATGAAGGCCTGAAAAGGGCTTGTCCCAGAAGCTATGTTGCTTCTATAGTCTGTGAACTCTCCTGTGCAGACTGGTTCCTGAGGGACTTACATATCTATCTTACATAAACAATCCTGAGAGAACATTCGTGTTCATAATATTAAGAATGTTTATGGAAAAAGAGGACACTGTGACAATTGGTTCCAGGAGCTGAAGATTGCCACCTGACCTTCAGAGAGCCCCTGGGCTCTTCCCTCCTCTCTTGGAGCCTCCTCTTGCTTATGCCACTCCTGAATAAAGTTTTCAGAGCTTGATCAGTATGATTGACTTGCTCTCATTCTTCATGTCTCTTGTCCCTCCCACACACACACTCTCTCTCTCCTGCTCTGGGTCCCCACTGACTGTACTTGCAGGTCCAGGGGAAACTGGCGCCCAGCCTGTGGCTCTGGGTTTGGGGTCTGAGAGAGACCACTCTTTTCACTAAGCCACTGCTTAACCAAGGAGTGAGTGAAGGCTCTCACTGAACTGCTGCTTCATCAGAAGTGAGTGAAGGCTTGCATTGTGCCTCCACCTCTTCAGGAGGTGAGTTAAGGCTTGCATTGAACCCAGCTCCACAGTGTCACATTTCCTCCAACAAGGACATACCTATTCTTAAAAGAACCCACATAGTAGTATTATCACTTCCCTATGGGCTATGCATTCAAATACATGAGCCTATGAGGGGAAACCTATTCAAACCACTACATAGATTAAACATTGAAATGCCTGAGACTAAATCATTAAATAATACCAAAATTAAATGTATCTATTTAAACATAATTATCACCCAAACACAAAAGAATATTCCTTTCTTAGCAAGTCATGGAGAGTTCTCTGAAGATGACCACACATTTGTATAGAAGACAAGACTACACAGATATGCAAAAATTGAAATAATGCATTTTAACCTTTCTGAGAACTATGGATTAAAGCTGAATATCACAAACAATAAAAACACCAGAAATTTCATAAACCACTGTAGACTGGGTCCACTACTGAATGAAAAATTGGAAAGACACAAATTAAGAAGTAAACTAAACACTTTTAAGAATTGAATTTAAATGACAGTATAACATATGCAAACCTATGGGACACAATGAAGGAGGTACTCAAATGCAAGTTTATAAAACTATGTGCCTGCATATAGCAATTTGATAAATCTCATATTAGCAACTTAACAACATACCTGAAAGCTCTAGGAAAAAAGAGTACCTAATCTGAGAGTAGAAGAAAAGAAGTAAGCAAAATAGGGTGTGAAGTCAACAAAATCCAACAAAGAAACAACAAAAAATACAAATGAGTAATGAAATGAAGTATTGTTTTTTGAAAAACTGCAATAAGATTGATAAATTCTTAGCCAAATAAAGTAAAAGATGGATAGTATTAGGAGACATGTTTGTGCATTGTGTATTCAGATTCTGAATTCTATGCTCAGAGATCAGTTTGTAGTCCAGATTTTCCAGATATTGACGCTGTCAAGTATCTCATATCAAAATATTGTGTAAAAATTGTTTTCCATCACCTGTGATTGGTTAATAAAGGGCTCATCAGCCAATATCTAGGCAGGAGAAGAAGTACTTCCAATCCAAAAGAGAGTGTCTTTGGTGGAAAGAGGAAAAAAGGAGAGGTTGCCATGGAGATGTTTCCATGAGTATATGAATGAAGAAGGAGGCCAGAGAAAGACCAAGATGGCAGATAAAGGGATACATTCATGGAAACCTGACTGGGAAGTAAGTAATGCCAGCATAGTCTTTACTATGCGGTTGTGTAGCAGATAATTTTAAAAGGACATTTACATTTTTTAAAAGTAAAGTTACCACCCACAGGAATACAGGTTAGAGCATAAACCACCTAATGAAGCTGAAATGTGAGGTTGAGTTGCCCCAGGTGTTCCTTTTGGCGTCTCCATTTTACTTAGAGTTATTCTCAGATAAAGGTGTAATATAAGCGTTAAATTTATAAAAATATTTGTGGTATGGGAACATGGGAATCTGTTCTGCTTCTGAACTTTAGTTACTCTAGTTTAGCACCAGAATTACAGACCTGACAGTAGCCTTACTGGTTTGATTGACAGTCACCTTCTCTGTGTGACACAACTCAGAACCAAAGATAGCATGACCTGGGTAGGAAAAGACCTGGTGAAACCACTTGTAACCACTAGAAATCACTTCATTTATACCACTTCATTTGGCAAAGTAGTCTGTAATGAAAATGGACACAGATGTCTGCATAGTCAGTAGAAAAAGGAAGACTGCTGCGATCTACAGGGGGATTTTATAGCTGCAATAAGGAATAATGTTATGTCAAAATTGTCCAGATTTAGGAACAGTGTATAATTTAAACTGAAGAATAAATGTCTTCTAGTAGGTGAATCTCAGTAAATATTGTACTTGTAAATAGAGTTAAAGTTATTTAATGTTTGAAAATTTGAGTATTTGCGTCTGTGTGTGTGTGTGTGTGTGTGTATTTAGGGAAGTTTCGAGATAAGTGTTTACCTGAAAGGTTTTGGTCGAGAGTGTTAAATAATGATGAAATAAATGAATATGATTATCAAAGAACTAATAAAATATTATAATTAAATATGAAAAATCCTGAGAATAAACGTTTCAAGGCCTTTTATATTATTGTTTCCACATCTATCCATTTTCCTGGAAGTTCCATAATTTTTTTTATTTTCTTTACAATTGAATACATTTCTGTAGTGTAAATATGCTATATTTATTTTATTTACATGTGTTTGTATACGCTAGTTCCACATATTAACTCTCATGAAGAAGAGAACAATAAGCATAGATGCGCAAATATTTTATTGGTAAGGTATACAGATTTTTTAGTTCATGTACAAAAATGATGTGACTGGTTGTACTTTTAATGTTTTGAGAAATATTCTCATTTATGTCCAAATCAACTATACTTCATTGCTTTCCAACATTCAGTGAGTAAGAGCTCTTCTTTTCCTAAATCTACATCATCCTGTGTGGTAATTCTTGATGGCAATAATTTTAATTTGCATTTCTCTGATAACAATGAATGATGAATAAATTAAACCCCTATTTGCTATTAGTCACATATATTATGTATTTTTAAATTTCATTTTATTTATGTGCATATATATCAGTCTGTGTGAATACATGTCATGCATGTTAAAGTGTCCACAAAGGCCTGAAAACTGTGTTAAATCCTAGTTCCTGAAGCCAGAACTACAGTTGATTGTGAATTCTCTTACATGTAGAGTCTTTGGAAGAGGAGCAAGAGTTCTTGATGACTGAGCCATTTCTTTAGACTTTGCTCATAGCAACTGTTGTCCAAAGTTACAGAGCTGTTATAAGAAGTGATATTTCTATGATTGGTTTATTCTTTCATACACAAAAACTCATTATTTGCACAATAAGCTGCAGTACCATTTTGTCACAAAGGGTTTTCTGGGAAATTTTTAGACTATTTATAATGAACTAAGGCATATGAAGCTAAAGAAAAGAGTAGGACAGGGAAGCAGGTAGCTTAACTTCAGATCTTCATTTCTCTCTCTTATCCTCCAAAGCCAATCTTCCAGTCTTGACGCTACTGCTGTTGCAGACCACAAGCTGAAGTATTCACTTCTTCTCTACCTCCTTCACCAGACATTCACACATATCTTTTCCTATGCCACCCTATCCCAATCATCCTGAGATCCCAGGCCCAGTGCCAGTAGATTTCATGGGAATCTTCCTGCAGTGCTTGCCAGGGAAGCAATTAGTTCACTGAAGCAGCTTGACTTCAATCTTCACACTTTCTTCTCACCAACACATAAAATCCTGCAGTCTTATTCTCAGTTCTGTATCTCATGGGCTGTTTTGGCCCTTCCATATTCTCTGCTCCTATTCCCAGTCCTCTAAATAGATTCGGGTTGGTCACACTTCATTCTTCCCTCCCATGGACACCTTTACGTCTACCTCCTCAGCCAATCCCCATTCTACTTTTCAGCACCAAATACCTAGTAAGACTTTCTTGATGGAAGACCTTGTGGCCACATCAATTAGGATCTCAAAAGAATTTTACACCACAAATCACAACTACCACCCTCTAATTCCTACCAGGAAAAAAAAACCTGAAACCAATGGGAAAAAAACATACACTGAGGAAAGAAAAGAACAGAAATCAGCACCTAGAATTACAATTTCCCCAATTGCAGATACATAGATACTAGTGTAAAAACACAATCATTAACAACAAGGACAACATGTCTCCAATAGAACTGAGCAATCCTACCACAGGAGGACCTTAGTATTGCAATGTAAAAGAACAAGATAAAAACCCTAAAATAATCCCTATAAATATGAAAGAGGTTTTGAAAGAGAAAATAAATAATCCCTTAAATAAACATATGAATACAAAAATGAAGAGTGGAAGGAAATGAATAAAACAATTCAAGACCTGAAAGAAATAATAATCAATGAAGAAGACTCAACCAGGTGCAATTCTAGAAATGGAAAATTTAGCAAGTTGAATCTCAGAGACAAGTCTCACCATCAATGTATAAGGTGTCAGACAAAATTCCCAGGTACTTAAGGAATAATAGAAGAAATTGATACCTCAGTCAAAGAAGTTATAAATCTAAAAAGTGCACAAAATATTCATGAAGACTGGACAGTGTAAAAAGACCAAATTTGCGATGAATAGGAATAGAGGAAGGACAAGAAAATCAGGTCAATGATATAGTCTATATTTCCAACCAAATTGATAGAAAAAAATTGCCTTCCCAAACCAAAAGAAGATGGTACATATCAAGATAGAGGAAGCAGATGTAGCACAAAATACATTCGATGAGTAAAGAAGTCATAAATAATTAAATTAGATAGGTAATGGCACGGCATACTCATAAAAAGAAAAATCCATCAAGAAATGCTGTGGCAGCAGCAGCGGTCGCCATCTGGGTTCCGGGGCTCCGCGGGACCTAGGAAATTAGTCTGAACAGGTTAGAGAGTGCGCCAGAGAACCGGAGAGCTTCTGGGACGGGCGGAAGCACAGAGCCGCTGAGGCAGCACCCTTGGTGGGCCGCAGACAGCCGGCCACCATCCGGACCAGAGGACAGGTGTCCGCCTGGCTTGGGAGGCGGCCTCAGCCTCAGCAGCAGCGGTTGCCATCTGGGTTCCAGGACGCTGCGGGACCTAGGAAATTAGTCTGAACAGGTTAGAGGGTGTGCCAGAGTACCGGACAGCTTCTGGGACAGGCGGAAGCACAGGGCCGCTGAGGCAGTACCCTTTGCAGGCTGCAGAGAGCCGGCCACCGTCCGGACCAGGGGACAGGTGTCCACCTGGCTCGGGAGGCGGCCTCAGCCTCAGGAGCAGCGGTCGCCATCTTGGTTCCAGGACTCCCTGAAACTTAGGAATTTAGTCTGCACAGGTGAGAGTCTGCACCACAGAAGCTGACAGCTTCTGGGAACTGCCAAAGCAACACAGCTTCTGAGAGAGGCCCGGTTTTGGGCCTTCTTCTTCGACCAGGAGGAGGTCCAAAAACAAGATATCTGCGCACCTTCCCTGTAAGAGAGCTTGCCAGCAGAGTGCTCTGAGCACTGAAACTCAGAGGAGAGAATCTGTCTCCCAGGTCTGCTGAGAGACGGTAACAGAATCACCAGAAGAACAATCTCTAAACAGAGTCAACTATAACTACTAACTCCAGAGATTACCAGATGGCGAAAGGTAAACGTAGGAATCCTACTAACAGGAACCAAGACCACTCACCATCATCACAACCCAGCACTCCCACTTCGCCCAGTCCAGGGCACCCCAACACACACGAAAACCTAGACCTAGATTTAAAAGCATATCTCATGATGATGGTAGAGGACATCAAAAAGGACTTTAATAAATCACTTAAAGAAATACAGGAGAACACTGCTAAAGAGTTACAAGTCCTTAAAAAAAACAGGAAAACACAATCAAACAGGTAGAAGTCCTTACAGAAAAAGAGGAAAAAAACATACAAACAGGTGATGGAAATGAACAAAACCATACTAGACCTAAAAAGGGAAGTAGAAACAATAAAGAAAACTCAAAGTGAGGCAACACTGGAGATAGAAACCCTATGAAAGAAATCTGGAACCATAGATTTGAGCATCAGCAACAGAATACAAGAGATGGAAGAGAGAATCTCAGGTGCAGAAGATTCCATAGAGAACATCGGCACAACAATCAAAGAAAATGGAAAATGCAAAAAGATCCTAACTCAAAATATCCAGGAAATCCAGGACACAATGAGAAGACCAAACCTACAGATAATAGGAGTGGATGACAATGAAGATTTTCAACTCAAAAGACCAGCAAACATCTTCAACAAAATTATTAAAGAAAACTTCCCAAATATAAAGAAAGAGATATCTATGAACATACAAGAAGCCTACAGAACTCCAAATAGACTGGACCAGAAAAGAAATTCCTCCCGACACATAATAATCAGAACAACAAATGCACTAAATAAAGATAGAATACTAAAAGCAGTAAGGGAAAAAGGTCAAGTAACATACAAAGGCAAGCCTATCAGAATTACACCAGATTTTTCACCAGAGACTATGAAAGCCAGAAGAGCCTGGACAGATGATATACAGACACTAAGAGAACACAAATTCGAGCCCAGGCTACTATACCCAGCCAAACTCTCAATTACCATAGATGGAGAAACCAAAGTATTCCACGACAAAACCAAATTCACACATTATCTCTCCACGAATCCAGCCCTTCAAAGGTTAATAACAGAAAATAACCAATACAAGAACGGGAACAATGCCCTAGAAAAAACAAAAAGGTAATCCCTCAACAAACCTAAAAGAAGACAGCCACAAGAACAGAATGCCAACTTTAACAACAAAAATAACAGGAAGCAACAATTACTTTTCCTTAATATCTCTTAACATCAATGGTCTCAACTCCCCAATAAAAAGACATAGACTAACAAACTGGCTACACAAACAAGACCCAACATTTTGCTGTTTACAGGAGACACATCTCAGAGAAAAAGATAGACACTACCTCAGAATAAAAGGCTGGAAAACAATTTTCCAAGCAAATGGTATGAAGAAACAAGCTGGAGTATCCATCCTAATTTCTGATAAGATTGACTTCCAACCCAAAGTCATCAAAAAAGACAAGGAGGGGCACTTCGTTCTCATCAAAGGTAAAATCCTCCAAGAGGAACTCTCAATTCTGAATATCTATGCTCCAAATACAAGGGCAGCCACATTCATTAAAGAAACTTTAGTAAAGCTCAAAGCACACATTGCACCTCACACAATAATAGTGGGAGACTTCAACACACCACTTTCACCAATGGACAGATCATGGAAACAGAAACTAAAGAGGGACACACTGAAACTAACAGAAGTGATGAAACAAATGGATCTGACAGATATCTACAGAACATTTTATCCTAAAACAAAAGGATATACCTTCTTCTCAGCACCTCATGGTACCTTCTCCAAAATTGACCACATAATAGGTCACAAAACAGGCCTCAACAGATTCAAAAATATTGAAATTGTCCCATGTATCCTATCAGATCACCATGCACTAAGGCTGATCTTCAATAACAAAAAAAATAACAGAAAGCCAACACTCACGTGGAAACTGAACAACACTCTTCTCAATGATACCTTGGTCAAGGAAGGAATAAAGAAAGAAATTAAAGACTTTTTAGAGTTTAATGAAAATGAAGCCACAACGTACCCAAACCTTTGGGACACAATGAAAGCATTTCTAAGAGGGAAACTCATAGCTCTGAGTACCTCCAAAAAGAAACGGGAGAGAGCACATACTAGCAGCTTGACAATACATCTAAAAGCTCTAGAAAAAAAGGAAGCAAATTCACCCAAGAGGAGTAGACGGCAGGAAATAATCAAACTCAGGGGTGAAAACAACCAAGTGGAAACAAGTAGAACTATTCAAAGAATTAACCAAACGAGGAGTTGGTTCTTTGAGAAAATCAAAAAGATAGATAAACCCTTAGCTAGACTCACTAAAGGGCACAGGGACAAAATCCTAATTAACAAAATCAGAACTGAAAAGGGAGACATAACAACAGATCCTGAAGAAATCCAAAACACCATCAGATCCTTCTACAAAAGGCTATACTCAACAAAACTGGAAAACCTGGACGAAACGGACAAATTTCTGGACAGATACCAGGTACCAAAGTTGAATCAGGATCAAGTTGACCTTCTAAACAGTCCCATATCCCCTAAAGAAATAGAAGCAGTTATAAATAGTCTCCCAGCCAAAAAAAAGCCCAGGACCAGACGGGTTTAGTGCAGAGTTCTATCAGACCTTCAAAGAAGATCTAATTCCAGTTCTGCACAAACTTTTTCACAAGATAGAAGTAGAAAGTACTCTACCCAACTCATTTTATGAAGCCACTATTACTCTGATACCTAAACCACAGAAAGATCCAACAAAGATAGAGAACTTCAGACCAATTTCTCTTATGAATATCGATGCAAAAATCCTCAATAAAATTCTCGCTAACCGAATCCAAGAACACATTAAAGCAATCATCCATCCTGACCAAGTAGGTTTTATTCCAGGGATGCAGGGATGGTTTAATATACGAAAATCCATCAATGTAATCCACTATATAAACAAACTCAAAGACAAAAACCACATGATCATCTCGTTAGATGCAGAAAAATCATTTGACAAGATCCAACACCCATTCATGATAAAAGTTCTGGAAAGATCAGGAATTCAAGGCCCATACCTAAACATGATAAAAGCAATCTACAGCAAACCAGTAGCCAACATCAAAGTAAATGGAGAGAAGCTGGAAGCAATCCCACTAAAATCAGGGACTAGACAAGGCTGCCCACTTTCTCCCTACCTTTTCAACATAGTACTTGAAGTATTAGCCAGAGCAATTCGACAACAAAAGGAGATCAAAGGGGATACAAATTGGAAAGGAGGAAGTCAAAATATCACTTTTTGCAGATGATATGATAGTATATATAAGTGACCCTAAAAATTCCACCAGAGAACTCCTAAACCTGATAAACAGCTTCGGTGAAGTAGCTGGATATAAAATTAACTCAAACAAGTCAATGGCCTTTCTCTACACAAAGAATAAACAGGCTGAGAAAGAAATTAGGGAAACAACACCCTTCTCAATAGTCACAAATAATATAAAATATCTAGGCGTGACTCTAACTAAGGAAGTGAAAGATCTGTATGATAAAAACTTCAAGTCTCTGAAGAAAGAAATTAAAGAAGATCTCAGAAGATGGAAAGATTTCCCATGCTCATGGATTGGCAGGATCAACATTGTAAAAATGGCTATCTTGCCAAAAGCAATCTACAGATTCAATGCAATCCCCATCAAAATTCCAACTCAATTCTTCAACGAATTAGAAGGAGCAATTTGCAAATTCATCTGGAATAACAAAAAACCTAGGATAGCAAAAAGTCTTCTCAAGGATAAAAGAACCTCTGGTGGAATCACCATGCCTGACCTAAAGCTTTACTACAGAGCAATTGTGGTAAAAACTGCATGGTACTGGTATAGAGACAGACAAGTAGACCAATGGAATAGAATTCAAGACCCAGAAATGAACCCACACACCTATGGTCACTTGATCTTCGACAAGGGAGCTAAAACCATCCAGTGGAAGAAAGACAGCATTTTCAACAATTGGTGCTGGCACAACTGGTTGTTACCATGTAGAAGAATGTGAATCGATCCCTACTCATCTCCTTGTACTAAGGTCAAATCTAAATGGATCAAAGAACTTCACATAAAACCAGAGACACTGAAACTTATAGAGGAGAAAGTGGGGAAAAGCCTTGAAGATATGGGCACAGGGGAAAAATTCCTGAACAGAACAGCAATGGCTTGTGCTGTAAGATCGAGAATTGACAAATGGGACCTAATGAAACTCTAAAGTTTCTGCAAGGCAAAAGACACCGTCAATAAGACAAAGAGACCACCAACAGATTGGGAAAGGATCTTTACCTATCCTAAATCAGATACTGGACTAATATCCAACATATATAAAGAACTCAAGAAGGTGGACTTCAGAAAATCAAATAACCCCATTAAAAAATGGGGCTCAGAACTGAACAAAGAATTCTCACCTGAGGAATACCGAATGGCAGAGAAGCACCTGAAAATATGTTCAACATCCTTAATCATCAGGGAAATGCAAATCAAAACAACCCTAAGATTCCACCTCACACCACTCAGAATGGCTAAGATAAAAAATTCAGGTGTCAGCAGATGCTGGCGAGGATGTGGAGAAACACTCCTCCATTGTTGGTGGGATTGCAGGCTTGTACAACCACTCTGGAAATCCGTCTGGCGGTTCCTCAGAAAATTGGACATAGTACTACCGGAGGATCCAGCAATACCTCTCCTGGGCATATATCCAGAAGATGCCCCAACTGGTAAGAAGGACACATGCTCCACTATGTTCATAGCAACCTTATTTATAATAGCCAGAAGCTGGAAAGAACCCAGATGCCCCTCAACAGAGGAATGGATACAGAAAATGTGGTACATTTACACAATGGAGTACTACTCAGCTATTAAAAAGAATGAATTTATGAAATTCCTAGCCAAATGGATGGACCTGGAGGGCATCATCCTGAGTGTGGTAACACATTCACAAAGGAACTCACACAATATGTACTCAATGATAAGTGGATATTAGCCCAAAACCTGGGATACCCAAGATATAAGATACAATTTCCTAAACACATGAAACTCAAGAAAAATGAAGACTGAAGTGTGGACACTATGCCCCTCCTTAGAAGTGGGAACAAAACACCCTTGGAAGGAGTTACAGAGACAAAGTTTGGAGCTGAGATGAAAGGATGGACCATGTAGAGACTGCCTTATCTAGGGATCCACCCCATAATCATCATCCAAACGCTGACACCATTGCATACACTAGCAAGATTTTATCGAAAGGACCCAGATGTAGCTGTCTCTTGTGAGACTATGCCGGGGCCTAGCAAACACAGAAGTGGATGCCCACAGTCAGCTAATGGATGGATCACAGGTCTCCCAATGGAGGAGCTAGAGAAAGTACCCAAGGAGCTAAAGGGATCTGCAACCCTATAGGTGGATCAACGTTATGAACTATCCAGTACCCCGGAGCTCTTGACTCTAGCTGCATATGTATCAAAAGATGGCCTAGTCGGCCATCACTGGAAAGAGAGGCCCATTAGACACACAAACTTTATATGCCCCAGAACAGGGGAACGCCAGGGCCAAAAAGGGGGAGTGGGCGGGTAGGGGAGTGGGGGTGGGTGGGTATGGGGGACTTTTGGTATAGCATTGGAAATGTAAATGAGCTAAATACCTAATAAAAAATGGAAAGAAAAAAAGAAAAAGAAATGCTGTGGCTTTCCTTCTTGAACTTCCTGTGATCTGTGAACTGTATCTTGCTTATTTCATATTTCTGGGCTAATATCCACTTATCAGTGAGTACATACCATGTATGTTCTTTTGTGATTGGGTTACCTCACTCAGGATGATATTTTCTACTTCCATTCATTTGCCTAAGAACTTCCTGAGTTCATCATTTTTAATAGCTGAGTAGTACTCCATTGTGTAAGTGTACCATATTTTCTGTATCAGTTCCTCTGTTGAAGGACATCTGGTTTCTTTCCGGCTTCTGGATATTATAAATAAGGCTGCTATGAACATAATGGAGATGTGTCCTTACTATATGTTGGAACATCTATTGGGTATATACCCAGGAGTGGCAGAGCTGGATTCTCAGATTGTACAATGTCCGATTTTCTGAGGAGCTTCCAAACTGATTTTCATAGTGGTTGTACCAGCTTTCAATCCCACCAATACTGGAGGAGTGTTCCTCTTTCTCCACATCCTCGCCAGCATCTGCTGTCACCTGAGTTTCTAAACTTAGCCATTCTGACTTGTGTGAGGAGCAATCTCTGGGTTGTTTTGATTTGAATTTCTGATGATTAAGAATGTTGAACAATTTTTTAGGTGCTTCTCAGCCATCCGATATTCCTTGGTTGAGGATTTATTGTTTAGACTTGTACCCCCCCCCCCTTTTTTTAAATAGGTTTATTTGATTTTCTGGAGTCTAACTTCTTGAGTTCTTTGTATATATTGGATATTAAGCCTCTATAGGATATAGGGCTGGTAAAGATCTTTCCCCAATCTGTTGCTTGCTGGTTTGTCCTAATGAGAGTGTTCTTTGACTTACAAATCTTTGCAGTTTTATGAGGTCCTATTATTGACCGTAGAGTATAAGCTATTGATGTTCTGTTCAGGAATTTTTTTCCCTGTGCCCATGTCTTCAAGGATCTTCTCCACCCTCTTTCTATTAGTTTTAGTCTATCTTGTTTTATGTGGAGGTCTTTGCTTCACTCGGAATTGAGCTTTGTACAAAGAGCTAAGAATGAATCCATTTGCATTCTTCTACATGATAATCATCAGTTGAATCATCAACATTTGTTGAAAATGCTGTCTTTTTCGCACTGGATGGTTTTTGCTCCTTTGTCAAAGATCAAGTGGCCATAGGTGTGTGGGGTCATTTATGGGCCTTCAATTCTATTCCATTCATCTACCTGTCTGTCACTGTAGCAATACCAGTTTTGTTTTTGTTTTTGTATTTGTGTTATCACAATTGTTCTGTAATAGAGCTTGATGTTAGGGATGGTGATTCCCCAAGAAGTTCTTTTATTGCTCAGAATAGTTTTTGCTATACTGAGTTATTTGTTTTTCCAAATGAATTTGAAAATTGCTCTTTCTATCTCTATGAAGAATAGATTTGAAATTTTGATGGGGATTGAATTGAATCTGTAGATTGTTTTCATCACAATGGACAGTTTTACTACATTAGTCCTACTAATCCACGAGCATGGGGGATATTTTCAACTTTTGAGATCTTCTTTAATTTCTTTCTTCAGAGACTTGATGTTCTTGTCATACAGATCTTTCACTTGCTTAGTTAGAGTCACACCAAGATATTTTATATTATTTGTGGCTATCATGAAAGGTGTTGTTTCCATAATTTCTTTCTCAGCCTATCTATCCTTTGTGTAGAGGAAGAACACTGATTTTTTGAGTTAATATTATATTCAACCAGTTTGAAAAAGTGGCTTACCAGGTTTAGGAGTTCTCTGGTGGAATTTTTGAAGTCACTTAAGTATATGATCATATCATCTGCACATAGTGACATTTTGACTTCTTCCTTTCCAATTTGTATCCTTTTGACATCCTTTAGTTGTCTAATTGTTTTGGCTAGGACTTTTAGTACTATATTGTACAGGTATGAAGAGAGAGGATAGCCTTATCTAGTTCTTGATCTCAGTGGGATTGCTTCAAGATTCTCTCCACTTAGTTTGATCCTGGATATTTTGTTTAATTCCTTCACCTATTTCTTTGTGTTTTCTTGTAATTGTTTAAGGTTGTGTGTGTGTGTGTGTGTGTGTGTGTGTGTTTGTGTTTGTGTGTGTGTGTGTTCTCATTAAAGTTTTCAACCTATATATCTGTGTTCTCCTGTATTTATCTAAGGGAGTTACTTATGTCCTTCTTAATATCTTTTATCAGAACCATGCATTGTTCTGATAAATTTTTAAATTGCTATCTTGCTTTTCTGGTGTGTTGGGGTGTGAAGGAATTGCTGTTGTGGGAGAACTGTATTTTGATGATACCACATAACCTTGGTTTCTGTTGGTAAGTTTGATGACTTTTTCTTTTGCCATCTGGTTATCTCTGGTGTCACTTGTTCTTGCTCTCTCTGGCTTTAACTTGTCTCTCCTGTGGCCCTATAAGCCTGTTTCAGCACTCCTGGGAAACTGGCTCTCCCCTGTAACTAGAGGGCTGCAGAACAGTCTCAGCTTCTGGGTTAAGATGGTGACTGGAAAGACCCTGTCCTAGCTGCTACACTGCTCCTGTGCCCTGTGCTCTCTTGGTTGGTTATGCTTTAGGCACTCACTGCACGGAATATTGTTTGTTTGTTTTTTTTTCTGGTTTTTTTTTTTTTGTTGTTCAAAAACTGATGCCAAGTCACGGTTGGCATATTCTCTCCCAGTAGGAACACACATGGCACGCAAATTAGGAAACAGCATTTAAAGTCAGGCAACAGAGTCAGAGAGATGGGGAGGAGAGGAGGAGATGTTGTAAAGTTCATGTTTACAACTTTAAAGACACCATTTTCATCTATGTTACATTCACATCTTCTAGGGAATTTGACTTTAACGCAAAATCTTCATACTAATGGTAATTGAGAGTTACAACAATCTTTCCCTTTCCTAATTTTCTGTTTGTCTCTCAATATTAATAAACAGCTTCCTATGTTGTCTACATAGGCAAAAATATAAGGATCAGTGGGATCCTGTAGTATTGCTAAAGATTTATGGAACGACATGCTCTATTAGCATTTTCGCAGAGGGAAGAACACAGCCTGAGGAAGAATAGAGTCAAACTTTCGGTACAGAAATGTAGCCTATAGTGGTATCACAGCCTAGTTTCTGGAGCTTTTCTGCATTCTATATTCATCAAGCCTCAAAATTGTTATGATTATGAAGCAGGTAAGGATAGAGAATAGGTGAGTAAGTTGGCACTCCACTTGCCCTGGGGCCTGTACACAAAGCAAACTCATGCACAGGCATGCACACACAAGAGTGCATACACACACACACACACACACATATACACACATACATGCACCTAGGAATACATTGGCAACCTATAACTCTCAAATGAATAGAGTTGCTAGTATCTATTCTGTCAGCAACAGACAGATCTCCTCAGAATCCCATGGCAGCACCTTATTGCTAATCAAACACTTTTGGTAACACATTTTAAAAACCAGATCAGTAGGTAGAAAGAGCCTACAGTGATTTTGAATACATATACAATGATAAATTTTATCCTCTAAGTTAACTCTAATAGTTCCCAATTTACCATCTCCAAATAATGTATAATTCGATTTGTATAAGCTTGAACAAAGATGATTTATGGTGCTGGTGTCAGTCTCACACTGTAAAATCCTTACCTCCTATGGAATCATGGTCTGCACATGTCAACCTTTTACCATTCAACCATTCATGGAAACTTGCACTAAGTCTGGAAAGTACTGTGGCTATAACTCCTCATGTACAGCTTCTACTTTTACTTCCGTACATGCTTTTCCCAATACACAGCCTGAATCCTTCTGTCCTAAATTTAGATTAACATATATGTCCTCTTAATATTTAGAAAAGTTAAGGTGTCCATAGTATAGGCAGTTTGGGGATCCATTTTACATTTAAGGACATGAATAATTATTTCTCAGAGAATAGTCATATACATTAACTATGATAACTTGTGGAAAAAGCGAGACGTAAGGTGCCATAATTTGAAGACTCACAGGACACTGGTTATAGCTATAATCACAGATGAATCTAGGAGGGGAGTTCATATGCATAGAAAGAACAGAGAAAACCCATGCCATTTTTTTCTGGCTTGATGGAAACAATTCATGTGTAGCTGAGCTGTCATAAGAAAGTAAAGAATTGAGTTGGAATTTTGATGGGGATTGCATTGAATCTGTAGATTGCTTTTGGCAAGATAGCCATTTTAACAATGTTGATCCTGCCAATCCATGAGCATGGGAGATCTTTCCATCTTCTGAGATCTTCTTTAATTTCTTTCTTCAGGGACTTGAAATTTTTATCATACAGATCTATCACTTCCTTAGTTAGAGTCACGCAGAGATATTTTTTATTATTTGTGACTATTGAGAAGGGTGTTGTTTCCCTAATTTCTTTCTCAGCCTGTTTATTCTTTGTGTAGAGAAAGGCCATTGACTTGTTTGAGTTAATTTTATATCCAGCTACTTCACCGAAGCTGTTTATCAGGTTTAGGAGTTCTCTGGTGGAATTTTTAGGGTCACTTATATATTCTATCATATCATCTGCAAAAAGTGATATTTTGCCTTCATCTTGTCCAATTTGTATCCCCTTGATCTCCTTTTGTTGTCTAATTGCTCTGGGTAGGACTTCAAGTACTATGTTGAAAAGGTAGGGAGAAAGTGGGCAGCCTTGTCTCGTCCCTGATTTTAGTGGGATTGCTTCCAGCTTCTCTCCATTTACTTTGATGTTGGCTACTGGTTTGCTGTAGATTGCTTTTATCATGTTTAGGTATGGGCCTTGAAATCCTGATCTTTCCAAGATTTTTGTCATGAATGGGTGTTGGATCTTGTCGAATGCTTTTTCCGCATCTAACGAGATGATCATGTGGTTTTTGTCTTTGAGTTTGTTTATATAGTGGATTACATTGATGGATTTTCGTATATTAAACCATCCCTGATCCCTGGAATAAAACCTACTTGGTCAGGATAGATGATTGTTTTAATGTGTTCTTGGATTCGGTTAGCAAGAATTTTATTGAGGAGTTTTGCTTCCATATTCATAAGGGAAATTGGTCTGAAGTTCTCTATCTTTGTTGGATCTTTCTGTGGTTTAGGTGTCAGAGTAATTGTGGCTTCATAGAATGAGTTGGGTAGAGTTCCCTCTATTTCTATTTTGTGCAATTGTTTGTGCAGAACTGGGATTAGATCTTCTTTGAAGGTTTGGTAGAACTCTGCACTAAACCCATTTGGTCCTGGGCTTTTTTTGGTTGGGAGACTATTAATGACTGCTTCTATTTCCTTAGAGGATATGGGACTGTTTAGATCGTTAACTTGATCCTGATTTAACTTTGGTACCTGGTATCTGTCTAGAAATGTGTCCGTTTCATCCAGGTTTTCCAGTTTTGTTGAGTATAGCCTTTTGTAGAAGGATCTGATGGTGTTTTGGATTTCTTCAGGATCTGTTGTTATGTCTCCCTTTTCATTTCTGATTTTGTCAATTAGGATGTTGTCCCTGTGTTCTCTAGTGAGTCTAGCTAAGGGTTTATCTATCTTGTTGATTTTCTCAAAGAAACAACTCCTCGTTTGGTTAATTTTCTGAATAGTTCTTCTTGTTTCCACTTGGTTGATTTCACCCCTGAGTTTGATTATTTCCTGCTGTCTACTCCTCTTGGGTGTAATTTCTTCCTTTTTTTCTAGAGCTTTTATATGTGTTGTCAAGCTGCTACTATGTGCTCTCTCCCATTTCTTCTTGGAGGCACTCAGAGCTATGAGTTTCCCTCTCAGAAATGCTTTCATTGTGTCCCAAAGGTTTGGGTATGTTGTGGCTTCATTTTCATTAAACTCTAAAAAGTCTTTAATTTCTTTCTTTATTTCTTCCTTGACCAAGGTATCATTGAGAAGAGTGTTGTTCAGTTTCCACGTGAATGTTGGCTTTCCATTATTTATGTTGTTATTGAAGATCAGCCTTAGGCCATGGTGGTCTGATAGGATACATGGGACAATTTCAATATTTTTGTATCTGTTGAGGCCTGTTTTGTGGCCAATTATATGGTCAATTTTGGAGAAGGTCCCGTGAGGTGCTGAGAAGAAGGTATATCCTTTTATTTTAGGATAAAATGTTCTGTAGATATCTGTCAGATCCATTTGTTTCATAACTTCTGTTAGTTTCACTGTGTCCCTGTTTAGTTTCTGTTTTCACGATCTGCCCATTGATGAAAGTGGTGTGTTGAAGTCTCCCAGTCTTATTGTGTGAGGTGCAATGTGTACTTTGAGCTTTACTAAAGTTTCTTTAATGAATTTGGCTGCCCTTGCATTTGGAGAGTAGATATTCAAAATTGAGAGTTCCTCTTGGATAATTTTACCTTTGATGAGTATGAAGTGTCCCTCCTTGTCTTTTTTGATAACTTTGGGTTGAAGTCAATTTTATCCGATATTAGAATGGCTACTCCTGCTTGTTTCTTCAGACCATTTGCTTGGAAAATTGTTTTCCAGCCTTTCACTCTGAGGTAGTGTCTGTCTTTTTCCCTGAGATGTGTCTCCTGTAAACAGCAGAATGTTAGGTCCTGTTTGTGTAGCCAGTCTGTTAGTCTATGTCTTTTTATTGGGGAATTGAGTCCATTGATATTAAGAGATATTAAGGAAAAGTAATTGTTGCTTCCTTTTATTTTTGTTGTTAGAGTTGGCATTCTGTTCTTGGGGCTGTCTTCTTTTTGGTTTGTTGAGGGATTACTTTCTTGCTTGTTCTAGGGCTTGATTTCCGTCCTTGTATTGCTTCTTTTCTGTTGTTATCCTTTGAAGGGCTGGATTTGTGGAAAGATAATGTGTGAATTTGGTTTTGTTGTGGAATACTTTGGTTTCTCCATCTATGGTAATTGAGAGTTTGGCCGGGTATAGTAGCCTGGGCTGCCATTTGTGTTCTCTTAGTTTCTGTATAACATCTGTCCAGGCTCTTCTGGCTTTCATAGTCTCTAGTGAAAAGTCTGGTGTAATTCTGATAGGCTTGCCTTTATATGTTATTTGACCTTTCTCCCTTACTGCTTTTAATATTCTATCTTTATTTAGTGCATTTGTTGTTCTGATTATTATGTGTCTGGAGGAATTTCTTTTCTGGTCCAGTCTATTTGGAGTTCTATGGCTTCTTGTATGTTCATGGGTATATCATTCTTTAGGTTTGGGAAGTTTTCTTCTATAATTTTGTTGAAGATGTTTGCTGGTCCTTTGAGTTGAAAATCTTCATTCTCATCAACTCCTATTATCCGTAGGTTTGGTCTTCTCATTGTTACCTGGATTTCCTGGATGTTTTGTGTTAGGATCTTTTTTGCATTTTGTATTATCTTTGATTGTTGTACCGATGTTCTCTATGAGATTCTCTCTTCCATCTCTTGTATTCTGTTGCTGATGCTGGCATCTATGGTTCCAGATTTCTTTCCTAGGGTTTCTATCTCCAGCGTTGCCTCACTTTGTGTTTTCTTTATTATGTTTGCCTTTCACCATCTGGTATTCTCTGGAGCTGTGCAGGATACACTCGGCGGGGTCCTGGAACTAAGATGTCTGTGCAGGGTACACTTGGCGGGGTCCTGGAACTAAGATATCTGCTGCCAATGCTCAGGCAAAGCGCTCCTGCGTCGGGCAGGTCCCTATCCTCTGGCCAGGAAAATGGTCACCTGCCTGTACAGGATACACTCGGCCGGATCACAGAACCAAGATGTCTGCTGCTGATGCTCAGGCAAAATGCTCCCATGCCGGTCAGATCCCTATCCTCTGGCCGGGAAAATGGCCAGCTGTCTGTGCAGGATACACTAGGCAGGGTCCCGGAACCGAGATGTCTGCTGCTCAGGAGAGGTACTTGAAGCAATCCCACCATAATCTGGGGCAAGACAAGGATGCCTACTCTTCCATATCCATTGAATATCACATGCCAAGTTCTAGCTAGAGCAATAATACAACAAGAGTATTTCAAGAAAAAAGTATAAGTATCGCTATATGCAGATGGTGTGATTGTTTACATAAGCAACCCCAAAAATTTATCACAGAACTTCTACAGCTGATAAACAACTTCAGCAAAGTAGCTGTATATAAAATTTATTGAAATGAATCAGTACCCCCCCTTTTTTTACACAAATAAAAAATGGGCCATGAAAGAAACTCAGGAAACAATATCCTTCAAAATAGTTATACACAATGTAAAATACCTTGGGGTAATTCTAACTAAACAAGTAAATTATCTGTTTGACTAGAACGTCATGTCTCTCAAGAAATGGAAGAAGACCTCAGAAAATGTAGAGATCTTCCCATGCTCATGGATTGGTAGGATTAACATAGTAAAACTGGCCATCTTACCAAAAGAAATCCAAAGATTCAATGCAATCTCCATCCAAATTCCAACATAACTCTTCAAAGACATGGAAAAAGCAATTCAATTTCATGTGGATAAACAACAACAATAACAACAAAACAGGACAGCAAAAACAATTTTTAACAATAAAATAAATTCTTGGGGAATCAACATCCCAGATTTCAAGTTTTACTACATAGCAACAGTGATTAAAAACTGCATGGTATTGGTAAAGAGACAGACAGTTTGATCAGTGGAATAGAATTGAATACCCAGAAATAAAACCACATGCTTATGGGCACTTGATCTGTGACTAAGAAGCCAAAAGTATTTAATGGAAATAAGAAAGCATCTTTAATGAATATCTAGGGATGTCCTTACCTTGATGTACTGAGATAAAAGCTCAGCTGTAGTGTTGCTTTAGATGATCACTTTGCTTATTTTATCTCAAAATGATGAGTCCTTTTAAGTTCCTGTTTCTGTTATTGCTATGGATTTTGGGAAAGTAGAGAATGAGATGCAGGAGATAAATGGGATGGAGGGTGAGTTATGACTGCCTGTGTGGGCTGTCCATGTTTGGTGAGGCAGGTACTATTTTCTAAGATGGACACTGAAGTTAAGGTACAGTATAATGAGAAATTCTGAATGTGACAGGAACTGTGCCAAGATGAAGATTCTAGTGTAGAAGGGAAGGGGTAATATACATGACCTTTAGGAAATTCCACATAACTGTTTTGTGGAAAAGCATTTGATATATATTTCAAAAAGCACAAAATATACCAGGATATGACTGGAAATGAATAAAAAAGTATTCACAAAGTTTGCTTGGAAAGGATGGTCATGACTTTGCACTGTTATATTATTAGGAACCAGTGGTGATGTTGTGAAGTAACAGGCTTCATGCTCTGTAGAGAGGACATCTTGTTTATTTTATGGATGCATCACCTGCCAATTAAAAAACCTAAGGCCTATGGCTTAGGCAGGAAATGGGAGGTGGTATATCTAGGAGGAGAAAGTATTATGGGATAGAGATGCAGAAAGGATCAGTCCAGGGAAGATGTGTGGGAAGGGACACATGTTACCTGAGTACAGGTAATCAGCTACATAAGAAAATGCAAATTAGCCCTAGAGGTTTCTGCCTCAGGCTCCAGCGGGAGCCACCTTGGTTCCGGACTCTGCGGAGGGCAGGCTGCACGGGTGAGGGTGTGGAATACAGAGGCCAGCAGTTTCTGGGAAAGGTGAGAGCCAGAGAGCTTCTGAGGCGGCGCCATCTTTTGCTCCAGACAACTGGCCACCTTCCTTGCCAAAGCAACACAGCTTCTGGGAAAGATCCTGTTTTGGGTCTTCATCTTCAGCCAGGAGGAGGTCCAAACACCAGATAACTGTGCACCTTCCCTGAAAGAGGAGAGCTTGCCAGCAGAGACTGCTCTGACCACTGAAACTCAGAGGAGAGAGCTAGTCTCCCACGTCTGCTGATAGAGGGTAACAAAATCACCAGAGGAACAATCTATAAACAAAGACAACTATTACAACTAACTCCAGAGATTGCCAGATGGGGAAAGGTAAATGTAAGAATCCTACTAACAGAAACCAGGACCATTCACCATCATCAGAACCCAGAACGCCCACTTCGCCCAGTCCAGGGCACCCTAACACACCTGAAAAGGTAGACCTGGATTTAAAAGCATATCTCATGATGATGGTAGAGGACATAAATAAGAAATTTAATAACTCACTTAAAGAAATACAGGAGAACACTGCTAAAGAGTTACAAGTCCTTAAAGAAAAACAGGAAAACACAACCAAACAGGTAGAAGTCCTTATAGAAAAACAGGAAAACACATCCAAACAGGTGATGAAAATGAACAAAACCATACTAGACCTAAAAAGGGAAGTAGACACAATAAAGAAATCCCAAAGTGAGGCAACGCTGGAGATAGAAACCCTAGGAAAGAAATATGGAACCATAGATGCCAGCATCAGCAACAGAATACAAGAGATGGAAGAGAGAATCTCAGGTGCAGAAGATTCCATAGAGAACATCAGCATAACAATCAAAGAAAATAGAAAATGCAAAAAGATCGTAACTGAAAACATCCAGGAAATCCAGGTCACAATGAGAAGACCAAACCTACGGATAATAGGAGTGGGTGAGAATGAAGATTTTCAACTCAAAGGACCAGCAAACATCTTCAACAAAATTATTGAAGAAAACTTCCCAAATCTAAAGAAAGACATGCCCGTGAACATACAAGAAGCCTATAAAACTCCAAATAGACTAACCAGAAAAGAAATTCCTCCTGACACATAATAATCAGAACATCAAATGCACTGAATAAAGATAGAATACTAAAAGCAGTAAGGGAAAAAGGTCAAGTAAATATAAAGGCAAGCCTATCAGAATTACACCAGATTTTTCACCATAGTCTATGAAAGCCAGAAGAGCCTGGACAGATGATATACAGACACTAAGAGAACACAAATTCGAGCCCAGGCTACTATACCCAGCCAAACTCTCAATTACCATAGATGAAGAAACCAAAGTATTCCATGACAAAACTAAATTCACACATTATCTCTCCACGAATCCAGCCCTTCAAAGGATAATAACAGAAAAAACCAATACAAGGACGGGAACCACTCCCTAGAAAAAACAAGAAGATAATCCCTCAACAAAACTAAAAGAAGACAGCCACAAGAACAGAATGCCAACTTTAACAACAAAAATAACAGGAAGCAACAATTACTTTTCCTTAATATCTCTTAATATCAGTGGACTCAATTCCCCAATAAAAAGACATAGAATACCTGGCTACACAAACAAGACCCAACATTTTGCTGCTTACAGGAAACTCATCTCAGAGAAAAAGATAGGCACTACCTCAGAATGAAAGGCTGGAAAACAATTTGCCAAGCAAATGGTATGAAGAAACACGCTGGAGTAGCCATTCTAATATCTAACAAAATCGACTTCCAACCCAAAATAATCAAAAAAGACAAGGAGGGGCACTTCATACTCATCAAAGGTAAAATCATCCAAGAGGAACTCTCAATTGTGAATATCTATGCTCCAAATACAAGGGCAGCCACATTAATTAAAGAAACTTTAGTAAAGCTCAAAGCACACATTGCACCTCACACAATAATAGTGGGAGACTTCAACACACCACTTTCATCAATGGGCATATCTTGGAAACAGAAACTAAACAGGGACACAGTGAAACTAACAGAAGTGATGAAACATATGGACTTAACAGATATCTACAGAACATTTTATCCTAAAACAAAAGGATATACCTTCTTCTCAGCACCTCATGGTACCTTCTCTAAAATTGTGACATAATTGGTCACAAAGCAAGCCTCAACATATACAAAAATATTGAAATTGTCTCATGCATCCTATCAGATAAGCATGGACTAAGGCTGATCTTCAATAACAAAATAAATAATAGAAAGCCAACATTCACGTGGAAACTGAACAACACTCTTCTCAATGATACCTTGGTCAAGGAAGGAATAAAGAAAGAAATTAAGGACTTTTTGGAGTTTAATGAAAATGAAGCCACAACATTCCCAAACTTATGGGACACAATGAAAGCATTCCTAAGAGGAAAACTCATAGCTCTGAGTGCCTCCAAAAAGAAACAAGAGAGAGAACACATTAGCAGCTTGACAACACACCTAAAAGGTCTAGAAGAAAAGGAAGCAAATTCCCCCCAGAGGAGTAGAGGCAGGAAAAAATCAAACTCAGGGGTGAAATCAACCAAGTGGAAACAAGAAGAACTATTCAAAGAATCAACCAATCAAGGAGCTGGTTCTTTGAGAAAA
This sequence comes from Mus musculus, assembly GCF_000001635.26. NCBI lineage: Eukaryota > Metazoa > Chordata > Mammalia > Rodentia > Muridae > Mus > Mus musculus. The sequence goes on along the minus strand of NC_000072.6, from coordinate 69,784,813 downwards.
TCAACAAGATAGATAAACCGTTAGCCAGACTCACTAGAGGGCACAGGGAAAGCATCCTAATTAACAAAATCAGAAATGAAAAGGGAGACATAACAACAGATCCTGAAGAAATCCAAAACACCATCAGATCCTTCTACAAACAGCTATACTCAACAAAACTGGAAAACCTGGATGAAATGGACAAGTTTCTAGACAGATACCAGGTAAATACCAAAGCTAAATCAAGATCAGGTTAATGATCTCAACAATCCCATATCCCCTAAAGAAATAGAAGCAGTCATTAATAGTCTCCCAGCCAAAAAAAGCCCAGGACCAGATGGGTTTAGTGCAGAGTTCTATCAGACCTTCAAAGAAGACCTAATTCCAGTTCTTCACAAACTATTCCACAAAATAGAAATGGAAGGTACTCTACCCAACTCATTCTATGAAGCCGCAATTACTATGATACCTAAACAACACAAAAAAACCCAACAAAGATAGAGAATTTCAGACCAATTTCCCTTATGAATATCGAAGCAAAAATCCTCAATAAAGTTCTTGCTAACGGAATACAAGAACACATCAAAACAATCATCCATCCTGACCAAGTAGGTTTCATCCCAGGGATGCAGGGATGGTTCAATATATGGAAATCCATCAATGTAATCCAGTATATAAACAAACTCAAAGACAAAAACCACACGATCATCTCGTTAGATGCTGAGAATGCATTTGACAAAATCCAACACCCATTCATGATAAAAGTCTTCAAAAGATCAGGAATTCAAGACCCATACCTAAACATGATAAAAGCAATCTACAGCAAACCAGTAGCCAACATCAAAGTAAATGGTGAGAAGCTGGAAGCAATCCCACTAAAATCAGGGACTAGACATGGCTGTCCACTCTCTCCATACCTATTCAACATTGTACTTGAAGTCCTTTCTAAGCAATTAGACAACAAAAGGAGATCAAGGGGATACAAATTGGAAAGGAAGAAGTCAAAATATCACTTTTTGCAGATGATATGATAGTATATATAAGTGACCCTAAAAATTCCACCAGAGAACTCCTAAGCCTGATAAATAGCTTCAATGAAGTAGCTGGATATAAAATTAACTCAAACAAGTCAATGGCCTTTCTGTACACAAAGGATGAACAGGCTGAGAAAGAAATTATGGAAACAACACCCTTCTCAATGGTCACAAATAATATAAAATACCTTGGCGTGACTCTTACTAAGGAAGTGAAAGATTTGTATGATAAAAACTTCAAGTCTCTAAAGAAAGAAATTAAAGAAGATCTCAGAAGATGGAAATATCTCCCATGCTCATGGATAGTCAGGATCAACATTGTAAAAATGGCTATCTTGCCAAAAGCAATCTATAGATTCAATGCAATCCCCATCAAAATTCCAACTCATATCTTCAACGAATTAGAAAGGGCAATCGGCATATTCATCTGGAATAACAAAAAACCGAGGATAGCAAAAACTCTTCTCAAGGATAAAAGAACTTCTGGTGGAATCACCATGCCTGACCTAAAGCTTTACTACAGAGCAATTGTGATCAAAACTGCATGGTACTGGTATAGTGACAGACAAGTAGATCAATGTAACAGAATTGAAGACCCAGAGATGAATCCACACACCTATGGTCACTTGATCTTTGATAAGGGAGCTAAAACCATCCAGTGAAAAAAAGACAGCATTTTCAACAAATGGTGCTGGCACAACTAGTGGTTATCATGTAGAAGAATGCGAATTGATCCATTTCTATCTCCTTGTACTAAGGTCAAATCTAAGTGGATTAAGGAACTCCACATAAAGCCAGAGACACTGAAACTTATAGAGGAGAAAGTAGGGAAAAGCCTCGAAGATATGGGTACAGGGGAAAAAGTCCTGAATAGAATAGCAATGGCTTGTGCTGTAAAATCAAGAATCGATAAATGGGACCTCATAAAATTGCAAAGCTTCTGCAAAGGAAAAGACACCGTCAATAAGTCACAAAGGCCACCAACAAATTGGAAAAGGATCTTTACCTATCCCAAATCGGATAGGGGACTAATATTCAATATATATAAAGAACTCAAGAAGGTGGACTCCAGAAAATCAAATAACCCCATTAAAAATGGGGCTCAGAGCTGAACAAAGAATTCTCACCTGAGGAATACCGAATGGCAGAGAAGCACCTGAAAAAATGTTCAACATCCTTAATCATCAGGGAAATGCAAATCAAAACAACACTGAGATTCCACTTCACTCCAGTCAGAATGGCTAAGATCAAAAACTCAGGTGACAGCAGATGCTGGTGAGGATGTGGAGAAAGGGGAACACTCCTCCATTGTTGGTGGGATTTGCAAGCTTGTACAACCAATCTGGAAATCAGTCTGGCGGTTCCTCAGAAAATTGGACATAGTACTACCGGAGAATCCCGCAATACCCCTCCTGGGCATAGATCCAGAAGATGTCCCAACCGGTAAGAAGAACACATGCTCCACTATGTTCATAGCAGCCTTGTTTATAATAGCCAGAAGCTGGAAAGAACCCAGATGCCCCTCAACAGAGGAATGGATACGGAAAATGTGGTACATTTACACAATGGAATACTACTCAGCTATTAAAAAAATGAGTTTATGAAATTCCTAGGCAAATGGATGGACCTGGAGGGTATCATCCTGAGTGAAGTAACCCAATCACAAAGGAACTCGCACAATATGTACTCACTGATAAGTGGATATTAGCCCAGAAACTTAGGATACCCAAGATATATGATACAACTGGCCAAACGCATGAAATTCAATAAGAACTAAGACCAAAGTGTCAACACTTTACCCTTTCTTAGAAATGGGAACAAAACACCCATGGAAGGAGTTACAGAGACAAAATTTGGAGCTGTGACGAAAGGATGGACCATCTAGTGATTGCCATATGCAGGGATCCATCCCATAATCAGCTTCCAAATGCTGACACCATTGCATACACTAGCAAGATTTTGATGAAAGGACCCAGATATAGCTCTCCCTTGTGAGACTATGCCAGGGCCTAGCAAACACAGAAGTGGATGATCATAGTCAGCTATTTACTGCTATTTAAATGTTTCTTAAGCCTTTATATTGATATTTCTGAATCTGACAAAATATTTGGCTCCATACATTTTACTGATGGATTTTTAAAGTGAAAGGCATACTCCTACAGGTTGGACTTGGCTCAAGTTGTGTACATTTTGCAATCTGCATAATTCTTCTCTCGTTATTATCAACATTAACAAAACCTGCAAGTGTCCCAGTGGGCTAAGATTTGGTATTTGGGGTCTTCTCTCCCTACTGGGATGTGCTTCTACTAAAGCTGGTTACCTATAGTTCTGTGGAACGTACCTGAGGGGCAAAACATTATAGTGCAGAGAACTGTGCGAGCGGGTCCTATTTTTGTTTCCTTATTCTGTTGAGGACATGTGTTCCTCAGTGTCTTCAATTAGGCATGAGATTACATGTGTAGATCACTGTTGAATGAGAGTATTAGAAGTAGTGGGTGCCTTCTGTGAAGAAGTGCAATAGTGAGAATTTTCAGGTGTTCCCTACAGTGCTCATGAGGGAAGGTTTGCCAGCAACAAAGAGTTCTGAGTCCTGAGTAGGAACTGCTATAGGCTTCCTTTTCACTTAGAGCTACAGAAGATTCATTGGCTTTTACATTGTTAAAGTGCCTCTTGCTTTACAAGATAAACCTGGTGGAATGAACTTTCCTTATATAAATCTCTCAGAACACTATTCTTTTAGATAGTGTAACAAATTAATTACTGTCCTTAGCTGTATATAGAGTACCTGACAAACACTCTGAACTCACACTGGGTTGTAGAAAATGATAAATGTAATACCTATTTTTTTTTTTTTAATTTGGAATGAGGTAAAGTAGCATTTTGATACTCGGACCTCTATGTATCAATGTTCAGACCCTTGAACTTTTTAAAGTTTATATTCAAAATCTCTGGAAGAATGTCTTATTAAGACCTCCAGTCTTAGCATCTCTTTTCAAATAATTTTAATGAGAACTAAGGTGTTATAAAGTGTAAGGGTATATAAAAAATTCAGATGATAAAACATCAATAAATTCAAGCTGTAGTGTGAGAAATCTGATGGAAGCAATGAAACCACGAACCAAGGCAAAGGATCTGAGTTGTTCTTCTTTCCAGATGACTGTAGCTATGCAAAAGCCTGAATTTTATAGTACTCACTGCTAAATCCTATATGGAAAGAAACATGCTCAGAAGTCTGGAAACTATAAACACTGCATCAAGTGACCAGGAGAGGGAGCCATAGGCAGGGAAGTACAAAGTGTCCTTTTCTGATAGTCTCAGTACTTACAATATGAAGTAACATCATTTCCACAGATATTTCTTTCATCTGGTGTCCTTGCCTCTTAGACTGTCATTCCATGTCCTTCGGCATGCTCAACGTAAAAAGGGGGAAATAAAATCGGAAGACGCTGTTCTTACCACTGATCACTGGAGTATTCATCTGGATTTCAGGTAATGTTATTGGACAAAGCAAAAATGCAGATATTGGTACATAAATACCCACTTTTCATTCAACACATGGAAATAGTGATTAATGGAGAAATTTTAATGTTTATACCTGAAAATTTAAAAAAGATAATGCATTTTCCCTTTTCTCTACTAATATTTCATAAGTGCTTTTAGGCTCAGTGGGTGACATTGTGATGACGCAGTATCCAGTTGTCCTGCTGTGAGTCCAGGCAAAAAAATTTATGTGTTATTCTTTGTTTTATATCATTGTAATTATTTTATTTTACTTTAATATTATTATTATCCTATACATTATTATTATTAAATATTTTTGTATAGAAGCATGTGTATTTTCTACTAATAGAGAGAAAGTGGGTGGATACTAAAAGAAGGGATCATGAGGAGGACCTGGGAGGAATAGAAGGAAGAAACTCCATAAACAAAATATATTCTATCAGAAAAAATTTGAATTTTCAGTAAAAGAAAAAAGGAATAGAAGGAATGAAGTAAAAAAGAAAGAACAAAATAGTGGAAAAAGAAAAATAGACAAAAAAAGAAAGGAAGAAAGGAAGGAAAGAAGAAATGAGAAAATATTGTCCATGATACATGTTCTTTTATGTCTGCTGTAGGTTATAGAATCCTTTAGGTATATCCACAGGAATGGCATAGCTGAGTAGTGTAGTAGTGATATTTGTAGCTGTTTCAGAAAACTTCACAGTGATTTCATAGCTATTACATTCCCATATGTAGTGAACTAGGAATCTTCATCATGCTTGTTGCCATTTCTCTAGAGTCTTGGTAGTCTGTGTTGGAGTTATTGAGGTTTTTCAAAAGCCTGGACATAGCTTTTATATAATATATATGCTCTAGTTTGGTTATATGACCCAAATGACAGAATCAGTTGTTTCTTTAAAGGGAACTATTTGAAATTTCTCTCATGATCTAGATTGTCTCACAGTAGTAGTCATTTTTTGTTTGTATTTTTGTTTTTGTTTTGTTTTGGGGTTTTTTTGGTTTTTTTGAGACAGGGTATATTTGTATAGCCCTGACTGTCCTGGCACTCACTTTGTAGACCAGGCTGGCCTCAAACTCAGAAATCCTCGGGCCTTTGCCTCCCAAGTGCTGGGATTAAAGGTGTGTGCCACCACCGCCCGGCTGTAGTCTTTTTTTTTTTTTTTAGATATTTTCTTTATTTACATTTCAAATGATATCCCCTTTCATGGTTTCCCCTCTGATGACTCTCTATCCCCTCCTCCCTCTTCCTGCTCACTCACTCCTGCTTCCTGGCCCTGGCATGCACATACACTGGGCATACAGTCCTCACAGGACTAAGGGCCTCTCATTCCACTGATGACTGACTAGGCCATCTTCTGCTATATATGCAGCTGAAGCTATGAGTCCCATAGTGTGTACACTTTGGTTCGTGGTTTAGTCCCTGGGAACTCTGGGGTTACTGATTAGTTCATATTGTTGTTCCTCCTATGGGGTTGCAAACCCCTTCAGCTCCTTGGGTATTTTCTCTAGCACTTTCATTGGGAACCTTGTGCTCAGTCTGATGGATGGCTGTGAGCATCCACTTTTGTATTTATCAGGCACTGACAGAATCTCTCAGGAGACAGCTATACCAACAAGCAATTGTTGGCATCCAAAATACTGTCTGGGTTTGGTGATTGTATACAGGATGGATCCCAAGGTGGGGCAGATTGTGGATGGTCATGCCTTCAGTCTGTGCTCCACACTTTATCTCTGTAATATCTTCCATGGAAATTTTGTCCCCACTTCTAAGAAAGATTGAAGTATCCACACTTTGGTCTTCTTTCTCCTTGAGTTTCATGTGGTTTGTGAATTGTATCTTGGCAATTCTGAGCTTCTGGGCTAAAAGCCATTTATGAGTGAGTGCATATCATGTGTGTTCTCTGGTGATTGGGTTACATCACTCAGGATGATATCGTCCAGATCCATCCATTTGCCTAAGAATTTCACAAATTCATTGTTTCTAATAGATGAGTAGTACTCAATTTTGTAAATGTAGCACATTATCGGTATCCATTCCTCTTTTGTGAGACATCTGGATTCTTTCTAGCTTCTGGCTATTATAAATAAGGCTCTATGAACATAGTGGAACATGTGTCCTTCAACAAACCTAAAAGAAGATAGCCACATGAACAGAATTCCAACTCTAGCAACAAAATTAACAGGCAGCAACAATTACTTTTCCTTAATTTCTCTTAGTATCAATGGACTCAATTCTTCAATAAAAACATATACAATAACAGACTGGTTACATAAACAGGACCCAACATTTTACTGCATTAAGGAAACCCACCCCATTGCCTCAGACAGACACTACCTCAGAGTAAAAGGCTAGAAAATTATTTTGGAAGCAAATGGTCTGAAGAAACCATTCTAATATCGAATAAAATCTACTTTCAACCTAAAGTTATCAAAAAAAGATAAGGAAGGACACTTCACACTCATCAAAGATAAAATCTACGAAGATGGACTCTCAAATCTGAACATCTATGCTGCAAATGGAAGGGCATCCCCATTCATAAAAGAAACTTTACTAAAGCTCAAAGCACACATTTTACAGCACTCAATAATAGTGGCAGTCTTCCACACCCCACTCTTATCAATGGACAGACCATGAAAACAGAAACTAAACAGACACAGTAAAACTAACAGAAGTTACAAAACAAATGGACTTAACATATATATGTAACATTTTATCCTAATACAGCTTTTTATCTACACCTCATAGGAACTTCCCCAAACTAACCATAACTGTCACAAAACAGGCCTCAACAGATACAGATACAAGAATATTCAAATAATCTCATGCATCCTTTCAGTTCACCACAAAATAAGGCTGGTCTTCAATACCAACATAAATATTAGAAAGCCAAAATTCACGTGGAAACTGAATAACACTCTACTCAATGATAATTTGGTCAAGGAAGAAATAAAGAAAGAAATTAAAGACTTTTTAGAGTTTAATGAATTTGAAGCCACAACATACCCAAACTTATGGGACAAAATGAATGCAGTGCTAAGAGGAAAACTCATAGCAATGACTGCAGCCAAAAGAAACTGGAGACAGAATTCACTAGCAGTTTGACAGCACATCTGAAAGCTCTAGAACAAAACGAAGGAAATTCACCCTAGAGAAATATATGGTTGGAAATAATTGAACTCAGGGCTGAAATCAACCAAGTGTAAACATAAATAAATATACAAAGAATCAACCAAACCAGGAGCTGGTTCTTTGAGAAAATTGTGGTGTTTTAAGTAACATGAAAAACATGTACTTTGGAAGGAATTTGTTTAAACACTCAAGAAATACATTTGTAGTATTCCTCATTTCTGTTGTTGGAAAGTCATGAAAGATATACTATTTGGGACGTATGGGAAAAGTGTTAAAAATATTTTGATATCTCAACCTCGTAATTCTTATTCATTCTGGCAGATTATATACATTTATAAGGATTTCTTTCTCCCCCTGGAAAAATTTGTCTTCATAAGATATCCTGAATTTCTTTCTTCTTGTTAATGAAATTTTGATAGTGTGATATCACTTTAGGTTTACATGTTGTTATGCTACTTTGAATGTTCAGTTTCTTAAAGATTCTTCAGCCCATACTGTAAAGAAGCATCAAAGAAAACAATATAAGCCTGGAATAAGACAATGGAGATGAGATGATTTTCATTTTAAACTATTACATTTATCCCAGAGACCTCCTTAGACTATGCTAATTATGTGAGCATGTAAGTAGAAGCCAAGTCTATTTTAAATCTCAACATCTATTCAGGTAATCAGCAAGGGGATAAATATTCTAAGAAGGCACTAGGAGTCTGCACTTCTGGCCAGATCTTATTACAGATCTTATAAAGTCAGTATGATTTTGCATAAATACATCTTCTTTTAGTGCTCCTGCTCCTTAGAGTATTATAAGAAGATCTCTATCAGGACTGTGTCATGATCCACACAAACTCAGGGAAAGCTCGAAGATGGTTTTCACACCTCAGATTCTTGGACTTATGCTTTTCTGGATTTCAGGTATGACTGTTTGGACATGGAAATAATGTGGCGATATTATTTAAATATGAAATCTTCTTATTTTATTTGGAACCTAGCAAAACATTGTATTTGATTTCCTGTTTAAAGAAATTAATACAATGAAAGTCTTTTATTTTTCTAAGTGGTTTAGGAGTGACTTACAAATTCAATGTTGTGTCCTACTAAACTTTTTTTTTCCTAATTTTCCAGCCTCCAGAGGTGATATTGTGCTAACTCAGTCTCCAGCCACCCTGTCTGTGACTCCAGGAGATAGAGTCAGTCTTTCCTGCAGGGCCAGTCAAAGTATTAGCAACTACCTACACTGGTATCAACAAAAATCACATGAGTCTCCAAGGCTTCTCATCAAGTATGCTTCCCAGTCCATCTCTGGGATCCCCTCCAGGTTCAGTGGCAGTGGATCAGGGACAGATTTCACTCTCAGTATCAACAGTGTGGAGACTGAAGATTTTGGAATGTATTTCTGTCAACAGAGTAACAGCTGGCCTCACACAGTGATGCAGACCATAGCAAAAATCACCAGGAAAGCAGAAGTGTGAGGCTGGGCTGCTTCAGCTATTTTTGGTGGTACCTCAACCTTCTTCAAAGTGGAAACAAATCAGATGGGGCCTGCTGTGAGTTTAGAGCATTGTAGAAGACTGGAAGTCTCCATAGCCTATGAATTCTCTTCACTCTATTTCAGCTTTAGAATATGTTGCCTAATATTGTCCTTGTGTAATCATAAGGACAATCTTCCTCCAGTATACTGCCACTAGAGAAAATCTCATCTTCGATGGACAGAAGGAATGATTGATTACTCCATATTCTTATAATTGTTGGAAATTCAGTTGAGGCATTGTCTGACACAATGACATACAGTTTACTCCTGTTCCCACAAAGACTAGAGAGCTCAGCTTCTAGCTCAGAGGCTAGTATCAGTTTAACATAAGTCTCAGTTATTTGCAAGCAAAAAAACTCTGGGATTCTATTTACAGTATGGTAAAAATCTATAGCACTGATGTATCATATATTTCTATGGAACTACAAAAGAATCTTAAATATTTAGAATAAAGAGAGAATAATTATTTGAAAAATAAAATATTTCATGTGATTTAATATCACCTGGAACTCTAGTATTTATGCTTATATGTATAGCAATATGAAGGAAAAATTAATCAACAAATCATAATGGTTTGCTTACAGAGACCCACTTATGTGAAACAGTAATGTCTGTGTCTGCTAAAGACAATATATATATTGGTGTCTGCTTGACACTCAGACACCAATGATGACAGACAAAGTTGATGATCAGAGCAACCAATCAGATTGTGCCAACTACATGGAGCAAGTGGTCATGAGCCAACATGGCCTCAGTAGGGGGTATAAAGGCTTGCCCACTTCCTACAATAAAAGGGTCTACTTTTGACACTTTCTTGACTCCCAGAGTCTGTATGGTTAACTCTACAAATTTTTACCCCAACCTATCGCCCAAGGGACATGGTCAGGGTCACAGCAACACCAGTGTATTTACATTCAACAGTCACTGTGTATATATAGGGTGGTGATGGGAGTCCATTATTGGTCAATTGCTTAGAATTTTCATGAAGTACAGAAGGAAGGCAGGCAGGCAGAAAGAGAATCTAAAGAGTGACATAGTGAAAGCAACAGAAGCTATAAACCAAATGGATTTAACAGATATCTATAGAACTTTTATCCTAAAACAAAAGAATATACCTTCTCAGCACCTCATGGTTCCTTCTCCAAAACTGATCATGTCATTGATCACAAAACGGGCCTCAACAAATATAAGAACTTTGAAATAATCCCATACATCCTATCAGATCTCTATGAACTAAGACTAGTCTTCAATTACATCAAGAACAATGGAAACCCCACATACACATGGAAGCAGAACAATGCTCTATTCAATGATAAATTAGACAAGGGAGACATAAAGAAACAAATTAAAGACTTTTAGATATATCGAAAGTGAAGGCACGTGCTACCAAAACTTATGAGACACAATGAAAGCAGTTCTAAGAGGAAAACTCGTAGCTCTAAATGCCTCCAAAAAAGAAATTGAAGAGAATATATACTAGCAGATTGTCAGTGCACCTGAAAGCTGTAGAACAAAGAAACAAGTAGATACACCCAATAGGAATAGATAGTAGGAAATAAAAAACAAAACAAACAAACAAACAAACGAAACAAACAAACCAAAAACACAAACCTCAGGGCTGAAATCAACAAAGTAGAAATAAAAAGATTCTATATAAAGATTCAACAAGACCAGGACACGTTTCTTTGAGCAAATCAATAAGATACATAAACCCTTATACAGAATAACCAGAGGGCATAGAGACAGTATCCAAATTGATAAAAATAGATCCTTCTCTAAAAGCCCATATCAACAAATTTGGAAAATCTGGATGAAATGGGCAATTTTCTAGACTGATACCAGGTGCCAATATTAAATCAGGATCAGATAAGCCATCAAAACTGCCCCATAACCCCTAAAGTTATAGAAGCAGTCACCAAAATTCTCCCAACCAAAAAGCAAAAAACAAAACAAAACAAAAACAAACAAACAAACAAACAAAAAACAAAAATGACCTTCCAGGACCAGATGGGTTTAGTACAGAATTCTAACAGACCTTCAAAGAAGAGTTAATACCAATATTCTTCAAATTTCCCCACAAAATAGAAACAGAAAGATCATTACCCAAATTGTTTGATACATTGCAATATTAATGGAAGAAAACCTAACATATCTTTGCAGTACTTAATATAGTGGGATGTGTTTAAATAAATGTCTCCACTGCTTTTATTGTCTCTTTCATTTACCTCCAACACTGCTCTTCTGTCTTAGTTAGGATTTTCTTTGCTGTGAAGAGACAACATGATCAAGGCAACTCTTATAAAGGCAAACAATTAATTAGCCCTGACTTACAGTTTCAGAGGTTTAGTCCATTATCATCATGATAGAAAGCTTGGCAACATGCAGGAAGACCCAGTGCTGGAGGAGCTGAGAGTTCTACATCTTGATCCAAGGCAGCATAGAAATGGAGAGAAGTATTTCACCCTGGGTGTAGTTTGACCATTTAAGACCTCAAAGCCCTGCCTCCTCAGTGACATATTTACTGATACAAGGCCACACCTCCTCCAAAAAGACATACTTCCTATTATTTATTTATTTATTTATTTATTTATTGAGTCAAATGTTCTGTGTTGCTTGTCAAACACAAAATACTAATGAGGTGCAATCATTTGAGGGAACAGAGGAGAACCAGTTTCTTTCTATGAACTTACTTTGCTGTTCTAACTTCACCTCATACTCCTTAGTCTGTCTTCAAAGAATACAACTTGATCATCTCAGTATTATGCAGGTCTGAATATACACTGATCCAAAGTCAAGGAGTCCAGAGTGTTGGAGAGATGATTCAATAGTTAATATCACTGGCTATTCTTCCAGAGGCCCTGTGTTTGATTCCCATATTGCAAGTTCACAACCATTTGTAAGTCTAGTTTCAGATAATCTGATAACATCTTTTATCATTACCAGGTACCAAGAATGCCCACGCTACCCATATAGACATACTGACAATTATATATATCCAATAAAATAACAATAAATAAAACATAAAAATAACAATAAATAGCTCTTTAGACTCAAGATTACAAACTGCTGTGCTATTTCAGAGACTGAGCAGAGACAGTTGGACTTCTGCCTTCCCAACTCTATGATGCTTTCTCACCCCTTTTCCATGGTCTCCTATTTCATGGCCCCAACCTGATCTTCATTGACATGGCCCCTTATTGATTATGTCTCCCATCCATTTCACTATGTGGACCATTATACACAAAATGGTTCTCCCTTCATATACCAACATAATTTTCTTTGTTTTTAAAAATGATGATTAAATTTTATATGTGTAGATTATAGTTAAGTACACATATCTGCTAGAAACATAATTGTGCCTTACTGTAAAACAGTGCAAGTTCTTTTTCAAATGTACTCCTCATTCCTTGCCCCCTTCATGTCTACATATAAATATATCTAAACACTGAGTCCTATACACTGTACAAACTGAGTCCAATGTGGGTTGATCATATATTCATAGATGTAAGAACAGCCTCTGGAGCAAGCATGTTAAATTTATCAGGGAAAACACTCTTAGAGAATATTGTCTCTCCCTCCCTTAGAAGCCATCAACTACCAAAAACTCATCAGCTATTGGCACAGTATAACAAGTTCCTTCCACTTCATGCTTCAATATTGATGGGCTTAACTTCATGCATGTCTTATAGAGACAGCCACAGCTTCTGTTAGTTCTTTTTTTTTTTTTTTTTTTTTTCTTACTTTTTTTTTCCATTTTTTATTAGGTATTTCGCTCATTTACATTTGCAATGCTATACCAAAAGTCCCCCATAGCCACCCACCCCCTCTCCCCTACCCACCCACTCCCCTTTTATGGCCCTGGCGTTCCCCTGTACTGGGGCATATAAAGTTTGCGTGTCCAATGGGCCTGTGCTGTTAGTTCTTGAAATCGGGAGTCTTGTCATGTCCACAACACTGTTTTGCTGTTTCTTCCTTACCTTTGTCTCTTAGAGTACACAAGTTTTATGATATATAGAAAATTTGTTCGAATGTTTTAAAAGCCAATTTTGTTTTTTAAAGTAATGCTAATATCAGCTTTTCCAGAGAAGATGTGCATTATTGGTGTGGCTTAGGTCTCTCATAACATCAGAGTATCTTAGTCTTAGCTCTCTGCTTTCTGAAATTCTTCACCTTTGGAAAAAGTAGGAATAGGCAAAATGATTCCACAGTGTAACTTCATATGTTTTTGAAAAAAGTTTTATTAGATATTTTCTTTATTTACATTTCAAATTCTATCCCAAATGTCCTCTATACCCTCCCCTGCCAGCTCCCCAAACCACCCATTCCCTCTTCCTGGCCCTGCCATTCCCCTGTACTGGGGCATATAATCTTCGCAAGACCAAGGGCCTCTCCTTCTATTAATGACCTACTAGATCATCCTCTGCTTCATATGCAACTAGGGACACAACTTCTGGAGCATACTGGTTAGTTCATATTGTTGTTCCTCCTATAGGGTTGCAGTGTTGCAGACCCCTTTAGCTCCTTGGGTACTTTCTCTAGCTCTGCCATTGGGGACCCTGTGATCCATCCAATAGATGACTGGGAGCATCCACTTCTCCATCATGCCTTCTTAAGGAAGATGCCAGAAGGAGCATAGAGCTTTTTTTCCTACTACTCATGAGACTGAGAGTTATGTCTTTTAAAAACACATATCTTTAAAATACAACCACGTCTTTGAAAACCTTAGTATGCAAATACCCATATAATTTGAACAAATTCTGTATTTCTATTGGCTCTTTCCTATGTATTGATTCTAAATTAATACAGTGTTCTTATTTACTTTCAATCAATGACAAGTGTTTATACTAAGGCCTGAATCATTGACTTCATAACTAGTCCCAGAAGAAATAATGTTCGTGTTAAAATCAGATGGCTAGTCACTCTAAGAGTAGGCATATCCTCTCCAACCGAGTCCATACAAGTCATCCCAGTTATAGGAACAGGTTCCACAGACAGGTAACAGTCAGGGGGATGAGGAGGAGAGGGTGTAAATCTTTATGTCTGCGTCTTCAAAGACACCATTTTCATCTAATTACATTCACATATTCTAGGGAATGTGACTGTGATGGCAAAGATTCATACTCATGGTACCCGATTATTAAAGCCATCTTTCTCTTTCCCAATTTACCTTTGTTGTTTCAACATCATAATAAATCACTTACTATGTGTCTGTGTAGCCAATAATATCAGGTCAGAGGGATCATGTAGAATTGCTAAGGATTTGTTTTAATACTTGCTCTGTCAGCATTCTACAGCAGAGGGAAGAACAGAGCCCAAGGAAGAACAGAGCCAAACTACCTGTAGAGAAATATAATAAATAGTGGTGTCAGAGCCTACTCTCTGGATCTTTTCTGCATGCTATATTCATCAAGCCCTAAGATAGTTATAATTATTAAGAAGGTAAGGATAGGAAATAGGTTAGCAGGCTTGCCAAAGGCTATGTACACAAAACAAGCATACACACACACATGCATACACTTATACACACACACACACACACACACACACACACACACACACACACAATATATATATAGAAACACACCTGAGCACACACCTGAGCACACACAGGAGCACACACACACACACACACACCCCTTTAGAGATACATTATCAAACTAAGATTCTCAAATGAATAGAGACTCTAGTTTTCTTGCTATCAGCAACAGAAATAAGTTTATCTTCCTAAGATCCCTTTGGTAGTATCTTATTTCGAATCTAAAACATTCTGCAATGCATTCTGAAAGGCCAAAAAACAGACAGAAAGTACCTACATTGGTTTTGAATACAGTTATAATGATAAATTATATCCTGTACATGAACTCTAATAGACAGTCTTCTGTTAACCATCTTCTGACCCTGTATAATTAATCATAAATACTTGAACAAAGATGAAATAGAGGAATGGATATGCACAGTAAGACTGTCAGTCTAAATAGAGAGCCACCCATAGTAATCACAGAGTACCTATCTCTCCTTCTTGAAACATTAAAAAAAATAATCTACCCTCACAAATGTGGCATGTTGTAAAACGTGACAGTGTATTCCACTGACTTTGTATTAGATTTGTGGGCTAATTTATAACTTATGTGCACCTTTTTCATTTTTTAAAAAGTTTTCTTCCAAAATATACTTTTCATAAAATGTCTCTACCTGTATTTTCCTGTTGTATTAATTTTTATTAGATATTTTTTATTTACATGTCAAATGTTATCCCATTTCCTGGTTTCCCCTCCAAAAACTCCCCATCCTCTCCCCCTCCATCTGCTCAGCAACCCAACCACTCCCTTGTCCTGGTCCTGGTATTTCCCTACACCGGGGCATAGAGCCTTCACAGGATCTCCTCCCACTGATGACCGACTAGGCCATCCTCTGCTACACATGCAGCTAGAGCCATGAGTCCCTCCATGTGTTTCTTCGGTTGGTGATTTATTTCCAGGGAGTTCTGGGGGTTGGCTACTGGTTAGTTCATATAGTTGTTCCTCCTATGGAGCCGAAATACCCCTTCAGCTCCTTGGGTATTTTCTCTAGCTCCTTAATTGGGGACCCTGTGTCTGTCCAATGGATGGCTGTGAGCATACATTTCTGTATTTGTCAGGCACTGGCAGGGCCTCTAAGGAGACAGTTTTAATAAATCCTGTTGCATGCTTCCTTTCTGCCTTATACAATTTATTTTTCCAGAAACACACAGCTTTTACAGTCTTAAGTAGCACAATGGCTTAGTAGCTACCTAAACTATAGGTTATTAGTACCAACCTCCTACAGATTAATCCAAGTCAGTGCTTACTAATTTCTGTGTTTTGTCTTGGATGCTCTTGACCTAATTGAGTACCTTCTGGGCTGAGTTGTCTTACATGGTGTTTCTACTTCTCCCACTTGCATGTTTTTACTATTCCATGGTAGCCTCCTATCTTTCTCTTTCCTCCTTCTCCTTGTGGTACAAGGCCCATGAACCCTAATAAATAAATATGTCTCTCCTCCAAAGGAATAATTTCCCATTCAGAACTAACTTGGGAGCAAGTTCCCAGAAGCTATGTGCAGACCCACACTTTCAAATCGATTTGTAGACCCAATTAACATTAGAGTTCCAGCAGGTAGATTTTTCCTTTTTCCAAATTCTCTGAGATGCTTCCTACCTCATAGGTCCTGTAAAGTTGTCCTTCCTTTCTATGAGAAATCACATTCTCCTTTCCATTTGAACTATCACTGTTCATTGAGAATCATATAATTGTTGAGTCCTGGATAAATTGTTCACAGATTAGAGTGAATAAAATAAAATTTCTGAAGTTTTTAGAATATTTGTATATTTGAGAATAAAAATTTTGAAAATTGAAGAGATTTCTGAATGATGAGTATGAAGACAAAACTTCTTTTGGTGCTCTACTTAAGCAGTTATAACCCAAGCTTACATATCCTTATTATCTGAATAAAATGTGCTTGTTAACATCATCAAGAATTTTCAAAGTTGAGAACATTAAGGGGCATAGGAAGACATATAATCAGTAGGTCCAAGACAAAAACCTTGTCTTCACACACAATATCCCTAACTTGATCTCAAAGTTCATGATAGTTAAAACCCATCAAGGTGTGACATATTTCTAATACTAACCTAAATCAATGCAAATTAATTTTTCTTTGATTTCTTTTTTTTCTGTTTTGCAAGATTCTGTGCAGCTTCTTATAAATAAGATAGTATATTATAACACTCCATATTCGTGGCCGTGAAGCAACTGGTCATGAACCAATGTGAATGTGAACTCCTGATGTGAGAGTCTCATGTCACTTTTCTCCACACTAAATAAGTAGCACCTTATACTTTGGCTTTCCAGTCAGCAAACAAAAATACAATCTAGGCAGCAGAACAATGTTACTAAAATTAGTCAAGCCTTCTTATAGTTGATGGATATTTTCCTCTGAGTAATCCTATCCTTTTACATATTTCTATGGAAAAGAAAATTTTAATGTCTTGGAAGGTTAAACAGAAGTCCAAGAGTTAGATCATAAGTGAACCATAATGTTACTTTCTCTAAGGCAATGAAGGCAATGAAGGAAAAAAATGTGCTTCTAGAGCATTGTGTAAAAGGGCTGGTGAAAGCTGGGCGTGGTGGTGCACTCCTTTAATCCCAGCACTCGGGGAGGCCTAGGCAGAGGCAGAGGCAGAGGCAGAAGGATTTCTGAGTTTGAGGCCAGTCTGGTCTACAAAGTGAGTTCCAGGACAGCCAGGGTTATACAGCAAAACCCTGTCTCACCTTCCCCCCCACCCCCCCAAAAAAAAGGCTGGTGAAAGTGGTGAGAGACTCACCAAGTTCTATCCATTTTATACCATTTTATACTGTCTTGTATTTCATAAAAACTGTAGAATGTTCTGAGAATGCAGCCTCATGAAGGCAGTGAAGGAAGAGGTAGCCACCTGAAAGAACCTAGGCAGTGTATCCATAAAGCAGATGTGTTGGAAGTGAAGTCAAACATTTCTGGTAATAAGACAGGAGACAATCTTCTCTGCTGAGTTCGTCCTGTGTGGTGCAGGTGTAGAACAAACAGATACTGTAGTCCACCAGCAGCCTTTGTGACATGGGACCTGGGTAGCAATGAATTTATTTCAGTCTCTATGTAGAGAAGAAATCTGCCCCCTATAATTACCATGTGTTCAAGTGTCTGTGCCACACTTTGATGAAAGTATAAAATAAATAAGCAATTTGATTGTCTATGTTTATCGGCAAGATTTTATTGCTTAGTCAAAGCATGCATATATGGTTTTACTACATGAAATATATTCATATTAATAGATATTATTAGTGCTAGTTGTAAACATCTTTGATATATGTCTGAATGGAAAATCTGTGACCACATACTTAAGAGTCACCCTCCTGATTAATTTTTTTCAGATTAATCAGTTGCTTAACCTATCCACCTACCTCTTCTTTCTGATACCCCTCCTGTGTCCATCATCAGCTTCAGGCCACGAATAGGTGTCAGTTTCACCCTGTAAAATCTCTGTTTCTGATAGAATGCTACTCTGGACATGTAGAACTTTTCTCATTCAACATTTCAGGGAAATTCACACTAATTCAGTACACTACTATAACTTAAACTTCTCATGTATAGCTTCTACTTTTACTTCTTTGCTCGCTTCTTTCACCACACAGTCTATGTCCTTCTGTCTTAAACTTAGACTGTCATATATGTACGCTTGATATTTAGAAAAGATATGGTGCACGAAGCATATGGAAGTTTGGCATCATTGCAAATTTAAGGACATTAATAATTATTTCACAGAGAATACTCATACAAATTGAATACTACTTGTAGTAAAAAGGGGAAGAAGTCAGGTGCCATAATCTGAAGACTCACAGGAATATTGGATATAAGTATAATCCCAGATGAATGCAGAAGGGGAGCTCAAACCTATGCCACTCTCTGGCTTGATGGAAGCCATTCTTGAGTAGCTGACCTGTCATAAATAATAAAGAGAGTTTGTTTACCTGAAAAGATTGGTTATTTTTGTAAGACTCTGTCTTCATTTTAAAAACCACACCTTCCAGTAGTATTCTGTTACTATTATGGCAATCACTGTGATCAAGAAGCTACATGGTGAGTTGTGCTTCTCATTCCTAAGGGATACATCTACAAAAGGCTCCCATACCCAAAGCTCAGGAAACACTGTGGAAAAGGAGGCAGAAAGACAGAGCCAGAGGACCAGGAAATTTGTTGTGAGGTTGTGTCTCCTACTAACAATATAAGCAATATCTATAAAGTGATGATATTATGGCTACTAAAATGTGAGTTGAACAAGGAGGACACAAATGAACATGACAATCAGAATGAAGCCTCTCGTCTACAAAAAAACACTATAGAGAAGCAGAAGAGGTGCTCCTCCTTATAGAAGAAGTCTACCAGGTTGAATATATTAGCTTTGAAAACCTACATAGGATTAATGTTATGTGGAGCCTATGAGATATATTTAGTAATGCATGTGTGTGTGTGTGTGTGTGTGTGTATGTGTGTGTGTGTGTGCATGCTTGTGTGTGTGCATCCATGTACGTAAATACACATGTTCATAGAAAAATATGTAAAAAGAGATCATGAATTTAAGAGAGAACTGGGACAAGTTTTTGCAGGGAGTTGTAATCAGGAAAGTTAAGGGAAGAATTTTGTAATTGAAATTCAGGCTCACAAACAAACATAGGGAAAGGGGGGAAAAAGGAGAAGCTGTATGGCCACAATAGCATCTACAGCTAACTGTGAAAGGATACTGGAACCAGTTATGTACTGCCTAGAGCAGTATGATACCTCAATAACCTCTAAATGGAGGAAAATAGAAAGAAGAAACTCTACTTAGAACATGATAGAAATCAAAATAAGGTGTAAAACATAGAACATTAGTTCTGTTTGTTGTTCAAAGAGACTCACATTCTCACAAGTAAATCTGTACTAAGAGACATATGAGAACCACAGGTCTGCAATAAGCTACTAACATGATGATTTCTGCAGCTGTGCCTACCCTTTGCTGATTTGCATATACCCAAAGCATAGCCCACTGACATGAAGACTTCTTCATAGTCAGATCACACCATGTGCTGGAGTCAGCCTCACACTGATCACACACAGACATGAGTGTGCCCACTCAGGTCCTGGGGTTGCTGCTGCTGTGGCTTACAGGTAAGGAAGACAGCACTGGAAATTTATTCAGCTTCCTGTAGTAAGTGCTGCTTGGTCTCAGTGAAAATTCTATTGTCAGAGAACTAATCATGTGGGGATCTGTTTTCAATTTTTCAATTGTAGATGCCAGATGTGACATCCAGATGACTCAGTCTCCAGCCTCCCTATCTGTATCTGTGGGAGAAACTGTCACCATCACATGTCGAGCAAGTGAGAATATTTACAGTAATTTAGCATGGTATCAGCAGAAACAGGGAAAATCTCCTCAGCTCCTGGTCTATGCTGCAACAAACTTAGCAGATGGTGTGCCATCAAGGTTCAGTGGCAGTGGATCAGGCACACAGTATTCCCTCAAGATCAACAGCCTGCAGTCTGAAGATTTTGGGAGTTATTACTGTCAACATTTTTGGGGTACTCCTCCCACAGTGATTCAAGCCATGACATAAACCATGCAGGGAAGCAGAAGTGAGAGCACAGGCTGCCCCAACTGCTACTTATGATGTCTCCAGCTGCTCAGCTACTATGAGTGTTTCTCTTTGCCAGGGCTTAAAGGTCAATGTGATGCAATATAATAGTCAGAGAAAATGTTCTATATACTGAATCCCTGTTTTGTTTTCCTAGGCCTAGTATCAAAACAAGGGAATGGTTTACATTACTTATTAAACAAAATTAAGGAAAAAACACAAACTAGAAATACATGTTTATGGGTTGCCTACTATTGGCAATAGCTGGGTTTCCTTTAACAGGGCTGTCAACACACACACACACACACACACACACACACACACACACAGAGAGAGAGAGAGAGAGAGAGAGAGAGAGAGAGAGAGAGAGAGAGAGAGAGAGACCTTAAGTTATACTGGTAAAAATAATTATCTATATATAGAATTAATAAACTGAGAAATAAGTCTGAGGAAATAGTTTAATGATTATAAACATTGGCTGTACTTCCAGGGGATAGGGATTCAAGTCCCAACACTCACTTGATGTCTTGCTTTTGATTACTCCAATTCAAATGATTAAATTTAAGCCACTATTCTTGTCTTCGAATGAAGGGTTTCCTACAAGTGTTAAGGAAGGTAAGCAAAGTGCAAAGTAGTGAAAGAAAGCTTGTTTAAATTGGTTTCTTCAACCTGGATCAGATTTTGGTAGTTTGATCTTACTCCATTCTCACCAAATTTAAACATAGTATAGTTTGGGGGAAAAGTTTGCTGATGTAAGACTATTTCTGCTACAAAAAGAAGTGCAATTACTTAAAAACTCAACCCAGGGTACATGTCATTTCTTATGCGAAGATGAGTGTTAGAGATATGTTACCTGTACTATGTTAACAGTTGTAAGAAGGGTCTGATATATGCATGGTCCTACAGATAATATGGATGTCATTTGTTCTATTAGCCACCTGTATGTTAGGGTTGGGTGGGGGGCTCTGGCTATAGAGATAATGTAAAGTGCACGCATAACATTATTCTATTTTTTTCTCCCTAGGAGATCTATGTTACCCCATTCAGTTTCTTCCTCTATGACTTACTATTTGCTGTCTATGGTTTGTACCTTAGTTATCAGATATTTAATGGCTTACTTTACTATTGCCATGATATGATATTATAGTCAAGGCAATTTATTAAAAAAATAATTCAATTGGAGAGCTCTCATTTCCAGAGGATAAGTCCTGGGGTATCATAGTGGGAATCATGGTAGTAGGCAGGCAGGAATGGACTTTATGTGTTAGTTAATACCTTAAATTTTCTACAATTTGTGAGTCAGAGATATAAATGGGAGTGACATAGATGAGTTGGATATATTTACTTATAATTTTTGATAAGCAAAATATGAATAAAACAATCATTCTTTGTCTATCTGAGTAAACTCTTATTGGTTCCATGTGACTACATTAAAGATTGGGTTTTTCTATTCCTGATAGGAGGCATGTAATTTTAAACTTTTTTTTTTTTTTTTTTTTGCAGGGATCTTCTGAAGCGTCACAGTATATCCAACGGAGGTTGGTGCATGAGAATAATAATTAGATTGTTTTCATTGGGCATAAAGAGCATTAATACATGCTGAAGCTATCACTTAGATATGCTTTCTGTCTTCAGGATTAAAAGCAGAAATCAGATCTATATTAAATGCTATGACAGGAAAGCTCACAGAATTGGGTAAGGTATTGAAACATTTTGTGATAGATGGTAAGGTCATGATGACAGCAGCATTGCACGACAGTTGATGTTGAAAGGGTAATTAGATGAGTTGAGGAACTAAGTGAGAATTGGTACGAGGCAATGACTGTAGAGAATAGCAAAGTTTAGTCAAAATCAGCAGGTGAATTAAACATAGAGCCAGGTCTGGGCAGTACAGTATACTTTGATTCATTCTGACTGGATGGGGAGCAAGAAGAACAAAAGAAGGAACATTATCATTCAACATTGGTGATGGCAAAGCAGGGGCCTAAGTCACAAGAATATTGTAAAGCACAAGGGACACAATTTAGGGAACCTCAGACAATTTTCCAATGAACTAAAGAAAAAGTTCTCCTTAGGTTGTTTTTCTGCAGTTCAATCTCATAAAAAGGATTGCAGTGGATAGAGCAAAGAATATAATAGTAAGCAATGAAGATAGGTTGTTCCTCTTTCCCTATATCCTTGCCAGCATCTGCTGTCACTTGAGATTTTGATCTTAGCCATTCTGGCTAGTGTGAGGTGGACCTCCAACTGGAAAGAAGGACACATGCTCCACTATGTTCATAGCAGATTTATTTATAATAGCCAGAAGCTGGAAAGTACCCAGATGTCCCTCAACAGAGGAATGGATATAGAAAATGTGGTACATTTACACAATGGAGTACTACTCAGCTATTAAAAAGAATGAATTTATGAAATTCCTAGGCAAATGGATGGACCTGGAGGGCATCATCCTGAGTGAGGTAACCCAATCACAAAAGAACTCACACAATATGTACTCTTTGATAAGTGGATATTAGCCCAGATACTTAGAATACCCAAGATACAAGATACAATTTGCAAAACACATAAAACTCAAGAACGAAGACCAAAGTGATTTTTTTAAATTAGAAGACCACTTTGCCCCTTCTTAGAATTGGGAACAAAACACCCATGGAAGGAGTTACAGAGACAAAGTTTGGAGCTGAGACAAAAGGATGGACCATCTAGAGACTGCCATACCCGGGGATCCATCCCATAATCAGCCTCCAAACGCTGACACCATTACATACACCAAAAAGATTTTGCTGAAAGACACTGATATAGCTGTCTCTTGTGAATCTATGTCGGGGCTTGGCAAACACAGAAGTGGATGTTCACAGTCAGCTATTAGATGGATCACAGGGCCCCCAATGGTGGAGCTAGAGAAAGTACCCACGGAGCTAAAGGGGTCTGCAACCCTATAGGTGGAACAAAAATATGAACTAACCAGTACCCCCGGAGCTCGTGTCTCTAGCTGCATATGAAACAGAAGATGGCGTAGTCGGCCATCATTGGGATGAGAAGCCCCTTGGTCTTGCAAACTTTATATGCCCCAGTACGGGGGAACGCCAAGGCCAAAATGTGGGAGTGGGTGGGTAGGAGAGTGTGGGGGAGAGGGTCTGGAAGGACTTTTAGGATAGCATTTGAAATGTAAATGAAGAAAATACCTAATTTTAAAAAATCATAAAAAAGAAACTCAATCAAAATATCACTATTTGAAGATGATATGATAGTCTACTTAAGTAACCCCAAGAATTCCACCAGAGAACTCCTAAACCTGATAAACAATTTCAGCAAAGTGGCACAATATAAAAATAACTCAAATCAGTAGCCTTCCTCTAATCAAAGGATAAACAGGCTGAAAAAGAAAGGAAGGAAACACCACCATTCACAATAGTCACAAATATAAAATACCTTGGTGTGACTCTAACCAAGTAATTGAAAGATCTATATGACAAGAATATCAAATCCATGAAGAAAGAAATTGAAGAAGATCTCAGAAGATGGAAAGATATCTCATGCTCATGGACTGGCATGGTTCATATAGTAAAAATGGCCTTCTTGCCGAAAGCAATTTACAGATTCAATGCCCATCAAATTTCCAATTCAATTCTTCATAGAGTTAGAAACAGCAATTTGCAAATTCATTTGGAACAATGAAAAATCCAGGCTAGCAAAAGCTATTCTCAGCAATAAAATTCTGAGGGAACCACCATCCCTGATTTCAAGTTGTATTACAGAGGAATAGTGATAAAAACTACATGTAACTGGTTCAGCAACAGACAGGTAGATCAATGGAATAGAATTGAAGACCCATAAATGAACCCACACACCTATGATCATTTATAATTGGCAAAGCAGTAAAAGCATCCAATGGGAAAAAAATGGCAGCATCTTCAACAAATGGTGCTGGCTCGAATAGAGGTCACCATGTACAAGAATGCAAATTGATCCATTCTAATCTCATAGTAAAAAGCTCAAGTACAAGTGGATCAAGGCCTTCACATAAAACCAGGTACACTGAAACTAATAGAAGAGAAGGTGGGGAAGAACCTTGAATACATGAGCACAAGGGGACGTTCCTGAACAGAAAGAACAGCAATGGCTCATGCTCCAAGATCAAGAATTGACAAATGGGAAATTTGCAACTTGCTGATGTAAGACTAGTACTATAGTAGTAGTCTTTGCTACCCAGGTCCCATGTCACAAAGGCTGCTGGTGGACTACAGTATCTGTTTGTGCTACATCTGCACCACACATGAGGAACTCAGCAGAGAAGATTGTCTCCTGTCTTATTACCAGAAATGTTTGACTTCACTTGCAACACATCTGCTTTATGGATAGATTTATACACTGCCTAGGTTCTTTCAGGTGGCTACCTCTTCAGGTGACAGCAGATGCTGGCAAGGATATAGGGAAAGAGGAACAACCTATCTTCATTGTTTACTATTATATTCTTTGCTCTATCCACTGCAATCCTTTTCATGAGATTGAACTGCAGAAAAACAACCTAAGGAGAAATTTTTCTTTAGTTCATTGGAAAATTGTCTGAGGTTCCCTAAATTGTGTCCCTTGTGCCTTAAAATATTCTTGTGACTTAGACCCCTGCTTTGCCATCACCAATGTTGAATGATAATATTCCTTCTTTTGTTCTTCAACTCATAAAATTGCAAAGCTTCTGTAAGGTGAAGGACACTGTCAGTAGGACAAAATGTCAACCAACAGACTGGGAAAAGATCTTTACCAATCTCACATCTGATAGAGTGCTAGTATCCATTGTATACAAAGAACTCAAGAAGTTAGACTCCAGAGAACCAAATAACCCTATTAAAATGTGGAGAACTGAGCTGAACAGAATTCTCAAATGACACGTCTAGAATGACTGAGAAACATCTAAAGACATGATTAACGTCCTTAGCCATCAGGGAAATGCAAATCAAAACAATCCTGAGATTCTAACTGACACCAGTCAGAATGGCTAAGATCAAAAACCCAGGTGACAGCGTATGCTAGAAAGGATGTGGGGAAATAGGAACACTCCTCCATTGCTGGTGGGATTTCTAGCTGGTAACCAGTCTGGTGGTTCCTCAGAAAATTTACCATTAGTACTACCAGAGGAGCCAGGTATACCACTCCTGGGCATGTACCCACAAGATGCTTCAATATGTAACAAGGACATATGCTCCATTTTGTTCAGAACAGCCAGTTAATAATAGCCAGAAGCTGGAAGAAGCACAGATCTCCATCAACAGTGGAATGGATACAGAAAATGTGGTACATTTACACAATGGAGTACTACTCAGCCCTTAAAAACAGTGACTTCATGAAATTCACAGGCAAATGGGTAGAACTTGAGAATATCATCCTGACTGAGGTGACTCAGTCACAAAGGAACAAACACAGTATGTATTCCCTGATTTTCAGATGATAAAAATATCAATCCATTCATATTGTAGGGTGATAAATGCTGATGGAAACACAACCATGAACCAATATAAAGGATCTGAGTTGCTGCTCTTTCCAGATGACTGTAGCTATGCAAGAACCTGAATTACATTGTACTCACTGCTCAATCTTATATGGAAAGAAGCATGCTCAGATCTCCCTCAACTACAAACACTGCATCAAGTGGCCAGGAGAGGGAGCCATAATATATGCAAAGAAGTGCTAAGTGACCTGTTCTGACAGTCTCAGTACTTAAAATATGAAGTCAGCTTCATTTGCACAGATATTTCTTTTATCTGGTGTCCCTGCCTCTTAGAATTCCTTACCTGTTCTGTGGCATGCTCAGCATAGACAACGGGGAATGAAATACAGAGATGATGTACTTACCCCCGATCTCTGGAGTTTTCATTTGGATTTCAGGTTAGACATTTCTATACATGTCTATTAGTGTCTTAATGACTACAGATGTGGTATACAGCTTAATATTCTATGCATGCTGCTTCACTTTATATTGTACAAGCTAAAAAAGCAGATGACGGTATATAAATACCTACTTTTCATTCAATATAAGGAAAGACTGAGTCATGGAAATTTTTGGTGTTTATATGTGAAAATTAAAACAGATAATGCATTTTCCCTTTTCTCTACTAATATTTACTAAGTGCTTTTAGTCTCAGTGGGTGACATTGTGATGACCCAGTATCCAGTTGTCCTGCTGTAACTCCAGAAGAAAAAGGTTATATATTGGTCTTTGTTTTATCTCATTGTATTTATTTTATTTTACTTTAATTTTGTCATTATTATACTGTATCTTATTATTAATAAATTTTATTGCATAGAAGCAGGAAGGAAAGAAGGAGGGAGGAAATATTGCCCGTGATCCATTAATCTATACATGTCTGTTAGTGTTTGAATGACTGCAGAGGCAGTATGCACCTTAATATTCTATGCATGCTGCTTCACTTTATATTTCATTTACTAATAACTATTACTTGGTAATTGCACACATCTGTGCCTTGTACTGAATGCCTGCATGAAGCCAGTCACCAGATATTCCATTATCTCTAATAACTCATCTTAAATTTGCTTCTCAAATACGACTTACTAGTTTGATTGTTTTTCCTTTGGGGATTAGTAGAATAATCTTAATATACTTAACCATCCTTTTCTCAGCCTCTCATCCCAATCATGCACAAACCTTCCTTCCCAAAGTATCTGGCTATTTATTTTCCTGTCACATGTGTTCTATTGTAATTCCTCCAATCCACTCCAATGTGGGAGTTCCATTCTAGCTTCTTACATCAATGTATAGTACAAGTCAGATAGAGAAGTTGAAAAATTTGAAGTTCTAATTCACACATGAGGGAGAAAAGTGGCAAATTTACGTGAGGGACTAAAATAACATGGTCACTATAATTTTTCCAGGTTCATATATTTTCCGTAATTTTTCATAATTTATGATTTTTATCACCTCAAAAAATTCCACTGAACCAATGTACTACATTTCAATTATCCATTTATCTTGTATACATAAAACTTGATTGTATTTGCTAGCTATTTTGAATAGAGTTGAAAAATATATGGATGTGCTTTTATGTCAGTGGTAGACTATCAGAGTCTTTTATGTATATCTATAGGAATGGCATAGCTGGGTAACGTAGTAGTGATATCTGTAGCTGTTTGAGAAAATTTCACACTGCCTTTATACTCATTACATTCTCACCACCACTGAACTGGGCTCTTCTTTACTCCTATCCCTATTGTTCAAGAGTCTTGATAGTCTATGTTACAGCTATTGAGGCTTTCCAAAACTCAGTCACAGTTTGTTTGTTTGTTTGTTTGTTTTTTACATAACAAGTACACTCCTGCGTGGTTATATGGCCCAAGAGACAGGAACAGTTGGGTTTTGTTTGTTTGTTTGTTTGTTTGTTTTAAGTGGAAGTGATGAAAATTTCTCTCCTGACTTAGACTGTCTCAGAATTGTGGTCTTTTAAGTAGCATGAAAAAAATCAAGTACTAGGGAAGGAATTTGTTTGAACATTCTAAAAATACGTCTGTGGCACACATTATTATTCCTATTGGTAATTCTTCCAAGATATTTGGTTTTTATTTGGAAAGTGCTAAAAAAAAAGCCTATTGATATCTTATCTATTGAAATTCTTCTCTATTGTGGCAGACTGAAAACTTTGATGAGGATTTCATACTCTCTTCCAGAGAAATATGTCTTCCTAGGAAATCCAGAATTTCTTCTTGTTCATGAAATCTCATTAGTATGGCATTGCTTTAGTGTTATATGTTGTGATGCTTCATGGAGTGTTCAGAAAATTAAATCTGCTTCATTCCATATTGTAAGAAACATCAAGGAAAGCAACATAATCCTTGAATAAGATCATGTATTTGAAAGGTTCTTCATTTCAAATACTGAAAGAATCCTAGATACTTCCATATACTATGCTAATTATGTAACCATGTATGTAGAAGCCATGTCTCCTTTAATTCTCAACATCTCGTAGGTAATCAGATAGGGAGATTCTAAGAAGGCATTAGGAGCCTGCTCTTCTAAGTATGTTTTTATTACAACAATATGAAATCAGTTTGATTTGCATAAGTACTTCTTTCTTTTAGTGTTCCTGCCTCTTAGAGTATTATGAGAAGTTCTTTCTCAGGAATCTGTCGTGATCTACACAAACTCTGGGAAAGCTCAGAAATGGTGTTCACAATTCAGGTATGAATGGACATGGTAAAAAGTGGATATATTTTTAAATACAAAATTTTCTTGCTTTATTTGCAAGCATTACATGGGATTTAACTTTCTGTTTAAAGAAATTGATACAATAAAATCTTATTTTTCTAAGTAGTTTAGAATGGATTTTCATATTCAATGTTTATTACTTGTTTTCTGTTTCCAGCCTCCAGAGGTAAGATGTTGCTGACTCAGACTCCAGTCACCATGTCTGTGACTCCAGGAGATAGAATCAGTGTCTCCTTTTGGCACACACCAACACTAATATCAGAGAAAAACAAATGAGTCTCCAAAGCTTGTCATCAAGTATGCTTCCAAGTTCATCTCTAGGATCCTATCCAAGTTCAGTGTCAGTGGATGAGGGTCAGATTTTCAATCTCAGCATCAAAAGTGTGGAGTCTGAAGACCATAGCAAAAAATCACCAGGGATGCAGAGGTATGAGGCTGGGCTGCTTGAACTGGTTTTGGTGGTGCCTCAACCTTCTTCAAAATGCTTTACAGATTTAACCAGATGTGAGGTTTGCAGAAATATGTGGAATGAAGAAGCCTCGAAGATCCTTTTTCCCTGAATTCTCTTCACTGTATTTCAGCTCTAGAATACATAGACTCCAGTTGTTGTAGTGTAATCAGACAGTCTTCTTCCAGTGTATGGCAACCAGGGAAAATCTCATTCTAGATGGGCAGAAGGAATAATTAATTATCCCACACCCTTATAGTTGTTTGAATTTCAGATGTTCCATCTTCTGAACCCATAGCATAAAGTTTACTCCTGTCCTCACAAAGACTAGAGAGCTGAAGATCAGAGATTCATGGCTTTGTTGCAAAGTTCCCTGTGCATATTTTATAGTAAGTGAACAGCTCTTGAGTATAAAGTATTTTTCATGCTAATGGATTTATATAAATTGTCCAATCTAATTTGGATAAAATTGCAAATTTCTTGATGAGTGGTTTATAGCTGTCATTTAATAGACAAAAATACTAAAGAGGTAGAAAACAAAAAAAAATATTTTCTAAAGTAAAGTATTATAATGAGTTGGAGTTGAAATGAGATATTTGAGTAAATCCTAGGTAGTATACAACTTTAATTCAAGCACACAGGAGACAAAGACATATTCCTTTAAATTCTACACAATGAAATCAGGGCAGGAGCCTTTGCTGATAAGATAAAGCCTCTTGCAAACAAGAGTCTAAAATACAAAATGACACATTTTTCCTTAAAGATACTATGTAAGTTTTGCTTAATATTAAGTAGAAATATCTTTAATTCCCCTACAGATAAATACACATCAACCTTAAATTTGTATAAATAGAAAAGTATATAAATGTATTTATCCATCTAATGTATGTTGACAATTTCAATTTGAAACATAATACTTTTTTTTCTATTGTCAAAAAGCATTTGACCCTAGGAAAGGTATATTCTGCTAGTCAATGTAAGGACCCAGAGTTAGGGTTGGGGCAGCATTGTTTGCTTTTTATCTTTCCAAAAGAAGAAAAGCATCCAAGTATGGAATTCATTGACTATCTGACAAGAGAATAAAAAGAAATTCTGTTAAGTTTATTAATACTATTGCATGTTAATTGTCAGCTTGGCAACAGAGAATACAAATGTCTCCTGTAAGAGGAGATAAATAGACAAATAAATATACATGTCATAGAGACAATGTGACATTGTTTTCAATTTAAAAAAGGCCAAGACTTCTGAGCAAGTACAGTATGCTTGAAGATATGCATGGGCATTAAGAGGAAGAGGAATTTAAATAAAGTTGAATACAGGGAAGATTGTTAAATTAAAAGAAATTCATCAATTAAGCTACATCCCAGCACAATATTTTCTTTCTTCTTATTTATTTCTTTATATATTTATTGCATTTCATATTTTTTGTTTTTCTTTTTTTCTTTTTTCTTTTCTTTTTTTCAGTATTTCTTTTTTTTAATTAGGTATTTTCTTCATTTACATTTCCAATGCTATGCCAAAAGTCCCCCATATCCTCCCCCGCACTCCCCTACCCACCCACTCCCATATCTTGGCCTTGGCGTTCCCCTGTACTGAGGCATATGAAGTTTGCACGACCAATGGGCCTCTCTTTCCACTGATGGACGACTAGGCCATCTTCTGATACATATGCAGCTAGAGACAGGAGCTCCAGGGGGTGCTGGTTAGTTCATATTGTTGTTCCACCTATAGGGTTGCAGATCCCTTTAGCTCCTTGGGTACTTTCTCTAGCTCCTCCATTGGGGGCCCTGTGATCCATCCAATAGCTGGCTGAGCATCCACTTCTGTGCTTGCTAGGCCCCGGCATAATCTCACAAGAGACAGCTATATCTGGGTTCTTTCAGCAAAATCTTGCTAGTGTATGCAATGGTGTCAGCGTTTGGAGGCTTATTGGGATGGTTCCCAGATATGGCAGTCTCTACATGGTCCATCCTTTCGCCTCAGCTCCAAACTTTGGCTAAGATCAAAAATTCAGGTGACAGCAGATGCTGGCAAGGATGTGGAGAAAGAGGAACAGTCCTCCATTGTTGGTGGGATTTTCTTATTTCTTAAAAGTAAGACTGCATATATAAGTGTTCCTATTTATGTTTATGTTCGTTTTTCTATGATTCCTAATGTTGCTGATCAGGAACAGGAAGAAACAGCCACATAAACCTTTGTAGATTTGCTGAGCATACTATAATCCTCCATATATTTGTTCACTTTATCAGTGAATAAATTGTTCCACTTGCATAAAACCTTACATCGTCCTTATTTTAACAATCTCTCTAGCATGAAAAGAGACAATAATATATGTCTATCTGTTCAAGATTACTGTAGTACTAGGCATAAAAAAGTTTCTAATTTCTAAATCACTGGACATCTTGTGTTTTTTATAGACCCTGCCCACTTCTGAAAGAGTACACATTCTGAAAGAGTACACATTCTGAAAGAGTGCACGTTTCCTACCCAATGTTAGTCAGTGGATAACAGAGGTCCTGATAATGCCTTGTAATGCAGATGGATAAATGCTGCTCCTATGACTCTAGCCATGAAAATTTATCTTTCAGGGTAAACTGTTTTTTTTTAAACTCTCCATTCATCCACTGTAGTCCGGTACAAAGCTGATGTGCAGCTGCTGGATTACAAATCATTATTACCTGCATGGAGGGTGTTTGTTAGCATCCTCACGATTTTTCAAAGCTGAGAACATTAAAGAACATAGGAGGAAATATAATTGGTAAGCCTAAGAAAAAACAACGTGGCATAATGCAGCTGACTTCCAATATCTCCAGAGCTTGATCTCAAAAGATCTTGATAGGAAGTGAAAAGACCATCAGGGTAAAACATTTCATTGGCTAATGAGATGTCTCTTTTCTCCATTTTGTTTCTATCATAAATATTGCTAATGGTATGAATGTGTGCAAATGAATCTTTTCTGTGTTTTATATTTTCTTCTGGTGGAGACTCTCTGCAGCTTCTTATAAACGAGACACTGTTATTTACAACACTCCTGTATTTATGGCCATTAAGAAACCTGCTGTGAACCAAAGTTTAGCTGTGAGCTTGTGATGGCTAGTAAAAACAGAAGCTATACCTGTAAAGTCAGCATCATGATTACTCAAATGTGAGTTGAATAATGAGGACACCCTGAACATGAGAAACAGGATGAGAAAATGTTTTAGAATCTTTATATCTACAAAACAATAAAAGAAGAAAAAAAGAAAAAACAAACAAAAAAAATAAACCAAACAAACAACAACAACAACAACAAAACCACTATGGAAAAACAGGTAAAGTAGAAGAGGTGCTTCTCCATTAGGAAGAGTATTCCAATTGATTGTCCAGGGCCAAAAGGTCATCCCTGAAAACTTACATATTTGTAATATTATGTAGACTCAACAAGTTATATTTAGGAATGTGTGCGCACATAAAAATACATGTGTGCATACAAAAGCAATTAATGAAAAAGAAGTCATGAATTTGAAAGAGAACAGGGATATGTATTTGGCGGGATTTAGAAAGAGGAAATGTATGGGGACAATGTAATAATTAAAATTCAGTCTCAAAGGGAGAAAATAAATCACAGATGAAACTGCCAGGCCACAATAACATTTACACCTACCTTTGAAAAGAAAATTGAATGATTTACGCTGTGTCCTAAATGGTACCATATCTGAAATAAGCTGCTATGGAGGAAACTATGACAAGGAAATGCTAAATGGTACATGATACAATTCAAATAAGTTACAAATCATAGACTGTTGCTGTTGTTTGTTGATATACTTGTCTCTTGTGAGGCTATGCCAGTGCCTGGCAAGTACAGGAGTGGATGCTCACAGTCATCTATTGGATGGAACACAGGGCCCTCAATGGAGGAGCTAGAGAAAGTACCCAAGGAGCTAAAGGGATCTGCAACCCTATAAGTGGAACAACAATATGAACTAACCAGTACCCCAAGAGCTCGTGTCTCTAGCTGCATATGTAGTAGAGGATAGCCTAATTGGCCATCACTGGGAGGAGAGGCCCTTGGTCTTGCAAACTTTATATGTCCCAATACAGGGAAACACCAGGGACAGGAAACAGGAGTGGGTGGGTTGGGGAGCAGGGCAGGGGTAAGGTATAAGGGACTTTCAGGGTAGCATTTGAATTGTAAATGAAGAAAATCTCTAATAAAAATTTGTTTAAGTAAACAAATAGACAAACAGACAGACAAACAAACAAACAAACCAAACCAAACCAAACCAAACAAAAAAACAAAAAACAAAGAGACGCACATTCCCTACGAATAAACCCATTCTGTGTCTCAATTGGAGACTTAAGAGAACCACAGGTCTGTAATGAGTTGCTGACCTGATGAGTCCTACAGCTGTGCTTACCCTTTGCTGATTTGCATATACCCAAATCACAGCCCATTAACATGAGGACTTCTTTATAATCAGATCACACCCTGTGCTGGACTCAGCCTCACACTGATCACACACAGACATGAGTGTGCCCACTCAGCTCCTAGCATTGCTGCTGCTGTGGCTTACAGGTAAGGAAGACAGCACTTGGAATGTATTCAGCTTCCTGTAGTCAGTGCTGCTTGGTTTCAGTGAAATTCTATTGTCAGAGAACTAATCATGTGGGAATTTGTTTCCAACTTTTCAATTGTAGATGCCAGATGTGACATCCAGGTGACTCAGTCTCCAGCGTCCCTGTCTGCACCTGTGGGAGAAAGTGTCTCCATCACATGTAAAGCAAGTGAAGAAATTTATAGTGCTTTAAATTGGTATCAGCAGAAACCAGGGAAATCTCCACAGCTCCTGATCTATTATGCAACCAGCTTGGGAGATGATGTGCCCTCAAGGTTCAGTGGCAGTAAATCTGGCACACAGTATTCCCTCAAGATCAGCAGCCTGCAGCCTGAAGATCTTGCAACTTATTACTGTGAACAGAGTTACAAGTGATTCAAACCATGACATAAACCACCCAGGGAAGCAGAAGTGAGTACACAGGCTGCCCAACTGCTTCTTATATTGTCTCCAGCTGCTAAGCCCTGAAAGGTTTCTCATTGCTAGGGCTTAAATATCAATGTGGTGTTCTTATTCATAGATCAGATAAACTTTCCTATGTCCTAAATCCCTGTCATTTTCCTCAGGCCTAGTATCAAAGACATGGGGAAGCTGAGCTCAGGCAGTGTATTCCTAAGAAATTTAAACATAACATAGTTTAGAGAAAAAATGTCCTGATATAATACAATCCCTGGTAAACAATGAAGTATAATTACATAGAAACTCATCCTAGAGTACATGTCATTTCTTCCAAGAAGATGAGTTTTAGAGATATGTTATCTGTACTATCTTAAGAGCCTGGGATGTTCATGGTCATACAGATATGGATGTCATTTTTGCTACTAGTCACCTGGTTGTTAGAACATGGTAGAGCCTCTGGCTATAGAGATAATGTACTAGTCACAAAGAACATCTATTCTATTTTTCCCTCTCTGGAAGATCCATGTTCCCCAATCCAGTTTCTTGCTCTATCCCTTACTGCACTGAGTCTATGGATCATACCTTGGTTATCATTTACTGAATGGCTAACTTTTCTATTGTTGTGATAAGACATCATGGCCCAGGCAATTTATGAAAGAAAGATTTTAATTAGGGAGCTCTCAGTTCCAGAAGCTTATTCCAGGATTTACATGGTGGGAAGCATGGTAGCAGGCAGGCAGGGATGAACCTGATCAATTAGTTAACAGCTTAAACCTTCATCTGCCAATGGAAGACACAGAGGGGCAGAACGATACCTGGGAGTGGCTTGGTCTTTTGAAACCTGAAAGCCCACCCTCTGTGACACACCTCCAGCAAGGTTCCATCTCCTAATTTTCCCAAATAGTCCAGGGTCTGAGAACCAAGCCTAGAAATGTGTGATCCTTTGGAGGAAATTCTCATTCAAATCACCATCATAAGTAAGATTGTGCAGATAGAATGCTGTAAGGAAAGACTGAGTCAGAGTTGGGCAGGTATGAATAGAGATAGCTTAGCAAACTTTGATCCCACTGGACTTGACCTGTAGATACATTCCTTTTCGAAGGAAACACTCTTCAGCCTAGAAATATAAATTCACCAAACTGCATGCATATCACCCTCAAAAACAAAACAAAAGACAAAAAAGAATAACAACCAGAAACAAAAAAAACCCAAAAACCAAAACCAAAAAACAAGGGAGATATTCCATCCCATGGCTTAATAGTATCTTCTGCATGTCAAATATACTCAGAGAGATAGAAATCAGTGGTAGTAGTTTCCCAATGAGGACTACAATGACTGTGCAGTGAACAGTATTCTCTTTTTTAGTGTACATTTATTTTTCTTACTTATTCACTTTATATCTGACATACTACCACACTCCTGGTCACTCTCTCTAACAATACTACTCCCATCCCTTCTTCCCTTCTTCTCTGTCAGGATGAGGTCCCATGAATATCATCCCCTAACCCACTTTTCACTTCAAGTAACTGGGAGGGCAGCTGCTTTCTCTTCAACTGAGGTCAGACAAGGCAGCCCAGCTAGTAGAACACATCCCACATATAGGCTACAAGTTTTAGAAAGCCACTGTTCTAGTTGTTCAGTACCAACATAAAGGCCAAGATGCAGATTTATGACATATAACAGGGTAGGCCTATGTCCAGCTTGCATATGTACTTTGGTTGGTGGATCAGCCTCTGAGAGCCCCAAAGGTCCAGGTGAGTTGACTATGTTGCTTTTCCTGTAGAGTTCCTGTCCCCTTTGTGGCCTGCAATCCTTCCTCTTAATCTTCCATAAAAATCCTCAAGCTCCATCCACTGTTCAGCTGTGCCTCTCTGTATCTATCTGAGTCAGCTGCAAACATAACAAGATATCATTATCCTGTTAGGGATTGGTGCTTGCCCATGAGATGGGTCTCAAGTTGGGGTGGTTATTGGTTGTCTATCTCCTCAGTCTCTGCTCCCTTCCCCATGTCTGCATTAGTTATGGACAGTATAAATTTGGGGTTGAAAAGTTTGTGGGCTTGTTGGTGTCTTTTTTCATATTAACAGTGGTCTTGAAATGACATTTTAGGAAAATATTGATTTACTTCTTAGGCTTATGAATGACCTACCATGCCTAAGATTACAATCAGACATATCATGGGAAAAAGACATGTATATTGAAAAAGGATATCAACCAAAAAAGTAAATCATGTAATTAGACCCCTTAGTAACCAAAATTTTTTTTTCATTATGGGTAAAAGACATAAGCTCTTAGAGCTATATATGGAGTAAATTTCATGCAGGAACTGCTGGTCTATTCCAGTGTATCTGTTCTGTACTCCACTTTGATTCTGAATAAAATCATTTATTGATTCACTGTGTGTGTGCTTCTTCAGTCTTTGAATAAGATTCCCATTACCTGAAAAATCGCAGGTATAGACAGATTGTTAGCACTAATTTGATGTTAATGGAAAGAAGTTTAAAAAAATACGGCAAAATATATATTCTATGCCTGAAAAATAATTCAAACAAACCAAGGGACAAATACTATTTGTCACAGTCCACTTCTACTCAATATGACTCCTTCAAATATCATTGCTAATCTACAATAGTCTCCCATATATTTTCATGGAATCATAAAGATCTCAAAATGCAAAATATATTCTATTCAACTTCAGCAATTCTCCTAGACTTTATTTAATCTTTTTTCTTCCTGAGTAAGTGTGTGTGCGTGTGCATGTATGTGTTATAAATTTGCAGATATCCACAGAATACGTCATCAGACACCAGGAAACTAGACTCAATTGTAAGTTTTCCATTATCTTGTAGTAGCAGGAAGTAAATTAGTAGCCGGATGTAGTGGAATACACCTTTATCTCAGCTCTTGGGAGGCAGAGGCAGGTAGATTTCTGAGTTCTAGGCCAGTCTCGTCTACAAAGTGAGTTCCAGGACAGCCAGGGCTATAAAGAGTAACCCTGTAGTAAAAAAACCAAAAAAAAAAAAAAAAAAAAAGAATTAGGGTCTTCTATCAGAGCAGAAATTGCACTTAACTCCTTAGCTGTCTCTTCATTCATTCTTTAATATTCCCAACACTGTTGAAAATGAAATTCCAGGCTCAGGTCTTCTAATTTTTTTTTTTTAGTTTATTTTTTTAATTAGGTATTTTCTTCATATGCTATGCCCAAAGTCCCCCAAACCCTCCCCCCATTCACCTACCCACCCACTCCCACTTCTTGGCCCTGGAGTTCCCCCAAACTGAGGCATATAAAGTTTGCAAGACCAACGGGCTTCTCTTCCCAATGATGGCCTACTAGAGCATCTTCTGATACATATGCAGCTAGAGACATGAGCTCCGAGGGTACTGGTTAGTTCATATTGTTGTTCCACCTTTAGGGTTACAGATCCCTTTAGCTCCTTGGGTACTTTCTCTAGCTCCTCCATTGGGGGCTTTGTGTTCCATCCAATAGCTGACTGAGAGCATCAACTTCTGTGTTTGCCAGGAACTGGCATAGCCTCACAAGAGACAGTTATATCAGGGTCCTTTCAGCAAAAATCTTGCTGGTGTATGCAATGGTGTCAGCATTTGGAGGCTGATTATGGGATAGATCCCCAGGTATGGCAGTCTCTAGATGGTCCATCCTTTCGTCTCAGCTGCAAACTTTGTCTCTGTAACTCATTCCATGGGTGTTTTGTTCCCAATTCTAAGAAGGGGCAAAGTATGCACACTTTGGTCTTCATTCTTCTTGAGTTTCATGTGTTTTACAAATTGTATCTTGTATCTTGGGTATTCTACGTTTCTGGGCTAAAATCCACTTATCAGTGAGTACATATCATGTGAGTTCTTTTGTTATTGGGTTACCTCACTAAGGATGATGCCCCCCAGGTCTATCCATTGGCCTAGGAATTTCATAAATTCATTCTTTTTAATAGCTGAGTAGTACTCCATTGTGTAAATGTACTATATTTTCTGTATCCATTCCTCTGTTGAGGGACATCTGGGTACTTTCCAGCTTCTGTCTATTATAAATAAGGCTGCTATGAACAGAGTGGAGCATGTTTCCTTCTTGCCAGTTGGAACATCTTCTGTGTATATTCCAGGAGAGCAATTGCAGGATCATCTGGTAGTACTATGTCCATTTTTCTGAGGAACCGCCAGACTGATTTCCAGAGTGGTTGTACAAGCTTGCAATCCCACCAACAATGGAGGAGTATTCCTCTTTCTCCACATCATTGCCAGCATCTGCTGTCACCTGAATTTTTGATCTTAGCCATTCTGACTGGTGTGAGGTGGAATCTCTGGGTAGTTTTAATTTGCATTTCCCTGATGATTAAGGATGTTGAACATTTTTTCAGGTGCTTCTCAGCCATTCGGTATTCCTCAGGGGAGAATTCTTTGTTTAGCT
This sequence comes from Mus musculus, assembly GCF_000001635.26. NCBI lineage: Eukaryota > Metazoa > Chordata > Mammalia > Rodentia > Muridae > Mus > Mus musculus. The sequence goes on along the minus strand of NC_000072.6, from coordinate 69,746,399 downwards.
CTGAGCCACATTTTTAAATGGGGTTATTTGATTATCTGGAGTCCAGCTTCTAGAGTTCTTTATATATATTGGATATTAATCTCCTATCTGAATTAGGATAGGCAAAGAACCTTTCCCGATCTGTTGGTGGCCTTTTTGTCTTATTGACGGTGTCTTTTGCCTTGCAGAAGCTTTGCAGTTTCATGAGGTCCCATTTGTCAATTCTTGATCTTACAGTACAAGCCATTGCTGTTTTATTCAGGAATTTTCCCCCTGTGCCCATATCTTCGAGGCTTTTCCCCGCTTTCTCCTCTATAAGTTTCAGTGTTTCTGGTTTTATGTGGAGATCCTTGATCCACTTAGATTTGACCTCAGTACAAAGAGATAGGAATGGATCAATTCACATTCTTCTACATGATAACCGCCAGTTGTGCCAGCACCATTTGTGGAAAATGCTGTCTTTTTTTCACTGGATGGTTTTAGCTCCCTTGTCAAAGATCAAATGACCCATAAGTGAGTGGTTTCATTTCTGGGTCTTCAATTCTTCAATTGGTTTAGTTGTCTGTCACTATACCAGTACCATGCAGTTTTTATCACAATTGCTCTGTAGTAAAGCTTTAGGTCAGGCATGGTGATTCCACCAGAGGTTCTTTTATCCTTGAGAAGAGTTTTTGCTATCCTCGGTTTTTTGTTATTCCAGATGAATCTGCCGATTGCCCTTTCTAATTCGGTGAAGATATGAGTTGGAATTTTGATGGGGATTGCATTGAATCTGTGGATTGCTTTTGGAAGATAGCCATTTTTACAATGTTGATCCTGCCAATCCATGATCTCCCAAAGCATGGGAGATTTTTCCATCTTCTGAGATCTTTAATTTCTTTCTTCAGAGACTTGAAGTTCTTATCATACAGATCTTTCACTTCCTTAGAGTCATGCCGAGGTATATTATATTATTTGTGACTATTGAGAAGGGTGTTGTTTTCCTAATTTCTTTCTCAGCCTGTTTATTCTTTGTGTAGAGAAAGGCCATTGACTTGTTTGAGTTAATTTTATATCCAGCTACTTCACCGAAGCTGTTTATCAGGTTTAGGAGTTCTCTGGTGGAATTTTTAGGGTCACTTATATATATACATATGTATATATATATATATATATATATATATATATATATATATATACGATCATATCATCTACAAAAAGTGATATTTTGACTTCTTCTTTTCCAGTTTGTATCCTTTTGATGTCCTTTTGTTGTCTAATTGCTCTGGCTAGGACTTCAAGTACAATGTTGAATAGTAGGGAGAAAGTGGGCAGCCTTGTCTAGTCCCTGATTTTAATGGGATTGCTTCCAGCTTCTCACCATTTACTTTGATGTTGGCTACTGGCTTGCTGTAGATTGCTTTTATCATGTTTAGGTATGGGCCTTGAATTTCTGATCTTTCCAAGTCTTTTATCATGAATGGGTGTTGGATCTTGTCGAATGCTTTCTCAGCATCTAAGGAGATGATCATGTGGTTTTTGTCTTTGAGTTTGTTTATATAATGTATTACGTTGATGGATTTCCGTATATTAAACCATCCCTGCATCCCTGGAATAAAACCTACTTGGTCAGGGTGGATGATTGTTTTAATGTGTTCTTGGATTTGGTTAGTGAGAATTTTATTGAGTATTTTTGCATCGATATTCATTAGAGAAATTGGTCAGAAGTTCTCTATATTTCTTGGATATTTTTGTTTTTTTAGGTATCAGAGTAATTGTGGCTTCATAGAATGAGTTGGGTAGAGTACCTTCTACTTCTATTTTGTGGAATAGTTTGTGCAGAACTGGAATTAGATCTTCTTTGAAGGTTTGATAAAACTGCACTACACCCGTCTGGTCCTGGGCTTTTTTGGTTGGGAGACTATTAATGACTGCTTCTATTTCCTTACGGCATATGGGACTGTTTAGATCATTAACTTGATCCTGATTTAACTTTAGTACCTAGTATCTGTCTAGAAATTTGTCCATTTTGTCCAGGATTTCCAGTTTTGTTGAGTATAGCCTTTTGTAGAAGGATCTGATGGTGTTTTGGATTTCTTCAGGATCTATTGTTATGTCTCCTTTTCATTTCTGATTTTCGTAATTTGGATGTTGTCCCTGTGCCCTCTAGTGAGTTTAGCTAAGGGTTTATCTATCTTGTTGATTTTTCAAAGAACCAACTCCTCGTTTGATTGATTCTTTGAATAGTATTTTTTGTTTCCACTTGGTTGATTTCGCCCCTGAGTTTGATTATTTCCTGCTGTCTACTCCTCTTGGGTGAATTTCCTTCCTTTTGTTCTATAGGTTTTAGGTGAGTTGTCAAGCTGCTAGGGTGTGCTCTCTCTAGTTTCTTTTTGGAGGCACTCAGATATATGAGTTTCCCTCTTCGAAATAATTTCATTGTGTGTCATAAGTTTGGGTATGTTGTGGCTTCATTTTCATTAAACTCTAAAAAGTCCTTAATTTCTTTCTTTATTCCTTCCTTGACCAATGTATCATTGAGAAGAGTGTTGTTCAGTTTCCACATGAATGTTGGCTTTCTATTATTTATGTTGTTATTGAAGATTAGCCTTAGTCCATGGTGGTCTGGTAGGATGCATAGGACAATTTCAATATTTTTGTATATGTTGAGCCCTGTTTTGTGACCAATTATATGGTCAATTTTGGAGAAGGTTCCGTGAGGAACTGAGAAGAAAGTATATCCTTTTGTTTTAGGATAAAATGTTCTGTAGATATCTGTTAAGTTTATTTGTTTCATAACTTCTGTTAGTTTCACTGTGTCCCCGTTTAGTTTCTGTTTCCACGATCTGTCCATTGATGAAAGTGGTGTGTTGAAGTCTCCCACTATTATTGTGTGAGATGCAGTATGTGCTTTGAGCTTTACTAAAGTTTCTTTAATGAATGTGGCTGCCCTTGCATTTGGAGCATAGGTATTCAGATTTGAGAGTTCCTCTTGGAGGATTTTACCTTTGATGAGTATCAAGTGTCCCTCCTTGTCTTTTTTGATAACTTTGTGTTGGAAGTTGATTTTATTCAATATTAAAATGGCTACTCCAGCTGGTTTCTTCATACCATTTGCTTGGAAAATTGTTTTCCAACCTTTCATTCTGAGGTAGTGTCTATCTTTTTCTCTGAGATGAGTTTCCTGAAAGCAGCAAAATGTTGGGTCTTGTTTGTGTAGCCAGTTTGTTAGTCTATGTCTTTTTATTGGGGAGTTGAGACCATTGATATTAAGAGATATTAAGGAAAAGTAATTGTTGCTTCCTGTTATTTTTGTTGTTAAAGTTGGCATTCTGTTCTTGTGGCTGTCTTCTTTTAGTTTTGTTGAGGGATTACCTTCTTGCTTTTTCTAGGGCGTGGTTTCCATCCTTGTATTGGTATTTTTCTGTTATTATCCTTTGAAGGGCTGAATTCGTGGAAAGATAATGTGTGAATTTGGTTTTGTCGTGGAATACTTTGGTTTCTCCATCTATGGTAATTGAAAGTTTGGCTGATTATAGTGTCCTGGGCTGGCATTTATGTTCTCTTAGTGTCTGTGTAACATCTGTCCAGGAACTTCTGGCTTTCATAGTCTCTGGTGAAAAGTCTAGTGTAATTCTAATAGTCCTTGCATTATATGTTACTTGACCTTTTCCCCTTACTGCTTTTAATATTCCATTTTTATTTAGTGCATTTGTTTTTCTGATTATTATGTGTCAGGAGGAATTTCTTTTCTGGTCTAGTCTATTTGGAGTTCTGTAGGCTTCTTTCTTGTATGTTCATGGGCATCTCTTTCTTTCGGTTAGGGAAGTTTTCTTCTATAATTTTGTTAAAAATATTTGCTGGCCCTTTAAGTTGAAAATATTCATTCTCATCTACTTCTATTATCTGTAGGTTTGGTCTTCTCATTTTGTCCTGGATTTCCTGGATGTTTTTGACTTAGGATCTTTTTTCATTTTGCTTTTTCTTTGATTGTTGTGCCCATGTTCTCTATGGAAACTTCTGCACGTGAGATTCTGTCTTCCATCTCTTGTATTCTGTTGCTGTTTGCTCACATCTATGGTTCCTGATTTCTTTCCTAGGGTTTCTATCTCCATTGTTGCCTCACTTTGTATTTTTTTTATTGTATCTACTTCCCTTTTTAGGACTTGTATGGTTTTGTTCAATTCCATAACATGTTTGGATGTGTTTTCCTGCTTTTCTTTAAGGACTTGTATTTCTTTAGAAGTGTTCTCCAGTATTTCTTTAAGTGAGTTATTAAAGTCCTTTTTGATGTCCTCTATCATCATCATGAGATATGCTTTTAAATCCTGGTCTAACTTTTCTGTCAGGAGTATCCAGGACTGACTTAGGTAAGAGTGCTGGGTTCTGATGATGGTGAGTAGTCTCGGTTTCTCTTTGTAAGATTCTTACATTTGCCTTTAGCCATCTGGTAATCTCTGGAGTTAGTTGTTATACTTGTCTCTTGTTAGAACTTGTTCCTCCCATGATTCTTTTAGCCTCTATAAAATATATTAAGTTAGAATCAAGAATAGAATGCACCCCCACTCATAAAATTTTACATAAAAGCTACAAAATTAAGAACACAATGAGCTTTCATAATTTGCACTCAGAAGAATAATAGGCTCTACCGATTTGTGGTTAAGGATCAATATTCATTCTAAGGTGGGTCCAAGTATGAGGCCACAAGTATGCACCATCACAAAGCAAGACTGCATGAAACTGTTTCTTTGAACTTGTAATGAGCGTATAGAATAAAAAGGTGCTTTGAACTTACTATCAACATTATTCAGTAACACCATTTTTGTAACATTTTATCTGTGTGGTAATTTTATGCAGCACTTTTTCCCTAAGAAGTCCTAAAAAAAAGCTGAGAGAAAAAATAAAGTGTGGCGGTTAGGACTTTGCTCACCTACCAGTGTGATGTATGTAGATGTGTCTGTCTGTCTGTCTGTATATATGAATGTATGTAAGTATGCATGTGCATTGCACTTATGAAATTGATTAAACAGGCAGTTGGTCCAAATGAATGTGTACACGTGTGTGTTTCTGTGTTTCTGTGTTTGTGTGTGTGTGTGTGTGTGTGTGTGTGTGTATGCATGACTTTCTCTTCTTTCTTTTACTCTGGTGTACTGGCTAGTTTTGTGTCAACTTGACACAGGCTGGAGTTATCACAGATAAAGGAGCTTCAGTTGGAGAAATGCCTCCATGAGATCTGGCTGTAAGGCATTTTATCAATTAGTGATCAAGTCGGGGAGCTCCCTTTGTGGGTGGTGCCATCTCTGGGCTGGTAGTCTTGGTTCTATAAGAAAGCAGGCTGAGCAAGCCAGGGGAAACAAGCCAGTAAGTAACATCCCTCCATGGCCTCTGCATCAGTTCCTGATTCCTGACCTGCTTGAGTTACAGTCCTGACTTCCTTTGTTGATCAACAGCAATATGGAAGTGTAAGCTGAATAAACCCTTTCCTCCCCCACTTGTTTCTTGTTCATGATGTTTTGTCCAGGAATGGAACCCCTGACTAAGATATCTGGCTTATGAAAATCTGCCCCCCTCTGAGTATGTACTCCAACAGTTCTTCATCCTATTCCTCCTCCTTCCTGTCTCCAAGAGTATGGTCCCCATACCTCCCCACCCCCCAGTGCCTCAAATCTCTCTAGGGTTTGGTCCATCTTCACCCACTGAGTCCAGACCAGGGAGTCCTCTGGTATGTGTCAGGAATCTCGGAACTGATCATGCAAGCTGCCTGTTTGTTGGCTCAGTGTTAGAGTTCTCAGAGGTCTGGGTTAGTTGACATTGCTGGTCGTCCTATGGAGTCACTCTCCTCCTGAGCTTCATCTAGCCTTTCCTTAATTCAACCACATGGGTCCCTGACTTCATTCCATTGGTTGGGCGTAAGTATCTGCATCTGTCTTAGTCATCTGCTCGCTAGGCCTCTCAGAGCACCACCATGTTAGACTCCTGTTTGTAAACACACCATACTATCAGTAATAGTATCAGGCCTTGGAGCCTGCCCTTTTGATGGATCCCAACTTTGGTTCATCACTGGACTGCCTTTCTGTCAGTTTCTTCTCCATTTTTGTCCCTGCAGTTCTTTTAGCCAGTAACAATTCTGGGCTAGAGTTTTAAAATGTAGAATTGCAAACCAATCAACCCACTTGATGCCTTGTCTTTCCCCTGGAGTTGGACTCTATCAGTTCCCTCTCACCACTGTTGGGCATTTCATCTAAGTTGCTTCCCTTTGAGTTCTGAGAGACTCTCACTTCTTGGATCTCTGGTACATTCTAGAGGGTCCCCCCACCTCCTAATCCCTGAAGTTACCTTTATTCATTCTTCTGGCTCTCAGGTCTTCAATACTCTTCCCCCTGACATCTGACCATGTTCACCCTTTCTGATTCCTGTCTACTCTCCCATTCATGCCCCATCCTCCTTTTACCCCCTGTGATTGTTTTGTTCTTCCTCCCAAGTAGGATTGCAGCATTCTCACTTGGGCCCTTTTGCTTATTATCCTTCTTGTGTTCTATAGATTTTATCATGCGTATTGTGTACTTTTTTGGCTATTATCCACTTATTAGTGAGTACATACCATGCATGTCCTTTGCATGTTTCTTTACTCATACTCAGTATGTTCCACTGTTATAAACAGATCTATTGAGAATTATGTTTTCCAGGATAAGTAAACAATGCAACCATGAGAAAAATATGCAGCTATAGAGGACATAGCAGATTCAAAGGCATAAATAAATGTGTGCTACCAAGTGGGATTCCATATCTGTAGATATTGGATTGCTTTAACCATCAATGAAGAACAGCAGTAATTTGTATCACAGAGGAATAGTAGGCAGAGTTGAATGTAATTTATAAGCAGGAACAGAAAGTAGATCTAATTTCCTCACATGGGAATAGGGTAATCATAACTTTGCATGCCCAAGAGGAAAGAAATCCTAAAGTGAGTAAGGCAGATAGTTCAGCTACAGAGCACTCATTAGGGATTGCAGAGGCTGGTCTTTAGCATAAATCATTTTGACATTGTTTAATTTTTAAAAACTAGTTACTTATAAGGCCTGCCTCCAATATCATCAAAATCATTTTGCAATTACCCCAGGCCAGGCCATTGTTTAAATTTATTTAAATTTTATCTAATTTCTGTATTAATTTCAGAGAAAAAATATGGTACACATTTGGTTCTCTCTTACCATGTCACATTCTGGGCTCAAAACCAAGTTCTCAGGATCAACAAATACTTGTACAGTCTAACTATCACACTGGAACAGATTGGAACTTTTTTTTAGTAATCTATTATTTTATTTATTTATATTTCAAATATTGTCTCCCCTCCCATATTTTCCCACTCTATTCCCCTCCTCTTTTCCTCTGAGAGGGTAACCCCATAGCAACACCCCTCTTAACAGCATCAAGTCTTTACAGGATTAGGCATATCCTTTTCCACTGAGGCAAGAAAAGGGAGTCATTGGCTACATATGTGTATTGGTTCTTGAAACAGCCTTTGTATGCTCTTTGGTTGGTTTCTTAGTCTATGAGAGCCTCACAGGGGTCCAGGTTAGCTGACACTGTTTGTCTTCCTATGGGGTTGCCATCCTATTTAATTCCTTCAATCATTCCCCTAATTCACCCATGGGGGGCCCTGGCCTCAGTGCAATGGTTGGCTTTGAGTTTCTGCATGTGTCTCAGTCAGCTGCTGCTAGAGCCTCTCAGAGAACAGCCATGGTAGGTTCCTGTCTGAACGCCCAACAGTAATACTTTATATGTTTTTTGTGTGCCCATGGGTTGGATCAGAAGTTGGGCTTCCACTGGTTGGCCATTGCTTCTGTATCTGTTCTGTTTTCCTCCCTGCTTTTCTTTTAGACAGGAACAATTCTGGGTCAAATATTTTGAAGGTAGTTTGCTATCCACATCCTTCCACTGAGGGTCCTGTCTATTTAATGGAGGTAGACTCTTCAGGTTCCATCTACTGTTCAGGTTCCAATACAGTTGGATATTTTGGCTAATGTCACCCACATTGAGTCCTCAGTGCCTCTCACATCCCAAGTCTCTGGGAGTTTCTAGATACTCCACATTTACCCTAAGCATCCCGCCCCATGCACATTTCCATTCATTCTCCTGGCCTTCTGAGTTCTATCTTGTCACCCCCATATCTGATCCTATCCCCATTTCCTTTCTCTCTCCCTTCTCCCACTCAGGTACATCATGAAAATCATCCATTTTCATCTAGATTCTCCAGTTTTGGTGACTACCTTAACCTCCTATGAATATTTTGATTCCTCTTCTGAGTGTGATTGAAGCATTCTCACTTTGGCCTTCCCTCTTATTAAACATCTACAGTCTGTGGGCTGTATCATGGGTATTCTGTATTTTTTCACTAATATCCACTTATCAGTGAGTATATACTATCCATGTCCTTTTAGGTCTAAATGACTTCACTCAGGATGGTAATTTCTAGTTCTATCCATTAGCCAACTAAATTCATGATGTTTTTATTTTTAATAGCTGAATAGTATTCCATGGTGTAAATGAACCATATTTTCTGTATCTGTTCTTTGGTTGAGGGACATGTGGGTTTCTTTCAATTTTAATTATTACAGATAAGGCTACTACTAAAATAGTGGAGAACATGTCCTTGTATTATAGTGCAGCACCTTTTGGGTATATGCTCAGGATCAGTATAGGTCAATTTTTAGGTTGAACTAATTCCAATTATCTGAGAAACTGCCAGATAAATTTCCACACAGTGGTTGTACCAGTTTTCAATCTCACCAGCAATTCCTCTTTTTCCACATCCTTGCCAGCATGTACTGTCACTTGATTTTTTGATCTTACCCATTCTAATTTGCATAAGGTGGAATTTCTGGTTCCTCTTGACTTACATTTCCTTGATGATGAAGGACTTTGAGCATATCTTTAAGTGTTTCTTGGACATTTGAGACTATTCTGTTCATAATTCTCTGTTTAGCTCTGTACCACATTTTAAAATTGGATTATTTAGATTTTTTTTTTTTGGAGTCTAACTTCTTGAATTCTTGATAGTGTTAGCATTAGCCCTCTATCCTATATAGAGTTAGTGAAGATCTTTTTCCAATCTGCTTATACTAAGGTCTTTGATCCATTTGGATTTGAGGTTTGTTGAGGGTGATAAATATTGATCAATTTGCATTCTTGTACATGCAATCCACCAGTTAGATCAGACCTATTTGTTGACGATGCTTTCTTTTCTACTGTGTGGTTTGGGCTTCTTTGTCAAAGATCAAATGTCTGTAGGTGTGGGGGTATATTTCTATATCTTTGACTGTATCCCAATCATCGATTTGTCTGTCTCTGTCCTAATACTATATAGTTTTTATCACTATCGCTCTGCAGTTCTGCTTGAAATATGGTGTGGTGATTCTCCCAGATGTTCTTTTATTGTTCAGAATGGTTTTTGGGTATCCTGCATTTTTTTTTGTATATTTTTCAAAGTGTCTTTCAGCATCTAGTTGATGAACATGATTTTTTTTCTTTGCTTTGTTTATGTATTGGATTACACTGATGGATTTTCATATATCGGACAATCTTTGCATGCCTTAGATGACACTACTTGATTATAAAGAATGCTGTTTTCTGTGTGTTCAGTTTGCAAGAAATTTATTATATATTCATTGATGTAAATAAGTGAGATTGGTCTGAAGTTCTTTCTTTGTTGGATCTTTGTGTGCTTTAGTTATCAAAGTAACTGAGGCTTCATAGAATGAATTCGATAATATTCTTTCTGTTTCTAGTTTGTGAAATAGTGTGAGAAATATTGGTCTTAGTTCTTCTTTGAAGGCCTGGTAGAATTCTGTACTAGAATAATCTGGCTCCAGGACTCTGAATGCAAGCATCTTAATGACCGTGTCTATTTCCTCAGGGATTATGGGACCATTTAGATAGTTGACATGATTTAGATTTAACTTTTGTTATGTGATATCTAGAAAATCATCCATTTCATCTAGAGTCTCCAATTTTGGTGATTATAGACTTTTGTATTAAGATCAGTTTTTTTAAAAATTAATTTATTTTTTAATTTTCCCAGTTTTGTCATTATATCTCTCTTTTCTTTTCTGATTTTATTAATTTGGAAACTGTCTTTGTTCCATCAATTATTTTGGCTAAGGGTTTACCTACATTTTTGATTTTCTAAACGAACCAGCTCTTGGTTTTGTTGATTCTTTGGATTGTTCTCTTTGTTTCTAATTGGTTGATTTTAGCCACGAGTTTGACTAGTTCATGTCATTTACTCCTTTAGGATTTGTTTGCTTCTTTTTGTTATAGAGCTTTCAGTTGTGCTGTTAAGATGCTAGTATAGGATCGCTACAATTTCTCTATGAAGGCATGTAGTGCATGAACTTTCTTATTAATACTGCTTAATTGTGTCCCATAGGTTTGGATATGCTATGCCTTTACTTTCATTGAATTTTAGAAAGTCTTCATTTCTTTATTTCTTTCCTGACCAAGATATCATTGAATAGAGAGTTGTTCGGTTTCCATGATCATTTGGACTTTCTGTTTTTGTTTCTGTTTTTGTTTGTTTTTTAAGTCTAGCCTTAGTCCACACGGATCTGATAGAATGCAAACGTTTATGTGAATCTTCTGGTATCTGTTTAGGCTTACATTTTGTCTGAATATATGGTCAATTTTAGAGAACATCCCATGAAAACTTACATTCTTTTGTTTGGGAGTGAAATGTTTTGTAGATACCTGTTAAATCCATTTGGTTCATAATTTCTGTTAGTTTCACTGTGTCTTTGTTTAGTTTCGCTTTCAATGATGTGTTGTTCATTGGTAAGAGTGGGGTGTTGAGGTCTCCCACTATTTTTGTGTGATGTTTATTGTGTATTTTGAGCTTTAGAAAAGTTTCTTTTACTAATGTGCTTGCACTTGCACGTTGGGCATAGATCCCTCAGTCAGTCCCTACCTGACAAAATAGCCTGCCCTCAGTCCAATCAGGTTACCTCAGTTACCAGGTCAGGGGTTGTGATGCCCTGAATCCAGAGGTTCTTCTCTACATAATCCAGGCATTTTGGTCTCCCCTCTCTCTCCTTCTCTCCCTCCTGCTCTCTCATTATCTCTCTTCTTCTCTTTTTGTCTCTATCAGAATCAGTACCATTACATTATGCAGATAGAATTTATATTAAAAGAAAAATTAATATGAACCACTTCGTCAGTCTTTCAGCATACTGGTGGTTTCCCATTAGTCAACACATTTTTTATTTAGTACATTCACTCCTGATTTAGAAGATCTATTTGGGTTATTTTTTGAATTATAGTCCACAAAATGAGTTCCCTATGTGCTCTTTACCAGACCACATTACTACCTAGAGATGTGCTTGCCTGGCTGTACTGAGACATAAGATCAGTGGTCTTTATTTCAATGATCACTCTACTTCATCTCAAAATGCTAAGTCCTATCCAGTCCCTGTTTCTCTTATTACTTTGGATTCTGGGTAAGGAGACAATGAGATGCAGGAGGAGAATTGTGATGGAGGGTGAGCTCTGACTGGTGATATAGGCTGTCCATGTGTGGTGAGGCAGGTCCTATTTTCCAAAATGGACATATGAGGTAATTATCACTGCTCTCTCTACTTGGAGTCAGTGACTAATATTCTCTATCTAGTTCAGAACCTTTATCTTGGGTTGGTTGAATTCAAACCAATACATTGGCCACCATTTTGTTGCGGTAAATCTTTCAAACCCAAACATGCCTTGGCAATGATTCTGTGCTCCTATATTGGGCAAATGTATCTGTGTAAATCTGCTCTGGAGTAGTTTACGTTTAAGCTGCTGTTATAGAAGTTATAGTGATTTTTATTTATTTATTTTTTACATTACTCTTTTTTGAAATTACATAGTTTGTTTTCCTTACTAATGTAATGTCTTGCATAAACACTTATGCATCACCTACATTTAGGTCCTCTCCAGAACCATTTCATTCTCCATGTCCTGGTGCTGGCAAGACCCTGTCCACAAGAGACTGCCTTAGAGAAATTTCTCTATTCATCTGCATCTGTGTGTGGTTTTGACATATGGTGGTTGTGTAATTTCCTTTAATTAAATCTAAATGCCTAAACTTGCTATTTACCTCCAGCATAGATGGCTCAAGGCACCTTACAGGTACTTCTCTATTCTCATAAAACTAATGACTAAATGTCCATTTTGAAAATCCACTAACTCAACAATTTTCTTCGTAGGCTACATCGGGGATTGCTATGGTGTAGTATTATCATCTTTGGCAGGTACCAGAACACAAGTAGGCCTAGATAGCACCAATAGCTCCATCTCTGAACTTGAATTTGCTGGTAGTCATAATTTGTATTAGTCATTTATGGCAAGACATAAAGCTGTGGAAGTGATTACAGACTTTGTTATTACACTTAGGTATACATCTATCCATGTAAAATAAGAAGCAAACCAAAGCTTGTAAGGTCTAATACAAAAGCTAACATTTCGATCTCAAGCAGGATAACTTGAGTACAACCAAACTTTAAAGCTTGAGAAGTCTAGCATCCCAAGTTTTGGCAATCCAAACACATACCAAATATAATTCCACATAAGGGCTTTGTGTATTTTATGATGCTTACATAATGAGGCAATTTGAATTTTATAATGATTGCACATAGTGTTGAACAAGCAACTTAATGCTTGACAATGTGAGTGTTTAATAAGGATGTTTTATCAGGTAAATACAGAGTCACTATTAAACACACAAACACTATTTTAGTTATATGACCCCACTGAAATGGATCTGGCTTTACAAGATAAACCTGGTGAAATAATCTCTCTTGATTCAAATCTCTCAGAATACTATACTTTTAGATAGTGTAATAAATTTATTGATGCTCTGCACTGCTTAGCCCCTGCCGAACATTCTGAATTCAAACTAGGTTGTAGAAAATGAAAGATGTAATACCTCATTTTCATTTGTAATGGGATAAAGTAACCTTTCAGTATTCGGACTTCTATATGTCAATGTTCAGACCCAATGACTATTTAAAGTTCATAATAAACTTCTCTGGAGGAAAAATGTCTTAGTGAGTCTTAAAATCTTTGCATCTCTTCTTCACTAATTCTAAGAAGCACTATAATGTGAGGGTTTATAAAATAATCAGATGATAAACATATCAATCAGTTCAGAATGTAGAGTAAGAAATGCTGATGGAAGCAATACAATCATAAACAAGACAAAGGATTTGAGGTACTGTTCTTTCCAAGTGACTCCAGCTATGCAAAAACCTGAATTATATTGTACTCACAGTTCAATGAAATATGTAAAGAAGCATGCACAGGTGTCTGTCAACTACAAACACTACATCAAATGGCCAGGAGAGGGAGCCAGAATATAGGCAGAGAAGGGCAAAGTGGCCTGTTTTGACAGTCTTAGTACTTGTGAGACTATGCCAGGGCCTAGCAAACACAGAAGTGGATGCTCACAGTCAGCTATTGGATGGGTCACACGGCCCCCAATGGAGGAGCTAGAGAAAGTACCCAAGGAACTAAAGGGAACTTCAACCCTATAGATGGAACAACAATATGAACTAACCAATACCCCGGAGCTCTTGTCTCTAGCTGCATATGTATCAAAAGATGGCCTAGTCGGCCATCACTGGAAAGAGAAGCCCATTGGACTTGCAAACTTTATATGCCCCAGTACAGTGGAACGCCAGGGCCAAAAAGCTGGAGTGGGTGGGTAGGTGATTGGGAGGGTGGGTATGGGGGACTTTTGGGATAGCGTTGGAAATGTAAACGAGGAAAATACCTAATAAAAAAATAGAAAAAAAAAAAAAGAAACACTAAAACAAAAACAAAAACAAAAACAGAAACACAATAGGAAGCCAGCACTATTTGATGTAGTTTGTTTGTTTGTGCTTTCTTGTATTAATTCAAGCTCTTTATGTGTTTCCTTTTTAAGGTTTTTGTTTTTTAACCTGTTTACTTGTGTTCTCATGTATTTCTTTTTTTCTTTTTGTTCTTGTTTTGCCCCGTCCCTCTACTGTATTTCTTTAAGGGAGTTATATATGACCTACTTAAAGTTCTCTGCCATCATCATGAAATGTGATTTTAATTCAAAATCTTGCTTTTTAGGTGTGTTGGGGTATCCAGGGATTGCTGTTGTGGGAGAGCTGGGTTCTGATGGTGCCAAGCAGCGTTGGTTTCTATTGCTTACATTCCCTCTAGTTGTGTCTAGTGTTAGCTGTCTTTGCTGTTTCTGACTAGAGCCTGTCCCTCCTGAGAACCTGTGATCCAGTGACCCTGGTTATGTCAGAACTCCTTGGGGAGCTGCTTTCTCTGTGATCCTTGGTGTGTCAGAAGTCCTGGGAGACATGCTGCTTCTTGGTCTCGGCAGAGTGGGTGGAGATCCAGAGCCCAGGGTATGTCCCTAGGATTGGGTGTGCTCAGGATAAGCTTGTGCTTCTAGTTGGGTAGGTTTGCCTGTGTCCCCTAGGTCCTGGCAGCTCCCAGTTAGGACATATATTGTGGGGGAGTCTGGGGATCTTACCTGTGACTCTGGATCTGCCAGAAATCCTGGAGGACAGGCTACATCTGGATGTGAGTCGATTAATGAAGGCAAAGCACAGGCTCTGTTCTTGGGGACAAGTGCAAGCTGGGAGTACTCTTGCTTCTGGCTGTGTACCCTGGGTCCTGGGTGTGTGTGTGTCCCATTTAGGCCAGGTTTTGTGGAGGGAGTCAGGGTCTCACCAGTGATCCTAGATATATTGAAAGTCCTGAAGGAGATGCTACCTCTGCACCCTTATTTATAATAGCCAGAAAATGGAAAAAACAAAACCAAACCAAACCTAGATGTCCCTCAAGGGAAGAATGGATATAGAGAATGTGCTTCATTTATACAATGGTATACTACTCAGCTATCAAAATAACGACTTCATGAAAATTGCAGGATAATAGACAGAACTAGAAAATATCATCCTGAGTGAGGTAACCCAAACTCAAAAGAACACACATGGTATGCACTCACTGGTAAGGGAATATTAGCTCAAATGCTCATAGTATTCATGATTCAACTGATAGACCATATGAAGCTTAAGATGAAGGAAGACCAAAGTGTGGATGCTTCAGTCTTCCTTAGAAGTGACAATAAAACAATCACAAAATATAGAGGGAGGGAAGGATTTGTGGAGAGAGGAGGGGGAGGGAAAAAGGGGAGTGACATGATGAGGTATGTGAAGAGACAGAAGAGAAGTACAGAGGGTCAGGAAATTGAACAGAAATATGTAGCAGTAGGGGATTGGGAACTGGAGTTAACCACTAGAAAGTCCCAGATGCCAGGGAAGCAAGAGGTACCCAGGACCAAGCAGGGATAACATTAGCCAAAATACCCCCAAAATGGAGATTGAACCTGTATAGACCTCTAGTAGAGGGTTGTGGCCACCCACCAATCTCAAAATTTTAACCCATAATTGTTGCTGTCTAAAGGAAATGCAGGGACAAAAAATGGAACAGAGACCGAAGGAAAGGACACTGAGAGAACATCCTACCTAGGGATCCATCTCATATGCAGACATCAAACCCAGATACTGCAGCAGATGCTAAAAAACACTTACTGAGAGGAGCTGGGTTATAGCTGTCCCCTAAGAGGATCTGCCAGTATCTGACCAATATAGATACAGATACAGCCAACTATTGGACTGAGTCCAGAGACCCCAATGGAAGAGTTAAATGAAGGACTGAAGGAGATGAAGGTGATTGCAACCCCACAGGAAGAACAACAGTATTAGCCAACCATGTCCCCCATAGTTCCCAGAGACTAAAAAAAACAACCAAAGAGTATACCTGCAGGGACCCATGGCTGCAGCTACATATGTAGCAGAGGATTGCCTTTTTGAGCATCATTGGGAGGCATAGCCCTTGGTCCTGTGGAGGCTGGTGCCCCAGTGTAAAGGGATGCTAGTGCAGTGAGGTCAGAGTGGGTGGGTGAGTGAGAGAGCACCCTCATCAAGCAAAGAAGACGGAGAATGGGAGGCGGAGGGGAAAACAGGAAGAGGCAACATTTGAAATGTAAATACATGAAATAGCAAATTGTAAAACATAGACAACAAAGAACTACCAATGAAATTAATACTAATGAAATAGATAAATGACTTGCTCATCTAAGAAATTTTTTTTTGATGCTAATAAGATCAAATAAAGAGACCCTCACCAACACATTTTACAGAGAGGGATAGACCTTGGAACATTCAGTTCTAAATAGAATGTCTCCATCAAATCTTTCCTAGTAGGGGTTATAGTACCCTGTGTAAAAGGAGGTAGAAAGAGTCCAAGAATGAGAGGTGATAGAGGACACCAAGAAAGAAAAAGTTAAATTAACATGATTGACATTCAAATAAACTCACAGGGACTGAAGTACCATGAATAAGGGATAGCCCCAGGTCTGTCTCTTTAATGTTCTAGAGCTGAAAGACCTGTACACATGCCCCATTCCTAACCCGAGTTTATCTCCAATATATAACCACTTCTAAATGAAAATTTAGTTTCCTCAAAAACCAACTATTCTTAAGGGTATTTTGGAGGCATAGCATCAGATGGAAAACATCAAATGAATACAAAGTCATGCGAGAATGTCTTTGTCTAATAATATCATGATAGGGCTCCTCCTTTTTAATAATTTTATCCATTATTTTTAAATTTGAATTTAATTTTCTTTATACATATTTATTCTTTCATGTTTTCACTCTTCAAGACATTTTAATATTTATTTGCATAATACATAAACTAAAAGGTTACAGTTTAGTTGTATAGCATTGCTGAGTGTATGAGGAAGTGTGTCAGTTTCTTGTGTCTTTTGTTTTGTTCTTTTCTTTCTGTATGTTTTGGACAATTATTATGTATTGGTTTTTGTTTTATCCTATTATATTCATTTTATTTTATTATTATTAATTATTATTGCATTGCAACATGTTTATTTTCTACTTATAGAGAGAAAGAGATGGATCCTGATAGAAGGGATCATGAGGAGGAGCGGGGACAAATAGAAGGATAATAAACCATGATGAGAATACATTGTGTGAGGGAAAAAAAATCAACTTTCAACAAAAGAATAAGGGAAAGAAGTACAGGGAGAAAGAAAATAAACAACTACAAGAAAGAACAAAATAGTAAAAAAGGTAGATGGAAAAAAAGAAAGAGAGAGAAAGAAAGAAAGAAAGAAAGAAAGAAAGAAAGAAAGAAAGAAAGAAAGAAAGAAAGGAAAGAAAAGAAAGAAAGAAAAAGAAAGAAAGAGAGAAATTAAAGCAATGGAGGAAGAAAGACAGAAAGGAAGAAATATTGTCCACAATACATTCATTTATACCTGCATGTCTGTGTTTTGATGATTGCAGATGCAATATACACCTTATTATTCTATGCATGCTGTTTCACTATATAGTATTCTTTTATTAATAAGTAATATATGATAATTTCACACATATGTTCCTTGTATTGAATGCCTGCATGAAGCAGTCACAAGATAGTCCATTTTCTCCAATGACTCATTCTAAATTTGTTCATCAAGTATGATTTACTAGCTTGATTGTTTTCCTTTTGGGATTAGTACAATAATCTTAAATTATTTAACCATCCTCTTTCTCAGCCTCTCATCACAGTCATGCACAAAGATTTCTTCCCAAAGTATCTGGCTATTTATTTCCCTGTCACATGTGTTCTATTATAATACCTCCAAAGACCTCCCAATTTGGGAGTCACATTCTAGCTTCTTGCATCAATGAGTCCGTCTGAGTCAAACGGACAAATTGAAAAGTTTGAAGTCACATTAACTCTTGAGGAAGAAATGTGGCATATTTATGCATGGGGATAGAATAACTTAGTCACTGTAATTTTTCTAGGATCATACATTTTCCAAAATGTTTCATAATTTATTATTCTTACTACCTAAAAATTCCACGGAAACAATGTACTATACTTCAATTATCCATTTATCTTGTGGTCTACATCAGGAGAGGCCGTTGGTTCTATGAAGGCTCTATGCCCCTGTGTGAGGGAATGCAAGGGCCAGGAAGTATGAGTGGGTATGCTGGGGAGCAGAGCTTGGGGGAGAGGGTATGGCAAAGGTGTTTTTTTGAAGGGGATACCAGGAAAGGGGATAACATTTGAAATGTAAATAAAGAAAATATCCAATAAAAAATTTTCAGAAAAAATGAAACTGTTTCCATTTCCTAACTATAGTGAATATAGCTGCAAAATATATGTATGTGCTTTTATGTCTGTTGTAGTCTGAAGAGCCCTTTAGGTATATCCACAGAAATGGCATAGCTTGGTCATGTAGTAGTGTTATCTGTAGCTATTTGAGAAAATTGCACGCTGGTTTTACAGTTATTACATTCCCATCAGCAATGAAGTGGGGCTCCTCTTTATTCCTTTCCTCGTTGCTGAAGTGTCTTGGTAGTCTTTGTTATATTTACTGAGGCTCTTCCAAAGCTTCAACAAAGTTTTTATATAATATATATGCTCGAGCTTGGTTATATGGACCACATGACAGGAACAACTGTTTCTTTTAATGGAACTGATAAAAAATTTCTCTCCTGATCTAGACTGCTGTGGTCTTTTAAGTAGCATGAAAAACATCTGCTAAAGAAGGAATTAGTTTGAACATGCTAGAAATACATCTGTGATACTCTTCATCACTCTTGTTGGAAAGATATGCAAGAAGCACTATTTGGCTATTATTTGGAAAGTGCTATAATGTATTTTGATATCTCAACCTCTGAAATTCTTCTGTATGTTGGCAGATTGTAAACTTTTATAAGGCTTTCATTCTCTTCTCTGGAGAAATATGTCTTTGTAGGCAATCCAGAATTTCTTATTTCTTGCTAATGAAATCTCCTCAGTGTGATATCACTTTAGTTTCATGTGTTGTTATGCTTCATGTAATGTTAAGAAAGTTAAAGATGCTCCAATCCATATTGTAAGAAACATTCCAAGCCATGGAATAAGGCATGGATTTGAGATGCTCTTTATTTCAAACTACTGAATATATCTTAGAGATTTCTTTAGACTGTGTTAAATATGTAACCATTTAAGTAGGAGTCAAGTCTCCTTTAAATCTCAACAGCTCTTCAGGTAACCAACAAAAGGATAAATATTCTAATAAGTCACTAGGAGCATGCTCTTCTGACCAGGTCTTTCTTATAAGCAACATGAAGACAGTATGATTTGCATAAGTTTTTCTTTCTTCTAATGTCCCTGCCTCTTAGAGTATTATAAGAAGATCTTTCTCAGGGATGTGTCATGGTCCACACAAACTCAGGGAAAGTTTGAAGATGGTATCCACACCTCAGTTCCTTGTATTTTTGCTTTTCTGGATTCCAGGTATGACTGTTTGGGTGTGGCAAAAAAGTGGAGATGTTATTTAAATACAAAATTTTCTTGCTTTATTTGGAAGCCAATGTCACATGGGAATTGACTTTCAGTTTAAAGAAATTGATACAATAAAAGTCATTTATTTTTCTAAGTTGTTTAGAAGTGACTTTCATATTCAGTGTTGTGATCTACTAATGTATCTTCTATTTTTCCAGCCTCCAGAGGTGACATCTTGCTGACTCAGTCTCCAGCCATCCTGTCTGTGAGTCCAGGAGAAAGAGTCAGTTTCTCCTGCAGGGCCAGTCAGAGCATTGGCACAAGCATACACTGGTATCAGCAAAGAACAAATGGTTCTCCAAGGCTTCTCATAAAGTATGCTTCTGAGTCTATCTCTGGGATCCCTTCCAGGTTTAGTGGCAGTGGATCAGGGACAGATTTTACTCTTAGCATCAACAGTGTGGAGTCTGAAGATATTGCAGATTATTACTGTCAACAAAGTAATAGCTGGCCAACCACAGTGATGCAGACCATAGCAAAAATCACCAGGAAAGCAGAAGGCTGGGTTGCTTTAGCTATTTCTGGTGGTGTCTCAAACTTCTTCAGAGTGTTTCACAGATGCAGCCATGTGTGATGTTTACAAAAATATGTGGAATGAAGAAGCCCTAAAGTTCTGCTTGACTGTAACATCTTTGCATTCTATTTCAGGACTAGAATACATAGACTACAATTATCCTTTTATAATCAGACAGTCTTCTTGCAGTGTGTTGCCTCCTGAGAAAAATCTCATCATTCATAGACAACAGGAATGATTGATTATTTTTTACCCTTATGATGGTTAGAAAGTCAGATGAAGCATGGACTGAACCCAGAACATGTAGTTTACTCCCATACCCAAAAGACTAGAGAGCTTAGCTTCTAATTTCTCTCTGCATATTTTAGTGTATGTGAACAACTCTTGAATATAAAGTATTATTCATATTTATGGATTTATACAAATTGTCCAATCATATTTGTTAAAAATTGCAAATTTCATGAACGGAGTTTTACAGTTACTAGTTAACAGACAAAAAAATAAAAAATAAAAAGAGATTGAAACAACAAAGTGATATTTGTCAACTGAAGTTTCCAGAAATCTATGGACTTATCTTGAATCATTATAACATAAATGAGTATCAAAACGGAGTTGTTTTTAAAAACAATGAAATAATGGAGGATGTCGTAACATTTTGGTTCACTTTTGCCACCAAAGAATTTTACAGTAATAGATAAAGCTTTAAGATTAGCATTTCACTAAATAAACATCAGTGAAATATTTGTAGGTGCCAGAACAGAGTCTTTGAAAAGAAAAATATCCTTGGTTAAACATTTTACTAAGTATGTAAATAATTCTGACACATCTCTTGATGGTTTAACAAGTTTAAAGAGCATTGCAGAAAGAATCTTCAAACCTTATGTAAACAGCATTTGGGATTTGGAGGCAGGAATATCTCCATGAGTTCAAGTCCATTCTGCTTTCCAGGCCAACTACAGCTACATAGTAAGGACTTGTTTCAAAAACAAAGACAAAATAAATTTTAAAAAAGTTGCTTGGTTGGGCATTTTTATTTTCTTCTATACTCTCTGTGTGCTTTCTCTCTCTCTCTCTCTCTCTCTCTCTCTCTCTCTCTCTCTCTCTCTCTCTCTCTCTCTCTCTCTCTCTCTTTCTCTCCCTCCCTCTCTCTCTCTCTCTCTCTCTCCCCCCTCCCCTCTCTCTCTGTGAAAGATGGAGGTGTGAACCATAGGCAAGCTCAAAGACCCCACAGGACTGATGGTAACTTCCTCTTCTTTCACTCTTAAATTTTGAGACAATGTCTTCTGCCAATGTAGAATTTTCCATTGCCTAGAATAACTCATCAGAGATACACTTAGATCTGCTTTTATTTGTGCTCAAGTGCTGGAGTTATAGTTAAGTGTGGCTGAACCTGGGTTTTATGTGTTGAGAATTTAACTCAAGTTCTCATGTTTATCATGGCAAATACTTTACAGAGATATCTGACTGACCTTGATACTAATTTATTAAAAGTAAAAAGACAGTCTTTACAGTCAGGGTGAGTTATTTGAAGTTAATATATTGCAATACCATTTCATTTATTTTATGTCCAGTTTCTTGTTTATGCATTCATGAGTGAAGTATTTCTAACATTCTAAGGATTGTGAATACCAATAGTCATGGCAATATAGATTCTTTGAAACAATATTTTTCACAAAAGTTTTTCTATATGTTTGTCATTGGAGAAAATGCATACCTAAATAATATATTATATCTCATATTTAGAAATGTATTTTAAGATCTGAGGTTTTTGTGTTTGATTCTATGATTATGAAAATTCATTAATTTTACAAATCATTTATATTTTATTCTTCTAATCCTACATCATGTCACTTTTGAATAAACCTGAAACTTTGTTCTATTGCTATTTAAGTAGACATAATTTAATACTTAAATGGTTTTCCTATTTTGGCTCATTTCTTGAAAATAAAAACAACCAAAATATCCAGAAGATTGTTGATTAAATCTTCTCACCTCAACTATCCCAGATAACAAATGAACAACATTATGTTTTATAAATATAGTGCATTTCCACAATCGCTCCATCCATTGATGGGTTTCTAGGCCCTTTCTCATTTGTAGATAGTATGAATAGAGCAGCAGTGAACTGGATGAACAAGTGGGTCTAAAGTAGGTTGTACAGTCTTTTGGGTATAACCCCAAAAGTAGTATAGCTGTATCTTGAGGTAGATCATACTCCTATTTTTCAGCGTAATCTCTACACAGATTTCTGTAGTACTGAGAGAATTTGTACTTCTACCAGCTATTTCCCTTTCCCCACATCCTCATCATCATGAGCTATCATTTGTTTTGCTGTTCTTGGTTATTCAGACATCCTGACTTATATAAGAGGAAAGCAACACTGAAAGTGGAAGTGGACAAGAATTTCTATCCCTAACCAAGAAACTGTTTGAAATGAAGAACAACTTATAAAGGAAAATTATTTTTCTCAATTGGAGTCTCACTTGGTATATAAAACAAACTTAAGGTTAGGTCCCATTCCCTTCAATGTCAAGCAAAAATGAACTCAGTGGAATTTTTGTGCATTTTGCCTCATACTGCTTTGATTTTTTTTTTTTTTTTGAGACAGGGTTTCTGTGTGTAGCCCTGACTGTCCTGGAACTCACTCTGTAGACCAGGCTGGCCTTGAACTCAGAAATCTGCCTGCCTCTACCTCCCAAGTGCTAGGATTAAAGGCGTGTGCCACCACCTTCTGGCTTTTGTCTTGTTTGTTTGTTTGTTTGTTTTATTTTTTATCATTCAGGCTTTTTGTTGGTTTTTATGAATTTTTATTATTATTGCAGTTATATTTTTAGTTCTGTTATTTTGTTTCTTTATTGTTTTTGGCAGTTTTATTTTTTCAAATGAGAGACTAAAAGGAAGAAGATGGACTTTGGTATAAGTGGATATAGAATGTAAGAATATATACTGTTGCTCTCCTTGTGCTTAGGAACAGTCTATTCAAAGATTCTTGGCAGGACTAAACTCTGATCAGAATGGGATTGGTTGTTCCAATAGCATCCATGCCACTATCGCTCCAGTGAGCATGACTTCCCAGGTCAGCTATTCTAATACTTTGGGTTTACAAGTAGGTAAGACTGATGATGGTTTTCCCCTCCAGCAGTGGCACTTCAGCTTCCAGCACTATGACAGCTAGGCAGTGGGGATGAGATGTTCTAGAAAGAACTAACTTGATTTCTTCTTTCTCAGGAGCTTTGTCAGAAATATCAGTGCTTGATATATGATCTTCTGAGGAAAATGGTAGTAGAATAGAGTATCACATAGACATGGTCTATACAAAAACACATATGGATTAATTTTTCCTCATATGGTTAAATACTAATTCCTGTATTATTCTTAACCTCTTTGTTAAACCAAATAATATGTTAACTGTTTGTAACTGATACTTACAATATTACTTTTATGTATCCAATCCTAAAATCTGGTCCCAGTATTAAAATCCTTATCATCTTTGAATGAAACTCTCAGGAAAATTTGTATTCTGCCTATGATGGATGGAAAAAAATTGTGTTCTATATCAGGACATCTCAAGTTGGAAGTGATGGTGACATATATTTTCATTTAAGAGTATAATTACTTTAGACAAATAGAGATATATGGCTGAATGACACATCTTTTGAGAAAACATGGATTCAGCTTTGTAACTGTATTCTCACTTACTTGATACTGATCTTTACTGTTGCTATAACAAAATATCAGTGCCTATATAGTTTATAAAGAAAAGCTTTCTTACCAGAGTTCTATATTCTGAAAATGAACAATCAAAGCTTGCCATCTAGTGATTGCCATATGCAGGGATCCATCCCATAATCAGCTTCCAAATGCTGACACCATTGCATACACTAGCAAGATTTCGCTGAAAGGACCCAGATATAGCTCTCTCTTGTGAGACTATGCCGGGGCCTAGCAAACACAGAAGTGGATGATCACAGTCAGCTATTGGATGGGTCACATGGCCCCTAATGGAGGAGCTAGAGAAATTACCCAAGGAGCTAAAGGGAACTGCAACCCTATAGGTGGAACAACATTATGAACTAACCAGTACCCAGGAGCTCTTGTCTTTAGCTGCATATGTATCAAAAGATGGCCTAGTCGGCCATCACTGCAAAGAGAGGCCCATTGGACTTGCAAACTTTATATGCCCCAGTACAGGGGAACGCCAGGGCCAAAAAGGGGGAGTGGGTGGGTAGGGGATTGGGGGGGGTGGGTATGGGGGACCTTTGGGATAGCATTGAAAATGTAAACGAGGAAAATGCCTAATTTAAAAAAAAAAAAAGCTTGCCATCATCTTACCCATGTCTAAGATTTTTTTCTCTCTTTACTATATCACATTTCTGTACCATGGGTCTGAGTAACTTTATCCCTATAATCCTTTATATTGTTTACATTTATGTACA
Organism: Mus musculus; assembly: GCF_000001635.26. Lineage (NCBI taxonomy): Eukaryota > Metazoa > Chordata > Mammalia > Rodentia > Muridae > Mus > Mus musculus. Next base: position 69,722,078 of record NC_000072.6, on the reverse strand, counting down.
TGTAAAAATTTTTGTTTTTAGACATTGAAAATCAGTTTTCCAAACCATATCTAACTACCCTCTGCGGAGATGATACTTGCTATAGATTTGGAGGAGGGGGAGCTAATCCTTTCAACTATGTACCTACTGGTAAGCATAACAGGCTCCAAACAGTAGTCCTAGTCCAATGGACCATTACGGAGACTCTCCAGCTGTGAGTTGGGACCACTTTGAGTGGCTAATGACCCTTTCACAGGAATCATCAATCATCATCAGAAATATAAGATGTACACATTACAATTCATAAGAGTAGCAAAGTTACAGTTATGAAGTAGGGATTTTAAATAATTTTGTACTTGAGACTCACCAGAACATGAGAAACTATATTAAAGTGTTACAACATTAGGACAGTTGAGCAACTCTGGTCCAACAGAAGGCATTGGTTAATAGGTCATAAAAACAAACCAATGTTCTGATTCTTGGGAAGACACTTGGATGCAAGAGAGCAGGGGGATAGAGATGGTAGATGATTGGGGAAGAGAATAATCAGAATTTATTATATGGACATATGAGATTGTCAAAGAAGTAGTAAAAGTTTTAAAAGTTAAGGCCTACCACAAGTTAGCATTTGATGTACTGGCCACTCTTATCACTGCTTTCTTGGTTCAAGTATGGTTTGTCCAATATAGGTTCATATTTTAGAAGCTTAGAACCCATTATAGTGCAACAAAAGGGGTAAGTAAATTTAAGAAAAAATTCCACTCACTTTGAATAAGGTTTCTGTGCTAATTTTAAACTTATGTGCACATTTTCATTGATTTTATTTTTCATTCAAAATAGACTTTACATACAATGTCTTCTGACTATATTTTTCTATTTTATTAATTTTTAATAAACCCTGTCACAGGCTTCCTTCCTGTCCTAGCCAATTTATGTTCCCAGAGACACACAGCCTTTATATTTTAATGTGCTTTAAGTATCACACTGGCTGAGTAACTGCCTAAACACTAAGTTATTCGAACCTACCTCCCAATGATAAGCCCATATTACTACTTTCTAATTTCTATATTCCATCCTGGCTGATGTTGACCCAATTGAGCAGCCCTTTGTGCTCTTGTCCTCTTTACACGGAGGCTCTGCTTCTCCCACCCCCTACATACTATTTCCCTTCAATGCAGGTCTCTGAGCCCCCCTTTCCTCCTCATATTCCCAAGACCAGGAACCCTAAGGCCTGCCTATGGCCCATGTCTTTTCTCCTCAGCTATTGGCTGCTGGCATATTTATTTACCAATCAGAATTAACTTGAGTCAGTTCCTAAAATGTATGTGCAGAGCCTCTCTTGCAAACAATCTTAGGGTGCCCAATTAGTGTTAGAATACAAACAGCTACAGTATTCCTTCCCCCACATCCTGTGAGATCCTGCCCACCTCCTGTATCATCTAAATCCACACCCCCTGTGATCATAGCTCCCTGTAAATTTGTCCTCTGTTTCCATGAGAAACCACGTTCTTACTCCCATTTGACACATCTCTCTTTATTGAGAATCATATAATTAGGGAGACCTGGATGAGGTGAATATATTGTTCACAGGGAGGGTGATTAAAATTTTTACTTCTTGAAGCTTTTAGAAATTTTTATGTATCAGAGAACATCAATCCTCAAAAATTGCAGAGATTTTTAAATGAATCTGAAGAAAAAACTTTCATAAATGGCATCCAACATAAAGCAATTAGAACTAAAGCTTATATACCCTTTTAATGTGAATAGAGGGTGCTTATTAGCATCCTCAATATTTATCAAATTTGGTAACATTAAAGGGCATAGGAAGACATAGAATGAGTAACACTAAAAAAAAGCCATACTTGACATAATATACATCTGACATAAAGTCTAAAAAAAAATACTTGATATGATACAGCTGACAGAATAGCTCCAGCTTGATAGAAAGTGAAAAAGATCATTAAGGTGTATCATTCACTGGTTTTCTATAACTTTCTTTTCTAAATATATTTTCTATCTTGAATCTTTCTAATAGTATAACTATGCAAATAAAATTTTCTGTGTTCATTTTTTTCTTCTTTGGAAGACTATCTGCAGCTTTTTATAAATGATAGAATATATTACAACACTCCTATATTTTTGGCCTTGAAGAAATTGGCTGTGAACCAATATGAATTTGAACCTCAGATATCTAAAATCTCTTGTTACTTTTCTTGCAAGGATCTGAGGGCTTGTACTTTCTTCACACTGAATATGTAGCACCTATGCTTTGGTTTACCAGTACTCTTCGGTCAACAAGACATAGACCACAATTCAGGCACCGGAACTACGATACTAAAATTAGGCAAGCCTAGTTTTTAAATTAGATATTTACTTCATTTACATTTCAAATGCTATCCCAAAAGTCCCCTATACCCTCTCCCCACCCGGATCTCCAACCCACCCACTCCTGCTTCATGGCCCTGGCATTCCCCTGTACTGGGGCATATAATCTTCACAAGACTAAGGGCCTCTCATCCCATTGATGACCTACTAGGCCATCTTCTGCTACATATGCAACTAGAGACACAAGCTCAAGTCTTCCTTTAGGTGATGCTTTTTTTTTTCTTCTGAGTAATTCCATCAATTTATATATTTCTATGGATAAGAAAATTTGGATGCTTATGCAAGTTTAACCAGAAGTTTGAGAGTTAGATCATAGATGGACCATAGAAATATGTGCTCTAAGAGAATGAAGTGTGCTAGAAAATGTGCTTTCAGAGGATTGTGAAAAGGACTGATGTAGAGTAGTGAGAGACTCACCAAGTTCTTCCATTGTATCATGTCTTGTATCCAGGAATAACTGTAGACTGTTATGAGAATGCAACTTCATGAAGGAGGTGAAGTTAGAGGTAGCACCTGAAAGAACCTAGGCACTGTGTCAATCCATCCATAAAGCATGTGTGTCGCAAGTGAGGTCAAGCATTCCAGGTAATAAGACAGGAAATAATCTTCTCTGTTGAGTGCCTCAGGTGTGAGGCCTGTAAATCACACTGAGCATGTATCAGGGTAACAGTAAATTCACTTCTGCTTCTATGTAGAGAACAAATACAGCTCACATAATGACAATGTGTATGAGTGTCCTGGGCTAAACTTTATGAAACAGAGAAATAAATTAGTATTTTATTGACTGTGTTTATTGGCATGATTTTATTGCTTAGTCAAAGCACGTATATATGGTATTAGTATATAAAATATATTAATATTTGTGAATAGAATTCGCGCTAGATGAAAATTTTTATCTCTATTGCACATAACTATATCTTTGATATATCCCTGAATGGAAACACTGTGACCACATACTTCAGATTCACCCACATCATTAGTTTTTCAGATCAATCAGTTTATTGACCTATCTACCTACCCATTCTTTCTGACACAACTACTGTGTTAATCAACATCTTCAGGACATGGCTATGTGTCAGTCTCACCCTGTAAAATCTGTCTCTTAAAGTATGGTTGTCTGTACATGAAAACTATTCCCATTCAACCATTCATAGAAACTCACACTAAGTCTGGACACTTCTATAAATACAATTCCCCATATATATCTTCTACCTTTACTTTCTTATAATGCTCTTTCTCCACACAGCCTGGTCTTCTTCTGTCCTAAACATAGACTAATATACATATCTTCCTTAATATTTAGAAAAGTTTGGTGCCCATAGCATATGCAAGTGTGAGATCCATTAAATATTTTAGGACATTTCTAATTATTTCTAAGAGAATACTCACATACATCTAATATATAACTTGTGATAAAACTGGAATGAAGTCATGTGCCAAAATCTGCAGACTCACAGGAATATTGGATATAGTTATAATCCCAGATGAATCTAGGAATGGAGCTCATGTGCATAGAAAGAGCAGAGAAAACCCACGGCATTGTCTGGCTTGATGGAAGCAAATCTTCAGTAGCTGAGCTGTCATAAATAATTAAAGTGAGATTATTTACCTGAAAATATGGGTTATTTATGCGAGATTTCTTCTTTCCTTACAAACCACACCTTCTAGTATTATTCTATTACTCTTCTGAGAATAATTGTGAATAAGAAGCTGCAAGGTGAATTCTGGTGCTCAGTCCAAACTTCTACAAAAGGCTCCCATACCCAATGCTCAGAGAACATTTAAGGAAAGGAAGTGGAAAGACAGATAAAGCTAGAGGATAAGGCAGTTTCCTATGAGGTTTTATGGAATAGTAAATAAATAATCTATCTATCTATCTATCTATCTATCTATCTATCTATCTATCCATGTTTTGTCTCAACAACCTAACTACTAAAATGTGAATTGAACTAGGAAAATACCAATGAACATGACAACCAGGATGGTCAAAAGCCTATGAGGCTTTATATTTACAAAATCTATAGAGAAACTGGTAAAAATGCTAGCAGAAGAGGTGCTCCTCATTAGGGAAGAACACAATAATTATTGTCCACGTTGTAAAAGTCAGCCATGAAAACATACATACAATAAATGTTACATGGATTCAATGAGTTATATTTAGGAATTTGCTTGTGAGTGTGTTTACAAATATGTGAGTCCATACAAAATAATTAATGGAAAAAGAGGCCATGAATTTGAAAGAGGACAGGACATGTATTTGGTGGGACTTGGAATATGGAAAGGTAAGGGGAAAATTTGTAATAAAAATTCAGGTTCCTAAATAAACACAGGAAAAAAAACAGAAGAATTTGTATGGCCACAATAACATCTACCTTTAGCTTTGAAAGGTCATGGAACCAATTATATACTGTCTAGAATGGTACAATGTTTGAAGCAGCCTGATATGGAGGAAAACATAACAAGGAAACCACATAGAACATGATAGAAATCAAAATAAGGTGCACCTCATTCACAGTTGCTATTATCTCTTGTTCAAAGAGAAGCACACACTCCACAAATAAATCTTGTTTGAGCCTCAATTTCAAATATAAAAGAATCAGGGGCCTTCAATGATCAACTAAATTGATGAGTCCCGCAGCTATGCCTACACTTTGCTGGTTTGCATGTACCCAAAGCACAGCCCACTGACATGAGGACTTCTTCACCATCAGGTCACACGCTATCCTGGAGTCATCCTCACATAGGTCACAGCACAGATATGAGTATGCCCACTCAGCACTAAGGTTGTTGATGCTGTGGCTTACAGGTAATGAATACAGCACTGGAAATTTATTCAACTGGGTGTAGTCAGTCCTCGTTGGTCTCAGTGAAAATCCTCTTGCAACAGAGTTAAAAATGGGGAATTTTAATTTTTCAATCATAGATGCCAGATGTGACATCCAGTTGACTCACTCTCCAGCCTCCCTGTCTTTGTCTGTGAGAGAAAGCATCATAGTCAGATGTCTAAAAAGTGAGAAAATTTATAGTGAATTACATTGGTATCAGCAGAAACAGGGAAAATCTTCTCAGCTCCTGATCTACAGTACAACCAGCTTGGCAGATGATGTGCCATCACGGTTCAGTGGCAGCGGATCTGGTACACAATATTCTCTGAGTGAGGGCAATCCTGCCAGTTTCTAGGAGAGTAAGAAAACTGCAAAAATGTGAGAAGAAAACTCAGTTTAAATTGATTTTATTAACCTGGATCAGACTTGGGGTGTCTGGTGTCAGGTAGTCTATTCCCAACAAACTTAAACATAGTATAGTTTGGAAAAAAATTCCTGGTGTAACATAATCCCTGGTACACAAAGATGTACAATTATGTAGAAACTCATCCTGAATTTTAGAGACAGGCTATCTATACTATCTTAAGATCTAAAGGAAGACTCTGGCATGTTTTTGGTCATAATGAAAATATGGACATCATTTGTGCTATTAGCCACTGCTGATCTTGGTTGGTAGAGCTAAAGGGAATAGCAACCCTACAGAAAAACCAATAATACCAACTATCCTGCACCCCTGGGAGCTCCCAGAGACAAAGCCACCATGCAGAAAGCATACATGGGTTGGTCCATGGCCCCTAGCACATATGGAGAAGAGGACTGTTTTTCCTGGCTTCAGTGGAAGAGCAGGTGTCTAATCTTGTAAAGATTTATGCCTCAGGAAAAAGGATATGGTGGTAGAGGGATGAGGTAGGGAGGGTTGGATGGATGAGGGGGGTAGGTGGTTGAGGACAGTGGGTAGATAGGGTTGGGAGCAGCATCTCAGAGGCAAATGGGGGGTAGAGTGAAGAACTCCTGGAAAGGGGACTGGGAGTGATCAAAATTTGGAATATAAATAAATAAGATTTAAATTTTAAAAAGACTAGAAAAGAGTGTGATTTAAAATACCATACAATAACTATACACATCTACTCTTTCTATTCAATGCTTAGAAAGAACACATACACAACTGACTCCCAGACTGGCTTCTTCAATCTTAGCCAACAGCACCAATTTCTTGAAAGAAACATTTTTTTTTCTATTATGGAGTGGTAAATTATTGTCATTCTCACATAGGTTGTGTATTTTGTATTAATACCATCTATTTATATAACTTCAAAATGCTGTTTGATGTTATAATTTATCATTCAAGTGACTGTTGGATTGCACTAATTTGTTTATATTCAGAAAAAAAATTTCATCGTAGATTGATCCAAGAGTTCCAGAGATATCCTATATATCACTAGCCCCAATTCATGTACCAGTATCAGCATCTGCATTACAGTGGTATACCTATCACAATCAATGGGCCCACACTGGCCCACCATTATCAATCAGAAGGCAGAGCTTACCTTTTGATTCTATCTTGGTTTACAAAACAAGACTTTCAACACATGAGTAATGAGAAATATTTTTCATTGTAGTTACATACAATGTTTCACTATGTTCTGAGGCCTGATCATTTTATCTTTCTCTTCTCCTAATAATTAATATTTAATCATTATTTTATTGTTTCTATAATTTGCCCTTTCTCGGCATTTTATAAAGTTTTGTGTTAACGTAACAACTGACCATAATGGAAGGAATAGGGGATGGACTGAAGGACTTGAAGGGGATTGAAACCCCATAGGAAGAACAACTGTATCAACTAACTGGACCACCAAGTGCTTCAAAGAACAAAACAACCAATCAAAGAGTACACATAGAGGGACCCATGGCTGCAGCTGCTTATGTAGCAGAGAATTTCCTTATCTGGCATCAGCGTGAGGGGAGGCCTTTGGTTCTGTGGATACTTGGTACCCCAGCATAAGAGGACACTAGAGCAGTGAGGCTAGAATGGATGTGTGGGTAGGGTAACACCCTCATAGAGGCAAAGGGGAGGGGGGATGTGATGGTGGTTTTTAGAGTGGAAACCGGGAATGGGAACAACAATTGAAATGTAAATAAATAAAATAATAATTAAAACAGTATAGAGTTTTTATTTTGTCTTTCTGAATAAAATTGTTGTTTTCATGCAGTTTAAGTCCCCAACCCCTCATTTCTTATTTGTCTGAATGGTACCCCATGCCTGGTTACCTCATATCATATTCATCCATTAATCTATTGAAAATTATTATATTTAATCTTTGGATGTGGTAATTAAGAGTACATTTATTTTTTGAAAAATATTCTGTATACCTTTATAAAATGCCAACATGAGTTTTCAATGTGGAAATGATATTTCAACACCTTTGAGTAAATTAAAAAGATACATTATTTGTTATTTGACTGATAAGCCAACATATAGAATAATAAAAAAAGTCATACATATGACAGGTTATTAGGGTCTACAGTAATACCTGCAAGTTTCATGTCAATTTGATACAAGTTAGAGTTTTTTGAGTAAAGGAAATCACTATTAAAAAAAACTTTCTTCATAAAAGTGGCCTATAGATAAATTTCTGCACCCTTGGGCATTTGGTCCTGGATATTATAAGAAATTAGGCTGAGCAAGTCATGAGGAACAAGCTAATGAGCAGATTTCTTCATTTCCTCAGCATCATCTCCTACATCCAGGTAGTTGCACTGCTTTTGCTCTGCCATGAACTTCTTCAGTGACTAAAGCTACTCTGAGACATGTAAGGTGAAAGAAACCATTTCCTCTTCAAGTTGCTTTGACCATGTTGTTCATCTTAGCACTAAAAAACCTAATAAGAACAACAGTACACAAACAATGCAAAAAAAAAACAAACAAAAAAAACAAAACAAAAAAAAAACCCAAAAACCCCAAAGCAAATATAAAAAGGAAAACAACCCAACTGGAATTGTGATGGGAATTACATTGAATCTGTAGATTGCTTTCAGCAAGATAGCCATTTTGACTATATTACTCATGCCAATCTATGAGCATGGCAGAGCTTTCCATATTCTGGCATCATCATTGATTTCTTTCTCAGAGACTTGAAATTCTTATCATACAGATCTTTCATTTCCTTAGTTAGAGTCACACCAAGGTATTTTCTATTATTTGTCACTATTGTGAAAGGTGTTGTTTCCCTAATTTCTTTCTCAGGCTGTTTATTCTTTTTTGTACAGAAAGGCCCCTGATTTCTTTGAGTTAATTTTATATCCAGCTACTACACTGAAGTTGTATATCAGGTTTAGGATTTCTCTGGTGGAATTTTTAGGATCACTTATATATACTATCATATCACCTGCAAATAATGATATTTTGACTTCTTCCTTTCCAATTTGTATTCCTTTGATCCCTTTTGTGGTCTAATTGCTCTGGCTAGGACTTCAAGTACTATGTTGGATGGGTAGGGAAAGAATGGTGAGCCTTATCTAGTCCCTGATTTTATTGGGATTGCTTCCACTTTCTCACCATTTAGTTTGATGTTGGCTACTGGTTTGCTGTAGATTGCTTTTATTATGTTTAGGTAGGGGATTTGACTTCCTGATCTTTCCAACACATTTATCATGATGAGGTGTTAGATTTTGTTGAATGCTTTCTCACTATCAAATGAGATGAACATGTGGTTTTTGTCTTTGAGTTTGTTTACATAGTGGATTACAGTTATGGATTTCCATATATTGAACCATCCTTGCATCCCTGGGATGAAGCCTATATGATCATGATGGATCACATCCCACATTGTTTTGATGTGTTCTTGAATTCGGTTTGTGAGAATTTTATTGAGTATTTTTGCATCAATATTCATAAGGGAAATTGGTCTGAAGTTCTCTTTCTTTGTTGGGTCTTTGTGTGGTTTAGTTATCAGAGTAATCTTGCTTCATAGAATGAAATGGGTAGAGTACCTTCTGTTTCTATTTTGTGAAAAAGTTTGAGGAGAATTGGAATTAGGTCTTCTTTGAAGGTCTGATAAAACTCTGCACTAAACCCATCTGGTCCTGGGATTTTTTTACTTGGAAGATTATTAATGACTGCTTTTCTTTCTTTCAGGGATATGGGGCTGTTTAGATCCTTAAGGTTATATTGATTTAACTTGGGTAACTCGTATCTGTCTAGGAAGTTGTCCATTTCATCCAGGTTTTCCAGTTATGTTGAGGATAGCTTTTTGTAGTAGGATCTGATGATGCTTTGGATTTCCTCAAGTTTTGGTGCTATGTTTCCCATTCATTTCTGATTTTTGTTAATTAGCATACTGTCCCTGTGCCCTCTAATTAGTCTAGCTAAGAGTTTCTTTCCATGGTTCTTTTTGTTTCTATTTAGTTGATTTCAGCCTTGAGTTTGATTATTTCCTGCTATCTATTCTTCTTGGGAAAATTTGCTTCCTTTTGTTCTACAGCTTTTAGATGTGCTTCAGGCTGTTAGGGCATGCTCTCTTTAGGTTTTTTGTTGTTGTTGCTTTTGTTTTTTTGGTGGCATTCAGAGCTATGAGTTTTCCTCTTAGGACTGCTTTCATTGTGTCCCATAAATTTGGGTATGTTGTGGCTTCATTTCCATTAAACTCTTAAAAGTCTTTAATTTCTTCCTTTATTTCTTCCTTGACCAAGGTATCATTGGGTAGTGTTTGTTCACTTTCCTTGTGAATGTTGACTTTCTATTATTTATGACAGTATTGAAGATCAGCCTTAGTCTGTGCTGATCTGATAGGATGCATGGGATTATTTCAATATTTTCGTATCTGTTGAGGCCTGTTTTGTGACTGATTATATGGTCAATTTTGGAGAAGATACCATGAGGTGCTGAGAAGAAGGTATATCCTTTTTGTCTAGGGTAAAATATTTCACAACTTCTGTTAGTTTCACTGAGTCTTTGTTTAGATTCTGTTTCCAGGAACTGTCCATTGATGAGAGTGGGGTGTTAAAGTCTCCCACTATTATTGTGTGTAGTCCAATGTGTTCTTTGAGTTTTACTAAAGGTTCTTTACTGAATGTGGATGCTCTTGCATTTGGAGCATAGATATTCAGAATTGAGGCTTCATTTAAGAAGATTTTACCTTTTATGAGTATGAAGTGCCCCTCCTTGTCTTTTTTGATAACTTTGGGTTGGAAGTAAATTTTATTCTATATTAGAATGGCTTCTCCAGCTTGTTTCTTCAGACCATTTGCTTGGAAAATTATTTTCCAGCCTCTTACTATGAGGTAGTGTCTGTCTTTGTCCCTGAGGTTGGTTTCCTGTATACCACAATATATTGGGTCCTGTTTATGTACCTAGTCTGTCAGTCTATGTCTTTTTATTGGGGAATTGAGTCCATTGATATTAAGAGTTATTAAGGAAAAGTAATTGTTACTTCCTGTTATTTTTCTTATTAGACTTGGGATTTTGTTTTTGAGGCTATCTTCTTTTAGGTTTGTTAAAGGATTACTTTCTTGCTTCTTCTAGGGTGTCATTCCCTCCTTGTGTTGGAGTTTTCCCTTTATTACCTTTGAAGGGCTGGGTTCTTAGAAAGATATTGTATGAATTTCATTTTGTCATGGAATACTTTTGTTTGTCCATCTATGGTAATTGAGAGTTTTGCTGGGTATAGTAGCCCGGTCTGGCATTTGTGTTGTCTCAGGATCTGTATAACATCTTGACAGGATCTTTTCTCTTTCATAGTCTCTGGTGAGAAGTTTGGTGTAATTCTTTTTTTTTTAATTTTAACTTTTAACTTCTTTTTTATTTATTTTTATTAGATATTTTCTTTTTTAAAAATATTTTTTATTATTATGTATTTTCCTCAATTACATTTAGAATGCTATCCCAAAATTCCCCCATACCCTCCCCCCACTTCCCTACCGACCCATTCCCATTTTTTGGCCCTGGCATTCCCCTGTACTGGGACATGTAAAGTTTGCATGTCCAATGGGCATCTCTTTCCAGTGATGCCAACTAGGCCATCTTTTGATACATATGCAGCTAGAGTCAAGAGCTCTGGGGTACTGATTAGTTCATAATATTGTTGCACCTACAGGGTTGCAGATCTCTTTAGCTCCTTGTATACTTTCTCTAGCTCCCCCATTGGGGGCCCTGTGTTCCATCCAATAGCTGACTGTGAGCATCTACTTATGTGTTTGCTAGGCCCCAGCCTAGTCTAACAAGAGACAGCTATATCAGGGTCCCTTTATATACATTTCAAATGCTATCCCGAAAGTTCCCTATACGCTCCCTCCAACCTGCTCCCCTACCCACCCACTCCCACGTTTGGCCCTGGCATTCCCCTGTACTGGGGCATATAAGTTTGCAATACCAAGGGGCCTCTCTTCCCTGTGATGGCAGACTAGGCCATCTTCTGCTTCATATGCAGCTAGAGATATGAGCTCTGGGGGTACTGGCTAGTTCGTATTGTTGTTCCACCTATAGGGTTGCAGACCCTTTCAGCTCTTTGGGTGCTTTCTCTAGCTTCTCCATTGGGGGCCCTGTGTTCCATCTTATAGATGACTGTGAGCATCCACTTCTGTATTTGCCAGGCACTGGCATAGCCTCATACGAGACAGATATAACAGGGTCCCTTCAGCAAAATCTTCTGGTATATGCAATAGTGTCTGGGTTTGGTGGCTGACTATGGGATGGATCCCCTAGTGGGGTAGGCTCTGGATAGCCCATTCTTTCATTTTAGCTCCAACCTTTATCTCTGTTGCTTTTTCGTGAGTATTTTGTTCCCTATTCTAAGGAGGAAGGAAGTATCTACCCATTGGTCTTCCCTCGTATTGATTTTCTTGTATTTTGAAAATTGTTTCTTGGGTGCTCTATGTTTCTGTACTAATAACCACTTATGAGTGAGTGCATATCTAATGAGTTCTTTTGTTATTGGGTTACCTCACTAAGGATGATATCCTCCAGATTCATTCATTTGTCCAAGCATTTCATAAATCCATTTTTTTTGATAGCTGAGTAGTACTCCATTGTGTAAATATACCACCTTTTCTGTATCCATTCCTCTGTTCTGGGACATCAGGGATCTTTTCATCTTCTGGCTATGATAAATAAGGCTGTTATTTACATAGTGGAGCATGTGTTCTTATTAACAGTTAGAACTTTTTCTGGGTATATACCCAGGAGAGTTATTGCTGGATCTTCCGGTAGTATTATGTCCAATTTTCTGAGGAACCTCCAGACTGACTTCCAGAGTGGTTGTACAAGCTTGCAATCCCACCAACAACGGAGGAGTGTTCCTCTTTCTCCACATCCTTGCCAGCATCTGCTGTCACCTGAATTTTAGATCTTAGCCATTCTGACTGGTATGATGTGGAATTTCCAGGTTGTTTTGATTTGCATTTCCCTCATGATTAAGGATGGTGAACATTTTTTCCAGGTGCTTTTCAGACATTTGATACTCCTCAGTTGAGAATTCTTTGTTTAGCTCTGAACCCCATTTTTAATGGGATTATTTGAATTTCTGGAGTCCAGCTTCTTGAGCTCTTTGTATTTATTGGATATTAGTCCCATATCACATTTAGTATTGGTAAAAATCCTTTCCCAGTCTGTTGGTGGCCATTTTGTCTTTTTGACAGTGTCTTTTGCCTTACAGAAGCTTTGTAATTTTATGAGGTCCCATTTGGAAATTCTTGATCTTACAGCACAAGCCATTGCTGTTCTGTTTAGGAATTTTTCCCCTGTGCCCATATCTTAAAGGCTTTCCCCCACTTTCTTCCCTATTAATTTCAGTGTCTCTTGTTTATGTGGAGGTCTTTGATCCACTTAGACTTGAGATTTGTAGGAGATAAGAATGGATCAATTCCCATTCTTCTAATTGATAACTGCCAGTTGTGCCAGCACCATTTGTTGAAAATGTTGTCTTTTTTCCACTGGATGGTTTTAGCTCCCTTGTCAAACATCAAGTGACCATAAGTGTGTGGATTCATTTCTGGGTCTTCAATTCTATCCCATTGATCTACGTATCTGTCACTTTGTCTGGTGTAATTCTTGTGGGGAGCCGCCCTCACATTCGCCCGTTGCAAGATGGCGCTGACATCCTGTGTTCTAAGTGGTAAAGAAATAATCTGCGCATGTGCCAAGGGTAGTTCTTCACTCCATGTGCTCTGCCTTCCCCGTGACGACAACTCGGCCGATGGGCTGCAGCCAATCAGGGAGTGACACGTCCTAGGCGGAGGATAATTCTCCTTAAAAGGGACGGGGTTTCGCCATTCTCTCTCTTGCTTTTGCTCTTGCACTCTTGCACTCTTGCGCTCTTGCGCTCTGGCTCCTAAAGATGTAAGCAATAAAGCTCTTGCTCCCTTGCTCTTGCTCTCTCTTGCTCTCTTGCGCTCTGGCTCCTAAAGATGTAAGCAATAGAGCTCTTGCTCTTGCTCTCTTGCTCCTGAAGATGTAAGCAATAAAGTTTTGCCGCAGAAGATTCCGGTTTGTTGCGATCTTCCTGGCCAGTCGCGTGAACGCGAGTAAGAGTTGGTGCCGAAACCCGGGATGAGAAGACCTGGGACGAGAAATCCCGGGATGAGAAAACCCGGGACGGTTACCATCACCGGCGCAAGGAAGATCCCTCATTCCGGAACCAGAACTCGGGTCACGGTCATAAAGGTTCCCATAAAACAGACTGTTGAGAAGGATCCAGCCTGGATTCAGAACTCTTCAGCTGGGGAACGGTGGTCATGAAGTGTTCCCGCAACACAGACTGTTGAGAAGGATTCAACTGCGTGAATTCAGAACTCTTCAGCTGGGGAACAGGGTACCCGTAAGTATAGCTTTACAAGGTAAGTCTGGTCTTGAACTTTCTAACGAAATTCAAGACAGTCTATCAGAAGTAAAGTGGGAAATAGCTTTACAAGGTACGTCTGGCCTTGAACTTTCTAACGAAATTCAAGACAGTCTATCAGAAGTAAAGCGGGAAATAGCTTTACAAGGTATGTTTGGCCTTGAACTTTTTCTAGTGTTAGGAGCCTTTTTGTTCCTTTTCACATGTTATCAAGCGGTTAAGGCAGGGCTGCAAATTCTGGATGAAATTCAGGGCAATCTATCAGAAGTAAAGCGGGGAGAGAGAGTAGGAGCAAAGAGGAAATATGGTGCACAAAATAAGTATACAGGCCTTTCCACGGGTCTTGAGCCCGAGGAAAAGTTTTGGTCAGGTAAAAATACCTGGGGAGAGATTAGAAGGAAGAAAAAGAAAAAAGAAAAGAAAAAAGATCAATTAGCGGAGGTTTCTAGGAGAAGGAGCCTATACTCATCACTAGATGAGCTCAAGGAGCCAGTTCTTAGTAGTTCTGAATCAGATGAAAAGGCTATTAGGGCCTGGAAGGCGCTCTCCTGAGCAGGTGAAGCCACTGGACAACTAACAAAGATCGTCCAGGGACCTCAGGAGTCCTCAGATTTTGTGGCCAGAATGACAGAGGCAGGCTCTTGCAGCCTACAAGGTCTTATTGTCCACCCTGGAGTTGTAGATCAGGGTTATAAAGGGGAACTTCAGGTTCTCTGTTCTTGTCCTCAAGTTGTCTTTTCTATAGCACAAGGGGACAGAATAGCTCAACTAATAATTTTGCCAAGCCTACATGGCTGTTTTTCCTTCCTCTGGTATTCCTCGAGCCGCCAGATGGATCAGTTCTACTGAAAATGATTCTGATTACTTAATAATGCCTTTAGATTGTTGTCAAATTTTATCTACTACTCATGTAGGGGTAAACCCTCGTGGCGTCAGGCCATTACAGGTCTGGCAAATGGATGTCATGCATATTTCCTCCTTTGGGAAAAATCAATATTTACATGTCACTATTGACACCTGCTCTGGCATCATGTTTGCCTCTCCGTTAACCGGAGAAAAAGCCTCACATGTGATTCAACATTGCCTTGAGGCATGGAGTGCTTGGGGGAAACCCAAACTCCTTAAGACTGATAATGGACCAGCTTATACATCTCAAAAATTCCAGCAGTTCTGCCGTAAGATGGACATGACCCACCTGACTGGACTTCCATACAACCCTCAAGGACAGGGTATTGTTGAGCGTGCGCATCGCACCCTCAAATCCTATCTATTAAAACAGAAGAGGGGAGTCGAGGAGGCTCTAGCCTG
Organism: Mus musculus; assembly: GCF_000001635.26. NCBI lineage: Eukaryota > Metazoa > Chordata > Mammalia > Rodentia > Muridae > Mus > Mus musculus. The sequence continues at coordinate 69,706,747 of NC_000072.6, read as the reverse complement.
AGTACCAAGAGTGTCTGTGTCTATGGCACTCTTTACACTCAATTTTTTAAATCTTGATGCTCATGGCCATACTGCAGCTGAACGTCATTGTTCAGAGCCAGATAGGCCCAATGAGATGGTTAAATGGAAAAATGTCCTTGATAATAAATGGTATGGCCCGGATCCTATCTTAATCAGATCTCGGGGAGCTGTTTGTGTTTTTCCACAGAATGAAGACAACCCATTTTGGATACCAGAAAGACTCACCCGAAAAATCCAGACTGACCAAGGGAATACTGATGTCCCTCGTCTTGGTGATGTCCAGGGCGACAATAACAAAGAGAGAGCAGCGTTGGGAGATAATGTCGACATTTCCACTCCCAATGCCGGTGATGTATAATGCTCAAGTATTCCCCTGCTTTTTTACCAGTAACAAGGAACTGGGTTTGGCATTGATTCAGACAGTCTTGGCTCTGTCTGGACAGGTCCAGACGACTGACACCATTAACACATTGTCAGCCTCGCTGACCACAGTCATAGATAAACAGGCCTCAGCTAATGTCAAGATACAGGGAGGTCTCATGCTGGTTAATCAACGCATAGATCTTGTCCAGGAACAGCTAGATGTATTATGGCAAATAGCTCAGCTGGGATGTGAACAAAAGTTTCCGGGATTATATGTTACTTCCATTCAGTATGAGAAATTTACTAGGGCAGCTAATTTGTCAAAAAGTCTTTCTCAGTATATGTTACAGAATTGGATGGCTGAATTTGAACAGACCCTTTGGAAATTGAGAATTGCCATTATTCAGGTCAACTCCACACGCTTGGACCTGTCCCTGACCAAAGGATTACCCAATTGGATCTCCTCAGCATTTTCCTTCTTTAAAGAATGGGTGGGATTGATATTATTTGGAGATACACTTTGCTGTGGATTAGTGTTGCTTCTCTGGTTGGTCTGTAAGCTTAAGGCCCAAACTAGGAGAGACAAGGTGGTTATTGCCCAGGCACTTGCAGCTCTAGAACATGGTGCTTCCCCTGATATATGGTTATCTATGCTTAAGCAATAGGTCGCTGGCCATTCAGCTCTTGCACCCCACGAGGCTAGTCTCATTGCACGGGATAGAGTGAGTGTGCTTCAGCAGCCCGAGAGAGTTGCACGGCTAAGCACTGCAGTAGAAGGGCTCTGCGGCACATATGAGCCTCTTCTAGGGAGACATGTCATCTTTCAAGAAGGTTGAGTGTCCAAGTGTCCTTCTCCCCAGGAAAAACGACATGGGACCAGACCAGGACCCCTCTGGGTGATGAGCCTGGGAGGAGGTTATGTGTACGGCTCCTTTACCTGCACACTGGGGATTTGACCTCTATCTCCACTCTCATTAATATGGGTGGCCTATTGCTCTTATTAAAAGAAAAGGGGGATCTGTGGGGAGCCGCCCTCACATTCGCCCGTTGCAAGATGGCGCTGACATCCTGTGTTCTAAGTGGTAAACAAATAATCTGCGCATGTGCCAAGGGTAGTTCTTCACTCCATGTGCTCTGCCTTCTCCGTGACGACAACTCGGCCGATGGGCTGCAGCCAATCAGGGAGTGACACGTCCTAGGCGGAGGATAATTCTCCTTAAAAGGGACGGGGTTTCGCCATTCTCTCTCTTGCTTTTGCTCTTGCACTCTTGCACTCTTGCGCTCTTGCGCTCTGGCTCCTAAAGATGTAAGCAATAAAGCTCTTGCTCCCTTGCTCTTGCTCTCTCTTGCTCTCTTGCACTCTGGCTCCTAAAGATGTAAGCAATAGAGCTCTTGCTCTTGCTCTCTTGCTCCTGAAGATGTAAGCAATAAAGTTTTGCCGCAGAAGATTCCGGTTTGTTGCGATCTTCCTGGCCAGTTGCGTGAACGCGAGTAAGAAATTCTGATAGGTCTGACTTCATTTGTTACTTGACCTTTTTCCCTTAGTGCTTTTAATATTCTTTCCTTATTTAGTACATTTGTTGTTCTGATTATTATGTATCAGGAGGAATTTCTTTTTTGGTCCAGTCTATTTGGAGTTCTGTAGGCTTCTTATATGTTCATAGGCATCTCTTTCTTTAGGTTAGGGAAGTTTTCTTCTATAATTTTGTTGAAGACATTTGCTGGCCGTTTAAGTTGAAAATCTTCATTCTCATCTACTCCTATTATCCGTAGGTTTGGTCTTCTCATTGTTCCTGCATTTCCTGGATGTTTTGATTTAGGATCTTTTTGCATTTTGCATTTTCTTTGATTGTTGTGTCCATGTTTTCTATGGAATCTTCTGCACTTGGATTCTCCCTTCCATCTCTTGTATTCTATTGCTGATGCTTGCATCTATATTTCCTGATTTCTTTCCTAGGATTTCTGTCTCCAGAGTTGTCCCCCTTTGTGATTTCTTTATTGTTTTTACTTCTATTTTTATATCCTTGATTGTTTTGTTCTATTCTTTCACCTGTTTGGCAGTGTTTTCCTGTAACTCTAAGAGATTTTTTTTTGTTTCCTCTGTTAGGGCTTCTAGCTGTTTACTTGTGTTTTCCTCTATTTCGTTAAGGGAGTTATTTATTTCCGTCTAAAGTCCCCCATCATCATCATGAGAAGTGATTTAGATCCATATCTTGCTTTTCTGGTGTGATGGTGTATCCAGGACTTGCTATGATGGGAGAATTTGGTTCTGATGATGCCATGTAACCTTGGTTTTTGTTGCTTCTGTTCTTATGATTACCTCCTGCCATCTGTTTATCTTAATTGCTTGCTGCCTTCAATATATCTGATTGGAGCTTGTCCTTACTATAATCACAGTTGATTTAGGACTCCTCAGAGTCCAGTTTTCTCTTTGATCCTGTGATTCTGGGCTTCTGTGAACCTGAGATTCTGGGTGTGTCAGAGTTCTTGGCAAGCTAGCTTCCTCTGTGACCCTGAGATCCTGGTTTGACCAATCTCCTGTTATCCTGGGATCCTGAAATCCTAAGATCCTGGGTGTGTTACAGCGTCTGGAAGTGGTGTCTCCTCTGTGGACCATGGATCTGTCTAGTGTATTTGAAACCAAGGTATACCAGCACCAATCAGAAGGAACCAGAGCTGCTGGTCAAGTAGGGCTCCCGTGTCCTTGCTTGCTCTTGCTGTCACTAGTCCTTCACAATTGGTTTGGAATTAATGCTGTGTTTCCCTCACCAGTTGCCACATACTTTGGTTGAGTCAGTTTGACAAAGCGAAAGCTGGGAAGGTGGCTCATGAAGCAAAGAGTTTCAAGGAAACTCTCTTCCTGGAGTCTGGCACGTTCTCCCTAATCTATATAAATCACAAAATCAATTTTCCACTCCCGAGTTAGTCTAGTGTATGGATCCATGTGCTCTCTATTTAGTATTACCTTCTTGTAAATGCCTTTTAAGAGTGTATCCTGAATTAGCTAAAGCCTCTCCCAGTGTTCCAAGATCCCAAGATAGCAGCAAGGAGCTTAACCTATTCAGTAACTAATTAAGCACTACAATAAATACAGTAAGAGACTAAAATTCTCACTGAGATAAAAATTTTATTACAGACTACATTCCATACCAAGAGTGAGTTAATATACTATCCTAATAATGAGGATTCTCCAGACAAGATAAAATTTAACAAGGCCTAGAGAATTTCGGGGTCAGTGACTCTACATTATTCTTGAAGCCTGTCAAGAGTTAATAACCCCCTGGTGCTATTAACACTAAAGAGTAAAACTCTTGCCTGGGACAGGGCTGATCCAAGGCAGAGACACTAATCTCTAGTGTAAACATTTATCTGGTCCCTACAGATTCCCTTTGAAGTCACTCCTCTTACATCTGTGCTAATCTCTAGGGTAAACATTTATCTGGTTCCTTTTGAAGTCACCCCTCTTGCATCTGGAAAACTTCAATGTACCTTGCCTGTTATGATTTACAATTTATGATATTTGCTGTAATATAATTAGTCTAAAGCTCGACCAGAAGATTACATTCAGATCCAACACCTCTCTTGTGTGTATGTCTGTTTGTCAATTCCTACACTTTGCCCATCTGCTCGAGAGAACCTGTTCCACTCAGACACAGGGGCCCAGAGGGTCTGCAGCAATCAGTGATCCTAAGATCACGTGGAGAGTCGTTTGGTTCTGTGGGACTGTCATCTGAGTTCATGCCCAAGGTCCACCAAGGTGACCCAGAGCTGGCACCAACCTTAAGGGACTTCAGCTCCTGGTCAGGTGGGTTTTCTGTTTCCCTTCTGCTGGCACAAGCACGATATGATTGGTTTGGAACTGAAGGTGTTTTCCACTCAACAGTGATCCTAAGATTGGTGGAGAGTCCTCTGCGGACTGTGGGACTGTCTGCTGAGTTAGCATTCAAGGTCACCCAAAGCTGGAGCAGAATGGAAGTGTGAAAAAACATTCTTAAGAAAGATCTAGAGGCATAAACATACTTCATCATAACTATGCTAACTTTAAAGTTATAGGAAGATACTTGAAACTTTATCTAAGGTAAATAAAAACTATTTTTAAATAAATAATTTTATTCACTTTACAACAGTATATCAGCCCTCCTTCTCCTCCCACTACTCCCTCATGCAAATCCTGCCAATTCACTCAGTCTTTGTTTTATGTAAAACTTTTGATCAAACTTATATTTAAATTTGTAGACTAGGATGTTGTCAATATTTAATAACTAAAATGTAATTTATTTGAAAAGTGTTCTCAGATATTCTCAGATAACAAATAGAAAATGAATCAAACAGTTTCAGGGCACAGTGCATACTAAGAATGGTGATTATTCAGAGAAGTTTTAGATGAATGTTTCTTCATGAATCTCCAGCCCATATTCTCTTAAATCCAGCAGAACCATTGTTTCCATTGATTTCATTGGGGTAGTAATTTTTCCTATCTCTCTAGGGATGGCATCAGTGCTTGACAATTGCAGAAATGTCTCTAAGCACACCTGTGCTCCAATCATGTCTGGATGCTACTTTTCCATTAGCTTTGTGGGAATGCTCATCTGAACATTTAGGAGCAAGTAGGTGAGGTTAGTCTAATGAGCAGTATTCAGGAAAACAAGAAACACATAATGTTCTCTGTGATCATTATAAACAGTCATTCTTGATACTACTTTATCATGGGAGAAATATATCTTAAACTTCTGAATTGAATATGCCTTGTTCAGTATATCAAATACATCTTGTCTTTAGGGAAAATAGATGGATAATATTATAGGAAAAGAATTTTCCTCCTAAAAAGGGAGAATGCGAAAACAGAAAATTTCTTTTCCATCAGTGTAGTGACTATATATAAGTACATTTTGTCCTGGTTTAACCTGGTTTGCCTTAGTTAACAGACCATGTGTTTATAAGACAAGAACTGCGTGTCCTATATCTTGATATTTGCATACTTCATCTTCAGTAGTCACAAATATCTCACAGCTGTTTTAAAGCGATGTACTTAGGAGAAGAGCAGTAATTAGCCAGGGAACAAAATTCAAATACACAATGGATTTTCAGGTGCAGATTTTCAGCTTCCTGCTAATCAGTATCTCAGGTAACAGAGAGCAGAGAGTCTGAAATCAGAATTCAACCAAAATTCTTTTCCCTGGGAACTTTGAGTCTAACATTTACTTTTTTCTTTCTTTCTACTGAATGTAGGGTGGTATAAAATTATTTTTGTATCTCTATTAATCCTTTTCTCTCTATGTTGCTTTTTTTTCTAGTTGTAATGTCCAGAGGAGAAAATGTGCTCACCCAGTCTCCAGCAATCATGTCTGCATCTCTAGGGGAGAAGGTCACCATGAGCTGCAGGGCCAGCTCAAGTGTAAATTACATGTACTGGTACCAGCAGAAGTCAGATGCCTCCCCCAAACTATGGATTTATTACACATCCAACCTGGCTCCTGGAGTCCCAGCTCGCTTCAGTGGCAGTGGGTCTGGGAACTCTTATTCTCTCACAATCAGCAGCATGGAGGGTGAAGATGCTGCCACTTATTACTGCCAGCAGTTTACTAGTTCCCCATCCACACAGTGATACAGACTGGAACAAAAACCCTCTAAGTCCTTAGGGCCCAGCTACTTCCTTCTAGAGAAAAACTGTGGCCAGTGATTTGATTGCAGTAGTCCACACAGTGTGTTCTGCTTTACAATGTCCTTTGCAACTTTGGATGACTGTCTCTATAATATTCAACTGTACTTCAGCACTTTTCTCAAATAGTCTACTTTTACAGTGTTTATTTATTCTCAATTTTTGTTCTGTTTGTTGAAGACAAGTGTGGCAGGCCCTCTTCACCTATTTTACTGGTGGTCCCCATGTACCTTGACATCTATTTTCTGCTACTTTCACTGATTTTAGAATCTTCTTGGTAGGTGGTATTTGTTTCAGCCTAGTCATTTACTCACAATAAACTGCTGTTGTTATCCTACAAAAATAGTATCCATCGTGATCTAATTTCTGATTTTTATTAGCAGACCTTCTTTTCCACTAAATTGTCCTGTTAATATGTTCTTGAAATGATTTTATCTCCAAACAAAACAAAACTACTGACAATCATGTATATTTTCTTTCTACTCTCATGACAAGTAATTGAAACATTCCACTAACAAACCAAGAAGGCAATAGAGAACTAATAAGTGAACATTATTTTTTCTTTATATCTATCTATCTATCTATCTATCTATCTATCTATCTATCTATCTTTCTATCTCTGTCTATCTATCTCTGTCTATCTATCTCTGTCTATCTATCTATCAATCTATCTATCTATCTATCTATCTATCTATCTATCTATCTATCATCATCATCTATCTTTGAATCCATTCGTGTGTGTGTGTACCTTACTGTAAATAATTAATTTCATAAGTAAATTTTATGGTTCTAAATGGAAACACAAATTATTTAAAGTATTTATATGTACAATTACATTTAAATTTAAATGACAATAACAGGAATAATTATGTAATAGTTTATTTTCAATTTTCCAATTTTTGGTGTTTGGTATGAAATCCATCAGATATTGTTACCTGCCTCCATGTCTGCATCTCTAGGAGAAAGTGTCACCATCACAGGAAGTGTCAAGATATTAATATGTATTTAGCACTATATACATACATACATACATATATACATACATACATACACACACTCACACACACACACACACATATATATATATATATATATATATATATATAAATTTGTCATGATAATTTTTTTCAAAATCAGCAGTTTGATATTTAGTCCTATCAAAGAAAGGACTGTGTATAGAGGATCATGGGCTTCTGAGAAGCCCTGACCACACAGAAGAACACTGATTCAGGCAAAATCTGTACACATATAAATCAAAAAGGAAACCCTTCTACATTTATGTATAGTTCCTTTAGCTAGGAGACATTTTGGATCAAAAATTTTGAAGATGGGTGGCTGGCCCTATCTATCCACTGGGGACCATGTATATGTACTGGAGGTGGTCTCTTCAGGTTTGATCTCATTGTTGCATATTTTGGATATGTTCATCAATGTTGCATCCTGGAAGCATCTAATATCATAGGTCGTTGGGACTTTCTGGAGGTTCCACCAACCCCAATCATGGCAGCTGGATACTTTTAATTATTCTCATGGCCTTCCGGGCTTCTTTATTGTCTCCATCCATTCCTCATCCTCCCCATCTTCTGACCTCCAACCCAGGTTCCTCCTTTACTCTGCCTCCCATGAATAAATTGTTCACCCTTCTAAATGAGATTGGAGCATCTGCAATTGGACTGTTAAACTTCAAACTGTCTTTGAGTTGTTAATTTTTTATTGGTTATTTTATTTAATTACATTTCAAATGTTATCCTTTTTCCTGGTTTCTCCTCCACAAATTCCTTATACCATATCCCTCCCACCTGCTTCTATGAGGGAGCTCCCCCAACAACCCACCCACTCCTGCCTCAGTACCATAACATTTCTCTACTTTGGGGTATTGAGTCTCTACAGGACCAATGGTCAGTGCTCCCATTGAAGCCCAACAAAGCCATCCTCTGCTACATAAGCAGGTAGAGCCATGGGTCCCTCCATGTATACTCTTTGAATGGTGGTTTAGTCCCTGGGAGCTCTGAGGGATCTGGTTGTTTGATATTGTTGTTCTTCCTAAAGGGCTGCAAAATCTCTCAGCTCCTTCCATCCTTCCCCTAACTCCTCCATTGGGGTCTGTGTGCCCAGTCTAATGGTTGGATGCAAGCATTCACATTTGTATTGGTCAGGCACTGGCAGAGCCTCTCAGGGTACAGTTATACCAGGCTCCTGTCAGCAAGTACTTCTTGGCATCAGCAATTGGGTCTAGGTTTGGTATGAGTTGTATTATGGGTATTCTGTACTTTTGGCTAATATCCACTTATCTGTGAATACATAGTGTTCATGTCCATTTGTGTCTGGGTTACCTCACTCAGGAAGATATTTTCCAGTTCCATCCATGTTCCTGGATGAAGTCAATTTGAGGAGACTCTGCCATTGTGAATGGTTACATTAGGAGATGGAACAGATTTCATGTTGGTAGAATACAGCAAGGAAAATACAAAATCCAATAGTTAAATGGGTATTTGTTAAAGATGTCCTTCATTTTTTTCAAGACAATGGCTATGTCAAGAGGGAACATATGGCAGGGTCAGTAGTCTGAGGCATCTACAGAACACCAGGGTTAAGTATGTGTAAAAGTATCTCATGATATTTTGATGAGAAGTCAAGGAAGTTAGCCATGCAAAAGATCTTAAGGAGCAGGTGCCAGGCTCTGAACTCCTTTGCAGGCTTCTGTTGAAAAGAAAAATAGGATTCCATAAAATGTTTGAGGTGTACCAATGTTGACTGCAATGTGGAAGAGTCAAGGACTGAGGATAAATCCCATGAGGCACAGTTTGCAACCTGTGGTTTAAAGCACCTCCTGAAACACAGCACTATAGTGGGACTTTCTCAGACCTACCACATGTGTAAATAAGACAGAGAGGGTTCTAATAAGCTTTCACTGGAACATACTAGAAGCTATCATTCAAGCTTAACCCAAATGCCCAGCCTTTGATCTGCCAGGTGATTAGATCTATATATCTCTGCTTAGGCCCCATTCATGTCTGTTCCCCTCCATGTCTGCTCTCAATTTTCTTACTTTTGCTTTCTTCTTTCTAGATCAGTCTGTCAGCCTGGAAGTTCTGACCCCTGCTTCCTTCCCCAGCTCTTGGTCATAAAATCTTTACTATAAACAATCAGCTGCATCACAACATCTGATACATCTCTTTGGTTATCTAAGACTTTGAGGATATGAACCTAGTGAAAGGCCATAAATATGAAATAGCAAAATTCTGCCAGTAATTAGCTTTTTGGTACAGAAAGTTACAATTAAAATTCTAGGAATGCACAGAATAGGCTCATTCCTGTAGACAAGCAGGACCCACAGTAGGGGCATAAAGACACTAACCCACTCACAAATCTCTCATCCCAAAATTGTTCCTGTTTAAAAACAATACTGGAACAAAGATGGAACAGAGACTCAAGGGAATGAAAAACCAACAACTGGCCCAACTTAAAATCTATCTCATTGGTAAATGCCAATCCCTGACACTATTAATGATACTCTGTTATGCTTGCAGGTAGGGCCTAGGATAACTGTCCTCTGAGAGTTTCTACCCAACCCACAGCCAAATATTGGACTGAGGTTGGAGACTCTTATGGAATAGTTGGGGGAAGAATTGAAAGCCCTGAAAGGGTAGGAATTCCACAGGAAGTCCAACAGTCAACTAACCTGGACCCTTGGCTGCTTTCAAGCACTTAGCTACCAACAAAGAGCATACACAGGGTGGACTGAGGAACCTGGCCTTGTTTGTTCACAGTGGACTTGATATGCGAGGGTGGTTGATACCAGTGCTACCCTTTTCAGAAAACAAGGGGAGGTGAAGGAGTGAGAAACTCTGAGAGTATACTTGGAAGGGGGGCAGCATTTGGGATGTAAGCAAATACATTAATTAATTAAAAAAAATACCAAGAAATACCTTTACAAAATGTGAAGAAAGGTTATCAGAACATGGCATAGTTGTGTGAAGGAGCTTTAATTCTCTTCCATTTCTCACATGGAAATAGTTATGCTTCAGTGTTTAAGGACATATAGCCTCATCATCACACATGGAATGAGACAGAAGATGAGTGGCTCCTTTGTAATAGTCTGAGATGTTGTAAGTGCAGTAAGGATACAAAGATTCTGTCTTTAATGGTGGCATTTTAGACCCAGGAGAAACTCATCCTCCCTTGTGTGTCAGTCTCTTTCTAATTATGTGATGTGATTTCTATTTCTGAAAAGAGCCAAGCAAGGTTTCATTCACCATGTTGTGACAATTTCAAAGATTTACCAACAGAGACTGATAGATGAGAGTACACAATTTTGTATGCCCAGCCTCTAATTCTGTCAGTTAAGTAAATCTCTCTTCTTAACAGTGTAGATAGTTACATATGTACCTAGAGACACGAGCTCTGGGGGGTACTGGTTAGATAATATTGTTGTTCTACCTATATGGTTGCAGACCCCTTCAGCTCCTTGGGTACTTTCTCTAGCTCACTGTGTTCCATCCTATAGGTGACTGTGAGCAACCACTTCTGTATTTGCCAGGCACTGGCAAAGCCTCACATGAGACAGCTATATCAGGGTCCTTTCAGCAAAATCTTGCTGGCATATGCAATAGTGTCTGCATTTGGTGGCTGATTATGGGATGGACCCCCAGGTGGGGTATCTCTGGGTGGTCCATCCTTTGTCTTAGCTCCAAACTTTGTCTCTGCAACTCCTTCCAGGGGTATTTTATTCCCTATTCTAAGGAGAAATGAAGTATCCATGCGTTGGTCTTCCTTCTTGATTTTCTTGTGTTTTGCAAATTGTATCTTGGGTATCCTAGGTTCCTGAGCTAATATCCACTTATAAGTGAGTGCATATCAAGTGACTTCTTTTGTGATTGGTTTACATCACTCAGGATGATATCCTCCAGATACATCCATTTCCCCAAGAATTTCATAAATTCATTGTTTATAATAGCTGAGTAGTACTCCGTTGTGTAAATATACCATATTTTCTGTATTCATTCCTCTGTTGAGGGACATCTGGGTTTTTTCCAGCTTCTGGCTATTATAAATAGGGCTGCTTTGAACATAGTGGAGCATGTATCCTTATTACCAGTTGGAACATCTTTTGGTTATATGTCCAGGAGAGGTATTGCTGAATCTACCGGTAGTACTATGTTGGCCATCATTTGGAAGAGATGCCCCTTGGTGTAGCAAACTTTATATGTGAACAGTACAGGCGAATAGTGAGTGGGTAGGGGAGCAGGGAGTGGGTAGTTGGGAGAGGGTATAGGGGACTTTTGGGATAGCATTTGAAATGTAAATGAAGAAAATATCTAATAAAAATAGTGTAGATAGTTGTAAGAATTATAATAAAGCAACAGTAAGAGAATTTTTATGCAGAGCTATAGGGCATAGGGATATAGTGAGAAACAGAGTGTTGATTTTGTGCTTCATCCTTTTGGAATTATAGGACTCAAAGTAATATATTCCTAGGGTGCTGTTTCAATATCCTATCCATATTCTAGGAACTATACCATATGTAAAGATTCAGCAAATTCTTAATATAAAATAAAACCACAGTAGAAAGCTTGTATCCAGTACAAATTAATAAGGGGAAAAACCAGAAGGGTTTAAAATGATTCTATGGAGTACTTTAAGAATAAATTAGTGATGGGGTTGCCATCCCACTGTCATATCTCTGATTCATAATTGATCATGTCTGAAAGAACTGTAGGAATGGAAATGGGGAAGTCTGAGGAAAGAAGGTCCAGCATCAGGAACAAAGGAACAGACACAGTATGTACTCACTCATAAATGGATTTTAGGCCAAAAGCTCAGAATACCCAAAATACAATTCACAGGCCACATGAAGATCAGGAAGAAGGAAGGCCAAAGTGTGGGTGCTTCAGTCCTTCTTACAAGGGGGAACAAAGTACAGGAGCAAATACAGAGACCAAGTGTGTATCAGAGACTGAAAGAAAGGCCATCCAGAGACTTCCCCACCTGGAGATCCATCCCATATGCAGACACCAAACCCAAACACTACTGTGGATGCCAGGAAGTGCATACTGACCGGAGCCCGATATAGCTGTCTCCTGAGAGGTTCTGCCAGAGCCTGACAAATACAAAGGTAGATGCTCACAGCTCACTGGACTGAGCATGTTTTCCCAATGGAGGAGTTAGAGAAAGTTCTGAAGGAGCTCACAGGGTTTGTAACCCCATAGGAGGAAAAACAATATCAACAAACCAGAACTCCCAGGGTCTAAGCCACCATCCAAGGAGTACACATGATGTGACCCATGACTCCCGTTTTATATGTAGCAAAGGATGGTCTTGTTGGACATCAATGTGATAAGAGGCCCTTAATCCTGTGATGGATTGATGCCCCAATATATGAGAATGTGAGGGCTGGGAGGAAGCAGTGTGTTGGTGGGTAGGGGCACCCCCTCATAGAATCAAGGGGAGGGGTGGGATAGGGTTTTTTGGATTGGGGAACACGGAGAAATGGCATAACATTTGAAATGTAAATAAAGAAAATTTCCAATAAAAAATAAAGAAATAATATATTTGAATATTTTTTGAAAATGGTTGATATCTTTTCAATTTTTTGTACTCTTATAAACTAAACACAATTGATATAGTCAGTTAGAATCATCTTAAATGTATTATCTTTTTCTGCTTTATTAAATTATATATTTTAGTCATTTACATTTCTATGCTATCCCCAAAGTCCCCTATATCCTCCCCCTGCCTTGCTCCCCAACCCACCCATTCCTGCTTCCTGGCCCTAGCATTGCCCTGTACTGGGGCATATGAATTGTATTAAATGTCTTATCATATATCATGTTTAATATATCACCTTAAACACATCCTGTGAAATTCTGTCACAACTGTGCTGCAGGTACTAAAGGAGAAAAAGAGAAACTAATGGTCAAAGAAGATTATGTGTGCCTCTGAACACTAAGTGCACAGTAACTTTCATAGCCTGACTGTATCTGAGAAATAATATTAGTAGGTGGAAACAAGATAGGCAGCTGGGAATTCTGCTTCATTCTTTGGTAGTTTATGTCATGGCTTGTTTCATTGTAGTAGACAACAAAACAAAATACTAAAATACTGTTGACAGTAATAAGTAGCGATCTCTTCAGGCTGCAGATTGATAATGGTAAAAGTAAAATCTTTCCCAAAACCACTGCCACTGAACCTTGAAGAAACTCCAGATTCCGCACTGATAGGATGGTATATTAGAAGTTTATGAACATTCCCTAGTTTCTACTGACATCAGGCTAACCAATCATTAATACCCTCATATGGCCTGCAGGTAAGGATGACTCTGTCTCCTAGAGATGCAGACAAGGATGGTGATTGTGTCATGCTGATGTCACATACCAGGCCTGTCATTGGAAACATACAAACAATATATATGGTTAATCATGATAGAACTGACTTCTCTGAATTTCCAGTTAGCACTGATTACAAAGGGTCAAATGACTTCCCGTGACATCCTTCCTTACCCTGGAATCAGAATAGTAAGATCAGCAGAACCTGAGTGGGAGACATCATGTCTGTGCTGTGACATGTCATTGACTGACTCCTAGACAGGGTGTGACCAGACTATTAAGAAGTTCTGAATGATATTGCTGTCTCTTGTGAGGTTATGCCAATGCCTGGAAAATACAGAATTGGATGCTTACAGTCATGTATTGGATGGAGCACAGGGCCCCCAATGAAGGAGTTAGAGAAATTCCACAAGGAGCTGAAGGGATCTGCAACCCTATAGGTGGAAAAAAATATGAACTAACCAGTACCCCCCAGAGCTTGTGTCTCCAGTTGCATATGTAGCAGAGGATGGCCTGGTCGGCCATCAACAGGAGGAGAGGCCCTTGGTCTTGCGAAGAATGTACAAGAGAATACCAGGGCCAGGGAGCAGGAGTGGGTGTGTTGGGAAGCAGGGTGGCAGGAGGGTATAGGGGAAACTGGGAAGGTGGATAGCATTTGAAATGTAAATGATGAAAATATCTAATTAAAAAAAACGAATTCTAATAAAAAAAGAAGAAGTTCTGAGTGAGTGCGGTGGACACATGCAAATCATGAGAGCCTGGGCAGGGCTGGGCACAGACATAGGCTCTTTATTTTAGTAACTTAACTGGGCTGTGCCCAAGTGTTTTAAGCAGACCAGAATACTGCAGTTTTGCTGGAGATTTTTTTTTTTTGTCAATGGTAAATTTTTTCAACAAAAGTTTTGTTTTCTATACACAATAGTATTTTTCAGTGATCACCGTGAGTGTAGTTTTTTCTCTAGACTCCAAAATAGACAATATCCAATCTTACCTCCATTTTCACTATTTTAGAAAAATATGGCACCACTCACACATAGTTTTCCAGTCACCATTACCAATCTTGGAGCTTAATACTTGAAAATGAGCATTCTTTATACCCTTGATCTACTTGGCCTCCAGGAAGATCCCCAAGTCTTGCCTCCTTTAGAGTTCTCTTGTGAATGACTATATACACATTTAGCCTATTGATCCTGACAATCCAGCAATTCCTCTGTCTTCAGAAATGGAGAACAAAGTCTCCCACAACTCTGGATTCTAGCAATGCACTTTCCTGTTATAGGATGATCCATTTCCACTAGAAGCTTATAGTAACAATACCAGAGATGACTAGTACTTTTTAAAATAGTAAGTCCCAGGAAATGGAAAGATGACTTAACACATAAGAGCACTTTTTATTAAATATTTCTCTATTTACATTTCAAATGTTATTCCCTTTTCTGGTTTCCCCTCTGGAAATCCCCTATCCTATTCCCCCTCCCCCTGCTCACCAACCCAGATAACAGCATTTTTCCTCTTGCAGATGACCTGGATTCAATTACCAACATTCATATGGTGATTTAATACTATGTGTAATCACAGTCCCAAAGGATCTAAAGCCTTCTTCTGACTTTCTTGGATACCAAACTTAAATGCGGTGCACATATATACATGAAGAAAAAACACTCAAAGACAGAAGAAATTAAATAAACCTGAATGAGTTAAAAAAAAAATCAGACATCCCTCATTTTTAACAGGACCAAGACAATCATTATTGTGCTTTTAAATGTTTCCTTAGAACCAAACACTAATTTCAATACTGTCCTGGGGGAGATATCCCATCCTTCATCTACAATGAGCTCTTTGACCAATGTCATTATTTGTTTGCTTTATGTAACAGCACAGATGATTTAGTGCCATTACTACTGAAATATAAAAATCTATCTTCAAAAGAATAATAGAAGATGTTTCTTTCTGAAGGAAGAAGAATATGACAAGCACAAACAAGAAAATAAGAGGGCCACTTTTTTAAAAGATATTTTATATATTCATATTTCAAATGTTATCCCCCTTCTCAGGTTTTTCCCCCTCCCCCAGGAACCCCCCTATGCCTCCTCCTACTGCTTCTATAAAGGTGTGTCCCCACCCACCAACCCACTCACTCCTCCCTGCCCTCACATTCTCACACACTGGGGCATCCAGCCTTCACAGGACCAAGGGCCTCTACTCACATTTATGCCCAACACGGCCATCCTATGCTACATATAAGGCTGGAGCCATGTGTCCCTCTATGGGTACTCCTTAGTTGGTGGTTTAGACCCTGGGAGCACTGTTTGGTTGATATTGTTGTTCTTCCTATTGAGTTGCAAACCCCATGAGCTCCTTCAGTCTTTTCTTTAACACCTCCAATTGGAATACAGTGCTCAGTCCAATGGCTGGCTGTGAGCATCTTCCTCTGTATTTGTCAGGCTCTGGCAGAGCCACTCAGGAGACAGCTATATTAGGCTTCTGTCACCATGCACTTCTTGACAACCATAACACTGTCCTACGTTGCTGTCTGCATATGGGATAGATCTATATGTGGGGCAGTCTCTGGATGACCTTTCCTTCAGTCTCTGCTACACACTTTGTCTCTGTAGTTGCTCCTGTACTTTGTTCTCTCTTCTAAGAAGGACTGAAGCACCTACTCTTCCTTCTTCTTGACCTTCATGTAGTTTGTGAAGTGTATCTTGGGTATTCTGAGATTTGGGGCTAATATCCACTTATCAGTGAGTACAAACCATATGTGTTCTTTTGTGATAGGGTTACCTCACTCAGGATGATAATTTCTAGCTCCATCTGTTTGCCTAAGAATTTCACGAAGTCATTGTTTTTAATAACTGAGTAGTACTCCATTGTGCAAATGTACCACCTTTTCGTTATTAATCCATCTGTTGAAGGACATCGGGGTCCTTCTTTCCAGCTTCTGGATATTATAAATAAGGCTGATATGAACATACTGGAGCATGTGTTTTTGCTGTATGTTGGAGCATCTTATAGGTGGGTACGCTGGAGTGGTATAGCTGTATCCTCAGGTAATACTAGTCCAATTTTCTGAGGTAGTGTCAGACTGATTTCCAGAGTGGTTGTACCAACTGGCAATCCCACTAACAATAGAGGAATGTTCCTCTTTCTGCACAACCTTGTCAGCATCTGCTGTCACCTGAGTTTTTGATCTTAGCTATTCTGACTGGTTTGAGGTGGAATCTCAGGGTTGTTTTTATTTTCATCTCCCAGATGACTGAGGATGTTGAACACTTCTTTAGATGCTTCTTGGACATTTGTTATTCCTCAGTTGAGAATTATTTGTTTAGCTCTGTACCCTATTTTTAATAGGGTTATTTGATTGTCCGGGGTAAAATTTCTTAAGTTCTTTTTATGTATTGGATATTAACATTGTATTAGATTTAGATTAATAAAGATCTTTTCCCAATCTGTTGGTTGCAGTTTTGTCCTATTGACAGTCTCCTTGCCTTACAGAAGTTTTGTAATTTCCTGTAGTCCCATTTGTCAATTCTTGATTATTTCACATAAGCTACTGGTGTTCTGTTCAGGAAATTTTCCCATGTGCCCATGTATTGGAGGGTCTTCTGCACTTTTTTCTCCTATTAGTTTAGTGTATCTGGTCTTTTGTGGATGTCCTTGATCCATTTAGACTGGAGTTTTGTACAAGGAGATAAGAATGGGTTGTATTGTCTTCTTCTACATGCTAAATGCCAGTTTGAGCCAGCACCATTTGTTGAAAATGCTGTCTTTTTTCCACTGGACAGTTTTAGCTCCTTTGTCAAAGTTCACATGACCAAAGGTCTGTGGGTTCATTTCTGGGTCTTTGATTTTATTTCATTGATCTTCTTGCATGTCTTTGTACTAACACCATGCAGTTTTTAATCACTATTCCTCTGTAGTACAGCTTAAGTTCAGGGGTGGTGATTCCCCCAGAAAGTCTTTTATTGTTGAGAATAGCTTTTGCTTCCCTGTTTTTTTTTTGTTGTTGTTATTAGAAATGAATTTTCAAATTGCTTTTTCTAATTGTATTAAGAAATAAGTTGGAATTTTGGTGGAATTTTATTGAATCTATAGATTTCTTTTGGCAAGATGGGCATTTTTACTGTATTATTCCTACCAATGGATGAGCATGGGGGATCTTTCAAACTTCTAAAATATTTTTTGATTTTTTTTCTTTAGAGACTTGAAGTTATTCTCATACATATCTTTACCTTGATTGGTAAGAGTCACATCACAGCAAGATATGTAATATTATTTATGATTATTGTGAAGGGTGTTGTTTCCCAAATTTCATTCTCAGCCTGTTTATCCTTTTAGTCATGGAAGACTACTGATTTATTTGAGTTAATTTTATATCTAGTCACTTTGGTGAAGTGGTTTATCGGGTATAGGGGTTCTCTGGTGGAATTTTTGGGGTCCCTAAATTGTACTATCATATAATATGCAAATAGTGCTATTTTGACTTTTTCCATTCCAACCTGTATCCCTTTGACTTCCTTTTTTTGTCTAATTGCTCTGGCTAGGATTGCAAGTACTATATTGAATAGAAAGGGAGAATGTGGCCAGCATTGTTTAGACCCTGATTTTCATGGGATTGCTTCAAGATTTTCTCCATTTAGTTTGATGTTTGTTACTGGTTTGGGACTGGTTTTACTATGTTTAGGTATGGGCCTTGAACTCCTGATCTTTCTAAGACTTTTTCCATGAAGATGTATTGAATTTTCTCAAATGCTCTAAGCATCTAATGAGAGTATCCTGTGTTTTTTTCTTTTTTTCTTTGAGTTTGTTTATTTAGTGGATTATGTTGTTGGATTTTCATATATCTAATCATCCCTGCATTACTGCGAAAAAGCCTACTGGATCTTGAAGAAGGAGTGTTCCCAGAGCTCCAAATCATTGTCAATATTTGGTGCTGCTTGAGTTTTTGAAATTACCTATTCCTGCTCATGTACTAGAGTCTCATATGAATAAGAAGGCACCAAATAGACTCAATTCCAAAAATTAATATTAGGATATACATTGTGCCAAGGGGGGAATATTAGTTTGAAGTTAAAGTGGATTGTTTGAAATCCAGCCAACAACTTTTCAGAGTGAACTTAGTTTCTTTTCTTTTTAAAGACAACTTCACTTATGAAACCTAGTTAAAGGAATACTCAAAACTTGCCTATATAATATGTTCAGTAAATAATTATGCACAAAAACCAGCCAAAATCAGAAAATCGGATTTAAAAACAAAACTCATTTGAGTATTTAGCTCAAAGTAAAAAGCATGGTGGAAGGTATGCCTTACGAGGTGGAACATTGACAACATATATCATTTTGTAACTGCTCTGAGTGATCTTTGATGCAAAAACTATTTGGATAAACATAATATTTTAATAGGCTTTGCATTATATAGGATCTCCTCCAGTCTGCACTCTGCAACTTCTAATGCTTAATCAAGTGTACATTTGTGTTCAAATGAGACTATGACATTTATTCAAAAGAAGAATAAAGTCTCAGGTTTTCTGTTTGTGAATTTTGTTCTTAAAACTTCCTTAAATGTGTTCCTCATTAGTGTGACCTTGTGTCTCTAAGATTTGTTCACTAAAATGATCCTGGAATTCATTATTACAATTAACTCTGAGTATCAATGATGAGCTGTAGTTCAGTCATATGACCAGCCAGCTTCATTCATTTCTTATTATAAACTATTTTGACATGTGTACTACAGAAATTGCAATTCCTCACATTTAATAATACAGTGAAGAATGGTGGAAACAGAAGGTGTCTTCTTATAATGACATACTTTCAGTTCTTTCAGTTCATACTTCAGTTCAGAAGGAGTTACAGAAACAAAGTATGGAGCTGAGATGAAAGGATGGACCATGTAGAGACTGCCATATCCAGGGATCCACCCCATAATCAGCTTCCAAATGCTGACACCATTGCATACACTAGCAAGATTTTACTGAAAGGACCCAGATGTAGCTGTCTCTTGTGAGACTATGCCGGGGCCTAGCAAACACAGAAGTGGATGCTCACAGTCAGCTAATGGATGGATCACAGGGCTCCCAATGGAGGAGCTAGAGAAAGTACCCAAGGAGCTAAAGGGATCTTCAACCCTTTAGGTGGAACAACATTATGAACTAACCAGTACCCCTGAGCTCTGGACTCTAGCTGCATATGTATCAAAAGATGGCCTAGTCGGCCATCACTGGAAAGAGAGGCCCATTGGACACGCAGACTTTGTGTACCCCGGTACAGGGGAACGCCAGGGCCAAAGGGGGGGAGTGGGTGGGTAGGGGAGTGGGGGTGGGTGGGTAAGGGGGACTTTTGGTATAGCATTGGAAATGTAAATGAGCTAAATACCTAATAAAAAATGGAAAAAAAAATAAAAAAACAAACAAACAAAAAACCAACAGGGCAGGGAAGCTGCTGCCTGGAAACAGAGACTGGAGAAGAAGAAAACAGCCATGCTGCCTGCACAGACAGTTGTCACCCTAATAAAAGCATTTGTAAAGCCAAGGCCAAAGGAGCAGGCCAACTGCTTAGGCAATGAAATGAGAGCAACTCAAAGAGACTGAGCCCTTGGCGGGTCAAATATGTTCACAGCAGGAATAAGATATAATGAGACTCAAAAGTCATGCCTGGAATCTTTTCAAAATAAGCCTGTGGGAGCTGGCTCAGTGCCCTAAACATTGGCTGTTCTTGGTGAGGAGCTGGGTTCAGTTCCCAGCACCCACATCAGGCAGCTCGTGATCAACTGGCTGAAGATCAAGATCCACAGAATCTGATGCCCTTTCCTGGCCTCTGAGGGTTCCCACGCATATAAAAATAAAATAAAATAATTTAAAAATAAAAAAAAAGAAAGAAAGTACAGAATAAACAAGATACAGGCAACAGAACTCAAAAAGTCAACAAGCTAAAGGGCCCATAGAAGGATGTCTCAGTCCCACTTGTGACTGAGGAGAAAGCAACCACAAGGGGGGAGGAAGGAACTGGGATAAAAAGGGGAGAGGGGAGTTAAGGGGACTATGATCTGGTATTGAGTGGGGAGAAAAGGACTGAAGCCTTGAGGACCAGCACAAAGAATGGATATAGGCAACCCTGAAAAGAAGGGCATTTGGTGGACCCTCCAGAATGTTACACATATCTGGGAGGTTAGAGACTCTCAGAAGTCAAAGGCAGGGACCCTAGATGAAATGCCCTACAGTGGGGAGAGGAAACTTGTAGAGCCCACATCCAGCAGAAAGTTATAGCACCAAGTGAGGTATGGGGTTGCCACAATCAAAACTCTGGTCCATAATTGTTCCTGTCTGAAAGAACTACAGGAATGGAAATGGAGATTAGCTTGAGGAAAAGAAGGTCAAGCAAGTGGGATCCAGCTCAAGGGGAGGCCCTAGGGTCTAGCTATGGAACACTAACCAAAAAGTGACCTATCATGATTGCCCTCCAAAAGACCCAACAAGCAGCTGAAAGTATCAGATGCAGGTATCTGTACCCCACGAATGGACAGAAGTTGCTGACTCATGAGGGTGAATTAGGGAAAAGCTGGAAGAAGCTGAGGTGGAAGGGAACACTGTAGGAGGAGAGAGTAGTTTCAATTAACCTAGACCCCTGAGATCTCTCAGATACTGAATCACCAACAAGGCAGCATACACCAGCTAATATGAGGCCCTGGGGACTTTAGAGGTCTGATGAGGTGGTGCAGTGGTGGGGACTTCCTCATGGAGACTGGGGGTTGTTAGGAGGTATGGGATGTGGCATAGTTGAAGGGTGGTCTAGCAGGGGAATTAAATCTGGAGTGTTTAAAAAAAAGAAAAAAAAATAATTAAAGTAATAATAATAATGAAAAAAAATTTTTTCAGCACCCAGAAGAATGTTAAGCTGCATATCAGCTACATATGGTGGGGGGGGGGAGGGGGAAGGTCTATGTCCAGTCTTTGTATATTTTGGCTGGTGGTTCAGACTCTGAGTAACCCAAGGGTCCAGGTTAGTTGATTTTGTTGGTTTTCCTGTAGAGTTCCTATCCCCTTTGAGGTCTTGCCATCCTTCTTAATGTTCTTCCATAAGAGTCCCCAAGTTCCATTCACTGTTTGGCTATGTGTGTCTGTATCTGTCTGAATAAGTTGCTTGGTCAAGCCTCTCAGCAGACAACATGTCCCTGTCTGGAAGCATAATAGAGTATCATTAATAGTGTTAGGGATTGGTGCTTGCCCATTGGGTGTGTCTAAATTTTGTCCAGTTATTGGTTGTCTTTTCCCTCAGATTCTGCTCCTTCCCCCATGCCTGTGTTACCTGTAGAAAAGATAAAATTTGTATTGAAAGTCTTGAAGTGGGTTGGTGTCTCTATCGTTCCCTAGGTTTCCTGTATGGATAAAGGAAGTGCTCTTTTCAGGTTTCATATCCCCAATATAGTAAGCCACAGCTAAGGTCAACCCCATTGATCATTGGGCACCTCCATTATTCTAGTTCTGTGTGTAGTCCTGGAGATGTCCCCTACCTTCTCACCCCTGCCAGTTGTAGATGTCAATTCATTGTCATGACCATCAAACCATCTCTTCTGTCTTTGCCTACACATGATCCTGAATACACGTTCACTTCCCCATCCCCCTCCTAGTTCCCTCCATCTATCTGCATTTTATGACTATATTATTCTCCCCCCTAATTAAGATTCAATATTCCTTGTTTGGGCCTTCCTTATTGTTTTGTTTCTTTGGGTCTGTGGAGTGTAACATGGTACCTGTATTTTATGGTTAATATCCACTTATAAATGAGTGCATATCACACATGCAATTTTAAGACAGTTACTTCACTCATGATGATATTTTCAAGTTCCATCCATTTGCCTGCAACATTCATGATGTCTTGGTTTTTAGTAGCTGAATAGTGTTCCATTGTGTACATGTACATTTCCTTTATCCATTCTTCAGGTGAATGACAACTAGGGTGTTTCCAGTTTCTGGCTATTATGAATAAAGCTGCTATGAACATGGTTGTCTTTGTGAGATGTTGGATCACCTTCTGGGTATATGCCCAGGTGTGGTATAGCTCAGTCTTGAAGTAGAACTATTGCTAGTATTCTGTGAAAATGCCAAATCAATTTCCAAAATGTTTGTGCAAGTTTGAATGGCCACCAGCAATGAAAGAGTGTTTAACTTTCTCCACATCCTAGCCACCATGTGCTATCACTGGAGTTTTTAATCTTAGCCATTCTGATAAGTATGAGATGGAATCTCAACTGGAGCAGGGGCTATGTCAAAAGTTGTTACCTGTACATGGGATATGTTGTAATAAATGGTCTATATTGCTTAGGCTGGCAGACTCTTTAAGTGTCAGGATGGGTGAGATACCCGGAGGGTCTCTAGCTTAGAGGAGAAGGCAAAGAGTAGTGATGAAAAGTTTGTGGGAGGGGGAGCAAAAGGGGATATTGAGCCAGATGCAAAGTGAATAAGTAAAAAAAAAATTAATTAAATTAAATTTTTAAAAAAGAAAGAAATCAAGAACTCCCTCAGCTCTTGATCCACACAAGAAGAACTCCATTCTGTGCCTGTTTTTAATAACAGTCATTGTATTCATAATACCAAGGGTTCTTAAATGAAACTGAGTTAATCAGATTTTAATATTTGATGTTTCTGGATTTCAGGATATTTCTTAGCATTTAAGAGCATTTGTTGCTTTTGTGAAAAACCTGGAATCAATTGGTGTATTCCTATAGTCATTCATTACTCAAGTACTGGTATATATGAAGCCCTCTTCTGATTTCCTTGGGTATCAAAAATGCATGTTATACACATACATTCATGCAGGCAAACTACTCACAACCATAGAATAAAATAAATAAATAAATAAATAAATAAATAAATAAATAAATAAAAACATTAGATATCCTTCTATCTCAAGAGAGTAGAGAAAAAATATTTTTATTTTTTTTATTTTTTAAGGTTTCCTAAATTTCAGATTTAGTGTGATGGTGACAGAGACATCCTTTTCTTTATCCATAATCAGATTAATGGAATGTTGTACTGACTTATTTGTATTATATAGCACCAAGGATGATTTAGTATCTTTAACTGGTGAAATATAAAACCCATATTCACAAAAAAAGGAAGATTTTTCCATTCTGAAGTAACCAGAATAAAATTACTAAATACAATGAAAGGTGAAAATATTTCTCATTCAGAAAGAAGAGTAGCCATTTAGTTATAATCGTGTGCTCAGAAAGGCATACTTAATAATTAACTTTAATTAAACAATTCTTAGGACAGTTATCTCTCAATATATCTATCTATTTTCAGAGTCTCCCAGTTGTTTTTCATAATAGTTGATAATAAAATGGAAGAAATCTTTCATGAAGGGAGGAATGATAAATCATTTTTAAGAAAGATCTAGAGAAATAGCCATGCTTAATCATGGATATGCTAACTGTAAAGTTATAGGAAGATAATTGAAACTTTATCTAAGGTAAATTAAAACTATTTTTAAGAAAACTGTTTTATTCACTTACAACATTTTATCAGCTCTCCTCCCAGTATGAGCTCATTCATGTCCTCCCCCATTCCCACAGTCTTTGCTGTAAGTAAAACTTTTGATTAAACTTAGAGTTGAATTTGCAGACTCTGGTGCTGTCAATCTTTAATGAATAAAATGTAATTTATTTGATAAGTGCTCTCAGATATTTTCAGATAATAAATCGAACATAAACTAAACATTTTCAAAGCACAGCACACACCAAGAATGTTGATTATTCAGAGTAGATTTTATGAGTTCATCTTTCTAAATTCCCAGCCCATATTCTCATAAATCCAGCAGAACCATTGATTTCATTGGGAAGTTATTTTTGCTATCCTTCTAGGAATGGCATCTGTGCTTGACAATTGGAGAAATGTCTCTGAGCACACCTGGGTTCCATATCACATTTGGATGCTATTTTTTCATTAGCTTTGTGGGAATGATCATCAGAACAGATTAGAATGAGTAGTGAGGAGTCTAATGAGCATTATTCTGAAAAAGAAGAAACAGATAATGCTTTCTGTGATCATTATAAACAGTCATTCTTGATTCTTTATTGTGGGAGGAATATAGGTCAAACTAGTCAATTGAACATCCCTTGTTTAGTGGATCAAATAAATCTTGTATTTAGGGAAAATATATGGATAATACTATAGGATAAGGCTTTTCCTCATAAAAATGAAAAATGAGGAAACAGAAATTTGCTTCTTTTTCAGTGTAGTGAATGCAAATAAATAGATATTGTCATGGCTTAACCTGATTTGCCTTAGTTAACAGACCAAGTTATAAGCCAAGAACTGCTTATACTATATCTTGCTATTTGCATACTTCATCTTCTGTAACCACAAATATCTCACAGTTCTTTTAAAGCAAAGTACTTGTGAGAATAGCAGGAATTAGCCAGGGACTAAAATTCAAAGACACAATGGATTTACAGGTGCAGATTATCAGCTTCCTGCTAATCATTGTCACAGGTAACAGAGGGCAGGGAGTTTGAGATCAGAATGCAACTAAAATTCTTTTTTCCTGGGGAATTTGAGTCTAAAATGTACTTTTTTTCTTTTTCTTACATCTAAATGTTGAATGGTATAAAATTATTTTTTACCTCTATTTCTACTAATCCATCTTCCTCTATGTCTCTTCTTTTCAGTCATAATGTCCAGAGGAGAAAATGTGCTCACCCAGTCTCCAGCAATAATGGCTGCCTCTCTGGGGGAGAAGGTCACCATGACCTGCAGTGCCAGCTCAAGTGTAAGTTCCAGCTACTTGCACTGGTACCAGCAGAAGTCAGGCACTTCCCCCAAACTCTGGATTTATGGCACATCCAACCTGGCTTCTGGAGTCCCAGCTCGCTTCAGTGGCAGTGGGGCTGGGATCTCTTACTCTCTCACAATCAGCAGCATGGAGGCTGAAAATGATGCAACTTATTACTGCCAGCAGTGGAGTGGTTACCCATTCACACAGTGCTACAGACTGGAACAAAAACACTGTAACTCCTTAGGGCCCTGCTACTTCCTCCTAGAAATAAACTGTGGCCAGTGGTTTGATTGCAGTAGTCCACACAGGGTGTTCTGCTTCACAAAGTCATTTGCATCTTTGGATGACTGTCTCTTTAATAATCCACTGCTCTTCTCAAATAATTCAGTGCTGTTCTCAAATAATCTTTTTATTGCCAGTGTTTATTTATTCTCAATATTTTTCCTGATTTTTGAAGACAAGTGTGACAGGCACTTCTCATCAGCTATTTTACTGGTGGTCCACACCAACCTTCACATCTTTCTTCTGCTACTTCAACTGACTTTAGGATCTTCTTGGTAGGTGGTTTTTCTTCAGCATAGCCATTTACTCACAATACACTGATGTTTTCTTACAAAAAACCGTATCCATCCTAATCTGTTTTCTGACTTTTATTAGCTGATCTTCTTTTCACTAAATTGTCCTGTTAATATGTGCTTGAAATGATTTTCTCTCAAAAAAAAGAATCTACTGACAATCATGTATATTTTCTTTCTATTCTCATGACCAGTAATTGAAACACTCCACTAATAAAGAAACAAAAAAGCCAACAGAGAACTAATAAATGAACCTTAATTTTTCTTTATATCTATCTATCTATCTATCTATCTATCTATCTATCTATCTATCTATCTATCTATTTATCTATCATCTATCTATCTACTCATCCTTCCATCTATCTATCTTTCTATCTATTTATCTATCTATGAATCCATTTGTATGTGTGTGTACCTTACTGTGAATAATTAAATTCATGAGGAAATTTTATCATTCTAAATGAAGAAACACAATTTATTTAAAATATTTATATGTACCATTACGTTTAAATTTAAATTACACTTAATAATAACACAAATAATTATGTAATAGTTTATTTTCAATTTTCCAATTTAAGGTGCTTGGAATGAAATCCATCAGACACAGTTACCAGCCTCTCTCTCTCCATCTCTAGGAGAAATGTCACCATCACAGGAAGTCAAGATACTAATGTTTATTTAGCACATCATTAATATATTATAATTTGTCAAGAAAGCTTTTCCAGAATCAGTAGTTTGACCTTTAGTTCTAGTAAAGAAAAGACTGTATAAAGAGGATCATCAGCTTCTGAGCAGCCCTGACTGCACAGAAGAACACTGATTCAAGCACAATCTGTACACTTCTAAATAAAAAAGGAAACACTTCTACATTTATGTGTAACTAAACACCACATGAAATTTAGTGCTTGGCACTTTTTTCTGGTTAGTGCTATGCTTAGTGTGGTAGTTTGAATAAAAATGGCCCACTTCACTTAATATATTTAAATGCTTGGTAAGAAACCCTATTTGATAGGATTTGGAGGCATGGCCTTGTTGGAAAGTGTGTCACTGCATTAGACTCTGAGGTTTTAAAAGCCTAATCCAGGCCCAGTGTTTCTATTTTCTGGTCACTTGCTGATCCTGATTCCACACTCTCATCTCTCATGTCTGTCTTGGTGCAGCCATGCTCCATAATATGAAGATAATGAACTAAACAGTAAGCAAGTTCCAAATAAAGGCTTTCCTTTCTGAGAGTTTTTGTGGTTATGGTATCTCTCCACAGCATTATAATACAACCAAGAAACCTAGTGATTTAGAAAAGTCACGAGAAATTTTGATTCATGAGGCAACATTGAAACAGCAAGTCAGTTCTCCCTTTCCTCACTTGTTGTTATATCTTCTGGAAGAACATTCTGGAAGAAAATGTAACAACATGGTGGATGAAACCATGCAAGTCTTCTTCTCAGAAAAAGAAATCACATCACATCCTTAGCTACATAGTTTAGACATGACATTATCTTACTTCATGAAATGAAGGAGGATGTCTACTAGTCCTCATTAAATGGTTTCATTAAAGCAATTAGTTTTTAATAAATCCAATGACATACAATTATAATTGGAAGAACTTGTGCAAATTGCTAACCCTAGATTCTAAATTGTTAATATTCAAAAACTTGGTCATGAAGCATAGAGATATTTATGCAAAGGTCTGTGGATTATCTGCTGCTTCTCTAGAAGCCAATTCTTACCCGAAACTGAAAATGTAGGCTCTCTAATCCATTTTACCCACATTTCCCTAGAAGTTCAATGTGGGATGTTGATGCACTTAGGTGTATACATCATCTCTGTGGGTGCTTTTCAAGTCTGTTTCCATATCCATGTCTTCCTACAAGTTTCAATAAACATTGAATCCTCCTTTTCTGATTTTATATCTCCTGGGAGGGTTGATCATTAATCGTGTCTACAGAAAATTATAAAAAGGGAAAAAGGGCATAGGGATATAGTGAGAAATACATAGTTTATTTTGAGCTTCCTCTTATTGGAATTACAGGACTCAAGGTAAAATATTCTTAGGGTATTGCTCCAATATCCTATCCACATTCTAGGAAAAACTTCCTATTTAAAGATGAAACCAATTCTTAATACAAAATAAAACCACAGTAGAAAGCTTATATCCAGTACATATTAATTAGGGAGAAAATACAAAAGGCTGTAAAATGATGATCTGGAATACTTTAAGAATGTAAATTGCTAAGATAAGTTCTTCATAGAAAGGGTAACAAAATACCCATGGGAGCAAGTAACCAAGACAACATGTGTAGCAGAGATTGAAGAAAAGGCCATCCAGAGACTGCTCCACCTGTGGATCCATCCCACATACAGACACCAAACCCACTCACTATTGTGGATGTAAAGAAGTACATGCTGACAGGAGTCTGATATAGCTGTCTCCTGAGAAGCTCTTCCAGAGCTAACAAATACAGAGGCAGATGCTCACAGCCAACCATTGGACTGAGCAAGCAGTTCCTAATGGGGGAGTTAGAGAAAGGACTTAAGGAGCTGAAGGGTTTTGCAACCTCATAGGAAGAAAAACACTATCAACCAACCAGAGCTCCCAGGGTCTAAATCAACTACCAAAGAGTACCCCTGGAGGGACCCATGGATTCAGACTTATATATAACAGAAGATGGCCTTCATGGGCTTTAATGGGAGAAGATGCCCTTGGTCCTGTGAAGGCTGGATGCCCCTGTATATGAGAAAGTGAGGGGAGGGAGGATGGAATGTGTTGTTGGGTGGGGACAAACCCTAATAGAAGCAGGCTGAGGAGACATAGGATAGTGGGTTTCTGGGGGAGGGGTAGGAACCTGAGGATGGGGATAACATTTGAAATATAAATATGTAAAATATCTAATGAAAAACAGATAATGCTGGGTCTCATCTTTTGCTGTTTGTGCTAGTCTAATTCTTCTTCCTTCAGAAAGAAAAATCTTCAACTATTCTTATAAAGATGTTTCTATTATTCTTGTTATTATTATTATAAATTATTATTTTATTGGATATTTTCTTTATTTACATTTCTTTTTTTCTTTTTTATTAGATACTTTATTTACATTTCAAATGCTATCCTGAAAGTTCCCTATACCCTCCCCCTGCCCTGCTTCCCTACCCACCCACTCCCACTTCTTAGCCCTGGCGTTCCCCTGTACTGGGGTATATAAAGAGAGGCCTAGGGGCCTCTCTTCCCAATGATGGCCGACTAGGCCATCTTCTACTACATATGCAGCTAGAGACACGAGCTCTGGGGGTACTGGTTAGTTCATATTGTTGTTCCACCTATAGGGTTGCAGACCCCTTCAGCCCCTTGGGTACTTTCTCTAGCTCCTCCATTGGGGGCCCTGTGTTCCATCCAATAGTTGACTGTGAGCATCCACTAATGTATTTGCCAGGCATTGGCATAGTCTCACAAGAGACAGCTATATCAGTGTCCTTTCAGCAAAATCTTACTGGAATATGCAATAGTGTTTGGGTTTAGTGGCTGATTATGAGATGGATCCACAGGTGGGGTAGACTCTGGATGGCCCATCCTTTATTTACATTTAAAATGGTATGCCCTTTCCTGGTTTCCCCTCTGAAAACCACCTTCTCGCTATACCCTACCCTCTCCTCCTGTACACCAACCCACCCACTCCTGCTTCTTGACCCTGGAATTCCTCTACACTGGGGCATAGAGCCTTCATAGGACAAAGGGCCTTTACTCCCATTGACTTCTGACTAGGCCATCTTAGTTCCTTAAGGTATCTTGGGCATCCTTATGATTCCCCTTCATGAAGAAAATAACCAGTTATCAAAATTTCATTAATATGTTTTATATCAAACAGGAAAATTAGAATCTCCCCATCCTTAGCTGTCATTTTGTACCACTTCACTCAGGGTTCTTTTTAAACAAGCATGGAGTAGAAAATGTGATAAATCAGAGAGGTTAGAAAAGCAATACTGAAGTCTTTGCATTTCAGAGGAGGGGGCTAACTTTTCCCTTTCATCTCTGAATAGAATCAGTATTTTGTCTAAACATTCCTGGAATCCAGATATCCAAGTCAGATGCAAGTTTCCCCAGTGCCTTAAGGGTTCAAAATAATTTGAGTAGACAGATCAATGAGGAAATATCAGGAGGAAAGTGAAGGAAAATATGGCGTAGGGGTTTGTTTTTTTTCTGGCGGGAGTGGGCAGTTGTCAACTTAGTTATCCTTTCATTGCTGTGAAGAGACAGTATGACCATGGCAGCAATGTATATATATTTTATATTTTACATTATATATATATACATATAATTATTAGGAGTTTGCTTAAATTTTTATTAAATTATTTTATTTGTTTACATTCCAAAGTTCCCAGTCTTCTCTCCCAAGTTTCCTTCCTTCCCTTTGTCTCAGAGAGGATACTCCCTGCCACCCCATCTCACTGTCCCCCATCAGCATCCCCCTTACCTAGGGCATCAAGTCTCTATAGAATTAGGTGCATCCTCTTCCATGAGACCAGACAAAGCAGTCCTCTGCTACATATGTGCCAGGGTCCATGGACCAACTTATGTATGGTATTTGGTTGGTGACATAACCTCTGGGACTTCTCAGAGGTTCAAATTATTTGATACTGGCATTCTTTCTATGGGGTTGCCATTGCCTTCAGCTTCTTCAATCCTTCCCCTAACTCTTTCACAGACGACACTGACCTCAGTACAATACTTGGCTCTAAGTGTCTACATCTGTCTCAGTTAGCTGCTGGTAGAGCCCCACAGAGGACAGGCATGCTAGGTTCCTGTCTGCAAGCACAACATGGGATCAGTAATGCTGTCATGGTTTGGTGCCTGAGCATGAGATGGATACCAAGCTGGGCCAGTCACTGGATGGCCTTTCCTTCAGGCTGGGATCCATTTTGTTCCAGTATTTCCTTTAGCCAGGAACTATTCTGGGTCAAAATTTTTGAAGATGGGTGGGTGGCCCAATCCATCCACTGGGAACTAATTATAGCTACTGGAGGTGGTCTCTTCAGGTTTTTTCTCCTCATTGTTAAGGATTTTGGATAAGGTTATCCATGTTGAGTCCCGGAAGCATCTCATATAGATTGCTGGAATTTTCTGGAAGTTCCCCTAACCCCCAAATCTGGCAGTTGGAAGTTTTCAGTCCTTCTCATGGCCCTCTGGGCTCTTTACTGTGTCCATCCATTCTTGATAATCCCCCACTTCTCCCCTCCAACCCAGGTTCATCCTTTAATCTGTCTCCCATAATTAATTTGTTCACCCTTCTAAGTTAGATTGAAAAATCTGCAACTGGATCGTGTTAAACTTCATATGGCCTTTGAGTTGTTAAGTTTTTTATTGGTTATTTTATTTATTTATATTTCAAATGTTTTCCTTCTTCCTTCTTTCCTCTCCACAACCCCCCTTCCCCAACACCCCCTTGCTTCTATGAGGGGGCTCCTCACCTACCCACCCACTCCTGCCTCACCCGAGCATTTCTCTACTTTGTGGCATCAAGAACAGGATCATAGACCTGTGCTCCAATTGATGTCCAGCAAGGCTATTCTCTGCTATATAAGCAACTGGAGCCATGGGTCTCTCCATGTGTACTCTTTCAGTGGTTTAGTTTCCGGGAGCTCTGACAGTCTGGTTGGTTGATATTATTGTTCTTCCTATGGGTTTGCAAACTATTTCAGCTCCTTTAATCCTTCCACTAACTCCTTCATTGGGGTCCTCTTGATCTTCCTGATGGTTAGGTGCAATTATCCACATCTGTATTGGTCAGATTCTGGCAGAGCCTCTGAAGGAACAGCCATACCAGGCTCCTGCCAGCAAGTGCTTCTTGGCATCAGCAATTTGATCTCTGTTTGGTGTGAGTTGTATTATACAAATTCTGTACTTTTTGGCTAATATCCACTTATCAATTTTATCCATGTTTACTCTTTTGTTGATGGTTTAGACCCTAGGAACTCTGGTTGGTTGATAGAATTCTTGCTGTGCGGTTACAAAACCCTTGAATGCCTTCAGTCCTGTCTCTAACTTCTCCATTTGGAAGGCATGGCTCAGTCCAATGGTTGGCTGTGAGCATCTGCCTCTGTATTTGCCAGAAAGAACTTCTCAGGTGACAGCTATATCAGGCTCCTGTCAGCATACACTTCTTGGGATCCATAATAGTGTCTGGGTTTGGTGTCTCTATATGGGATAGATCCCCAGGTGGGCAGTTTCTGGATAACCTTTCCTTCCGTCTCTGCTCTACACTTTGTCTCTATATTTGCTCCCTTATTGTGATCCTCCTTTAGTCCTTTCTCTAACTCCTCCATTGGGGCCATTCCCTGGATGGCTTTTCCTTCAGTCTTTGCTCCACATTGTCTCTGTATTTGCTCCTGTGTTTTGTTCCCCTTTTAAGAAGGACTGAAACACCCACACTTTTGTCTTCCTTCTTCTTGACATTCATGTAGTCTATGACTTGTATTTTGGTTATTCTGAGTTTTTTGACTAATATGCACATTTCAGTGAGTACATACCATGTGTTTTCTTTTGTGATAGGGTTATCTCACTCAGTATGATATTTTCTAGTTCCATCCATTTGCCTAAGAATTTCATGAAGTCATTGTTTTTAATACCTAAGTAGTACTCCATTGTGTAAATATACCACATTTTCTCTATCCATTCCTATGTTGAATAACATTTGGGTTCTTTTCAGTTTCCAGTTATTACAAATACGGCTGATATGAACAGTGGAGCATGTGTTCTTGCTATATATTGGAGCATCTTTTGGCTGTATGCCCGAGAGTAGTATAGGTGCATCCTCGAGTAATACTATGTCCAATTTTCAGAGGAATTGCCAGACTGATTTCCAGAGTGGTTGTACAAGCTTTCAATTGCACAAACAATAGAAGAATGTTTCTCTTTTTCGACATCCTTCTCAGCATCTGATGTCACCTGAGTTTTTCATCTTAGCCATTCTGACTGGTGTGAGGTGGAATCTCAGGGTTGTTTTGATTTGCAGTCCCTTGATAACTAAGGATGTTGAACATTTATTTAGGTGTTTTTAAGCCCTTTGAATTTCCTCAGTTGAGAATTCTTTGCTTAGCTCTGTACCCCATTTTTAATAGGATTATTTGATTATCTTGGTTATAATTTCTTGAGTGTTTTGTATATATTGGATATTAGCACTCTATCAGATGTGGGATTGATAAAGATCTTTTCCCAATCTGTTAGTTGCAGTTTTGTCCTATTGACAGTGTCTTTTGCCTTACAGAATGTTTCCAATTTTATGAGGTTCCATTTGTCAATTATTGATCATAGAGCATAAGCCATTGGTGTTCTGTTCAGTAAATTTTCCCCTGTGTCCATGTTTTAGAGGGTCTTTCCCCCCTCTCTCCTCTTAGGTTCAGTATATCTGGTCTTATGTGGATGTCCTTGATCCACTCAGGCTTGAGCTTTGTACTAGGTGATAAGAATGAACCTATTAGCATTCTTCTACATGCTGATTTGCCAGTTGAACTAACATCATTCATTGAAAATGCTATCTTTTTTTTCCACTTGATGGTTTAAGGTCCTTTGTCAAAGATCAAGTGACCATAGGTATGTGGGTTCATTTCTGTGTCTTCAAATCTATTCCACTGATCTTTCTGCCTGTCTTTGTACCAACACCATGCAGTTTTTATTCTTATGTAGTACAGTTTGAGGTCAGAGATGGTGATTACTCAAGAATTTCTTTTATTGTTGAGAATAGTTTTTGCTATCCTGGGTTTCTTGTTATACCAAATTCATTTCAAATTGCTCTTTCTAACTCTATGAAGAAGTGAGTTGTAATTTTGATGGGGATTGTATTGAATTTATAGATTGCATTCGGTAAGATGTCCATTTACTATATTAGTCCTGCCAATCTAGGAGCATGTGAGATATTTTCATCTTCTGAGATCTTTTTCATTTTTTTTCTTCAGAGACTTGAAGTTCTTGTCCCACAGATCTTTATTGGTTAGAGTCACAGAAAGGTATGTAATATTATTTGTGTCTACTATGAAGGATGACATTACCCAAATTTCATTCTCAGCCTATTTATCCTTTTATTAGAGGAAGACTACTGATTTGTTTGAGTTAAATTTATATCCAGCCACATTGCTGAAGTTGTTTAGAAGGGTATAGCAACAGACAAGTAGACAAATGGAATAGAATTGAAGACCCAGAAATGAATCCACGCACCTATGGTCACTTGATCTTTGACAAGGGAGCAAAAACCATCCAGTGGAAAAAAGACAGCATTTTCAACAAATGGTGCTGGCACAACTGGAGATTATTATGTAGAAAAATGCAAATTGATCCATTCCTATCTCCTTGTACTAAGGTCAAATCTAAGTGGATTAAGGAATTTCACATAAAACCAGAGACACTGAAACTTAAAGAGGAGAAAGTAGGGAAAAGCCTCGAGGATATGGGTACAGGGGGAAAATTCCTGAACAGAACAGTAATGGCTTTGTTGTAAGATCAAGAATCAACAAATGGGACCTCGTAAAATTGCAAAGCTTCTGCAAGGGAAAAGACACTGTCAATAAGACAAAAAGACCACCAACAGATTGTCAAAGGATCTTTACCTATCCTAAATCAGATAGGGGACTGATATCCAATATATATAAAGAACTCAAGAAGGTAGACTCCAGAAAATCAAATAATCCCATTAAAAATGGGGCTCAGAGCTAAACAATGAATTCTCACCTGAGGAATACCGAATGGCAGAGAAGCACCTGAAAAAAATGTTCAACATCCTTAATCATCAGGGAAATGCAAATCAAAACAACACTGAGATTCCACCTCACACCAGTCAGAATGGCTAAGATCAAAAATTAGGTGAGAGCAGATGCTGGCGAGGATGTGGAGAAAGAAGAACACTCCTCCATTGTTGGTGGGATTGCAAGCTTGTACAACCACTCTGGAAATCAGAAATTTGGACATAGTACTATTGGAGGATCCAGCAATACCTCTCCTGGGCATATATCCAGAAGATGTTCCAACCGGTAAGAAAGACACATGCTCTACTATGTTCATAGCAGCCATATTTATAATAGCCAGAAGCTGGAAAGAACCCAGATGCCCCTCAACAGAGGAATGGATACAGAAAATGTGGTACATTTACACAATGGAGTACTACTCAGCTATTACAAAGAATGAATTTTTGAAATTCCTAGGCAAATGGATGGACCTGGAGGACATTATCCTGAGTTAGGTAACCGAATCTCAAAGGAACTCACACAATATGTACTCACTGATAAGTGGATATTAGCCCAGAAACTTAGAATACCCAAGATATAAGATACAATTTGTTAAACACAAGTTCTCAAGAAGAACTAAGACCAAAGTGTGGACACTTTTCCCCTTCTTATAATTGGGAACAAAACTCCCATGGAAGGAGTTACAGAGACAAAGTTTGGAGCTGAGATGAAAGGATGGATCATCTAGAGACTGCCATATCCGGGGATCCATCCCATAATCACCATCCAAACACTGACACCATTGTATCACACTAGCAAGATTTTGCTGAAAGGACCCAGATATAGCTGTCTCTTGTGAGACTATGGCTGGGGCCTAGCAAACACAGAAGTGGATGCTCACAGTCAGGTATTGGATGGATCACAGGGTCCCCAATGGAGGAGCTAGAGAAAGTAACCAAGGAGCTAAAGGGATCTGCAACCCTATAGGTGGAACAACAATATGAACTAATCATCACCCCCCAGAGCTCATGTCTCTAGCTGCATATATTTCAGAAGATGGTCTAGTCAGCCATCAGTGGAAAGAGAGGCCCATTGGTCGTGTAAACTGTATATGCCTCAGTACAGGGGAACACCAGGACCAAGAAGTGGGAGTGGGTGGGTGGGGGAGTGGGTGGGGGACTGTGTGTGGGACTTTATGGTAGCATTGGAAATGTAAATGAAATAAATACCTAATTAAAAAAAAACAAGAACTTCTCTGGTGGAATTCTTGGGGTCACTTAATTATATCATACCATCAGTAAATACTGCTACTTTGATTTCTTTCCTATTTGTATACCTTTGACTTCTTTCTCTGTCTATTTGCTCTGGATAGGACTGTGAGTACTATATTGTGTAGGTAGGGAGAGAGTGGGTAGCCTTGTCTAGTCCCTGATTTTAATTGGATTGCTTTAAAATTTTCTCCATTTATTTTGATGTTTGCAACTGGTTTGCTACTGGTTTTACTATGTTTCAGTATGGGCCAGGAATTCCTGGTCCTTCCAAGACTTTTTCCATAAAGGGGTTTTGAATTTTCTCAAATGCTCTTGGCATATAATGAGATGATCCTGTGTTTATTTTTCATTGAGTTTGTTTTTTTAGTGTATTATGTTGATGGCTTTGCATATATCAAATCATCTATGCATTCCTGGGATAAAGCCTACATGATCTTGAAGAAGGAGTGTTCCCATTGTTCCAAATCATTGTCAGTATGTGCTGCTGCTTGAGTTGTTAAAAGTAGCTATTCTAATGGATATAATATAGAATTTCACAGTTGTTTAGATTTTCATTTACCTGATAACTAAAGACTTTGAACATTTTTTGAGTGTGTCTAGTTCATTAGAGAGTCCTCTGTTAAGAATTCTGTGTTTGACTCTGTACCCCATATTTTAAGCTGCATAATTTGGTTCGTTGGTGAATACTTTCTTACATTTTTAAAATACTTTGCATATTAACCCTCTGTCATATGTAGGATCATTGAAGATCCTTTCCAAATCTGTAGGTTGCTATTTTGTCTTATTGACAGTGTCCTTTACCTCACAGAAACTTTTCAGTTTCATTAGATCCCATTTGCTAATTTTTGAGCCAGAACCATTGATGTTCTGTTCAGGAAACTATCTCCTGTACCATATTTGCCATGTTTTCTTCTGCTGGGTTTCATGTTGAGTTCTTTGATCCAATCGGACTTGAGTTTTGTATGGGGAAATAAATATGGATCTATTTTCATTCATTTGCTTGAGGACAGAAGCATTTGTTCAAGATATTTTCCTTTTTCCTTTGTATGCTTTTGCCTTCTTTGTGAAAAATCAAGTGATCATAGGCATGTTGGTTTATTTCAGCATCTTCAATTAGATTCTCCTGTTCGACCTGTTTGTTTCTATACCAAAGTCATGCAGTTTTTATTACTGTTGTTGTGTAGCATAGCTTGAGGTCAGAGATGGTGATACTTCCAAAAGTGCTTTTATTGTTTAGTATTATCTTATCTATCCTGTTTGTTTGTATATATGTTTTTTCCAAATGAAGTTGAGAATTATTCTGTCAAGGCCTATAAATATTATGTTGGAATTTGGATGGTGATTGCATTGAATCTGTAGATTACTTTTGGTAAAATGGCTATTTTCCCTATGTTAATCCTACTGAGCCATGAGCATGGGAGATATTTCTATCCTTGGATATCTTCTTCTGTTTCTTTTTGCAGATACCTGAAGTCTTGTCCTACAAGACTTTCCTTTGCTTGGTTAGAGTTACACGAAAGAACTTTTATTATTTGTGGTTTCTGTCAAGGGTGTTCTGTAAGCATATTGTATGTTTAGAGCCTATTTTTCTTAAATTAGGGAAATAGCCCTTTATGATTTTTTGAAGATATTTTCTGGACCTTTGAGCTGGGAGTCTTTTTTCCCCTATCTTCAGATTATTCTTAGGACTTGTCTTTTCATAATGTCGCAAATTTCCTGGATCTTTTATGTTAGAAATGGCTTCATTTTGGCAATTACCTTTGACTGATGTATCATTTTGTTACATTGTATAATATACCTCTGAGATTCTTTCTGCAATCTCTTGTGCTGTATTGGTGATGCTTTTGTACTTATTTTCTGTTCTCTTTGAGTGGCAGTGGATCTATCATATTTCATTCTCACCACTAGAAGCCTGGAGATTCAAGTCATAATACAAATTACACATACATACAGCTCAGTTTCCATGCATGTCCCCCAACATCTGGAGTGCAGACTCTTCCCCAAAGCTTTAGCCTGACTCTGTGTTCATTCCCCAACAAGGCTGACTTGTCTGGCTGCAGTTGGAGAGGGCATGCCTAATCTGGTAGAGACAGGTTGCAGCAGAGTAGGATGATACCCACGTTTGCCCCACCCACTCAGAGGAGAATCAGGTTTGTGAGGAGGGATTCTGTGAGGGGTAGACCTGAAGAGGGGACAGAGTTTGGGGATATAAAGAATAGGTAAATAGATAGATAGATAGATAGATAGATAGATAGATAGATAGATAGATAGATAGACAGACAGACAGACAGACAAACTACACATAGTTGCAGAAATGTGGAGCTGCGATTTCACAGTTGCTTTTCCTGGTTCCTCAAACTGCACACAAAATGTGTCAGATGAAGTCAGGCATAGAAGGACACTGGAAAGTTTTGGCCAAAGGAGCCCAAGAGGCTGCTCTGCACCATAACTGTAGTAGTTTGTTTGTTTGCTTTGTTTTGTTTTGTGTTGGCTTGCTAGTTTGTTTGTTGTTTCTTTTTTCTTTTTAATTACTCAGCAACACAGACGTAACTAAGTCTCTAAGCTTCATGAACTATATGATTCATTCTACATGAAGCATCTTTGTGACAGCCTCAGTTGGGGTTCATATTGTAAAACAAATATTATTGTAGGTGTCCCTAACATTAATTAGTTTTTAAAAAAGAAATTAGAATTTATAATAGAACTGTTGACTGGCTTTATGTGGGAAGGGGGTGATCTGGAAATACGATACATAAGAAAGGGAATCGGCTAGAGTTCATTCAGAAACTAGACCTCAGATGTCATCAAAGATGAGCTATCTCAGATTGAGGTTCCAAAACTTGTTTCCTTAGTCCAGTGTTATGGTACTGGTATTCCCTGATCCCTGTAGCTTTACTCAGAATTTAAGGTAGTCCCCAATTTTTTCATAAACTTGCCATTATGTGCTAATTAGTTTAATAACCTCACCTGCTACCTTTTAGAACTCATGCATAAACCCTTCATTAAGGAGTTGTATAAAGAGTTAGGGAAAATAAAAGATGTGTGTGTGTGTGTGTGTGTGTGTGACTGAAATGGAGTTCAGAGGTCACAAGAAGCATTTTGATATAAGTAATAATCATAAATAAAAAAAAGTAAGAGACTAGGAAGATAGTGCAGTGATTCTCTGGCACTATGTGTGCACAAACACATAGTCACCCAAATTATAATTAATATGTTTGTAAGAATTCACTTTTTATCTTATGTTTATAGGTATTTTGCCTACATCTATGTGTGTGTACCACGTGTATGCCTGGTACTTATGGAGGAGAGTAGGTGATAGATCCCCCTGAAGTAACATTATAGATGGCACCATGAAGTAAAGTTATAGGTGGCAAGGCACCATGTGGTGAAGTGAAGGGAATTTAACCTGGGTACAATAGAAGAACAACAAGTGTTCTTACCTGCTATGCCATATCTCTAACCCCTGTAAATACAGTATAATACACAATATTCAGTAAAATATACAAATTAAGAGTGGCAAGACATCTGGTTTGACAAAAATCTCTTTATTCATTTATTTATATAATAATGGAATAAAATATAATATAATAAAAAAACTACAACATTTAAATTTAATTTGATCATTTAAATTTGATATGACAATGCAACAGAAGAAAGCCCCCAAGAGAAAAGATAAGGGTCAGAGATCCACTTGTTTTCACACTTTAGCAATCCCATAAATACAAAAGAGTGGAAGCCATAATATACATGCAGAGGACATGGTACATAAATGTGAAGGCCCTGAACATGTTCCTTCATTCTCTGTGAGTTCATATGAGCTTTGCCCATGTTGACTAAGAGGGCCTTGTTTTTCTGTTGTCTCCCATGTTTTCTTCCTCTTACATCTTCCTATCACCTCTTAGCTATGTTTCCATGAACTCTGAGGAGAGGGATTTGCTTCAGCATTTCCAATTCTGGCCGAGGGTTTACAACCTGAATGGCACTTCTCCTGTAGAGTCAGTTGTGCTAATGTCTTGGGGGTTTGCCATGTCTGGAATCCTGTTACATATCAGGAAAAGAAGTGTTGCTCCTTGTTTATTTACTTATTAAAGTATTGCTACCTATTAACAAATTTCCTCCATGCTCTGTTTATGATATGGTCTGTTGCGGTAAATCTCCTCCCAAATATGTCCAGACAATGAAAACACAACTCAATTAAAATGAATACATGCTGTCTATGTCTTGTGGTTTCTCCTAGCCATGTGCTTCTGCTCTGCTTTCCTTCTTCTTCCTCCTCCTCTGCCTCCTCTCACAAACTTCTTTCTTTTTTTTCCCATTTTTTATTAGGTATTTAGATCATTTACATTTCCAATGCTATACCAAAAGTCACCCATACTCACCCACCCCCAATCCCCTAACCACCCTCTCCCCCTTTTTGGCCCTGGCGTTCCCCTGTACTGGGGCATATAAAGTTTGCATGTCCAATGGGCCTCTCTTTCCAGTGATGGCCGACTAGGCCATCTTTTGATACATATGCAGCTAGAGTCAAGAGCTCCGGGGTACTGGTTAGTTCATAATGTTGTTCCACCTATAGGGTTGCAGATCCCTTTAGCTCCTTGGCTACTTTCTCTAGCTCCTCCATTGGGAGCCTTGTGATCCATCCATTAGCTGACTGTGAGCATCCACTTCTGTGTTTGCTAGGCCCCGGCATAGTCTCACAAGAGACAGCTACATTTGGGTCCTTTCGATAAAATCTTGCTAGTGTATGCAATGGTGTCAGCGTTTGGATGCTGATTAAGGGGTGGATCCCTGGATATGTCAATCTCTACATGGTCCATCCTTTCATCTCAGCTCCAAACTTTGTCTCTGTAACTCCTTCCATGGGTGTTTTGTTCCCACTTCTAAGGAGGGGCACAGTGTCCACACTTCAGTCTTCATTTTTCTTGAGTTTCATGTGTTTAGGAAATTGTATCTTATATCTTGTGTATCCTAGGTTTGGGGCTAATATCCACTTATCAGTGAGTACATATTGTGTGAGTTCCTTTGTGAATGTGTTACCTCACTCAGAATGATGCCCTCCAGGTCCATCCATTTGGCTAGGAATTTCATAAATTCATTCTTTTTAATAGCTGAGTAGTACTCCATTGTGTAGATGTACCATATTTTCTGTATCCATTCCTCTGTTGAGGGGCATCTGGGTTCTTTCCAGCTTCTGGCTATTATAAATAAGGCTGCTATGAACATAGTGGAGCATGTGTCCTTCTTACCAGTTGGGGCATCTTCTGGATATATGCCCAGGAGAGGTATTGCTGGATTCTGCGGTAGTACTATGTCCAATTTTCTGAGGAACCGCCAGACTGATTTCCAGAGTGGTTGTACAAGCCTGCAATCCCACCAACAATAGAGGAGTGTTCCTCTTTCTCCACATCCACGCCAGCATCTGCTGTCACCTGAATTTTTGATCTTAGCCATTCTGACTGGTGTGAGGTGGAATCTCAGGGTTGTTTTGATTTGCATTTCCCTGATGATTAAGGATGTTGAACATTTTTTCAGGTGCCTCTCTGCCATTCGGTATTCCTCAGGTGAGAATTCTTTGTTCAGTTCTGAGCCCCATTTTTTAATGGGGTTATTTGATATTCTGAAGTCCACCTTCTTGAGTTCTTTATATATGTTGGATATTAGTCCCCTATCTGATTTAGGATAGGTAAAGATCCTTTCCCAATCTGTTGGTGGTCTTTTTGTCTTATTGACGGTGTCTTTTGCCTTGCAGAAACTTTGGAGTTTCATTAGGTCCCATTTGTCAATTCTTGATCTTACAGCACAAGCCATTGCTGTTCTGTTCAGGAATTTTTCCCCTGTGCCCATATCTTCAAGGCTTTTCCCCACTTTCTCCTCTATAAGTTTCAGTGTCTCTGGTTTTATATGAAGTTCCTTGATCCACTTAGATTTGACCTTAGTACAAGGAGATAATTATGGATCGATTCACATTCTTCTACATGATAACAACCAGTTGTGCCAGCA
This sequence comes from Mus musculus, assembly GCF_000001635.26. Taxonomy (NCBI): domain Eukaryota; kingdom Metazoa; phylum Chordata; class Mammalia; order Rodentia; family Muridae; genus Mus; species Mus musculus. The sequence goes on along the minus strand of NC_000072.6, from coordinate 69,665,058 downwards.
CCAATTGTTGAAAATGCTGTCTTTCTTCCACTGGATGGTTTTAGCTCCCTTGTCGAAGATCAAGTGACCATAGGTGTGTGGGTTCATTTCTGTGTCTTCAATTCTGTTCCATTGGTCTACTTGTCTGTCTCTAAACTAGTACCATGCAGTTTTTATCACAATTGCTCTGTAGTAAAGCTTTAGGTCAGGCATGGTGATTCCACCAGAGGTTCTTTTATCCTTGAGAAGAGTTTTTGCTATCCTAGGTTTTTTGTTATTCCAGATGAATTTGCAAATTGCTCCTTCTAATTCGTTGAAGAATTGAGTTGGAATTTTGATGGGGATTGCATTGAATCTGTAGATTGCTTTTGGCAAGATAGCCATTTTTACAATGTTGATCCTGCCAATCCATGAGCATGGGAGATCTTTCCATCTTCTGAGATCTTCTTTAATTTCTTTCCTCAGAGACTTGAAGTTTTTATCATACAGATCTTTCACTTCCTTAGTTAGAGTCACGCCGAGATATTTTATATTATTTGTGACTATTGAGAAGGGTGTTGTTTCCCTAATTTCTTTCTCAGCCTGTTTATTCTTTGTGTGGAGAAAGGCCATTGACTTGTTTGAGTTAATTTTATATCCAGCTACTTCACCGAAGCTGTTTATCAGGTTAAGTAGTTCTCTGGTGGAATTTTTAGGGTCACTTATATATACTATCATATCATCTGCAAAAAGTGATATTTTGACTTCCTCTTTTCCAATTTGTATCCCCTTGATCTCCTTTTGTTGTCTAATTGCTCTGGCTAATACTTCAAGTACTATGTTGAAAAGGTAGGGAGAAAGTGGGCAGCCTTGTCTAGTCCCTGATTTTAGTGGGATTGCTTCCAGCTTCTCTCAATTTACTTTGATGTTGGCTACTGGTTTGCTGTAGATTGCTTTTATCATGTTTAGGTATGGGCCTTGAATTCCTGATCTTTCCAAGACTTTTATCATGAATGGGTGTTGGATATTGTCAAATGCTTTTTCTGCATCTAACGAGATGATCATGTGGTTTTTGTCTTTGAGTTTGTTTATATAATGGATTACATTGATGGATTTTCGTATATTAAACCATCCCTGCATCCCTGGAATAAAACCTACTTGGTCAGGATGGATGATTGCTTTAATGTGTTCTTGGATTCGGTTAGCGAGAATTTTATTGAGGATTTTTGCATCGATATTCATAAGAGAAATTGGTCTGAAGTTCTCTATCTTTGTTAGATCTTTCTGTGGTTTAGGTATCAGAGTAATAGTGGCTTCATAAAATGAGTTGGGTAGAGTACCTTCTACTTCTATTTTGTGAAATAGTTTGTGCAGAACTGGAATTAGATCTTCTTTGAAGGTCTGATAGAACTCTGCACTAAACCCGTCTGGTCCTGGGCTTTTTTTGGCTGGGAGACTATATATTTCCATATATCTAATCATCCCTGCATTCCTGGGATAAAGCCTACTTGATTTTGAAGGAGTGTTCCCAGAGTTCCAAATCATTGTCAGTATGTGCTGCTGCTTGAGTTTTTGAAATTACCCATTCCTGCTCTTGTACTAGAGCCTCATATGAATAAGAAGAAGTCACCAAAAAATTCAATTCCAAAAATTAATATTAAGATATACATTGTGCCAAGGGGGGAATATTAGTTTGAAGTTATAATGGATTGTTTGAAATACAGCCAACAACTTTTCAGAATGGACTTAGTTTCTTTTCTTTAACCTTAAATTATGAAACCTAGTTAAAGGAATACTCAAAACTTGCCTATATAATATGTTCAATAAATAGTTATGCACAAAAAACAGCCAAAATTAGAAAATCAGATTTAAAAACAAAACTCATTTTAATATTTAGCTCAAAGTAAAAAGCATGGTGGAAGGTGTGCCTTATGAGTTGGAATATTGACAACATATATCATTTTGTTACTGGCTCTGAGTGATCTTTGATGCAAAAACTATTTGGATAAACATAATATTTAACAGGGTTTGTATTATATAGGATCTTCTCCAGTCTACACTATGCAACTTACAATACTTAATCAAGGGTTCATTTGTGTTCAAATGAGACTATGACATTTATTCAAAAGAAGAATAAAGTCTCAGGTTTTCTGTTTGTGACTTTTGTTCTTCAAACTTCCTTAAATGTGTTCCTCATTAGTGTGACCTTGTGTCTCTAAGATTTGTTCACTAAAATGATCCTGGGATTCATTATTACAATTAACTCTGAGTATTAATGGTGAGCTGTACTTCAGTCATATGACAGCCAGTTTCATTCATTTCCTATTATAAACTATTTTGACATGTACACTACAGAAAGTGCTATTCATCACATTTAATAATACAGTGAAGAAGAGTGGAAACAGAAGGTGTCTTCTTAGTAACGACATACTTTCAGTTCTAACTTATGGTGTTTTGCATAGTAGCCCTTTGGGATTCCATACTTCTTACAGTTAATACTTTTGCCTCCCCAGAGGGCCAACAGACTGCCTTGAGTAGAATAGACCTCTCAAAACAACAGAAGGTTTTTATTTCATTTTTTGGTCTTTGTTCCTATTTACTTCACAGAAGATTGAATAAAGGGATAAAGGATTTCTTGAGTCTCCCTCTCATATAAGGTGCTTAAAAGATAACAGAAAATTATATCCTTCTATGAATGTCCAGAGGAATTCTTTATCCAGGAAAAACCAATTCTTTTTTTCATTTCCTGAAATTCATTTCCTAAAAATTTATAATTCATACACACACACAGACACACAAATGATTTGTTCACATACAAGCATACGTAATCAATGCACATATACTACATACACACCATATATGCTAAATAGCATAATTGCTATATTAGATATGAAAATGAGCAATGCCTTAATCTAGTGTTCTGTTACCTTGGCTGTCTATAGTGGGTACAAAACAAAACTGTCCAAAGAAATGATTCATTACATTTATGAAACTAGGGTTCTTATTCAAGCATGTATCAAGGCATATTAGAAAATCTCAGTATTTACTAACACTATTGGCTTCATTTATGGTGTAGTGAGATTGTATCTTAGAGAGGCCTTACTTCATTGCAAACCAACTGGTATATATCTACATGGCACACTTTAAAAACAAAGACTTTCAAGGCATTGGCATATACATGTGGCATACAGACATATACATAAGTAAATAAAAAACAAAGTTCAAAATAAGTTTTCTCTTGCTAGCTTATGATGGTTGGTCTCACTATGATTTGGAATATATGTTTACATTCACCTACAAAAGAATTCACCCAGCACACAATTATTCCATGGCAGTTTCAGCTTTATTAATAAAAAAGTAGACAAAATGACATGTTTTCCATCCATCTGTAGCCTGGATATCACAATCTCATATTCTTTAAGAAAAGCTTCATTATTTCATAATCACAGAATATCATGAAAATTCACAGAACAGAGAGCCTTAGGCATAACTGCAACCCAACTAATGTACAACTTTTGTCTTTCATTTGAGAGAATGCCAACTCTATTTTATTACTATTTATTTTTATTTCTAAAGCTGTCCACCTACTAGGCCAGATTAAAAATGGAAAAGAATAATGAAACTACAAAGTGATCCATGACTTCTTATTCTTGAAGGTACCCCTGATTTCGACTTGAATGTGTGGTATACCAGGAGTTTAGGAGCATTACTTGGTTTCTGTTGATATCAGGTTAATGGTATAGTAATCTCCTAACTTGTCATGCAATTAATGGTGACTCTGTCCTCTACATATGCAGATGAGTAGAAAGAGAATTGGATTAACTGGATGCCAAATATTATGCCTGTTATTGGAATCATACAAACAATATTCATGTTCAATTGAGACAAAAATGACTTCTCTGAAGTTCCAAATCATTATTACAAATGGTTAAAGATTACCATAATCATCCTTCTATACCTGGGATTCAAAACAGCAAGAACACCAGAAACTGGGAGGGAGTCTTCATAGCTGTACTGTGACCAGACATTGATTGACTCCTGGATAGGGTACAACAAGACTAACAAAAAGTTCCAAGTGAGGGTAGTGGACCAACACAAATAATCAGGGCCTGGGAAGGTCTAATTTTTCTTAGTAATTTAATTTTGCTGTGTCTGGGTCTCCCATTCTATATGAGAATGTTGAAAAATTTGCTGCTGATTATTTCTGCCAATGGAAGACCTTATTATAAAAATACTTTGGAGACAACCGGCCACCTTCCTGGTGAGAGCACAGGGGTCCGCCCGGCCCGAGAGGTTTGTGCCTCAGGCCCCAGTGGGAGCCTCCTTGACTCCGGGACTCCGCAGAGGGCAGGCTGCACAGGTGATGGTGTGGAATACAGAGGCCAGCTGTTTCTGGGACAGGCGAGAGCCACAGAGCTTCTGCGGCTGCGCCATCTTCGGCTCCAGACAACTTGCCACCTTCCTGGCCAAAGCAACACAGCTTCTGGGAAAGATTCTGTTTTGGGCCTTCATCTTCAGCCAGGAGGAGGTCCAAACACCAGATAACTGTGCACCTTCCCTGAAAAAGGAGAGCTTGCCTGCAGAGACTGCTCTGACCACTGAAACTCAGAGGAGAGAGCTAGTTTCCCACGTCTGCTGATAGAGGGTAACAAAATCAACAGAGAAACAATCTCTAAACAAAGACAACTATAACAACTAACTCCAGAGATTGCCAGATGGCGAAAGGTAAACGTAAGAATCCTACTAACAGGAACCAAGACCACTCACCATCATCAGAACCCAGCACTCCCACTTCGCCCAGTCCAGGGCATCCTAACACACCTGAAAAGGTAGACCTGGATTTAAAAGCATTTCTCATGATGATGGTAGAGGACATAAAGAAGGAATTTAATAACTCACTTAAAGAAATACAGGAGAACACTGCTAAAGAGTTACAAGTCCTTAAAGAAAAACAGGAAAACACAACCAAACAGGTAGAAGTCCTTATAGAAAAACAGGTAAACCCATCCAAACAGGTGATAGAAATGAACAAAACCATATTAGACCTAAAAAGGGAAGTAGACACAATAAAGAAAACCCAAAGTGAGGCAACGCTGGAGATAGAAACCCTAGGAAAGAAATCTGGAACCATAGATGCCAGCATCAGCAACAGAATACAAGAGATGGAAGAGAGAATCTCAGGTGCAGAAGATTCCATAGAGAACATCGGCATAAAAATCAAAGAAAATGGAAAATGCAAAAAGATCCTAACTCAAAACATCCAGGAAATCCAGGACACAATGAGAAGACCAAACCTACGGATAATAGGAGTGGATGAGAATGAAGATTTTCAACTCAAAGGACCAGCAAACATCTTCAACAAAATTATTGAAGAAAACTTCCCAAATCTAAAGAAAGAGATGCCCATGAACATACAAGAAGCCTACAGAACTCCAAATAGACTGGACCAGAAAAGAAATTCCTCCCGACACATAATAATCAGAACATCAAATGCACTAAATAAAGATAGAATACTAAAAGCAGTAAGGGAAAAAGGTCAAGTAACATATAAAGGCAAGCCTATCAGAATTACACCAGATTTTTCACTAGAGACTATGAAAGCCAGAAGAGCCTGGAGAGATGTTATACAGACACTAAGAGAACACAAATTCCAGCCCCGGCTACTATACCCAGCCAAACTCTCAATTACCATAGATGGAGAAACCAAAGTATTCCATGACAAAACCAAATTCACACATTATCTTTCCACAAATCCAGCCCTTCAAAGGATAACAACAGAAAAGAAGCAATACAAGGACGGAAATCAAGCCCTAGAACAAGCAAGAAAGTAATCCCTCAACAAACCAAAAAGAAGACAGCCCCAAGAACAGAATGCCAACTCTAACAACAAAAATAACAGGAAGCAACAATTACTTTTCCTTAATATCTCTTAATATCAATGGTCTCAACTCCCCAATAAAAAGACATAGACTAACAGACTGGCTACACAAACAGGACCCAACATTCTGCTGCTTACAGGAAACCCATCTCAGGGAAAAAGACAGACACTACCTCAGAGTGAAAGGCTGGAAAACAATTTTCCAAGCAAATGGTCTGAAGAAACAGGCTGGAGTAGCCATTCTAATATCAAATAAAATTGACTTCCAACCCAAAGTTATCAAAAAAGACAAGGAGGGACACTTCATACTCATCAAAGGTAAAATCCTCCAAGAGGAACTCTCAATTCTGAATATCTATGCTCCAAATGCAAGGGCAGCCACATTCATTAAAGACACTTTAGTAAAGTTCAAAGCACACGTTGCACCTCACACAATAATAGTGGGAGACTTCAACACACCACTTTCATCAATGGATAGATTGTGGAAACAGAAACTAAACCGGGACACAGTGAAACTAACAGAAGTTATGAAACAAATGGACCTGACAGATATCTACAGAACATTTTATCCTAAAACAAAAGGATATACCTTCTTCTCAGCACCTCACGGCACCTTCTCCAAAATTGACCATATAATTGGTCACAAAACAGGCCTCAACAGATACAAAAATATTGAAATTGTCCCATGTATCCTATCAGACCACCATGGCCTAAGACTGATCTTCAATAACAATATAAATAATGGAAAGCCAACATTCACGTGGAAACTGAACAACTCTCTTCTCAATGATACCTTGGTCAAGGAAGGAATAAAGAAAGAAATTAAAGACTTTTTAGAGTTTAATGAAAATGAAGCCACAACGTACCCAAACCTTTGGGACACAATGAAAGCATTTCTAAGAGGGAAACTCATAGGTCTGAGTGCCTCCAAGAAGAAACGGGAGAGAGCACATACTAGCAGCTTGAAAACACATCTAAAAGCTCTAGAAAAAAAGGAAGCAAATTCACCCAAAAGGAGTAGATAGCAGGAAATAATGAAACTCAGGGGTGAAATCAACCAAGTGGAAACAAGAAGAACTATTCAAAGAATTAACCAAATGAGGAGTTGGTTCTTTGAGAAAAACAAACCTCTTTCTTTTCTTTCTTTCTACTCCACCTTCCCTCTCTAAGCCCAATTATCAGCTCTCCTTTATTTTACAAATTAAGGTGGGAAGCAGGTTTACAGGAAATCACCTGAGTGCTGACTCATTCCTTGTTCACAACCACTCAGGAGAAAAGAATTGACATCAAATATAATTATCCCCAGGGATGTCCACAACAATTTCCCCTTTCTGTCCAATTAAAAGACTATTTTATCTCAGATATAACTGAACATAACAATTACTATTTTGTAATGTATAAAGTACAAGGGACATAACACCCAGTCAATCATCTTTGTTAATTAAACAGAACTTCTGTCATCTATTCTTATTTAAAAGACTTACAATTCTACATCTGGCTATGTCTTGGCTTTAGAATGAATGCCATCTGAAAACAATCCTCTCAAAACTGTTCCTTTCAAAGTAAAAAGCCTGGGCTGGCTAGGAGACTATGTAGATTTTCAACTGAATTGGAAATCCAAGAATGACTGATATAACTGAAACTATATAAGAAGCCTAACATGGCTTCCAAAACTTAGCCAATTTATAGAGATCACTGATCACTTGGACAGACCCTTACTTCAACACGTTGGAGCATTGGTCTTCAGACAGACTCAGAGAAACAGGAATATTAAGGACTAGCCTACTCTGTCTTAGCAGAATCAAGCTGTCCTAACCTGTAATTGTGTCCTTTTAGGGCAGTTTTATGTCTGTAGATGAAATGAGGCAATTCTTGCCTAGTGACTGTTTTGCCCCAACTGGATTAACTCACAGATGCTCAGTTTCTTTGAATCCAAGACAGGGAAAGCTGTCAGGAGCAGATTAGTCTCAACAACAAGTGAATAAATAACATCAAACATCATATTCTGTGGACTTCTGACATTTTTGAAAACCAACTATCTATGTAAAGCAATCTAGACTGTTCTGTTACCTACTCTCAGCCATTTCTGATTAAAATAACTGAAAACAACCTAACAATAAACTTAGAGCCATGGATTTCCTATTTGGCCTTTAACTCACAGGCTTAAACATCTCAGATCTGTTTCTAATAACAGCAATAGAAAGAATGGGTCTTGTACTTCAAAATTTTTAGTATCAATGACAACCTATAATTACTTCCCCCAGCCCCAAAGTCTAGATAACTGGGACGAAGACTCTTCATAACTTCTTCAAGTTGAATATGGGTGTTGAGATATTTTTGAGGAAACAGGGAAAGGTAGGGAAAATGGGGGAATTCGTTAGCCTTAAGAAGGCCACACCAATGTTTGTCTTTGATGTCTGCGTCCTGACTGGATCCAGATGAAAACCCAAGACATCAGGACTTCAGGTAGGTCAGTTCAGCATGTCTGATGATAAAATTCACCAAGGCAGTATATCTTGTAATATATAAATCTCAAAAGAAAACTTTAATATTATCAAGATAATCTTTTTGTTTGATTCTGTGGACTCTAGTTCTTCAGGGGGTTTTCTTCTATCAAATCTGATTCATATAACTCTAGAAGTGTAAATACCTTAATCACCTTTTCAAAAAACACAAAGACAAACCCTTTCCTTAAATCACCATATCCTTCAACCAGTAATCAGGAAAACCTATAGCTTGCTCTCTGCCCCAGAAGAACAATAAAACCACCACTATACTCAAAATCACACACATTTTAGCCTATTTAAGCCTTTCTAATTTGTCATGTCAGGATATTAACCTAAAATTTCCATTGAGTTCATGGTAGAGACTATGAGTCTCCTGAAGACTTTATCAAACCATCTTTAAAACAATTGATTCATACTTCTATCTATTCCTGCTTATAAGAGGCATCTTTTCAAACCAGCATATAAACCGAAAATTCCTGTGGAGCCCATGTTAGACAGGATATGAGTATCCTGTAAGACTTATTGTGCAATATATCTTTATACCATCTTTAAAGCAATTAATTCAAACTTCCACTAATATCTGATATACCACCTATCTGTGGTGCTTCCTACCAGGAAACACAGACATTTATTTAATTAATATCTATTATAATATCTGTTATGCTCTCTACCTAGAGCCACAGGCTTCTAATAATTAATACTGGTTCATAGCAGGCAATTATCACTGCTCTCTACTTGGAGTCAGTGACTAGTATTCCCTATCTAGTTCTGAATCACAGGTGAAATTTCCCATCTTTAAGTACTATACCTCTTTATAAGAGGCAGCTTATCAAACCAGGATTTAAACTCAAAATTCCCATGGAGCCCATGTTAGACAGAATATGAGTATCCTGTAAGACTTGTTAGAGCAATATATCTTTATATGATCTTTAAAGCCTTGTCTTTAGCCTTGTCTAATCTTAGAACATCTGTTTTTGATGCAGTGACTTTTATTTGTCCTGATGAAGAGAACTCTCCCTGTCTGGCATTGGGGCCTAGGAGAGGCACCCCTTGGGAGATTTTTGGCAGGGTGTTGGCCCATTTGTCTGTTGTTGATCTACATTCCCTAGTCAAATGTCAGCCTTTGCCACACATTTGACATATTCCATAAGGATTAGGCCTCCTTTTGGTATTACTTTGTTGGTTTTTTTTTTCCTTTTCTTTTTGTTTTTTTTTTCTGCAGTATTTTCTGAGACGACCTCACATACCACAATTAAAACATCTGAAATCTTGGGTGATTACTAGGTTTCTAGTGGCAGCTTCTCTTATTTTAGTCATATCAGGTGAGTGAGATCCAACATCAGCTCTATATTTAATCCAATCTTTTATTTATTTATTTATTTATTTATTTATTTATTTATTTATTTATTCTTTTATTTTATTTTATTTCATTTTATTTTTTTCTTTTTGAGACAGGGTTTCTCTGTGTAGCCCTGGCTGTCCTGGAACTCACTCTGTAGACCAGTATGGCCTCGAACTCAGAAATCCACCCGCCTCTGCTTCCTAAGTGTTGGGATTAAAGGCGTGCATCACCACTGCCCTGCCCACTCTTCTATTGATGCTGAGAATGCCCCTCATTGGTCTGATTGCTTCCTTGCATTTAGTATTTGCATTTTCAAAGGCTAATGACTCAATTATTGTCTTTCTTGGTGGTGAATCAGATTTACTCCTTTCCACAGCTGATGTTAACCCATGTAAAAAGTCAGGGAAGGTTTCTTGTAGACCTTGTATGACCTGAGTAAATGGTTCAAGTCTTTTCCCTGATTCTGATACTTTATCTCAGGCCTTTAAGGCTGACAATCAACACAATGCCAGAGTTTCTTCATCATCTACAGACTGCACCTTTATCTCAGCAAAGCGACCTTCACCAAGCATTTGGTCTGTGGAAATCTCTCTACCCCTGGCTCTATGTTGTTGTGCTATCTCCCTCACATCATCTCTCCACTATGCAAACCATTGTACATTTGCAGGTTTTAGTATTGCTATTGCCATATCCTTCCAGTCTTGGGGGATTATTCTGTTTTTAATAGCCCAAGAAGTCAGGATTTGTTTTACAAATGGAAAATGCATTCAAAATTAGTGACACTTTCCTTAAATTTTCTCAAATCTAACACATCCACAGGTTACCATTCAAATTCTTGATAACCCTGTTGATAATCATCATCTGGAGGTCTTTAATGTATATTAACTGGATAGATTAAAGTTTGTTTTCTAATAACCTTTGGTTGGCTTTCTCTAATTATATTTTCTATCATTACCTGAGCATTTTCCTTAATTGAAAATTTAAATTATGCCATTAAGGTATGTATGTGTCAATGCTTCATATCTCTTCTTTAGTCGCTCTTCCTTTTCCTGTATTCTTTCTTCAAGGTTCTGCCTCCACATTTTGATTATTTCTTCATATTTCAATTCTGATAGTCTGCTGTCTATTTCATTTTGATTGATTAATTTTAAAAGGTTATTCTCCAAGTCTAACATCCAATCCTCGTTATTTTCTCTCTGCTGCTCAGTCTGATCTGTGAGCTGCTGCATCCTTTGTTCTAGTATCTGTTCTAGCTCCTGTCTCCAGCCATCGTTCTCCTCTTTCTGTTGCTTATCTTGACTTATTAAATCCTAAACTTTTAGTTCCTTTTCATCTTTTTAATCTCTTATTTTGGTCCATAATTTCCTGTGTCTTCAATTCTAGTGTTTCCTCTAAGACATGTTCCCAAGTCTTAAACTTCTCTTTCTGTTGTTCATGATGTTCTATAACTTCCTGTATTTCTTGTTCTAAACTTGCTCTCTCTATACCATGAATTTGACTACCATTATCTTACAGATAATCACTGCTACCATGAGTTCATGATTGCAATAGCCACATCATGTCCAGAAGATAGCATTTCATAGCCCTTCTCCTATTTTCTGGCTTTTACATTTCATCTTCACCTATTATGTGACAGTTTCTGATACTTGGGGATAGAGACATAAGTTAGATGTCCCATTTGAACCTAAGCATTCAGTTTCTAATGAGTCATGCATTTCTCCATTGACTTCTGCTAAATACAAAAGGAACCTTCACTAACCAAACAAACAAGAAAGAACCAAACCAGATACCTGGAAAGTTCTATGTTTACATATAAATAATCTTTTCATTACCAGGTAGACTTCATGGTTCATAAAGTATTATTATACCATAAAAGCATGTTTTATCCATATATAGTATTTATTATAAGCCAAATTTTCCATATTGAATTGATTTCTTCAAGTCCTGTGTTCAAAGTGTGTATTCTATTAATCAATAGTGTATCATCATCAATTTCTATTGGGAATCCAAGAGCAGAAGCAATAGCTGGTATTGTATTGAAGGTCTCCACATTCAGATAATTTTATCTGGAAAACAGACTGATTGCATAAGGTACATAGATACCAGGATAAGAAGCTCTAGGACTCTGGGGCACCTTGCATCAGAAGAAACTCAAAAAACCTGTTCCTAGCATCCTTTGAGGAAAAGAAAAGTGGGAAACACAGAGGCGAGAATACAATCAAGTTTTGCTGACCACTTGATATTAGAAAACCATTACAGGAGTCTACTCCATACAAAGCTATTTCTCTTACTCTCAGAAATTCCACAGTTACACATAGTTTTTATCTAGAGTAGAATCTCCTCAAGATTTCCCATGTCATTGTTTGCATGTATGCTGTAGTCATACTTCTTCAAGTCTTGTTTAAGCAGCTGCCGTTAGACATCATGGATGAAACTTCTCTGACATTTCTAGGAGATATAAAAAGCTTAGACCCAATCTCCAGTTTCTCTGGTTCTTGAATAGTTCTACTCACTCTGCAATGATACAGATAATGCAATTATACATATAATGTCTGCATTTGGAAGTTGTCTTTTATTTATAATGGTCTCCAACTCAAGAGGCCATGACTGTAAGGAAGAGCAAGGTGTGTACAGGGATTTGTTTGAATGGAGAAAATTAAGTGGAATATTATGCAGTTATATTATAATTTCAAAAAATGATTTAAACATTTCTACATAAGTCTTACATCTAATTCACGACGAAAGATATGACAAAAATTGCCATTAAAGTAACCAAAGAAATCCATATTTAAATATGAAAAACCTTGTGTATCATATTTCCCTTTTCCCAATTTGTCATTTGTCTCCAATCTAAGAATCCAAAAAATAGCAGCAATGCTAAGTGAGGAATCTAAGGAAGGGCTGATCATTTTTTAATTAGAATTGAAATTACAGAGGTAAATAGAGGTATTTTGTTTCTATTCTTCTTCTTGTGACAATACAGTGCCTGGAAGCCTGTGGAACAAAAGAGTAGAAAACACAGGATGAATCGATTCTTCCTTACTTCATTTTCCATACATGGAATTGAGCGCCAATTAAATCCATGATGGCATCTGGCTTAACTAATTCATCCTCAGGGCCTTACATATTTCCAGATAATATTCACTCACCCATCATTAAATATCTTAGAATGAAGATGCTATGAAAGATACTACACCTCTTTTGTTATTTTCAATAAAAGCCATCAATATTAATCACATAGCAACCTGTATCTTGCTGTCTTCTGTAGGATTTCATGGCTATTATTTTACTGATAGTACATGCAGTGGTTTAGCTGAGCAACATTTTTCATTTATATACACCACCCCAAGTATTGCATTTTCAATGAAAACCTGATTTCAAATTTCAAGTTCTTACTATTTACTATACCATGGTGCATGATATCAATACTCTCTCTTGATTCTGTGTAGCAGAAATAATCTGTAACTCAGACGCAGCCACATGATCATAGGATCACATCAGAGTGTGCCATCCTTCTAAAACTATATAGGCTATTCTAAAATCTGTGATATTATGACTTTATATTAAATGACTTCATAAGTCATAAGTAGGTTCTATGTTATTTGAGCCATTTGCAACTTCACTGTAAAACACAGTAGAGAGTATCTATGAATACAGATTTAATGTGCCCAAAAAAACTCATATACTTTAAATACTTTTGTAGCTGTATTTAACATTTTCTCATGAATGTTTCTTCATTTCATAATGACATGAACTGTGGTACATGTGTAAATGTGTCTAACTGTATGAACATTATTTTTCATTATGTCTATAACCACTGGAAGGAAAGAATCACTACACTCATGGATTGTCAAAAGCATTGTTTGCCTTGTTTTTTCCTTAACATACTACTATTTACTACTCATCTCTGTGAATGTAGTTTTCCCTTTAGACTCCAAAATAGACATTATTAATACTGTCTTCATTTTGGCCATCCTAACAGTAGAGGGCAGCACTAGCAGCAGCCTTAGAGCTACATTTAGCTTAACACTAGAAAACAAAAAGTTCCTAAGCTCTTGATCCACTTGGCATCCAAGATCTCCAAGTGTCTTCTCATTTCAATGGCAATTGTCTTGGCACTTCCACACCATGATTTATTCTGTTTAATCTCATGAAGAAACAAGCCTGTTGCTTCCAGAAGAGGGGACCATGCATCTCCCAGAACTCTGGCTTGTGCAAACAGACTATCCTGATTCGATATTATCCATTTCCACTGAGTACCTGTTGTTGTCACAGTATCAGGACTTCTTGGAAGAAAGAAGTTAGTATGAAGTTGAGTTAGTATGAAGTTAAGATTGGATGTTTCTGAGACATGAAGAGATGTCTCAGAAGTTAAGAACAACTGTTGCTCTTGCAGAAGAGCAGGGTTAAGTTCCCCATATTCACATGACACAAGCATTCAAAACTCCAGTAATAGAATATATGAAGCCCTCTTTTTACTCCCTTGGGTACCAGGCACACAAGTTATTCACATACATACATGCAGACAAATAAACGTCACAAATATGGAATAAAATTAATAAATCTAAAAAAGATTAGTTATCTTCCTATCTCAATAGAGACAAAAATATTATTTCTGATTTTTTGGGTTTTTGGAGAATCCTAAACAAATTTCCAAACTTGAATAAAGGAGGAAACCCTTTCTTTATGCACAGCAAGACTCACTGTCCAATATGCTTGCTTATTTGAATTACATAACACCAAGGTAGATCTAGTACCCTTAGTGGTAATATATAAAAACTATCTTCACAACAATAATGGGGGATCCTTTAATTCTAAAGAAACAAGTATATGACTAACAACTAACTGCTGAACACAAACAAAGAAAGATGAGATCATGGGTTACCTTGAAGTAAAAGTAGCCATTTATTTACAGCTGTGTGCTCAAAAAAAGTAACTTAAAATTCACTTTAATTTAAGAATTGTTAGATCAGCAGTCTCAATAAGTGTATCTATTCAGAGTCTCTCATTTATTTTTCTAATTCTTGATACACAATGGAATTAGTCTTTTGTGAAGAAAAGAATGAGAAAGAAATTCTTAAGGAAGATCTAGAGACATACACTTGCTTCCTCATGGCTATGCTAAATTTGAAGTTATATGAACATTATTGAAATTTGCTGTAAGGTAAGGTAAAACTTTGATCAAACTTATACACAAATTTTCCAATTCAGGAGGTGTCATCCTTTAATAATTAAAATTTAATCTATTTGAAAAGTGTGCTCAAATATTTCCAGATAATTATATGACATGAACTAAACTATAACAGAGCAGAGTGTATACTGAGGATGGTAGATACTTAGATGTGTTTCAGATAGTGCATCTTCATGATGCACTGTGAAATCTAGCATTAGTTAGTATCCTCAACTAATTTAGTTTCTTTAAACTTTCACAGTGTTTTCACCCATTTCAATGTGAAAGTGTATTTTTCTATTCGCCTAAATGTGGCTTCAGTGCCTGATGATTGGAGAATTATTTGTGAGCACACCTCAGCTTTAGATCACACACATGGATACTGGCTTTCAGAGTGCATTGTGAACAAGACTGGAATGTAAGATACCTACTAAGCAGCTTCAAGGAAGAGAGGAACCAGATAATGCTCTCGGAATATTATAAACAGTTTGAGAGAGAAGTATACCTCAAAGTACTCAATTGAACATCCCTTGTTTAGTGTATCAAATCAAGCTGGTCTTAAGAGAAATCAATGAACAATACTTTGTGACAGATATGCACCACAAAAGAGGAAGAGAAAAACAGAAATTTCCTTCTTTGTAAGTGTAGTGTCTACAAATAAGTAGATATTGTCCTAGATTAGCCAGGTTTGCCTTTGTTAACAGACCACCTGACTTTATAAGCCGAGAACTCCAAAGACTACTATTTGCATAGTTCATCCTCAGAAACCACAAATTTCTCACAGTTGTTTTAAAGAGATGCACTTATAGGAAGAGCAATAATTAGTCAGAGACCAGGATCAAAAACACAATGGATTTTCATGTGCAGATTTTCAGCTTCATGCTAATCAGTGTCACAGGTAGAGATGGGTAGGAGTTTGAGTTCAGAAAACAAGGTTCTTTTTCCCAGGAAAGTTTCATAAAGTAGACTTTTTCTTTCCTCTGAATATTGAATGCTATGAAATTATTTTTGTATCTCTGTCTACTAACACCCTCTATCTCTTTCACTCTCTCTTCTGTTGTTTTTCCATAGTCATATTGTCCAGTGGAGAAATTGTGCTCACCCAGTCTCCAGCACTCATGGCTGCATCTCCAGGGGAGAAGGTCACCATCACCTGCAGTGTCAGCTCAAGTATAAGTTCCAGCAACTTGCACTGGTACCAGCAGAAGTCAGAAACCTCCCCCAAACCCTGGATTTATGGCACATCCAACCTGGCTTCTGGAGTCCCTGTTCGCTTCAGTGGCAGTGGATCTGGGACCTCTTATTCTCTCACAATCAGCAGCATGGAGGCTGAAGATGCTGCCACTTATTACTGTCAACAGTGGAGTAGTTACCCACTCACACAGTGATACAGACTAGAACAATAACTCTTTAACTCCCTAGGGCCTAGCTACTTCCTCTAGAGATGAAGTATGGACAAGGGTTTCTTTGTTGTACTACACAAAGGGAGCTTCATATCTCTCTTAGGAATATTGAACAAAGGTAACTCCAGCATATATGCAAACATTGATGTGGGAAATCCTGAGGGGATTACACCTAGATAAAGAATCTGACTTCTGGTGAAGCATCAGATAATCAACCAACTCTTGCATGAATGACTCTATGCAACTTGTCCAAATATTTAGACATAAAGCTTTTATATTATAGTGTTAACGATTTGGGAAATTACTTATAGCTTGTAATATTACAAAAACAAACCACTCCAAATGGAGAAGGGGGACAAATGGCAGTGAGTTGGCCTGGTAGGGTGGCTGGAAATGCTGGGAGGCCTTCTCAAGGGAGGTTAGATTCAGCTCTTTAGTGGAAGGCCTATTCCATCATTCAAGAACGGCGGGTCTTGATGAGCAGAGATGGTCCATGGTTTAGAGCATTATTGTAGAAATGCAGATTAATTATGGGATGGATCCTCTCATGGGATAGTCTCTGGATGATCCATCTTTTCATCTTAGTTCCAAACTTTGTCTCTGTAACTCCTTCTGTGGGAATTTTGTTCCCTATTCTAAGGAGGAATGAACTATCCATACATTGTTCTTCCTTCTTCTTGCTTTATATGCCCCAGTACAGGGGAATGCTAGGGCCAAGAAGTGGGAATAGGTGGGTAGGGAAGCAGGGCGTGCGGCGGGGGGCAGGGGGGTGTATAGGGGATAGCATTTGAAATGTAAATGAAGAAAATAATAAAAATTGAAAAAAAGAAAGGCAGAGAGAGTTTTTCTGTCTGGTGATTCTTTGAGGCATGCCCAGTCAGGAGAGTACAGGCCTTAGAAGCAGCAGAGCTTCTGGGACAGGCTCCTATGGGGCCTACATATGCATCCAATAGGTGGCACTGATCCTCAGCCCCCCTGTGTACCTTCCCAGCCAGAGGAATGCTGGCCTCCAGGGTGTGACCTGACCCTGAGACACAGGTGAAATCATCATTTTCTCTCTGGTGACTCTCTAAGGCAGGTCCACTCAGGAAAGCACAGGCCTCACAAGCAGCAGAGCAACTGGGACATGGTCCTAAAGGCCTACATCTGCAGCCAGGAGGTGGGACTGTTCCAAAGTCCTCTGTGCACTGGTCTCTCCAAGAGAGAGCTGGTCTACCAGGAGCATTGACACAGGCTTAGAGACTTACAGGAGGAACAAAAACAAACAAGAGACAGCAAAAGATAACAAGATGGTGAAAGGCAAATGTAAGAATCTTTTTTAAAAAGTTTTAAAAAAGAGACTTCATGGCATCATCAGAACCCAGTACTCCCACCAAAGCATGTCCTGGATATCACAACACACTTGAAAAACAAAATTCTGCTTTAAATCATATCTCATGATGCTGATAGAGGATTTTAAGAAGGACATAAATAACCCCCTTAAAGAAATACAGGAAGCCCTTAAAGAGGAAACACAAAAATCCCTCAAAGAATTATAGGAGAACAAAGGGAAACAGGTGAAGGAATTGAACATAACCATCCAGGATTTAAAAATGGAAGTAGAAACAATAAAGTAATCATCAATGAGACAACTCTGGAAATAGAAATCCTAGGAAAGAAATCAGGAGAGATAGATGCAAGCATCACCAACAGAATACAAGAGATGGAAGAGAGAATCCCGTATGCAGAATATTCAAAAGAAACATTGAGACAAACATCAAAAAATCATAAAATACAAAAAGATCCTAACTCAAAACATCCAGGAAATCGGGACACAATGAGAGGACCAAACCTAAGGATAATAGTTATAGATGAGAATGAACTTAAAGGGCCAATAAATATCTTCAACACAATTATAGAAGGAAATTTCCCTAACCTAAAGGAAACGATGCTAGGGAACATTCAAGAAGCCTACAGAATTCCAAACAGACTGGACCATAAAAGAAATTCCTTCCTACACATAAAAATCAAAACACTAAATACATTAAACAAAAATAGAATATGAAAAGCAAGTAAGGAAAAAAGGCAAAGTAACATATAAAGACAGACCTAAAAGAATTACATCAGACTTCTCACCAGAGACTATGAAAGCAAGATGTCATACTGACCCTAAGAGAAAACAAATGCCATCCCAGGCAACTATACCTAGCAAAACTCTCAATTACCATAGATGGAGAAACCAAAGTATTCCATGGCACAACCAAATTACACAATATCTTTCCACAAATCCAGCCCTTCAAAGGATAATAAAGGGAAAATTCCAACACAAGGAGGGAAACTACACCCTAGAAAAAGCAAGAAAGTAATCTTTCAACAAACTTAAAATCAGACGTAAAATTTACTCAGATGAAGTCTCAATTCTGAACATCTATGCTCCAAATGCAAGGGCATCCACATTCATTAAAGAAACTTTAGTAAAGCTCAAAGCACATATTTGCACCTCACAGAATAATAGTGAGAGACTTCAACACCCCACTCTCATCAATGGACAGATCCTGGAAACAGAATCTAAACAGAGACATGTGGATACTAAGAGAAGCTATGAAACGAATGGATTAATAGATATCTACAGAACATGTTATCCTAAAATAAAAGGATATACCTTCTTCTCAGCATCTCAAGGCACCGTCTCAAATTTTGACCATATAATAAGTCACAAAACAGGCCTCAACATATACAAAAATATTGAAATTATCACATACATGCTATCAGATCATCAGGGACTAACAACATAAATAATAGAAAGCTAACATACACGTGGAACCTGAACAACACTCTACTCAATGATAACTTGGTCTAGGAAGAAATAAAGAAATTAATGACTTTTTAGAGTTTAATGAAAATTAAGCCAGAACATACCAAAGCTTATGGGACACAATGAAAGCAGTCCTATAAGTAAAACTTATAGCTCTGAGTGCTGCCAAAAGGAAACTGAAGAGAGGATACATGAGCAGCTTGACAGCACAACTAAACAGAGCAAATGGAAGGAAATTCACTCAAGAGCAGTAGACAGCAGGAAATAATCAAACTCAGGGCTGAAGTTAACCAAGTGGAAACAAAAAGAACTATACAAAGAATAAACCAAACCAGGAGCTGGCTCTTTGGGAAAAATCAATAAGATAAGTAAACCCTTAGCCAGACTAACTAGAGGGCACAGGAACAGTATTCTACTTAACAAAATCAAAAAAGAAAAGGAAGGAATAACAACAGAATCTGAGGAAATCCAAACCATCATCAGATCCTACTATAAAAGCCTATATAATGTTGAGAGCCAAGAGGGAAGGAAAGACCATCCAGAGACTGCCCCACCCAGGGATCAATCCCACATACAACCATCAAACACTGACACTATTACATATGCCAGAAGGATTTTGCTGACAGGGCCCTGACATAGCTCTCTCTTGTGAGGTTAGGCTAATGCCTGGCAAATACAGAAGTGGATGCTCACAGTTATCCATTAGATGGAACACAGGGCCCCTAATGAAGGAGCTAGATAAAGTACCCAAGGAGCTAAAGTGGTCTGTAACCCTATAGAAGGAACAACAATATGAAGTAACAAGTACCCTCCCCAGAGCTATGTCTCTACTTGCATATGTAGCAGAGGATGGCCTAGTCAGCCATCAATGGGAGGAGAGGTCCTTGGTGTTGTGAAGATCATATGCCCCAGTACAGCAGAATGCTAGGGCCAGGAAGCTGGAGTGGTTGGGTTGTAGGGTACAGAGGGGGAGTGTATAGGGGGCTTTGTGGATAGCATTTGAAATGTAAATGAAGAAAATATCTAATAAAAATGTCTTTAAAAAGCCTACACTCAACAAAACTGGAAAACCCGGATGAAATGAACAATTTTCTAGACAGATATCAGGTATCAAAGTTAAATCAGGATCAGATTAACGATATAAACCGTCCCATATCCCCTAAAGAAATATAAGCAATCATTAATAGTCTACCTACAAAAAAAATTCCAAGATGAGAGGGACTAAGTGCAGAGTTATATCAGTCCTTCCTAGAAAACTTAATTCCTACAATCCTCAAACTATTCCACAAAATAGAAACAAAAGGTACTGTACCCAATGCATTCTATGAAGGCACAATTACTGTGATACATAAACCACACAAAGACCCATTAAAGAAAGAGAACTTCAGACCAATTTCCCTTATGAATATCAATGCAAAATTATTCAATAAAATTGTTACAAACCAAAGCCAAGAAGATATCAAAATGATCACCCATTATGATCAAGTAGTCTTCATCCCAGGGATGCAGGGATGGTTTAATATACAGAAATCCATCAACATAATCCATTATATATAAAAAAAACTCAAAGACAGAAACCTCATGATCATCTCCTTAGATACTGAAAAGGCATTTGACAAAATCGAGCATCTATTCATGATAAAAATCTTGGAAAGAACAGGAATTCAAGGCCCATACATGTACATAATAAAAACAATATACAGCAAACCAGTAGCCAACATCAAACTTAATGCATAGAAACTCGAAGCAATCCCACTAAAATCAGGGACTAGACAAGGCTGCCCACTTTCTCCCTACCTATTCAATATAGTACTTGAAGTCCTAGCCAGAGGAATTAGAAATCAAAAAGAGGTCAAAGGGATACAAATTGGAAAAGGAAGAAGTCAAAATATCACTATTTGCAGATGATATGATAGTATATATATATGAACCCAAATATTCCACCAGAGAACTCCTAAATCTGGTAAACAAGTTCAGTGAAGGAGCTGGATATACAATTATCTCAAACAAATCAGTCACCTTTATATACAGAAAGTATACACAGGCTGAGAAAGAAATTAGGGAAAGAACATCCTTTACAATAGTTACATATAATACAAAACTCATTGGTGTGACTGTGAATAAGCAAGTTGAAAGTTCTGTATGATAAGAACTTCAAGTCTCTGAAGAAAGAAATCAAGGAAGATCTCAGAGGGTAGAAGGATCTCCCATGCTCATGGATTGACAAGATTAATATAGTAAAAATTGTCATCTTGCTGAAAGCAATGTACAGAAACAATGCAATTCCCATCAAAATTCCAACTCAATTCTTGACAGAGTTAGAAAGGGCAATTTGCAAATTCATCTGGAGTAACAAAAAGCCTAGGATAGCAAAAACATTTCTCAACAATAATAGAACCTCTGGTGGAATCACCCTCCCTGACTTCAATCTATATTACAGAGAAATTGTGATAAAAAACTGTATGGTACTGGTCCACGGACAGACATGTAGATCAATGAAATAGAATTGAAGATCGAGAAATGAACCCACACGCCTATGGTCTCTTGATCTTTTACAGGGGAGCTAAAACCATCCAGTGGAAAAGAGACAGCATTTTCAACAAATGGTGCTGACACAACTGACAGTTAGCATGTAGAAGAATGTGAATTAATTCATTCTTATCTCCTTGTACAAAGCTCAAATCTAAGTGGATCAAGGAACTCCACATAAAACCAGAGACACTAAAACTTATAGAGGAGAAAATAGGGAAAAGCCTCAAAGTTATGGGCACAGGGGAAATATTCTTGAATAGAACAGCAATAGCTTGTGCTGTAATATCGAGAATCAACAAATGGTACCTCAAAGATTTGCAAAGCTTCTGAAAGGAAAAGATACTCTCAATAAGGCAAAAAGGCAACCAACAGACTGGGAAAGGATTTTTACCAATCCTAAGTATGATAGAGGGCTAACATCAAATATATACAAAGATATGTACAAAGAACTCAGGACTCCAGAAAACCAAATAATTAAAGATAGGGTCCAGAGCTAAACAAATGATTCTCAACTGAGGAATACTGAATGGTTGAGAAGCACCTAAAAAATGTTTAGCACTCTTAATTATCAGTGAACTGCAAATTAAAACTACCCAGAGTTTCCAGCTCACAATAGTCACAATGGCTAAGATCAAAAATACAGGTGACAGCAGATCCTTGTGAGAAAGTGGAGAAAGAGGAACACTCCTCCACTGCTGTTGTGGTTACAATCTGTTTCATCGACTCTGGAAATCAGTTTGGCGGTTCCTCCGAAAATTGGACATAGTACTACCAGAAGATCTAGAAATACCAGTACCAAGCATATACCCAGAATATGCTCCAACATGTAATAATGACACATGCTTCTCTATGTTCATATCAGCCTTATTTATTTTTTTTTTGTGTTTAAGGTCTTTGTTTATTAGTTTTTTTTCCATTTTTTATTAGGTATTTAGCTCATTTACATTTCCAATGCTATACCAACAGTCCCCCATACCCACCCACCCCCACTCCCCTACCCGCCCACTCCCCCTTTTTGGCCCTGGCATTTCCCTGTTCTGGGGCATATAAAGTTTGCGTGTCCAATGGGCCTCTCTTTCCATCTTTTGATACATATGCAGCTAGAGTCCAGAGCTCAGGGGTACTGGTTAGTTCATAATGTTGTTCCACCTATAGGGTTGAAGATCCCTTTAGCTCCTTGGGTACTTTCTCTAGCTCCTCCATTGGGAGCCCTGTGATCCATCCATTAGCTGACTGTGAGCATCCACTTCTGTGTTTGCTAGGCCCCGGCATAGTCTCACAAGAGACAGCTACATCTGGGTCCTTTCAGTAAAATCTTGCTAGTGTATGCAATGGTGTCAGCATTTGGAAGCTGATTATGGGGTGGATCCCTGGATATGGCAGTCTCTACATGGTCCATCCTTTCATCTCAGCTCCATACTTTGTTTCTGTAACTCCTTCCATGGGTGTTTTGTTCCCACTTCTAAGGAGGGGCATAGTGTCCACACTTCAGTCTTCATTTTTCTTGAGTTTCGTGTGTTTAGGAAATTTTATCTTATATCGTGGGTATCCTAGGTTTTGGGCTAGTATCCACTTATCAGTGAGTACATATTGTGTGAGTTCCTTTGTGAATGTGTTACCTCACTCAGGATGATGCTCTCCAGGTCCATCCATTTGGCTAGGAATTTCATAAATTCATTCTTTTTAATAGCTGAGTAGTACTCCATTGTGTAGATGTACCACATTTTCTGTATCCATTCCTCTGTTGAGGGGCATCTGGGTTCTTTCCAGTTTCTGGCTATTATAAATAAGGCTGCTATGAACATAGTGGAGCATGTGTCCTTCTTACCAGTTGGGGCTTCTTCTGGATATATGCCCAGGAGAGGTATTGCTGGATCCTCCGGTAGTACTATGTCCAATTTTCTGAGGAACCGCCAGACTGATTTCCAGAGTGGTTGTACAAGCCTGCAATCCCACCAACAATGGAGGAGTGTTCCTCTTATTTATAATAGTAAGCATCTGGAAAGAACTGAGATGTTCCCCAAGAGAGGAATGGATACAAAAAGTGTGGTACTTTACACAATGGAGTACTACTCAGCTATTAAAAACAATGTATTCATGGAATTATTAGACAAATGGATGGATCTGGTGGATATCATCCATAGTGAAGTAACCCAATCACAAAAGAACCCACATGGTATTCACTCACAGATAAGTAGATATAAGCCCAGAAGCTCAGAGTACACAAGAAACTCAAGAATAAGGAAGACCAAAGTGTGGGTACATCAATCCTTCTTAGAAGAGGGAACAAAATACCCATTGAAAGAGTTACAGAGACAATGTTTGGAGCAGTGACTGAAGGAATGATCATCCAGAGTTTGCCCCACCTGGGGATCCATCCCATAAACAACCACCAAAACCAGATACTATTGTAGATTCCAACAAGAGCTTGCTGACTGGAGACTAATACAGCTGTCTCCTGAGAGGTTCTGCCATGCCTGACAAATATAGAAGTGGATGCTCACAGCCATCCATTTGACTGAGCTTAGAGTCCCCAAGGAAGGAGGTAGAGAAAGTACCCAGGGAGATGAAGGAGTTTGCAACCTCATAGGAGGAACAACAATATGAACTAACCAGTACCCCCCAGAGCTCCCTGGGACTAAACCATCTATCAAGTGAAACACATGGGAGGACTCATGGCTGTAGTTGCATATATAGCAGAGGATGGCCTAGTTAGTCATCAGTGGGAGGAGAGGTCCTTGGTCCTGTGAAATTTTTATGCCCCAGTGTAGGGAAATTCTAGGGCCAGGAACCTGGAGTGTGTGGGTTGTTGAGCAGGAAGAGGGGGGGATGGGACAGTGGATTTTCAGAAGGGAAACTAGGAAATTAGGTAACATTTGAAATGTAAATAAATAAAATATCTAATAAAAAATTTTTAAAAAGAACATTCTTTAATGTTGGAAAACTGACTAAGTAGCCTCGTTCAAGGCTTGAAAAAATAATACTTGAGTCATTTGTTTTCTATAAACCAAAGAGAAATGGGTATGGAAAGCAATTAGAAAAATTAAACCCTGGTAGGACAAATAGCTACTCAAACTTAAATCATTTAACAGAGTTAGAGTACTTTCTATAGATAGAACAATGGACCCTAAAGATACACATAAAAAGATATTTTAGCAATCTACTAAAATGATAATAGACAAAAGTTAAAATTACAGGTAGATGGAATTGAGATGGAGGGCTAATTCTTATAGGAGCAGATGTCAACTTAATTTCACAAGATTCCTGGAATCCAGCTTAGACATATCTAGAGATATCCATACTACACGTAGGAATTGGACATTGTCTTAGGTAAAACAAAGTCTAAATGGAGTAGAAGGTCAAGTAGGAACATTAAAGCCTAATATGACCATTAAAGCCATAGATATATGGAAAAGAGATCTGTTTCATAATGGGAAGTACAGCACAGCATTGCTAACTACTTCAGAGATATGCTTAAAAAAGGAGACATTCCTAATACAGATATTTTAATAAGTATTCAAGGACAATTATAGCCTCTCAGGAAAAAGTCTGGCTCTCCAAATTCATATTGGAGAATCACTGTTAATAGAATTCAAAATGTCCTACCACTAAATGGTTAACTGATGAGCCTGTTTGGATAGAAAATATTCTTTTTTATTAGATATTTAATTTATTTATGTTTCTTTTTAATAAAAAACTCATGAAAAAATTGTATTCATATAGGTAAGTGTTTTTTTTTTCTTATAAAGGATAAGACTTAATTCAGGGTGGCTTACAGGTTCAGAGGTTCAGTCCATTATCATCATAGCAAGAAGCATGGCAGCATGCAGGCAGACATGTTGTTGGAGAAGGAGCTGAGAGTTCTACATTTTGATCCCCAGGTAACCAGGAGAGCTCTCTTCTGCACTAAGTAGAACTTAAATGTAGAGCCTCAAAACCCAACCCCCCATAGCGATGCACTTTCTCCTAATAGTGCAACTTCCCTTGAGCCAAGCATATACAAACTGCCACAATGTAACCTCTTTTTATACATTTACTTACTTTGAATGTGTGTGTGTGTGTGTGTGTGTGTGTGTGTGTGTGTGTGTGTGTGTGTGTGTGTGTGTGTGTGTGAGAGAGAGAGAGAGAGAGAGAGAGAGAGAGAGAGAGAGAGTGTTTTATTGTATGTGAATACCTGTTTGCAAAAAGTGTGGACACACTTGTGTGTGGGTGCAAGCACATGCACAAGTGTCCACATACATGAAGAAAGACCTGAGGGTGACATCAAGAGTGTCTTTTTGTCACTCTTTCCTCCTTTCATTGATTCGGGTTTTATCAATTGAACCCAGAGCTTACCAAAATGGCTAATCTCACAAACCGGCTTGTACTGGGGATACCCTGATTCCACCTTCCGAAGCTAGCATCCCGGTTTCCCCTCTGAAAACCCCCTGTCCTCTCCCCGCTACCCCTGATCACCAAACTACCCATTTCTACTTCCTGGCCCTGGCATTCTCCTATACCAGGGTATAGAGCCTTCACAGGACCAAGTGTCTTTACTCCCATTGATGACCAAAACTAATCCATCCTCTGCTACATATACAGCTGGAGCTATGAGTCCCACCATGTGTACTCTTTAAATAAAAAATAAAAATGGACTAAAACAGGCAGTACAAGAATAGCTGGAGGCTCAATATAAAGAAGAATCCACTTTGAGTTCTACTATATTTGTCATTTAAAAGGTTCTAGAAATGGAAGAAGTTGACAGATCTGAGAAATGCAATGAAATTATTCATGCTCTGTAGTCCTTACAACCTGAAATAGCTTTAACTTCTGTTACCTCAGGGACAGCCTATTGTAGTAATCGATTTAAAGATTGCGTTTTTCACAACCCTTTACATAAGCAAGATAGGGAAAAGTTTCCTTTTTCAATACATATTTTTAATAATAATTGTTCAATAAAGAGATATTACTGGATGTTATTACCAGAAGACATGTAAACCAGTCCTACCTTGTGTAAATATTACGTGCAAAAGCGGTTAAAAATAATTTGTAAAGAATATCCTCCATCCATCATATACCATTACATGGATCATATTTTGCTGGCTGCTTCAGATTCAGATAATTTAGAAAAATATTTAATGAAAGAAAATTTTGCCTTATTGGGGAGTACAAATTGCTCCTAAAAATACAGAGTCGATTATCTTGATTATCTAGGCTATAAAATAACTATATTAAAAAATCCAGGCACAAAAAGTAAAGATCAGAAGAAACCAACTACAAACTCTCAATGATATTAAAAAATCATTGCGAGATACAAATTGGCCAAGGTCCACATTGGATTACCCATTCAAAAGGTAAGTAATTTCCTTTCAAGTATTGCAAGGTAAGTCAGACTTAAATGCTTTAAGAAATGATCAGTTTACTTCTGCCTATTGACTAGGTTTGGTGGTTGTTTATGGGGTGGATCCCCAAGTGGGGAAGTCTCTGGATGGTCATTCCTTCAGGCTCTCCTCTGAACTTTGTCTCTGTAACCCCTTCCATGGGTATTTTGTTCCCCCTTCTAAGAAGGAACGAAGTATCCACACTTTGGTCTTCCTTCTTCTTGAGTTTCATGTGCTTTGTAAATTGTATCTTGAGTATTCTAAGTTTCCTGCTGACAGGAGCCTGATATAGCTGTCTCCTGCGAGGCTCTGCCAGTGCCTGGCAAATACAGAAGTGGATGCTCACAGTCATCCATTGGATGGAGCACAAGGTCCCCAATAAAGGAGCCAGAGAAATACCCAGGGAGCTGAAGGGGACTGAAAACCCATAGAAGGAACATCAATACGAACTAACCAGTACACCCAGAGCTCCATGGAACTATAACACCAATCAAAGAAAACACATGGTGGCACTTGTAGCTCTAGCTATATATGTAGCAGAGGATGGCCTAGTCAGTCATCAATGGGAGGAGAGGCCCTTGGTCTTGTGAAGGCTATATGCCCCAGTATAAGGGAATGCCAGGACCATCAATGGGAGTGGGAGTTTTGGGGAGCAGGGGGAGGAGGGATAGGGGATTTTCAGAGGGGAAATTAGGAAAGGGGATAGCGGGATAACATTGTAATAAATATTATAATGTAGCTCTAAAATGTTTCATTATTTCCATACTTCTACAAGAAATTGTTCCACTTGAAACAATCATTATAACATGCTTCTCAAAAAACAGAAATAGATTTGAAATATTTTGATAACTATTTAATACTGTTTTCCTTATTACATATTTTTGTGTCAACATACAAAATTATTAAAAAATCTTTTATTACAGAAAGTGGAGATATGGAACAGCAATTGATAGGTCTTGTTTCCTCTTGCTTGGGTCCCTACTTGCCCTATTTGGATTAACAGCACCCAACACATTGTCAGAGCCCTTTGGAACACCAGTTTGGCAGGATCCAACAGCATTTATTTGTCTTCATAGACACCAGGGACAGACTGGGTGCACAAAAATACCTGCAGACAAAATACCCACACACAAAAGAACAAAAAAAGAATCTTTTAACAGCACATTATGATTTGTGTCTGTGTGTGTGTGTGTGTGTGTGTGTGTAGTCAGAACACAGCATAATGGAGGCAGTTTAATCATTATGACGTGGAAGTTACAAGGACTAAAACTAGGTCTTCAAGTTTAGTGGAAAGTATCAATACTACCTGTCCTATTTACATATCCCTGTAATATTTCTTAAGTGTATGTAATTCATAGATCCCTCATGTCTAAATCTACAGGTATCCAGACACACAACAGGCCACAATGTATATCTGAGTTTGAGGTTTTTTATATTTGGTCAAGCCATCATATCTAATATTCTTCTCTATTTCCCAGTATTGTCTATAGTTACTCACTACATAGAGTGAGTAGTGATGCTGGTGACTTTAACAAAGGCCGTTTTCCAGAGGTCTTGGATTCAGCAACCAACACTCAGTAGGCAGCACACAACCATTTCTAACCCTAGTTCTAGGAGTTCCACCACCATCTTCTGGCCTTTTTAAGGTACTAAATAAATGTGGTACATAGACATACATGCAAGCAAAACACACAAAGACAGAATAAAATAATAAAAAAATGTTTCTTCTCTCAGGTATAGAATATGTATTAATGTAAAATGAACCTCTAATTCCTGGAGAACCAGAATCAATTGTTTCCAGCAACAAAGAGGACTCAGATCAGCTCCCTATGTTTTCACTCATCTTTCCTTTATACTAGAGGTTTTCAACCTTCTTAATACTAAGATTATTTAATATACTTCCTCTTATTGTGGTGATCCCAAACATAAAATTATTTTGTTGAGAATCACAAAATATAATCAATCATGTTCTGAAGGATGCAAGTGAGATTTTTTTTTGTTTTTTTATGAAATCGTTTTATTAGATATTTTCTATATTTACATTTCAAATGTTATCTCCTTTCCTGATTTCCCATCCAACCCCCCAGTTCTTTCCCCCCTCCCCCTGTTCACCAACCCACCCACTCCTGCTTCACGGACCAGGCATTCCTCTACACTGTGGCTAGAGCATTCACAGTGCCAAGGGCCTATTTTCCCATTGATGACCAACAAAGCTGTCCACTACTACATATGCAACTGGAGCCATGGGCCCCACCATGTATACTCTTTGTTTGTTGGTTTATTCCCTGGGAGTTTTCAGGGGTACTGGTTAGTTCATATTGTTGTTCCTCTTATGGGGCTGCAAACCCTTTCAGCTCCTTGGATCTTTTCTATAGCTCCTCCATTGGGGACCCTGTGCTTACTGCAATGGTTTTAAGAGTTTTGTCAACCAGGTGGGGAATATCAGGATGGATTCATTTCTTTATACTTGACACACAGAGAGCCAAATATCTCACATATGTTTCCTACAAAAGGGTTTTCAATTATAAGAGATAACACTTTGAAATTCACTCAAAACCTACAGTGTAATTACACTTTGTTATGGCACATGGGAAAATTCTGCACAGGAACCTAGGGACAGTACAAACATTCCCTTACTTTTAGCAAGTCATGATTTTAACTTAATACTGTAAGTATAATTGACATTCTGAGGTCTCAAAGGTGATTAGTATATCCTGTGCCTTCAGCAATCTAATCTTACCATTAACATTTGGTGGTTAGCCAAGAGCAATAGCAATATCCTACTTTGTTTTGAGGCCCTTAGGCACTCCTGGAAAACTTGTAGAAAGGTTTCCCACATTTGGGAAAAATGACAAATTTTCTGAATATGCCATAGCTTTTGAAAGAAACATTATCAGTCTATGGAGGGAACTGTCATTCAACCATGTTTGATACTGAATTACAAGATAATCAGTGATTAATCAGCAAACAGTATGTGGCTATGTTATGATTTTTAAAAGGTAAGAAAATGAGTATAATTTATCTCAACCTATTCCTTCCACATAATTCAAGACCAAAGAGATGACAAAACTTACAGAAATAAGAAAAGAGATAAATATTTCAATAAGAAACAAGTGCATTGATTGTGTACCATAACCCCCTTTTGGCAAACTGTCCCTCCTCTATGAATTGAAAAGCAGAACCTATCCAGGTGGGGAATATCAGTGAGGCCTATACAGTTCAGAAATGTTGAAATTAGAGAGATATTCAATATAATGTATCTTAACATACTAATATTGCATTTGGTAGTTCGGGTAAGCAAAATTTTCCATTTATAAGGCTACCAAATTACTGCATTTTTCAACGTAAACCTTAATTCAAAATGCAAGTATTTAACATTTTTGTATACCATTGTATGTGGTATCACTACTCTTCCTTGATTCTGAGCAGTAGCAACAATCTATGACTGTAAAGTAGCCACTTAATTGCAAGAACACATCATAATGTGCCATCAATTTAAAACATCATAGCATATTCTACAGTTTGTTATATTATGGCTTTATATTAAATGGCTTTATACCATCAAGTTCTATATTATTGTATCTTTTTGTAATCTCACTGTATCTCAGAGAACATTTTATATTTCTGTTTTTTTTCATTTCATGAAGCCATGAAATGTGGTATAAGTGTGAATGTGCCTGTGTGAACACTATTTTATTTATGTTTGTAACGATTGGAAATAAAGAATCACCACACTTGTCATAGTACTTTTTTTGTTCTAAACATACTACTACTTGGTGCACAGTACTGTAAATGTAGTATTTCCTCTAGAATTCAAAATGGATATTTTACAACCCTGCCTTCACTTTGCCTATGTTAACATTAGATGGCAGCACAATCACATTTCTGTTTTTGTTTGTTTGTTTAGAATTTTTTAAAAAAAATATTAGATATTATCTTCATTTACATTTCAAATGTTATCCCAAAAGTCCCCTAACCCCCCTGCCCTGCTCTCCTACCCACCCACTCCCACTTCTTGATCCTGGTGTTCCCCTGCACTAGGGTATATAAAGTTTGCTAGACCAAGGGGCCTCTCTTCACAATGATGGCTGACTAGGCCATCTTCTTCTACATATGCAGCTAGAGACAGGAGCTCTGGGGGTACTGGTTAGTTCATATTGTTGTTCCATCTATAGGGTTGCAGACCCCTTAAGCTTTGGGTACTTCCTCTAGCTCCTCCATTGGGGGCCTGTGTTCTATCCAATAGATGACTATGGGCATCTACTTCTATATTTGCCAGACAGGGGCATAGCCTCACAAGAGAAAGCTATGTCAGGGTTTTGTCAGCAAAATCTTGCTGGCATATGCAATAGTGTCTGCTTTTGGTTGCTTATTATGATCAATAAGACAAAAACAGCACCTATAGATTGGAAAAGGATTTTTACCAATTCTAAATCTGATAGGGCACAATCACACTTCCATTCAGTCACTAACACCAGCCCTAAAGCTCTAATTACATAAGATTATAAAACAAGAATTACTCTTTTTCCGCAACCTCACCAGCATCTGCATCACCTACATTTTCTTTATTTTAGCCATTCTTAGTTGTGTGAGATGGAATCACAGGGTTGTTTTCATTTGCATTTCCCTGATGACTAAGGATGTTGAGCAATCCTTAGGTGCTTTTTAAATATTTGGTATTGCTCAGTTGTGTATTCTTTATTAAGCTCTGTATCCAGTTTTTTAATAGGGTATTTGGTTCTCTGAAGTCAAACTTATTGAATTCTTTATATATATTTAATATTAGCCCTGTATCAGATATAGGATTGGTAAAGTTCTTTTCCCAATCTGTTGGTTATCATATTGTCCTATTGACAGAAGCTTTGCAATTTTGTGATGTCCCATATGCCAGTTCTTGATCTTAAGGCATAAGCTATTATTGTTCTGTTCAGGAAATTTTCCCATGTGCTCATGTGCTCAAGACTCTTTCCCACTTTGTCTTCTATTAGATTCCATGTATGTGGTTTTATGCATTGCTGATGGGATTGCAAGCTGGTACAACCACTCTGGAAACCATTTTAGTATACTTAATGGTGAAATTTAAAGCCCATATTCACAAAAAAATAATAGATTTTTCTTTCTGTAGTAAACAGAATAAGACTAGCAACTAGCTACTAAATACAATGAAAGATGGAAATATGTGTTATTCAGAAAGAAGCTAGCCATTTAGTTAGAATAGTTTCCTTAGAAAGGCATACTTAATAAGGAACTTGATTTCAACAATTCTTAGGTCAGTATCTCTCAATCCATCTCAGTTGTTTTTCATAATAGTTGATTAAAAAATGGAAGAAGTCTTTCATGAAGGGAGGAATGTGAAATCATTCCTAAGATCTTGAGACTTAGTCATGCTTCATCATGGCTATGCTGACTTTAACATTATAGGAAGATAATTAAAACTTTACCTGAGGTAAATTAAAATACTTTTTAAATAAATTGTTTTATTCACTTTTCAACACTGTATTTTCCTTTTTCTCCTCCCAGTACCCACTCATTCAAGTCCTTCCTCATTCCCTCAATCTTTGCTATAAGTAAAATGTTTGATCAAGCTTTGACTTAAATTTGCAGACTCAGGGGCTGTTGATCTTTATAAATAAATGTAATTTATTTGAAAAGTGCTCTCAGATTCTCTCAGATAATAAATAGAACAGGAATTAAACAGTTTCAGGGCACATGAAATACTGAGAATGGTGATTATTCAGAGTAGCTTTAGATGAGTGCATCTTCATGAATCTCCAGCAGATATTCTCCCATGTGTTTATAAGCCAAGAACTGCCTAGACTGTATCTTGCTATTTGCATATTACATTTTCAATAACCACAAATATCTCACAATTGTTTTAAAGCAAAGTACTTATGAGAATAGCAGTAATTATCTAGGGACCAAAATTCAAAGACAAAATGGATTTTCAAGTGCAGATTTTCAGCTTCCTGCTAATCAGTGCCTCAGGTAACAGAGGGCAGGGAATTTGAGATCAGAATCCAACCAAAATTCTTTTCCCTGGGGAATTTGAGTCTAAAATACAGTTTTTTTTTTCTTTTTCTTTCATCTGAAAGTTGGGTGGTATAAAACTATTTTTGTATCTCTATTTTTACTAATCCCTCTTTCTCTATTTTGCTTTTTTCTAGTCATAATGTCCAGGGGACAAATTGTTCTCACCCAGTCTCCAGCAATCCTGTCTGCATCTCCAGGGGAGAAGGTCACCATGACCTGCAGTGCCAGCTCAAGTGTAAGTTACATGTACAGGTACCAGCAGAAGCCAGGATCCTCACCCAAACCCTGGATTTATGGCACATCCAACCTGGCTTCTGGAGTCCCTGCTCGCTTCAGTGGCAGTGGATCTGGGACCTCTTATTCTCTCACAATCAGCAGCATGGAGGCTGAAGATGCTGCCACTTATTACTGCCAGCAATATCATAGTTACCCACCCACACAGTGATACAGACTAGAACAAAAACCCTCTAAGTCCTTAGGGTCTAGCTACTTCCTCCTAGAAATAAACTGTGGCTGGTGGTTTGATTCCAGAAGTCCACACAGGGTGTTCTGCTTTACAATGTCATTTGCATATTTAGATGAATGTCTCTATAAAATTCCACTGTACTTCAGTGCTGTTCTCAAATAATCTACATTTCCAGTGTTTATTTATTCTCAATTTTTGTTCTATTTGTTGAAGACAAGTGTGGCAGACTATTTTACTGGTGGTCCCCATGAAACTTTACATCTATTTTCTGCTACTTTCACTGATTTTAGAATCTTCTTATTTTGTGGTTTTTCTTCAGGATATTCATTTGCTCACAACACAGTGCTTTTGTTATCCTACAAAAAGTAGTATCCATCCTAATATATTTTCTGGTTTTTATTAGTACACATTCTTTTCCACTAAATTGTACTCTTAATATGTGCTTAAAATATTTTTCTCTCCAAATTAAAAAAGAAAAACCACTGACAGGCATGTATACTTTCTTTCTATTCTCATTACAGTTAATTGGAACACTCCACTAATAAAGAAACCATGAAGGCAACAGAGAATTTATAAATGAACATTAATTTTTCGTATATCTATCATATGTCTGTCTGTCTGTGAATTGATTTGTGTGTGTTACCTTAATATGAATAACTAAAATCATATAGACATGCTAATATTATAAATAGTGAAAGACAAATTATTTAAAATATGTGTGTTGTTAATTTTAAATTTAAATTACAGTTTAATTAAATTTAATTTACACTTAATAATAACAGGAATAATTATGTAATAGTTTATTTTCAATTTTCCAATGTCATGTGTTGATATGAAATCCATCAGACACAGTTACCAGCCTGTCTATCTCCATCTATAGAAGAAAGTGTCACACTATCACAGGATGTCAAGATATTAATGTGTGTTTAGCACATTATTTATATAATTTGTCAAGAAAATTTTTTCAGAATCAGGTGTTTGACTTTTAGTCCTAGCAAAGAAACGACTGCATAAAGAGGATCATGGGGTTATGAGCAGCCCTGACTTCACAGACAAACACTGCTTCAAGCTAAATCTATTCACATCTAAACCAAAAAGGAAACACTTTTACATTTATGTGTTGCCAAACACTACATGAAATTTAGTGCTTGGCACTTTTTTTCTGGTTAGTGGTATGCATACTGTGGTTGTATGAATAAGAATGTACGTAATAGTTTCTTATATTTAAATATATTTCAAATATTTCTTAGTAAGAAACCATATTTGATAGGATTTAGAGGTATGGCCTTCTGGAAAGTGTGTCACTGCATTCGACTCTAAGGTTTTAAAAGCCTAATCCAGGCCCAGTATTTCTACTTTCTGGTCACTTGCTGATCCCAATTCCACACGCTCATCTCTCATGTCTGTCTTAGTGCAGCCATGATCCACAATATGAAGATAATGTACTAAACACTAAGGAGGTCCCAAATAAAGGTTTTCTTTGGTAGAGTTTTTGTGGTTATGGTATTTCTCCACAGCAATATAATACAACCAGAGAACCCAGTGATCTAGAAAGGTCACTAGAATATTTTGAATCGTGAGGCATCAGTGAATCAGCAAGTCAGTTCTCCATTTGCTCACTTGCTCTCGTGTCTTCTAGAAGAATATTTGTCAGGATCTTTTTCCCTTTCTATGATGTTCTATGGACATGCTTAATGACCAACACTCCCACCAGATATGAAATCAGAAAAGGAGGATTCAATGTTCATTGAAACCTGTAGGAAGACTTGGGCAGGGAAACAGACTAGAAAAGCACCCACAGAGATGCTGTATACACCTAAGTCCTTCAATATCCCACCTTCAACTAGTAGGGAAATGTTGAGGAAATGGGTCAGAGAGCCTACATTATCAGTTTCAGGCAAGACTTGATTTCTTGTGAAGCACATAATCAACCGACCTTTTGCATAAGTATCTCTATGCATCATGAACAAGCCTTTGGATATTAAGAATTTAGATTCTAGGGTTAACAATTTGCACAATTTTTCCAATTATAATTATATGTCATTAGATCTATTAAAAACTATTGTTACATCAATAAAACCAATTAGTGAGGGCTAATAAATATCCACCTTTATTTCATGAAGTAAAATAATGTCATGTCTAAACTATGCAGCTAAAGATGGGGAGATTCTAATTTTCCCATTTTGATGGAAACTCATTAACTATATTTTGATAGTTGTTTATTGTCTTCATGAAGTAGAATCACAATGATGCCTAAGATACCCTAAGGCACTAATCAGAGGATGTATCATGATGTATGAGATACTTTTTTTTTTTAATGTTTGTTTAGCTTGGTTGGTTTGATTTTGGTTTTGGCTTTTGATTTTAAGGAGAGAAGATTTAAGGAATGCTCAATTACCCTGGAATCTGATTATTTTAATACGCAGCAACACTCACTCACTCCTGCAAACCCATGACAAAAAAAATCACAGGTGTCTCTAAGTTTTCATTCTCATGTGGAGCATGAAATTTATGTTACACATACAAGAAGCTTCCCTAGCCCTCAATCTCACATAGCTGGTGTCTCTAAGAGCTTTGTTTCTTCCATCATTTCTTCTACCATAAATTTGCCATATGAGAGTTTCATTTTCTTTTACAAGAAAACAGTTTATCAAATATATTTATAACGTATGCAAACATTTATTGACACATATATAGTGGCCCATGTCCAATGAATCCTAGTTATTTAATTCCATCCACGTTATTTGCCATATGAGATTTGTCAAATAGTAGTTAGGGATTTTGAAATGTAGAGTTCATATTGAAATGATATAGTGGAATTAATGCAATCATAATGGTTCACAATTAACTAGGGCTTGCAGTCATATTCAGAAAAGGGCTGATAAGAAAGGAAATTTTGAGGGAAAGATTAGGGCTTTGAGTACAGAATCTATAGGGCATCTTAGTGATGCAAAATTAGTATATTGATTACTCACTTTGGCCTCTGGAGGGACATAGTCATTCTGAATCCTTGGTTTTAGCTCAGTGAGATTATATTTTCACCTTAGGAACTTATCAACTAACTATTTACTTATTAATTTGTAGACTTCATGTTTTTACCAATATAAACTATGAATTTCTGTTTGTAATTTTAATTGCATTACAAAATATTGGTCTTTTTTAACTTCAATGATTAACAACATTCTCTATTACTAACTAGATTCTAAATATAAATAGTGGGTTTTACCAGTTACGTAGATGTCTTGTTCAATGTCAGTCTATTATTTCTAATACCCCTCATGTCTTCCTTGCAGATAAACCCACTCATCTCTTCCATTTTGATAACTTTCTGTTCCTATCATTTTATATGTGGCCCTGCATGGTTGTCTTCCTCTTGTTTACTCACCGATCTCTTAGAGATTTGATGCTTGTAGTTGTTGAACTTGTCTTGTGTGAACACTCATGAACAAAGTCCTCTAGAAAATCATTAGGATTCCAATGTAAATTCAAGCTTATGATACATTTTGTATTCCTTTTTGAAGATTAGTGTAAGGTTTGCATGAAGGTGTCAATGGGAAGTTGTTGCTCAGGGAGATCCAAATGTGGCATGATGTCAGTATCCCCTGCAGATGTACTTGGAGTAAATCTCCATGTTTTTATTTGTAAAGCATAAATGCCCAAGGCTTCACCTGAGAGTTTCTAAAGCTTTTGACATCTTATTAATAATCCTCAATGATGACGAGGAAGAAACTCTTGATTGAGTTCTTTCCTCTTGATTCTCTCATCTTCTCTGCAAGGTTGGACCTTAAAAGTGTACACCCATTTTGGAGCTATTTTTTTGTTTTAATTCCAGTACCGATACTGCTCATGTACTAGAGTTTCATGTGAATAAGAAGAAGGCACCAAAAAGATTCAATTCCAAAAATTAATATTAGGATATGTATTCTACCAAGGGTGGAATATTAGGTTGAAGTAATAATGGATTATTTGAAATACATCAAACAACTTTTCATAATCAACTCAATTTCTTTTCTTTATAAAGACAACTTTACTTATGCAACCTACTTAAATGAATATTCAAAAGTTGCCTGTATAAATGTTCAATAAATAATTATGCAAAACAGACCCAAGGAACTTTCAATATTGGGTAAAAATCTAAATGAAAATAGTCATTTCTTTTGGATTGTTGTACTACACTTTTTATCACCTTCAGAATGATGTCTAGCAAGCCGTTGCCCAAAATTCTAGTCACATAACTACATAAAAGATGAAAACAGAAATTGTTGTGTCCGGCCAGCAGACCACAACCTGGGTTCTAGCCTGGAAAGGCATTTTGGAAACCTGGAAGAGAAGAGGGGCTAGGTGGCGAGAGAAAGAAATGTAGCCAAGACAGTTATTCTGATCAAAGCTCAATTTTACTAGTTCCGACATTTCAGTTATAAAGGAAGGGGGAGGGAACCCGATTCCCGACAAATAATCTCAGAATCCAGTAGAAGGGTCAGCATGTGGTGGCACTAACAGCAAGGCAGCAGGTTCCAGCAGTGGGCTTAGCAGAACAAATGAGCAGGAAGCTCCACCCCTGAGCAAGCAGGTTTCAGGCTGGGGGAGGGGAGACTACAAGAAATAAATTAGAGGATTCCTTTCTAGCCAATACAAAACGTGTATTCTTTAGGAAGACATTTTCCATTGCATTGCACTACATGAAATTCAGTGCTTGAACTGGAATTAGATCTTTTTTGAATGTCTGGTAGAACTCTACACTAAACCTATCTGGTCCTGGGATTTTTTGACTGGGAGACTATTAATGACTGCTTCTATTTCTTTAGGGGATATGGGACTTTTTAGATCGTTAACTTGATCCTGATTTAACTTTGGTACCTGGTATCTGTCTAGAAATTTGTCCATTTCGTCCAGGTTTTCCAGTTTTGTTGAGTATAGCCTTTTGTAGAAGGATCTGATGGTGTTTTGGATTTCTTCAGGATCTGTTGTTATGTCTCCCTTTTCATTTCTGATTTTGTTAATTAGGATGTTGTCCCTGTGCCCTCTAGTGAGTCTAGCTAAGGGTTTATCTATCTTGTTGATTTTCTCAAAGAACCAACTCCTCATTTGGTTAATTCTTTGAATAGTTCTTCTTGTTTCCACTTGGTTGATTTCACCCCTGAGTTTGACTATTTCCTGCCGTCTACTCCTCTTGGGTGAATTTTCGTCCTTTTTTTCTAGAGCTTTTAGATGTGTTGTCAAGTTGCTAGTGTATGCTCTCTCCAGTTTCTTTTTGGAGGCACTCAGAGCTATGAGTTTTCCTCTTAGAAATGCTCTCATTGTATCCCATAGATTTGGGTATGTTCTGCACAAACTATTCCACAAAATAGAAGTAGAAGTAACTCTACCCAACTCATTCTATGAAGCCACAATTACTCTGATACCTAAACCACAGAAAGATCCAACAAAGATAAAGAACTTCAGACCAATTTCCCTTATGAATATTGATGCAAAAACACTCAATAAAATTCTCCTAACCGAGTCCAAGAACACATTAAAGCAATCATCCATCCAGACCAAGTAGGTTTTATTCCAAGGATGCAGGGATGGTTTAAAATACGGAAATATATCAACGTAATCCGTTATATAAACAAGCTCAAAGACAAAAACCACATGATAATTTCATTAGATGCGGAAAAAGCATTTCACAAGATCCAACACGCATTCATGATAAAAGTCTTGGAAAGATCAGGAAATCAAGGCCCATACCTAAACATGATAAAAGCAATCTACAGCAAACCAGTAGACAACATCAAAGTAAATGGTGAGAAGCTTGAAGCAATCCCACTAAAATCAGGGACTAGACAAGGCTGTCCACTCTCCCCATACCTATTCAACATTGTACTTGAAGTCCTAACCAGAGCAATTCGACAACAAAAGGAGATCAAGGGGATACAAATTGGAAAAGAGGAAGTCAAAATATCACTTTTGCAGATGATATGATAGTATATATAAGTGACCCTAAAAATTCCACCAGAGAACTCTTAAACCTGATAAACAGCTTCGGTGAAGTACTGGATATAAAATTAACTCGAACAAGTCAATGGCCTTTCTCTACACAAAGAGTAAACAGGCTGAGAAAGAAATTAGGGAAACAACCCTTCTCAATAGCCACAAATAATATAAAATATCTTGTCGTGACTCTAACTAAGGAAGTAAAAGATCTGTATAATAAAAACTTCAAGTCTCTGAAGAAAGAAATTAAGAAGATCTCAGAAGATGGAAAGATCTCCCATGCTCATGGATTGGCAGGATCAACATTGTAAAAATGGCTATCTTGCCAAAAGCAATCTACAGATTCAATGCAATCCCCATCAAAATTCCAACTCAATTCTTCAACGAATTAGAAAGAGCAATCTGCAAATTCATCTGGAATAACAAAAAACCTAGGATAGCAAAAACTCTTCTCAAAGATAAAAGAACCTCTGGTAGAATTACCATGCCTGACCTAAAGCTTTACTACAGAGCAATTGTGATAAAAACTGCATGGTACAGGTATACTGATAGACAAGTAGACCAATGGAATAGAAGTGAAGACCCAGAAATGAACCCACAAACCTATGATCACCTGATCTTCGACAAGGGAGCTAAAACCATCTAGTGGAAGAAAGACAGCATTTTCAACAAATGTTGCTGGCACAACTGTTTGTTATCATATAGAAGAATGCGAATGGATCCATTCCTATCTCCTTGCACTAAGGTCAAATCTAAGTGGATCAAGGAACTTCAGATAAAACCAGAGACACTGAAACTTTTAGAGGAGAAAGTGGGGAAAAGCCTTGAAGATATGGGTACAGGGGAAAAATTCCGGAATAGAGCAGCAATGGCTTGTGCTGTAAGATCGAGAATTGACAAATGGGACCTCATGAAACTGCAAAGTTTCTGCAAGGCAAAAGACACCGTCAATAAGACAAAAAGACCACCAACAGATTGGGAATCTTTACCTATCATAAATCAGATAGGCGACTAATATCCAATATATATAAAGAACTCAAGAAGGTAGACTCCAGAAAATCAAATAACCCCATTAAAAAATGGGCCTCAGAACTGAACAAAGAATTCTCACCTGAGGAATACCAAATGGCACAGAAGCACCTGAAAAAATGTTCAACATCCTTAATCATCAGGGAAATGCAAATCAAAACAACCCTGAGATTCCACCTCACACCAGTAAGAATGGCTAAGATCAAAAATTCAGGTGACAGCAGATGCTGGCGAGGATGTGGAGAAAGAGGAACACTCCTCCATTGTTGGTGGGATTGCAGGCTTGTACAACCACTCTGGAAATCAGTCTGGCAGTTCCTCAGAAAATTGGACATAGTACTACCGGAGGATCCAGCAATACCTCTCCTGGGCATATATCCAGAAGATGTCCCAACCGGTAAAAAGGACACATCCTCCACTATGTTCATAGCAGCCTTATTTATAACAGACAGAAGCTAGAAATAAACCAGATGCTCCTCAACAGAGGAATGGATACAGAAAATGTGGTACATCTACACAATGGAGTACTACTCAGCTATTAAAAAGAATGAATTTGAAAATCCTAGCCAAATGGATGGACCTGGAGGGCATCATCCTGAGTGAGGTAACACAATTACAAAGGAACTCACACAGTATATACTCACTGATAAGTGGATATTAGCCCAAAACTTAGGATACCCAAGATATAAGATACAATTTGCTAAACAAATGAATCTCCAGAAGAATGAAGACTGAAATGTGGTCACTATGCCCCTCCTTAGAATTGGGAAGAAAACACCCATGGAAGGAGTTACAGAGACAAAGTTTGGAGCTTTGACGAAAGGATGGACCATCTGGAGACTGCCATATCCAGGGATCCACCCCATAATCAGCTTCCAAACGCTGACACCATTGCATACACTAGCAAGATTTTGCTGAAAGGACCCAGATATAGCTATCTCTTGTGAGACTATGCAGGGGCCTAGCAAACACAGAAGTGGATGCTCACAGTCAGCTAGTGGATGGATCACAGGGCTCCCAATGGAGGAGCAAGAGAAAGTACCCACGGAGCTAAAGGGATCTGCAACCCTATAGGTGGAACAACATTATGAACTAACAAGTACCTCAGAGCTCTTGACTCTAGCTGCATATGTATCAAAAGATGGCCTAGTCGGCCATCACTGGAAAGAGAGGCCCATTTGACACGCAAACTTTATATGCCCCAGTACAGGGCCAAAAAAAAAAAAGGGGGGGGAATGGGTGGGTAGGGAAGTGGGGGGGAGGGTATGGGGGACTTTTGGGATAACATTGGAAATATAATTGAGCAAAATATGTAATAAAAAAAGAAAGAAAGAAATTCACTGCTTGGCACATTTTTCTGGTCATTTCTATGCATACTGTGGTTATATGAATAAGACTGGACATCATAGTTTCATATAATTAAAAATATTTCAAATATTTCTTAGTAAGAAACCCTATTTGATAGGATTTAGAGGTATGGCCTTTCTGGAAAGTGTGTCACTGCCTTAGACTCTAAGGTTTTAAAAGCCTAATCCATGCCCAGTATTTCTACTTTCTGGTCCCTTGCTGATCCAGATTCCACATGCTCATCTCTCATGTCTGTCTTAGTGCAGCCATGATCCACAATATGAAGATAATGTACTAAACACTAAGCAGGTCCCAAATAAAGGCTTTCATTGGGAGAGTTTTTTTTTTTTTTTTTTTTTTGTGTGTGTGTGGTTATTGTATCTTTCCACAGCAATATAATACCATCAGAAAATCCAGTGATCTAGAAAGGTCACTAGAATATTTTGAATCATGAGGTATCAGTGAATCAGCAAGTCAGTTCTACATTTCCTCACTTGCTCTCATGTCTTCTAGAAGAATATTTGTCAGGATCTTTTTTCCTTTCTATGGACATGCTTAATGATCAACCCTCCCACGGGATATAAAATCAGAAAAGGAGGATTAAATGTTCATTGAAATGTGTAGGAAGACATGGACAGGGAAACAGACTAGAAAAGCACCCACAGAGATACTGTATACACCTAAGTCCATCAACATCCCACCTTCAACTTGTAGGGAAATGTGGGGAAAATGGGTCAGAGTAGCTACATCATCAGTTTCAGGCAAGACTTGACGTCTTGTGAAGCACATAATCAACCGACCTTTGCATAAGAATCTCTATGCATCATGAACAAGACTTTGGATATGAAGAGTTTAGATTCTAGGGTTAACAATTTGCACAATTTCTTCCAATTATAATTATATGTCATTAGATCTATTAAAAACTACTGCTAGATCAATAATACCAGTTAGTGAGGGCTAATAAAGATCCAACTTTATTTCATGAAGTAATGTCATGTCTAAACTATGCAGCTAAAGATGAGGAGATTCTAATTTTCCCGTTTTGATGGAAACTCATTAACTAATTTTTGATGTTGTTTATTGTCTTCATGAAGTGGAATCACAAGGATGCCTAAGATACCCTAAGGCACTAATCAGAGGATGAATCATGATATATGAGATACTTTATTTTTTTTTTTTTTATGTTTGGTTGGTTTAGTTGGTTTGCTTTTGGTTTTGGCTTTTGATTTTAAGGAGAGAAGATCTGAGGAATGCTCATTTACCCTGGAATATCTGATTATTTTAATAAGCAGCAACTTTCACTCACTCCTACAAACCCATGACAAAAAATGACAGGTGTCTCTAAGAGTTTTCAATCACATGTGGAGCATGAATTCTATGTTACACATACAAGAAGCTTCCCTAGCCCATAGTCTGACACACCTGGTGTCTCTAAGAGTTTTATTTCTCTGATCATTTCTTCTACCATGAATTTTCCGTATGAGAGTTTCATTTTCTTTTACAAGAAGACAGTTTA
The DNA here is from genome assembly GCF_000001635.26 of Mus musculus. Lineage (NCBI taxonomy): Eukaryota > Metazoa > Chordata > Mammalia > Rodentia > Muridae > Mus > Mus musculus. The sequence continues at coordinate 69,621,753 of NC_000072.6, read as the reverse complement.
TCAATTATATTTATAACATATGCAAAAATTTATTGACACATATATAGTGGCCCATGTCCAATGAATCCTAGTTATTTAATTTCATTCATGTTATTTGGCATATGAGTTTTGTCAAATAGTAGTTAGGGATTTTGATATGTAGAGTTCATATTGAAATGATATAGTGGAATCAATGCAATCATAATGGTTCACCATTAACTAGGGCTTGCAGTCATATTCAGAAAAGGGCTGATAACAAAAGAAATGCTGAGGGAAAGATTAGGGCTTTGAGTACAGAATATATAGAGCATCTTAAGGATGCAAAATTAGTATATTGATTACTCACTTTGGCCTCTGGAGGGACATAGTCCTTCTTAATCCTTGATATTTGCTTAGTAAGATTATATTTTCACCTTAGGAACTTATCAGCTAACTATTTACTTATTAATTTGTAGACTTCATGTTTTTACCCATGTAAACTATGAATTTCTGTTGGTATTTTAATTGTATTACAAAATACTGGTATCGTTTAACTTCAATGATTAACAACATTCTCTATTACTAACTAGATTCTGAATATAAATAGTGGGTTTTATCAGTTACATAGCTGTCTTGTTCAATGTCAGTCTATTATTTCTAACACCCCTCATGTCTTCCTTGCAAATAAACCCACTCATCTCTTCCATTTTGATAACTTTCTGTTCCTATTATTTTATCTGTGGCCCTGCATGGTTGTCTTCCTCAAGCTTACTCACCATTATCTCTTAGAGATTTGATGCTTATAGTTGTTGAACTTATCTTGTGTGAACATTCATGAACAAAGTCCTCTAGAAAATCATTAGCATTCCAATGTACATTCAAGCTTATGATACATTTTGTATTCCTTTTTGAAGATTAGTGTAAGGTTTTCATGAAGGTGTCAATGGAAAGATGTTGTTCAAGGAGATTCTAATGTGGCATGATGAGGAATGTCAGTATTCCCTGCATTTGTACTTGGAGTATATTTGCATGTTTTTATTTGTAAGTCATAAATGCCCAAGGCTTCTCCTGAGAGTTTCTATAGCATTTGACATCTTATTAATAATCCTCAATGGTGACGAGGAAGAAACTATTGATTGAGTTCTTTCCTCTTGTTTCTCTAATCTTCTCTGCAAGTTTGGACCTTAAAAGTGGACACACATTTTGGAGCTCTTTTTTGATTTTCTTCCAGTCCAGATACTGCTCATGTACTAGTTTCTTATGAATAAAAAAAGGCACCAAAAAGATTCAATTCCAAAAATTAATATTAGGATATGTATTCGGCCAAGATGGTAATATTAGGTTGAAGTTATAATGAATTGTTTGAAATATATCCAACAACTTTTCATAATGAACTCAATTTCTTTTCTTTATAAAGACAACTTCACTTATGCAACCTACTTAAATGAATATTCAAAAGTTGCCTATATAAATGTTCAATAAATAATTATGCAAAAATACACCCAAGGAACTTTCAATATTATGTAAAAATCTAAATGAAAATAGTCATTTTTTTGGATTGTTGTACTACACTTTTTATCACTTTCAGAATGATATCTAGCAAGCCGTTGCCCAAAATTCTAGTCACTTAACTACATAAAAGATGAAAACAGAAATAAATTAGAGGATTCCTTTCTAGCCAATACAAAACATGTATTCTTTTGGAAGACTTTTTCCATTTGTATATAACCTTGAGTTTCTAATAACTTCTGGTAATATGAGATATGAATAGTTGAATATTCATGTTTCCCTAAAGAAACCCTAGAACCTGAACATAGTTAGCAAGTGTGACTTATTCATATCACCAGCCTGTATGACTAAGTTTTTGGTGAATTGCCCTTACAGTTCTATATCATTAACATGCAATGGATTTGTTACTTTGTCCTGGCATCTATACTTTATTCTCCACTAAAATAATGACCATCTGAAAGGATTCTTTTATGTATGTTCCAGTGTTTTCTCCTTGTTCTGCTAATTAGATGAGTTAGAAACCAAGATACTCTTTCTGAATCCATATGTGGAAACAAAAATCACAACTATGTAGACATTCTTCGCTTGCCTATGAGAAAATCAAGTTAACTGTAAAAGAGCCCACAAGAGCAGCAAATCTAGACTGTTTCTCTTTACCTGGTTCTTTCTGTTGTGCCAGAAAATTTGACAGTAGATTTCTGAATGTAGCTCAGCCCATATATGTCTGGTGAAAAAGTACAACGATGAGTTGAATGTCAGTATGAATACTCATTTAATTGTGAATACTTGGCACCAGAAACTTCAATTTTGTCGTAGAAAAAATTTGAATATTGTAACAATTAAAATGAGGGAGTAAGATTAAGGAAAAGCAAATTTAAAAACAAAACTTATTAGAATATTTAGCTCAGGGTCAGGTGTGGTGGCACACACCTTTAATGCCAGCACTCAGGAGGCAGAGGCAGGTGGATTTCTGAGTTTGAGGCCAGCCTGTTCTACAGAGTTAGTTTCAGGACAACCAGAGCTATACAGAAAAACCCTGTCACGAAAAAAAAATAAAGAAAGAAAGAAGGAAACAAAAAAGAGAATATTTAGCTCGAAGGAAAAAGCATGGTGGAAGGTATACATCACGAGATGGAACATTGACAACATATATCACTTTGTAACTGGCTCTGAATTATCTTTGATGCAAAACTATTAGGATAAACATAATATTTTTAAAAGTCTTTGTATTGTGTACAATCTCCTCCAGTTTGCACTCTGCAACTTATAATATGTAATCAAGTCAAAATTTGTTCAAGTGAGATTATGACATTCATTCAAAGGAAGTATAAATTCTCATGTTTTTTGTTTGTCAGTTTGTTCTTCAAATGTCTTTAAATATGTTGCTCATTAGTGTGACCTTATGTTACTAAGAATTGTTCACTAAAAGGATCCTGGAATTCATTATTACAATTAACTCTGAGAATTAATGGTGAGCTGTAGTTCAGTCATATGACAGCCAGTTTCATTCATTTCCTATTATAAACTATTTTGACATGTATACTACAGAAAGTGCTATTCTTCACATTTAATAATACAGTGAAGAAGAGTGGAAACAGAAGGTGTCTTCTTATAACATCATACTTTCAGTTCTAACTTACTGTTTTTTGCATAGTGACCATTAGGGATTCCATACTTCTTACAGTTAATACTCTTGCCTCCCCAGAGGCCCAACAGACTGCCTTGAGTAGAATAGACCTCTCAAAACAACAAAAGATTTTTATTTCATCTCTGTGGTCTTTGTTCCTATTTGGCTCACAGGAGACTGAAAAAAGGGATACAGGACTTCTTGAGTCTCCCTCTCCTACAAGATGCCTAAAGGATAACAGAAAATTATGTACATCTATCAATGTCCTGAGAAATTATTTATCCAGTAAAAAACAATTCCTCGCCTAAATTAGTTTTGTTTAAATTCATAATTCAAATAAACACACACACACACACACACACACACACACACACACATACACATACAACCATGTGGACACATACAAGCATACATAATCAATGTATACACACATACTTACACACAAACCATATATCCTAAATAGCTCTATTTTTATATTATATAAATGAAAAAGAGCAATGCCTTAATCTAGTGTTGTGATAGCTTGGCTGTATATAATGGGAACAAAACAAAACTGTCAAAAGAAAAGATTCATCACGTTTATTAAACAAGGGTTCTTATTCAAGCATGTAACAAGGCATATTAGAAAATCTCATTTTTTACTAACACTATTGGCTTCATTTATGGTGTAGTGAGATTAGTATCTTAAACCCTAGCTAGAAAGGCCTTACCTCATTGCAAATCAACAGGTATATATCTACATGGCAGACTACAATAACAAAGACTCTCAGGGCATTGCCATATACACATGGCATAAAGACATATACATAAGTAAATAAAAAACAAAGTTCAAAATAAGTTTTCTCTTGCTAGCTTATGATGATTGGTCTCACTACAATGTGGAATAAATGTTTATATTCACCTACAAAAGAACTCACCCAACACACTGTTATTCCATGGCAGTTTTACATTCATTATTAGAAAAGTAGGCTAAATGACATTTATTCCATCCCTCTTCAGCCTGGACATCACAATCTCATATTCTTAAAGAAAAGCTTCCATTATTTCATAATCCCAGAATTTCATGAAAATTCACAGAACAGGGGGGCTTAGGCACAACCTCAAGCCATCTAATGTATAGCACTTGTCTTTCATTAGAGAGAACACAACCCATTTTATTAAAATTCATTCGTATTTGTAAAGGTGTCCATCTACTAGGACAGATGAAAAATAGAAAAGAATATGAATCTACAAAATGATCCACTACTTCTAACCCTTGAAGGAACCCCTGATTTCAACCTGAAAGTGTGGTATACGAGGAGTTTAGGAGCATTCCTTTGTTTCTGCTGATATCAAGCTAATGATATAGTAATCTCCTAACTTGTCATGTAATTAATACTGACTCTCTTCTCTACATATGCAGTTGAATAGGATGGGGATTAGGTCACCTTGATGCCAAATATCATGCTTGTAATTGGAATCATACAAACAATATATTGTTTAATCAAGACAAAAAGGACTTTACTGAAGTTCCAAGTGATGATTGCAAATGGTTAAAGAATACCCATAGTCATCCTTCAATACCTGGGATCCAAATCAGCAAGAACATCAAAAACTGGGAGGGAGGCTTTATGGCTGTACTGTGACCAGACATTGATTGACTCCTAGATAGGGTACAATAAGACAAACAAAAAGTTCCAAGTGAGAAGAGTGGACCAAACAAATAATCAGGGCCTGGGAAGGGCTAATATTTCTTAGAAACTCTATTATGCTGTGCCCGGGTCTCCCATAATAGAACAGAATATTGAAAAAATTTGCTGCCAATTATTTTTGCAAATGGGAGACCTTTATATAAAAGATTCTTTGATACATTTTTAGCATTGAAATAGATACTGGCACTGGTGATATTTCATTTTCTCCTTTAGATGAGTAATATGAAGAGAACAAGTGTTTGCAACTTGAACTCTTACTCTCAAATGTTTATACTTATAGCACTTCTATCAGGAGGATGTCAGCTCACTTATTCTACTAAATAAGTCATCGGGGCAGGGAAGTGGCGGGCGGGGGGGGGGGGGGGGTTGGAGACTGTCTTTTACCAAGTGTGCACTAACCCAACCTAGCCATTTGAATATCCCTATAGTGAATTTTAATTTTTAATTTTTATATCATTTGTTGAGCCACCTTGGGAAAATGTACAAGTTTTATTCTTACTAAACCACTGAATAGACTACAATGTATTTCTGGTTTGGAGTTTTTACTTCTGTTCAAAACCTGTTTTCTGCCATTTATGAATATTGTCCACAGTTCCTTAGTATGTGGGGCAAGTAGTGATACTGGTGACTTTAACAAATTATCTTTCTCCAGGGCTGGAGAGATAGTCCTGAATTCAGCAACCACAACTCAATTGGAAACTCACAACTCTCTGTAAATCCTTTTCCAGAATATTCACCATGTAAAACCTTCTTTTGGATTCCTTGGACTATGAATACTACGCATAGTCATTTATGCAAGCAAAACAACTATGGACATAAAACAAAATGAGAAGTTTTGCCTCCTTCTTTAATTATGGAACATGAATTAATATAATATGAACACCCAAGTCTTTTCCAGAATTCACTCTGGATCAATTGTCTCCAAATAGAATGGGGAGTAAGGTCCTTTTTCCTATAAATTCCCTCAGCTTTCCTCTGTTCTGTATCATGTTCTTTAGGGTTCAATTTATAGAAATCAGAGATTTAGGAAGGACTTACTTAGTAGACAATTCTTAAAACCCTATCTCCTTGGCTGAGGAGAAATATTTTCAGTTTATGATATTGCTGTGCATCATAACCACTACACACATTGAAATTGGATGCAGCAATCCGACAGAACAGAAGAGTTGGAGAAATATTTATTTGCATACTTTGGGAATCTCATAAATAAATGAAAGTGGATGCCATTATATACATGCAGAGGACATGGTAGACACCTGTGAAGGGCCTGTGCATGTTCCTTCATTTCTGTGGGCTCATGTGATCTTTGTTCATGTTGATTAAGAGGGCTTTGTTTCTTGGTGTTTCCATATTTCTGCCTCTTCTTTCTGTCTCCTCTGGGTTCTTGGAGCTCCAAGAAGAGGGATTTCATTCTGACTTCCCACTTAGTACAGAATGTTTACAGCCCCAGCTGTGCTAAGTTCTTGGGACTACAAATTCTGGGACCCTGCTTCTTTCTCTCTCTCTCTCTCTCTCTCTGTCTCTCTCTGTCTCTCTCTCTCTCTCTCTGTATATATATATATATATATATATATATATATATATATATATATATACATACATATACACATATACATATATATATATATATATGTATGTATATATATATATATATAATATCGAATCTATACTCCATGATTACCTGTTAAAATAATGCTACATATTAATTAAATTCATATGTGTTCTGTTTATGGTATAATCTAATGATAATCCAAGATTGCTAGTAATCAACATCAAATTCCCTTTACCTCTAATTCAATGAGGCAGTATATTCTTACAAATTCTTTTTACTCGATCATATCATGTAAATCTATTCAATTAAATTTTGTGCTATTGAAGGTTGGGGAGTAGTAAAGTAGCAGAATGATTGCTTTTGAACTTAGTAGAACCAAGATGAGGGTCAGTAACAAGTGCCTAGTAATTGATGTCTAGAGATCCATGTGAGATTAGGCTTCTACTCCCACAAATAGAAAACTGAACTCAGTTTTGGGACATTTATTCTGCCCTAATTTTGTTAATGGTCTCATGATGTTTTGATCTTGTCTATGCTATCTTCACAACTATGCATGAATCTTTCTTACCTATGTATTTCCTTGATCTGTGACAACAAAGTTTAAAAGGAAGATTCATCTTTCAGTTGAGTGAAAGAGGCATTCGGCTTTCATGAAATGAGAATTTGTGTAAAACTCACCTAAGAGAAAAAAGAGAATCACCATTTCCCAATTTTTAGTTCCAGTGTATTATTTCTTGAGTATATTGATGAGATTGCTCCCCAATTCATTCTTAAGTCCTCAGGTTTGAACATAATTAGCATCAACAGTTCACAGTGTGAGCATAAGCAACCCTATGCTGAGTCGCCCCTGTAGAGCTGCCCAATGCTTGGCGAAAGGAAGCAAGTGTGATTGTTTATCCTAAAGGGTCTACAAAGGTGCTCTCTCAGCAGTGTTCTGCGTCATGTTTATCTGCCATTTCTGAAGACAATCTGTCTTTAGGACTGTCTCTTTCCATAGCTTTGCTGACATCAAAAGGTAACAAATTTCAGAGAAGTGATTAGGGTTCTCAAAAGGGCTTAAATAGGAAGCATAAACACCTATCATCACAACCCAAAACTTAGAAACATGTGCAAAACAATAATGTAATAGCTATGAATACTAGTTTAAAGATAAATGAAAAGTGTAAAATCGAAGAGAAAAATACAGAGTGGAAACAGTGACAGTCATTCTGAAAGGGGACATGGGAAAGAAAAGGGACAGGGAGGTTTTTGCTACAGATAATGTAAGTCCAAACTAGGAAATAGACAAAGAAAACCTAGAGCTATATTGATGGGTAAAAAGGTTTTTATTAAATATTAGGAGTTGATGTGTTGGTTTTTCCCGTAGTAACAGCAGTGAATAGAATGAGTAGAGGAGACCAATAATTTATGCCATGCACACTGGGAAATGCCATGCACTCAAATCAAGTCTGCTTGACAGGATGAAAAGTCTGTAAGCACTCATGAGGAAAAGAGTTTCAATGAAACTCACCTCCTGGAGCTTTGGCATTTTCATTTACCCACATACACATACCCCATTCCCGCATTAGTCTGGTGTATGGAACTATGAGCTTTCTTTTAATATTTTATTATAAATGCCTTTTAAGATTAAATTCTGATACAGTTAAGTCTCCCCAGTGTTCCAAGATCACAGAAACTTGGAATCAGGCAAGAATGCAGTAAGGTAGTTACCTATTCAGTAACTAATTAAGCATTACAAAAGAGGGAACCAGTAGCTCAGAGCTGGTCTCCAGAGAATTTACTAAGGACAGTAGCAAATAGCACCCAAACAAGGGAATACCATGAAAGAGCCAAGGAATCCCACTGAGAAAGAAATCTTCAGTACAGTCTACATTGCATATTAGAAGCAAATCCTTGAATTCTTCTGACAAATGGAGATTCTCCAGTAACTTAAATGTTACACTCATATAAGAATTTAGCAAGGCCTAGGAATTAGGGGGATTGTGATATTGCATTATTCATGAGGCCTGCCAAGAGCAGAACCTCCTGGTGCTGGCCTTCACAAGGTTCAAAGGTATAACACTAGAGTGAAATCCTTACCTCTCACTAAGCTGACCTTAGGTAGGACTGCCTTATCTTTACTGTAAACATTTTCCTGGTTTCTGTAAATCCTTTTGAGGCCATTCCTTTGTTTTGTGTCAGGCCACTTCAATGTACTTTGGCTGCTGTGACTTCCTACCCCTTGTATTTTCTGTACTATATAAGACTGGTGTTCACTTTGTGAGAGTACATTCAGATTCTACACAATCTCGCATGTTGGTCTGTCTGCCACCCACTGACACCTTGTCCACATGCCCCAGAGACCTGTTCCACACAGACAAAGGGACCCAGAGGGCCTTCAGCAAATTTAGAGTTAACCTGTGTATTAGAATGAAAGCTTATTTTTCCAAATTTCTATAATTTGAGTTTCACACAACTACACAGCAAATTATTATGTCTATCATCATTTCCTCCCTCTTATACTTTTTTATCCATGTAATACAACCATCTTCCCAAATTTTCACATATTTCTCTCTTATAATCTACTTACCCTAGTTAGTGATATCCACATGAGCATTTATGTGGTTCTGTCTTCTGAAACATGGTAACCCTATGGTCACTTTTAGTACCAGAGAATATTATTATATTCTCTAATACTAAAGGTTCTCGATATCCGGGAAACACTATAGCACTAATCGCTCAGTGTAGATTGAGTCCTGGAGGTGAACTTGTCATCTAGATCAAGATTTTGACTGCCATGATCTTGCAGATAGATAATGACTCCTTTTTGAGTTCACTATTACAATAGCCACATTGTATCCAGAGGACAGCATTTCACAGGTCTCCTATTTTCTGAGTTTTACATTTAATCTGCACCTATTACATGACATTTTCTGAGACTTGAGATAGAGATATAAGCTAGATGTTCCATATTAACTTAAGCATTCAGGTCTGAGTGTGTCATCATTCTGACTAGTCATGTATTTCTCCATTAACTTCTGATTAATTGAAAAACAAGCTTCAATAACCAAAGTAGACAAGAAATAGAGAAACAAAATGCCTGGACATTTGTATGATTACATAATATTTCAATAACCAGAGAGTATTCATGTATTATAAATTGTTGTCACACCATAGAATGGTTGATTTATCAAGCTTTAGTCTCTTATTAGCAGTTACTTTGTCCATAGTAACTTGATTCTGTCATGGTCTGTGTCAAAAAAGTGTCTTCTATTCATGAATACAGTACTAATATGAAGTTTTATTGAGAACCTAAGATAAGTTGCAATACCCCGTATTATTTTGATATCTTTATATTCAGATCATTTTACTAGGAGAATGATTATATCAGGTACATCATAGCAGCCTGAGAAGCTGGAGGATTCTCAGGAACCTTCCATCAGAAAAAACTCAGAAAATCACTTTCCTTATTACTTATGTCATTTGAGGTAAAATAAAGTCGAAAACACAGAGTTTGAATACAGTCCTGTTTTACTGATCCTCCAGGGGTTCTATTCTAGTTAACAGTGTTATTTTGCCTACTCTCAGAATTTCCACAGTTACACCATAATTCTTTATTTAGGTGTAACTAAATACCATGAAGTGGAATACCATGAAGAATTACCATTTAAATGTTTACATGTATTCAGGAGTCATCTTTGTTCATGTACTGTTTATGCATCAGCCATTAGACCACCTGAATGCAGCTTCTCTGATGTTTCTAGGAGACACAGTCTGCCTTAGGGTTTTACTTCTCTGAACAGACATCATGACTAAGGCAGGTCTTATAAGTACAAAATTTATTTGGGCCTGGCTTGCAGGTTCCGAGGTTCAGTCTATTATCATCAAGGCAGTAAAATGCCAGCATCCAGGCAGGCATGGTTTGGGAGGAACTGAAAGTTCTACTTCTTCATTTGAAAGCTGCTAGCAGAATACAGGCTTTAAGGAATCTCAGATGAAAGCCTTAAAGCCATACCCACAATGTCCCTCCTACTCCAACAAGGCCACACCTCATTGTGCCACTCTCTGGGCTGAGCATATACAAACCATCACACTATGTTAGAGCAAATCTCCAATTTCTCTGGCTCTTAAAATATTTTTCCCCACTCTGAAATGATTTTGAAAAAATATAAAAGCAAACTTCTAGGCCTTTAGGCCCAGTCTTAGGAATGTGACCTCTGTGACTAAATGTTCCAAGGTATGCTAATCATAAAACAGATAACAACATTCCTCCACCGACCCACTTCCTGGGTTCAAAAAGTGTTCATTCAAAGAATGTGCTATTTTTAGGGGCTCTTAGAAACTGTCTTGAGAGATAACCAGAACAATTACCAGGTATTCCTTGTGACTCTTGTGACTTTGCACTTCCATGGGACTCTTAACTGGTATCTTTGGTATTTTCTAACAAGGTCCTCCCCACTTCCTTGGTTGCGGTTTCTTCCTTTCAATACCCCCTTACTCAGCTACTCAGCCCCATGGTCCTCTACCCCTGCGTGGTGTATGACTGTGGGCCCAAGAGCTATCTTGAATTAAAAGTCCTCTTGCAGTTTGCAGCAAGACTGTTTCATGTGAGTGATTTGGGATGTCGCCTCTCCTGAGTCAGAACGTGGGAGAGTCCTCACATTGTGGGTCTGTCAATTCCTGGGAAATAGGTGCAGAAAGTATGTTGTAGTTGGATAATTTAGGACTGGTCACCACATAATCTCCTAATATCTGCATTTTGATAATTTATGGAGTATTTTTAGAGTAATAACATCTGTTGCAAAGAGAATTGCACATCAAATATCAAAACCATATGAATTAAACAAACTTTACGTATGAGTAAAGGTAATAAGTAGCCATGAATCAGAGAAAGAGCAAGGAGTGTATGTGGATTTGTATGAATGGAGGAAAAAGTAGTGGCAAGCAGTATGTGGCTATGTTATGATTTTTAAAAGGTAAGAAAATGAGTATAATTTATCTTAACCTATTTCTTCCACCTAATTCAAGACCAAAGAGATGACAAAACTTACCAAAATAAGAAAAGAGATAAATATTTCAATAAGAAAAATGTGCATTTATTGTGCTCCATAAGCCCCTTTTAGAAATCTGTCCCTCCTCTAAGAATTGAAAAGTAGAACCTATCCAGGTGGAGAATCTCAGTGAGGCCTATACAGTTTAGATGGTGTTGAAATTATAGAGATATTCAATATAATGTATCTTAATATACTAATACTATATTTGGTAGTTCAGGAAAGCAAAATTTTCCATTTATAAGGCTACCAAATTACTGCATTTTTCAACGTAAACCTGAATTCAAATTACAAGTATTTAACATTTTCTATACCATTGTATGTGGTATCACTAATCTTCCTTGATTCTGAGCAGTAGCAACAATCTGTGACTCTAAAGTAGCTACATGAATGCAAGAAGACATCACAATGTGCCATCAATTTAAAACATCATGGCATATTCTACAGTTTGTTATATTATGGCTTTATAATAAATGACTTTATACCATCAAGTTCTATATTATTGTATCGTTTTGTAATCTCACTTTATCTCAGAGAACATTTTATATCTCTGTTTTTTCATTTCATGAAGCCATGAAATGTGGTATAAGTGTGAATGTGCCTGTGTGAACACTATTTTATTTATGTTTGTAACGAATTAAATAAAGAATCACCACATTTGTCATAGTACTTTTTTTGTTCTAAACATACTACTACTTGGCTCACAGTACTGTAAATGTAGTATTTCCTCTAGACTTCAAAGTGGATATTTTACAGCCCTGCTTTCACTTTGGCTATCTTAACAGTAGATGGCAGCACAATCACATTTCTGTTTTTGTTTGTTTAGCTTTAAAAAAAATTATTAGATTTTATTTTTTTACATTTCAAATGCTATCCCAAAAGTCCCCTGTACCCCGCCCCCTGCCCTGCTCTCCTACCCACCCATTCCCACTTCTTGACCCTGTCGTTCCCCTGTACTGGGGCATATAAAGTTTGCTGGACCAAGGGGCCTCCCTTCCCAATGATGGCTGACTAGGCCATCTTCTGCTACATATGCAGCTAGAGACACGAGGTCTGGGGGTACTGATTAGTTTATATTGTTGTTCCATCTATAGGGTTGAAGACCCCTTCAGCTCTTGGGTACTTTCTCTAGCTCCTCCATTGGGGGCCCTGTGTTCCATCCAATAGTTGACTGTGGGCATCTACTTCTATATTTGCCAGACACTGGCATAGCCTCACAAGAGAAAGCTATGTCAGGGTTTTGTCAGCAAAATCTTGCTGGCATATGCAATAGTGTCTGCTTTTGGTTGCTGATTATGATCAATAAGACAAAAAGACCACCAATAGATTGGGAAAGAATTTTTACCAATACTAAATCTGATAGGGCACAATCATACTTCCATTCAGTCACTAACACCAGCCCTAAAGCTCTAATTACATAAGATTATAAAACAAGAGTTACTCTTTTTTCTACAACCTCACCAGAATCTGCATCATCTGCTTTTTTTTTTTTTTTTTAGCCATTCTTAGTTGTGTGAGATGGAATCACAGGGTTGTTTTGATTTGCATATCCCGGATGACTAAGGATGTTGAACAATTCCTTAGGAGCTTTTCAAATATTTGGTATTGCTCAGTTGAGTATTCTTTGTTAAGCTCTGCATTCAGTTTTTTTAAAAGGGTGTCTGGTTCTCTGGAGTCTAACTTATTGAGTTCTTTGTATATATTTCATATTAGCCCTATATCAGATATAGTATTAGTAAAGTTCTTTTTGAAATCTATTGGTTGCCATATTGTCCTATTGACAGTTTCCTTTGCCTTATAGAAGCTTTGCAATTTTATGATGTCCCATATGCAAGTTCTTGATCTTAAGGCATAAGCTATTGTTGTTCTGTTCAGGAAAATTTCCCCTGTGCTCATGTGCTCAGTATCTCTCAATACATCTATCTATTCACAGATTCTCTCAGTTGTTTTTCATAATAGTTGAATAAAAAATGGAAGAAGTCTTTCATGAAGGGAGGAATGTGAAATCATTCCTAAGATCTAGAGACATAGTCATGCTTCATCATGGCTATGCAGACTTTAACATTATAGGAAGACAATTAAAACTTTATCTAAGGTAAATTAAAACAATTTTTAAATAAATTGTTTTATTCACTTTCCAACACTATATTTTCCTCCTTCTCCTACCAGTACCCACTCTTTCAAGTCCTTCCCCATTCCCTCAGTCTTTGTTATAAGTAAAATATTTGATCTAACTTAGACTTAAATTTGCAGACTCGGGGGCTGTTGATCTTTATAAATAAATGTAATTTATTTTAAAGGTGCTCTCAGATTTTCTCAGGTAATAAATCGAACAGGAATTAAACAGTTTCAGGGCACATGAAATACTGAGAATGGTGATTATTCAGAGTAGTTTTAGATGAGTGCATCTTCATGAATCTCCAGCCCATATTCTCCCATGTGTTTATCAGTTAAGAACTGACTAGACTCTATCTTGCTATTTGCATATTACATTTTCAGTAACCACAAATATCTCACAGTTGGTTTATAGCAAAGTACTTATGAGAATAGTAGTAATTAGCTAGGGACCAAAGTTCAAAGACAAAATGGATTTTCAAGTGCAGATTTTCAGCTTCCTGCTAATCAGTGCCTCAGGTAACAGAGGGCAGGGAATTTGAGATCAGAATCCAACCAAAATTATTTTCCCTGGGGAATTTGAGTCTAAAATACAGTTTTTTCATTTTCTTTCATCTGAATGTTGGGTGGTATAAAATTATTTTTGTATCTCTATTTCTACTAATCCCTCTCTCTCTATTTTGCTTTTTTCTAGTCATACTGTCCAGAGGACAAATTGTTCTCACCCAGTCTCCAGCAATCATGTCTGCATCTCCAGGGGAGAAGGTCACCATGACCTGCAGTGCCAGCTCAAGTGTAAGTTACATGTACTGGTACCAGCAGAAGCCAGGATCCTCCCCCAGACTCCTGATTTATGACACATCCAACCTGGCTTCTGGAGTCCCTGTTCGCTTCAGTGGCAGTGGGTCTGGGACCTCTTACTCTCTCACAATCAGCCGAATGGAGGCTGAAGATGCTGCCACTTATTACTGCCAGCAGTGGAGTAGTTACCCACCCACACAGTGATACAGACTGGAACAAAAACCCTCTAAGTCCTTAGGGTCTAGCTACTTCCTCCAAGAAATAAACTGTGGCCAGTGGTTTGATTGCAGTAGTCCACACAGGGTGTTCTGCTTTACAATGTCATTTGCATATTTAGATGAATGTCTCTATAATATTCCACTGTACTTCAGTGCTGTTCTCAAATAATCTACATTTCCAGTGTTTATTTATTCTCAATTTTTGTTCTGTTTGTTGAAGACAAGTGTGGCAGACTATTTTACTGGTGGTCCCCATGATCCTTTATATCTAGTTTCTGCTACTTTCACTGATTTTAGAATATTCTTAGTTTGTGGTTTTTCTTCAGAATATTCATTTGTGCACAATACACTGCTTTTGTTATCCTACAAAAAGTAGTATCCATCCTAATATATTTTCTGGTTTTTATTAGTACACCTTCTTTTCCACTAAATTGTCCTCTTAATATGTGCTTAAATATTTTTCTCTGCAAATTAAAAATGAAAAATTAATGACAGGCATGTATATTTTCTTTCTTTTCTCATCACAAGTAATTGGACCACTCCACTAATAAAGAAACCTGGAAGGCAACAGAGAACTAATAAATGAACATTAATTCTTTATATCTATCATCTGTCGGTCTGTCTGTCTTTCTGTCTCTCTGTCTGTCTGTTAATCCATTTGTGTGCATTACCTTAATATGAATAATTAAAATCATAAAGACATTCTAATATTATAAATATTGAAAGACAAATTATTTAAAATATTTGTGTTGTCAATATTAAATTTAAATTACAGTTTAATTTAATTTAATTTACACTTAATAATAACAGGAATAATTATGTAATAGTGTATTTTCAATTTTCCAATGCAATGTGTTGGTATGAAATCCATCAGACACAGTTACCAGCCTCTCTGTCTCCATCTATCGAAGAAAGTGTCACACCATCACAGGAAGTCAAGATATTAATGTGTATTTAGCACATTATTTCTATAATTTGTCAAGAAAACTTTTTCAGAATCAGTTGTTTGACTTTTAGTCCTAGGAAAGAAAAGACTGCATAAAGAGGATCATAGGTTTATGATCAGCCCTAACTGCACAGACAAATGCTGGTCCAAGCAAAATCTATACACATCTAAACCAAAAAGGAAACACTTTTACATTTATGTGTTGTCAAACACTACATGAAATTCAGTGCTTGGAACTTTTTTCTGGTTATTTCTATGCGTACTGTGGTTGTATGAATAAGAACGGACATCATAGTTTCATATATTTATATATATTTCAAATATTTCTTAGTAAGAAACCCTATTTGATAGGATTTGGAGGCATGGCCTTTCTGGAAAGTGTGTCACTGCATTAGACTCTGAAGTTTTAAAAGCCTAATCCATGCCCAATATTTCTATTTTCTGGTCACTTCCTGATCCAGATTCCATACTCTCATCTCTCATGTCTGTCTTAGTGCAGCCATGATCTACAATGTGAAGATAATGTACTAAACACTAAGCAGGTCCCAAATAAAGGCTTTCTTTGGGAGAGTTTTTGTGGTTATGTTTTCTCTCCACTGCAATATAATACAACCAGAACATCCAGTGATGTAGAATGATCACTAGAATATTTTGAATCATGAGGCATCAGTGAATCAGCAAGTCAGTTCTCCATTTCCTCACTTGCTCTCGTGTCTTCTAGAAGAATATTTGTCAGGATCTTTTTTCCTTTCTATGATGTTCTATGGACATGCTTAATGACCAACCCTCCCACGAGATATCAAATCAGAAAAGGAGGATTAAATGTTCATTGAAACCTGTAGAAAGACATGGTCAGGGAAACAGACTAGAAAAGCACCCACAAAGATGCTGTATACACCTAAGTCCATCAACATCCCACCTTCAATTTGTAGGGAAATGTTGAGAAAATGGGTCAGAGAGCCTACATTATGAGTTTCAGGCAAGACTTGATTTCTTGTGAAGCACATAATCAAACGAACTTTGCATAAGTATCTCTATGCATCATGAACAAGCCTTTGGATATTAAGAATTTAGATTCTAGGGTTAATAATTTGCACAATTTCTTCCAATTATAATTATATGTCATTAGATCTAATAAAAACTACTGTTAGGTCAATAAAACCAATTAGTGAGGGCTAATAAATATCCACCTTTATTTCATGAAGTAAAGTAATGTCGTGTCTAAACTAGGCAGCTAAAGATGAGGAGATTCTAATTTTCCCATTTTGATGGAAACTCATTAACTATATTTTGATAGTTGTTTATTGTCTTCATGAAATAGAATCACAAGGATGCCTAAGATACCCTAAGGCACTAATCAGAGGATGTATCATGATGTATGAGATACTTTTTTTTTTTATGTTTGGTTGGTTTGATTTTGGTTTTGGCTTTTGATATTAAGGAGAGAAGATTTAAGGAATGCTCAATTACCCTGGAATATCTGATTATTTTAATACGCAGCAACACTCACTAACTCCTACAAACCCATGACAAAAAAAATCACAGGTGTCTCTAAGTTTTCACTCTCATGTGGAGCATGAAGTCTATGTTACACATACAAGAAGCTTCCCTAGTCCATAGTCTCACATAGCTGGTGTCTCTAAGAGTTTTATTTCTCCCATCATTTCTTCTACCATAAATTTGCCATACGAGAGTTTCATTTTCTTTCACAAGAAGACAGTTTATCAATTATATGTATAATATATGCAAACATTTATTGACACATATATAGTGGCCCATGTCCAATGAATCCTAGTTATTTAATTCCATTAATGTTATTTGTCAAATAGTAGTTAGGGATTTTGATATGTAGAGTTCATATTGAAATGATATAGTAGAATTAATGCAATCATAATGGTTCACAATTAACTAGGGCTTGCAGTCATATTCAGAAAAGGGCTGATAAGAAAGGAAATGCTGAGTGAAAGATTAGGGCTTTGAGTACAGAATATATAGGGAATCTTAAGGATGCAAAATTAGTATATCGATTACTCACTTTGGCCTTTGGAGGGACATAGTCCTTCTGAATCCTTGATTTTAGCTCAGTGAGATTATATTTTCACCTTAGGAACGTATCAACTAAGTATTAACTTATTAATTTGTAGACTTCATGTTTTTACCAATGTAAACTATGAATTTCTGTTTGTAATTTTAATTGTTTTACAAAATATTGGTCTTGTTTAACTTCAATGATTAACAACATTCTCTATTACTAACTAAATTTTAAATATAAACAGTGGGTTTTACCAGTTACGTAGCTGTCTTGTTCAATGTCAGTCTATTATTTCTAACACCCCTCATGTCTTCCTTGCAGATAAACCCACTCATCTCTTCCATTTTGATAACTTTCTGTTCCTATCATTTTATCTGTGGCCCTTCATGGTTGTCTTCCTCAAGCTTACTCACCATTATCTCTTAGAGATTTGATGCTTGTAGTTGTTGAACTTGTCGTGTGTGAACACTCATGAACAAAGTCCTCTAGAAAATCATTAGGATTCCAATGTAAATTCAAGCTTATGATACATTTTGTATTCCTTTTTGAAGATTAGTGTAAGGTTTTCATGAAGGTGTCAATGGGAAGTTGTTGTTCAAGGAGATCCAAATGTGGCACGATGACGAATGTCAGTATCCCCTGCAGATGTACTTGGAGTAAATCTCCATGTTTTTATTTGTAAAGCATAAATGCCCAAGGCTTCACCTGAGGGTTTCTATAGCGTTTGACATCTTATTAATAATCATCAATGATGACGAGGAAGAAACTCTTGATTGAGTTCTTTCCTCTTGATTCTCTCATCTTCTCTGCAAGGTTGGACCTTAAAAGTGGACACCCATTGGGAGCTCTTTTTTGTTTTTCTTCCAGTCCAGATACTGCTCATATACTAGAGTTTCATACGAATAAGAAGAAGGCACCAAAAAGATTCAATTCCAAAAATTAATATTAGGATATGTATTCTACCAAGTGTGGAATATTAGGTTGAAGTAATAATGGATTGTTTGAAATACATCCAACAACTTTTCATAATGAACTCAATTTCTTTTCTTTATAAAGACAACTCTACTTATGCAACCTACTTAAATGAATGTTCAGAAGTTGCCTGTAAAAATGTTCAATAAATAATTATGCAAAAATACACCCAAGGAACTTTCATTATTGTGTAAAAACCTAAATGAAAATAGTCAATTTTTTGGATTGTTTTACTACACTTTTTATCATCTTTAGAATGATGTCTAGCAAGCCGTTGCCCATAATTCTAGTCACATAACTACATAAAAGATGAAAACAGAAATAAAATAGAGGATTCCATTCTAGCCAATACAAAACATGTATTCTTTTGGAAGACTTTTTCCATTTGTACAAAACCTTGAGTTTCTAATAACTTCTGGTAATATGAGATATGAATAATTGAATATTCATGTTTCCCTAAAGAAACCCTATTACCTGAACATAGTAAGTAAGTGTGACTTATTCATGTCACCAGCCTGTATGACTAAGTTTTTGGTGAATTGCCCTTACAGTTCTATATCATTAACATGCAATGGATTTGTTACTTTGTCCTGGCATCTATACTTTATTCACCACTAAAATAATAACCATCTGAAAGGATTCTTTTATGTATGTTCCAGTGTTTTCTCCTTGTTCTGCTAATTAGATGAGTTAGAAACCAAGATACTCTTTCTGAATCCATATGTGGAAACAAAATCACAACTATGTAGACATCCTTAGCTTACCTATGAGAAAATCAAGTTAACTGTAAAAGAGCCCACAAGAGCAGCAAATCTAGACTGTTTCTCTTTACCTGGTTCTTTCTGTTGTGCCAGAAAATTTGGCAGTAGATTTCTGAATGTAGCTCAGCCCACATATGTCTGGTGAAAAAGTACCATGATGAGTTTAGGGTTAGAAAATGTCAGTATGAATACTCATTTAATTGAGAATACTTGGCACTAGAAACTTCAATTTTGTTGTAAACCAAAATTTGAATATTGTAACAATTAAAAGTGGGAGTAAGATTAAGGAAAACAAATTTAAAAATGAAACTCATTAGAATACTTAGCTCAGGGCCAGGTGTGGTGGCACACACCTTCAATGCCAGCACTCAAGAGGCAGTGGCAGGTGGATTTCTGAGTTCGAGGCCAGCCTGTTCTACAGAGTGAGTTTCAGGACAGCCAGAAATATACAGAAAAACCCTGTCTCAAAAAAAAAAAAGAAAGAAAAAGAAAGAAAAAGAAAGAAAGGAACAAAAAAGAGAATATTTCACTCAAAGGAAAAAGCATGGTGGAAGGTATGCATCACGATATGGAACATTGACAACATAGATCACTTTGTAACTGGCTCTGAATGATCTTTGATGCAAAATTATTAGGATAAACATAATATTTTTAAAAGTCTTCGTATTGTGTACAATCTCCTCCAGTCTGCACTCTGAAACTTGCAATATTTAATCACGTCAAAATTTGTTCAAGTGAGACTATGATATTTATTCAAAGGAAGTATAAATTCTCAGGGTTTTTGTTTGTCAATTTGTTCTTCAAATGTCCTTAAATATGTTGCTCATAAGTGTAACCTTATGTCTCTAAGATTTGTTCACTAAAATGGTCCTGGAATTCATTATTACAATTAACTCTGAGTATTAATAGTGAGCTATAGTTCAGTCATATGACCAGCCACTTTCATTCATTTCCTATTATAAACTATTTTTGACATGTACACTACAGAAAGTGCTATTCATCACATTTAATAATACAGTGAAGAAGGGTGGAAACAGAAGGTGTCTTCTTATAAGGACATACTTAAGTTTTAACTTACTGTTATTTGCATAGTGACCCTTAGCGATTCCATACTTCTTACAGTTAATACTCTTGCCTCCCCAGAGGCCCAACAGACTGCCTTGAGTAGAATAGACCTCTCAAAACAACAGAAAATTTTTATTTCATCTCTGTGGTCTTTGTTCCTATTTGGCTCACAGGAGACTGAAAAAAGGGATAAAGGACTTCTTGAGACTCCCTCTCCTACAAGATGCCTAAAGGATAACAGAAAATTATGTACATCTATCAATGTCCTGAGAAATTTTTATCCAGTAAAAAACAAGTCTTCTCCTAAAATTAGTTTCGTTTAAATTTATAATTCAAACACACACACACAAACACAACACACACACACAAACCATGTGGACACATACAAACATACATAATCAATGTACACACACATATATACACACAAACCATATATCCTAAATAGCACTATTTTTATATTATATAAATGAAAAAGAGCAATGCCTTAATCTAGTGTTGTGATAGCTTGGCTGTATATAATGGGAACAAAACAAAACTGTCAAAAGAAAAGATTCATCACGTTTATTAAACAAGGGTTCTTATTCAAGCATGTGCCAAAGCATATTAGAAAATCTCATTATTTACAAATACTATTGACTTCATTTATGGTGTAGTGAGATTAGTATCTTAAACCCTAGCTAGAGAGGCCTTACCTCATTGCAAATCAACAGGTATATATCTACATGGCAGACCACAATAACAAAGACTCTCAGGGCATTGCCATATACACATGGCATAAAGATATATACATAATTAAATAAAAAAAGTTCAAAATAAGTTTTCTCTTGCTAGCTTATGTTTGTTGGACTCACTACAATGTGGAATGAATATTCACATTCACCTACAAAAGAACTCACCCAACACACTGTTGTTCCATGGCAGTTTTACATTTATTATTAGAAAAGTAGGCTAAATGACATTTATTTCATCACTCTTCAGCCTGGACATCACAATCTAGTATTCTTAAAGAAAAGCTTCCATTATTTCATAATCCCAAAATTTCATGAAAATTCACAGAACATGGGGCCTTAGGCATAACCACAAGCCATCTAATGTATAGCATTTGTCTTTCATTAGAGAGAACACAACCCATTTTATTAAATTTCATTTTATTTCTAAAGGTGTACATCTACTAGGAGGGATGAAAAATAGAAAATAATATGAATCTACAAAATGATTCACTACTTCTAACCCTTGAATGAACCCCTGATTTCAACCTGAATGTGTGGTATACGAGGAGTTTAGGAGCAATCCTTAGTTTCTGCTGATATCAAGCTAATGATATAGTAATCTCCTAACTTGTCATGCAATTAATAGTGACTCTCTCCTCTATATATGCAGATGAGTAGGATGGGGATTGGGTCAACTTGATGCCAAATATTATGCTTGTAATTGGAATCGTAGAAACAATATACTTGTTTAATCGAGACAAAAATGACTTCTCTGAAGTTCCAAGTCATGATTGCAAATGGTTAAAGAATACCCATAGTCATCCTTCAATTCCTGGTATCCAAATCAGCAAGAACACCAAAAACTGGGAGGGAGTCTTTATGGCTGTACTGTGACCAGACATTGATTGACTCCTAGATAGGGTACAATAAGACAAACAAAAAGTTCCAAGTGAGATTTGTGGACCAAACCAAACAATCAGAAAAAAGAGAATCACCATTTCACAATTTTTATTTCCAGTGTATTGTTTCTTGAGTATATTGATGAGATTGCTCCCCAATTCATTCTTAAGTCCTCAAGTTTGAACATAATTAACATCAATAGTTCTCTGTGGGAGCATAAGCAACCCTACAGCTGAGTCGCCCCTGTAGAGCTACCCAGTGCTTGGGGAAAGGAAGCAAGTGTGATTGTTTACCCTAAAGGGTCTACAAAGGTGCTATCTCAGGAGTGTTCTGCATCATGTTTATCTGCCATTTCTGAAGACCATCTGTCTTTAGGAATGTCTCTTTCCATAGCTTTGCTTACATCAATAAGTGACACATTTCAGAGAAGTGATTAGGGTTCTCAAAAGGGCTTAAATAGGAAGCATAAACACCTATCACCACAACCCAAAACTTAGAAACATGTGCAAAACAATAATGTAATAGCTATGAATACTAGTTTAAAGATAAATGAGAAGTGTAAAATCGAAGAGGAAAAATACAGAGTGAAAAGAGTGACAATCATTCTGAAAGGGGACATGGGAAAGAAAAGGGACAGGGAGGTTTCTGCTACAGATAATGTAAGTCCAAACTAGGAAATAGACAAAGAAAACCTAGAGCAATATTGATGGGTAAAAAGGGTTTTATTAAATATTAAGAGTTGATGTGTTGCTTTTTCCTGTAGTAACAGCAATGAAGAAGGTGAGTGGGGGAGACTGATAATGTAGAGTCAATTTGTGCATTCAGATGAAAGCTTATTTTTAAAATTTTCTATATTTTTGAGTTTTACTTAACTGCACAACAAACTATTATCATGCTTATCATCATTTACTCCCTCTCATAATTTTAATATCCATGTAATACAACCATCTTCCCAAATTTCCATATATTTATATATTTATAACCTACTTACACTAGTTAATGATATCCACATGATTATTTATGTGGTTCTGTCTTCTGAAACATGGTAACCCTATGGTCACTTTTAGTACTAAAGGATATTATTATATTCTCTAATACTAAAGGTTCTGGATCTCCAGAAACCACTATAGCACTAATTGCTCAGTGTAGATTGAGTCCTGGAGGTGAACTTGTCATCCAGATCAGGATTTTGACTGCAATGATCTTGCAGAAAGATAATGACTGCTTCTTGAGTTCAAGACTGCAATAGCCAAATTGTGTCCAGAGGACAGCATTTCACAGCTCTCCTATATTCTGAATTTTACAGTTAATCTACACCTATTCCATGATAGTTTCTGAGACTTGAGTATGCTATATGTTCCATATTAACTTCAGCACTCAAATCTGAGTGTGTCATCATTCTGACTAGTCATGTATTTCTCCATTGACTTCTGGTTAATGGAAAAACAAGCTTCAGTAACCAAAGTAGACAATTAATAGAAAAACAAATGACTGGACATTTGTATGATTACGTAATTTTTCAATTACCAGAGAGTATTCATGTATTATAAAATGTTGTCACACCATAGAATGGTTGATTTATCCAACTTTAGTCTCTTATTAACAGTTACTTTTTCTACAGTAACTTGATTTTGTCATGTTCTGTGTTCAAAATGTGTCTTCTGTTCATCAATACAGTCCTACTATCAAGTTTTCTTGAGAATCTAAGATCAGTTGCAATAGCCTGTATTATTTTGATGTCTGCGTATTCAGATCATTTTACTAGGAAGACAGATAATATCAGGTATATCATAGCAGGTTGAGAAGCTGTAGGATTCTCAGGAATCTTCCATCAGAAGAAACTCAGAAAATCACTTTCCTTATTACTTATGTCATTTGAGGTAAAATAAAGTCGACAACACAGATTTTGAATACAGTCCTGTTTTCCTGATCATCCAGGGGTTCTATTCTAGTTAAC
Organism: Mus musculus; assembly: GCF_000001635.26. Classification (NCBI taxonomy): domain Eukaryota; kingdom Metazoa; phylum Chordata; class Mammalia; order Rodentia; family Muridae; genus Mus; species Mus musculus. The sequence continues at coordinate 69,597,909 of NC_000072.6, read as the reverse complement.
AGTGTTATTTTGCCTACTCTCAGAATTTCCACAGTTACACCGTAATTCTTTATTTAGAGTGGAATACCGTGAAGAATTACCTTTTCAATGTTTACATGTATTCAGGAGTCATCTTTGTTCATGTCTTGTTTATGCATCAGCCATTAGATCACCTGGATGCAGCTTCTCTGGTGTTTCTAGGAGACACAGTCTGCCTTAGGGTTTTACTTCTCTGAACAGACATCATGACAAAGGCAGGTCTTATAAGGACAATATTTATTTGGGCCTGGCCTGCAGGTTCCGAAGTTCAGTCTATTATCATTAAGGCAGTAACAGGGCAGCATCCAGGCAGGCATGGTTTGGTAGGACCTGAAAGTTCTACTTCTTCATTTGAAAGCTTCTAGAAGAATACTGGCTTCAAGGACTCTAAGATGAAGACCTTAAAGCCATACCCACAATGTCCCTCCTACTCCAACAAGGCCACACCTCATAGTGCCACTTACTGGGCTGAGCATATACAAACCATCACACTATTTTAGAGCAAATCTCAAGTGTCTCTGGCTCTTAAAATATTTCTATCCACTCTGCAATGATTCCTGGGAAATAGGTGCAGAAAGTGTGTTGTAGCTGGATAATTTAGGACTGGTCAACACAGAATCTCCTAATATCTGCATTTTGATAATTTATGGATTATTTTTGGAATTGGAATGATTTCAATCTGTTGCAAAGGGAATTGCACATCAAATATCTAAATCATATGAAATAAACAAAGTTTGAATGTATGAATAGAGGTAATAAGAAGCCACAAATCAGAAAAAGAGCAAGGAGTATATGTTGATTTGTATGAATGGAGGAAAAAGTCATGGCAAACAGTATGTGGCTTTGTTATGATTTTTAAAAGGTAAGAAAATGAGTATAATTTATCTCAACCTATTTCTTCCACCTAATTCAAGACCAAAGAGAAAAAAGTCTTACCAAAAGAGATAAATATTTCAATATGAAAAAAGTGCCTTTTGGCAATCTGCTCCTCCTCTAAGAATTGAAAAGCAGAACCTATCCAGATGGGGAATCTCAGTGAGGCCTATACAGTTCAGATGGTGTTGAAATTAGAGAGATATTCAATATAATGTATCTTAACATACTAACACTATATTTTTTAGTCCAGTTAAGCAAAATTTTCCATTTATAAGGTTACCAAATTTTTCAATGGAAACATGAATTCAAATTGCAAGTATTTAACATTTTCTATACCATTGTATGTGGTATCACTACTTTTCCTTGATTCTGAGCAGAAGCAACAATCTGTGACCCTAAAGTAGCCACATGATTGCAAGAACTCATTGTAAAGTGCCATCAATTTCAAACATCATGGCACATTCTACAGTTTGTTATATTATGGCTTTATATTAAATGACTTTGTACCATAAAGTTCTACATTATTGTATCTTTTTGTAATCTCACTGTATCTCACAGAACATTTTATATCTCTGATTTTTTCATTTCATGGAGTCATGGAATGTGGTATAAGTGTGAATGTGTCTGCATGAACACTATGTTATTTATGTTTGTAATGATTTGTAGTAAAGAATCACCACATTTGGGCTCCAGACAACCTGCCACCTTCCTGGTCAGAGCACAGGTGTCCACACAGCCCGGGAGGCTTCTGCCTCACTTCCCGAGGGGGTCGCCTTGGTTCTGAGACCCTGAGGCCAGCGGTCTGCGGGTGAGAGTGTGGAACACAGAGGCCAGCAGCTTCTGGAATGGGCGAGAGCCACAGAGCCTCTGAGGCGGCGCCATTTTCGGCTCCAGACAACCTGCCACCTTCCTGGTCAGAGCACAGGTGTCCACACAGCCCGGGAGGCTTCTGCCTCACGTTCTGCGGGGGTCACCTTGGTTCCGAGACCCCGCGGCCGGCGGTCTGCGGGTGAGAGTGTGGAACACAGAGGCCAGCAGCTTCTGGGACAGGAAAGAGCCACAGAGCATCTGAGGCGGCGCCATTTCCTGCTCCAGACAACCAGCCACCTTCCTGGTGAGAGCACAGGGGTCCACCTGGCCCGAGAGGCTTCTGCCTCACGTTCTGCGGGGGCCACCTTGATTCTGGGACTCCACAGCGGGCAGTCTGCAGGCCAAAGCAACACAGCTTCTGGGAAAGATCCTGTTTTGGGCCTTCATCTTCGGCCAGGAGGAGGTCCAAACACCAGATAACTGTGCACCTCCCTGAAAGAGGAGAGCTTGCCTGCAGAGACTGCTCTGACCACTGAAACTCAGGGAAGAAAGCTAGTCTCCCTGGTCTGCTGATATAGGGTAACAAAATCACCAGAGGAACAATCTCTAAACAGAGACAACTATAACAACTAACTCCAGAGATTACCAGATGGCGAAAGGTAAATGTAAGAATTTTACTAACAGAAACCAGGACTACTCACCATCATCAGAACCCAGCACTCCCAGTTCGCCCAGTCCAGGGCACCCCAGCACACCTGAAAAGCTACACCTGGATTTAAAAGCATATCTCATGATGATGGTAGAGGACAACAAGAAGGACTTAAATAACTCACTTAAAGAAATACAGGAGAACACTGCTAAACAAGTAGAAGACATTAAGGAGGAAACACAAAAATCCCTTAAAGAATTGCAGGAAAACACAACCAAACAGGTGATGGAATTGAATAAAACCATCCAAGACCTAAAAAGGGAAGTAGACACAATAAAGAAAACCCAAAGTGAGGCAACAGTGGAGATAGAAACACTAGGAAAGAAATCTGGAACCATAGATGCGAGCATCAGCAACAGAATACAAGAAATGGAAGAGAGAATCTCAGGTGCAGAAGATTCCATAGAGAACATCGGCACAACAATCAAAGAAAATGGAAAATGCAAAAAGATCCTAACTCAAAACATCCAGGAAATCCAGGACACAATGAGAAGACCGAACCTACAGATAATAGGAGTGGATGAGAATGAAGATTTTCAACTCAAAGGACCAGCAAACATCTTCAACAAGATTATTGAAGAAAACTTCCCAAATCTAAAGAAAGAGATACTCATGAACATACAAGAAGCCTACAGAACTCCAAATAGACTGGACCAGAAAAGAAATTCCTCCCGACACATAATAATCAGAACAACAAATGCACTAAATAAAGATAGAATACTAAAAGCAGTAAGGGAAAAAGGTCAAGTAACATATAAAGGCAAGCCTACCAGAATTACACCAGATTTTTCACCAGAGACTATGAAAGCCAGAAGAGCCTGGACAGATGTTATACAGACACTAAGAAAACACAAATTCCAGCCCAGGCTACTATACCCAGCCAAACTCTCAATTACCATAGATGGAGAAACCAAAGTATTCCACGACAAAAACAAATTCACCCATTATCTCTCCACAAATCCAGCCCTTCAAAGGATAATAACAGAAAAAAAAAACAATACAAGGATGGGAACCACGCCCTAGAAAAAACAAGAAGATAATCCCTCAACAAAACTAAAAGAAGACAGCCACAAGAACAGAATGCCAACTGTAACAACAAAAACAACAGGAAGCAACAATTACTTTTCCTTAATACCTCTTAATATCAATGTTCTCAACTCCCCAATAAAAAGACATAGACTAACAGACTGGCTACACAAACAGGACCCAACATTCTGCTGCTTACAGGAAACCCATCTCAGGGAAAAAGACAGACAGTACGTCAGAGTGAAAGGCTGGAAAACAATTTTCCAAGCAAATGGTCTGAAGAAACAAGCTGGAGTAGCCATTTTAATATCGGATAAAATCGACTTCCAACCCAAAGTTATTAAAAAAGACAATGAGGGACACTTCATACTCATCAAAGGTAAAATCCTCCAAGAGGAACTCTCAATTCTGAATATCTACGCTCCAAATGCAAGGTCAGCCACATTCATTAAAGACACTTTAGTAAAGCTCAAAGCACACGTTGCACCTCACACAATAATAGTGGGAGACTTCAACACACCACTTTCATCAATGGAAAGATCATGGAAACAGAAACTAAACAGGGACACACTGAAACTAACAGAAGTTATGAAACAAATGGACCTGACAGATATCTACAGAACATTTTATCCTAAAACAAAAGGATATACCTTCTTCTCAGCACCTCACGGGACCTTCTCCAAAATAGACCATATAATTGATCACAAAACAGGCCTCAACAGATACAAAAATATTGAAATTGTCCCATGTACCAAATCAGACCACCATGGCCTAAGACTGATCTTCAATAACAACATAAATAATGGAAAGCCAACATTCACGTGGAAACTGAACAACACTCTTCTCAATGATACCTTGGTCAAGGAAGGAATAAAGAAAGAAATTAAAGACTTTTTAGAGTTTAATGAAAATGAAGCCACAACGTACCCAAACCTATGGGACACAATGAAAGAATTTCTAAGAGGGAAACTCATAGCTCTGAGTGCCTCCAAGAAGAAACGGGAGAGAGCACATACTAGCAGCTTGACAACACATCTAAAAGCTCTAGAACAAAAGGAAGCAAATTCACCCAAGAGGAGTAGATGGCAGTAAATAATCAAACTCAGGGGTGAAATCAACCAAGTGGAAACAAGAAGAACTTTTCTAAGAATTAACCAAAAGAGGAGTTGGTTCTTTGAAAAAATCAACAAGATAGATAAACCCTTAGCTAGACTCACTAAAGGGCACAGGGACAAAATCCTAATTAACAAAATCAGAAATGAAAAGGGAGACATAACAACAGATCCTGAAGAAATCCAAAACACCATCAGATCCTTCTACAAAAGGCTATACTCAACAAAACTGGAAAACCTGGAAAAAATGGACAAATTTCCGGACAGATACCAGGTACCAAAGTTGAATCAGGATCAAGTTGACTATCTAATCAGTCCCATATCACCTAAAGAAATAGAAGCAGTTGTCAATAGTCTCCCAGCCAAAAAAAAGCCCAGGACCAGACGGGTTTAGTGCAGAGTTCTATCAGACCTTTAAAGATGATCTAATTCCAGTTCTACACAAACTATTTCACAAAATAGAAGTAGAAGGTACTCTACCCAACTCATTTTATGAAGCCACTATTACGCTGATACCTAAACCACAGAAAGACCCAACAAAGTTAGAGAACTTCAGACCAATTTCTCTTATGAATATCGATGCAAAAATTCTCAATTAAATTCTTGCTAACAGAATCCAAGAACACATTAAAGCAATCATCCATCCTGACCAAGTAGGTTTTATTCCAGAGATGCAGGGATGGTTTAATATACGAAAATCCATCAATGTAATCCATTATATAAACAAACTCAAAGACAAAAACCACATGATCATCTCGTTAGATGCAGAAAAAGCATTTGACAAGATCCAACACCCATTCATGATAAAAGTGTTGGAAAGATCAGGAATTCAAGGCCCATACCTAAACATGATAAAAGCAATCTACAGCAAACCAGTAGACAACATCAAAGTAAATGGAGAGAAGCTGGAAGCAATCCCACTAAAATCAGGGACTAGACAAGGCTGCCCACTTTCTCCCTACCTTTTCAACATAGTACTTGAAGTATTAACCAGAGCAATTAGACAACAAAAGGAGATCAAGGGGATACAAATTGGAAAAGAGGAAGTCAAAATATCACTTTTTGCAAATGATATGATAGTATATATAAGTGACCCTAAAAATTCCACCAGAAAACTCCTAAACCTGATAAACAACTTCGGAGAAGTAGCTGGATATAAAATAAACTCAAACAAGTCAATGGCCTTTCTCTATACAAAGAATAAACAGGCTGAGAAAGAAATTAGGGAAACAACACCCTTCTCAATAGTCACAAATAATATAAAATATCTAGGCGTGACTCTAACTAAGGAAGTGAAAGATCTGTATGATAAAAACTTCAAATCTCTGAAGAAAGAAATTAAAGATCTCAGAAGATGGAAAGATCTCCCACGCTCATGGATTGGCAGGATCAACATTGTAAAAATGGCTATCTTGCCAAAAGCAATCTACAGATTCACTGCAATCCCCATCAAAATTCCAACTCAATTCTTCAACGAATTAGAAGGAGCAATTTGCAAATTCATCTGGAATAACAAAAAACCTAGGATAGCAAAAACTCTTCTCAAGGATAAAAGAACCTCTGGTGGAATCACCATGCCTGACCTAAAGCTTTACTACAGAGCAATTGTGATAAAAACTGCATGGTACTGGTATAGAGACAGACCAGTAGACCAATGGAATAGAATTGAAGACCCAGAAATGAACCCACACACCTATGGTCACTTGATCTTCGACAAGGGAGCTAAAACCATCCAGTGGAAGAAAGACAGCATTTTCAACAATTGGAGCTGGCACAACTGGTTGTTATCATGTAGAAGAATGCGAATCGATCTATACTTATCTCCTTGTACTAAGGTCAAATCTAAGTGGATCAAGGAACTTCACATAAAACCAGAGACAATGAAACCTATAGAGGAGAAAGTGGGGAAAAGCCTTGAAGATATGGGCACAGGGGAAAAAATCCTGAACAGAACAGCAATGGCTTGTGCTGTAAGATCGAGAATTGACAAATGGGACCTAATGAAACTCCAAAGTTTCTGCAAGGCAAAAGACACCTTCAATAAGACAAAATACCACCAACAGACTGGGAAAGGATCTTTACCTATCCTAAATCAGATAGGGGACTAATATCCAACATATATAAAGAACTCAAGAAGGTGGACTTCAGAATATCAAATAACCCCATTAAAAATGGGGATCAGAACTGAACAAAGAATCCTCACCTGAGGAATACCGAATGGCAGAGAAGCACCTGAAAAAATGTTCAACATCCTTAATCATGAGGGAAATGCAAATCAAAACAACCCTGAGATTCCACCTCACACCAGTCAGAATGGCTAAGATCAAAAATTAAGGTGACAGCAGATGCTGGCGTGGATGTGGAGAAAGAGGAACACTCCTCCATTGTTGGTGGGATTGCAGGCTTGTACAACCACTCTGGAAATCAGTCTGGCGGTTCCTCAGAAAATTGGACATAGTACTACTGGAGGATCCAGCAATACCTCTCCTGGGCATATATCCAGAAGATGCCCCAACTGGTAAGAAGGACACATGCTCCACTATGTTCATAACAGCCTTATTTATAATAGCCAGAAGCTGGAAAGAACCCAGATGCCCCTCAACAGAGGAATGGATACAGAAAATGTGGTACATCTACACAATGGAGTACTACTCAGCTATTAAAAAGAATGAACTTATGAAATTCCTAGCCAAATGGATGGACCTGGAGGGCATCATCCTTAGTGTGGTAACACATTCACAAAGGAACTCACACAATATGTACTCACTGATAAGTGAATATTAGCCCAAAACCTAGGATACCCAAGATATAAGCTACAATTTCCTAAACACATGAAACTCAAGAAAAATGAAGACTGAAGTGTGGACACTATGCCCCTCCTTAGAAGTGGGAACAAAACACCCTTGGAAGGAGTTACAGAGACAAAGTTTGGCACTGAGATGAAAGGATGGTCCATGTAGAGACTGCCATATCCAGGGATCCACCCCATAATCAGCATCCAAACGCTGACACCATTGCATACACTAGCAAGGTTTTATCGAAAGGACACAGATGTTGCTGTCTCTTGTGAGACTATGCCGGGGCCTAGCAAAAGCATATGTATCAAAAGATGGCCTAGTCGGCCATCACTGGAAAGAGAGGCCCATTGGACACACAAACTTTATATGCCCCAGTACAGGGGAACGCCAGGGCCAAAAAGGGGGAGTGGGTGGGTAGGGGAGTGGGTGGGTAGGGGAGTGGGGGTGGGTGGGTATGGGGAACTTTTGGTATAGCATTGGAAATGTAAATGAGCTAAATACCTAATGAAAAATGGAAAAAAAAAAGAAAAAAAAAAGAATCACCACATTTGTCATAGTACCTTTTGTTCTAAACATACTACTACTTGGCAAACAATACTGTAAATGTAGTATTTCCTCTATACTTCAAAATGGATATTTTACAACCCTGCCTTCACTTTGTCTATGTAACAGAAGATGGCAGCACAATCACATTTCTGTTTTTGTTGTTTGTTTAGGTTTTAAAAAAAAATATTAGATGTTTTCTTCATTTACATTTTAAATGCTATCTCAAATGTCCCCTATACCCCCCCTATCCTGCTCTCCTAGCCACCAACTTCCACTTCTTGTCCCTGGCGTTCCCGTGTCCTAGGGCACATAAAGTATGATAGACCAAGGGGCCTCTCTTCCCAATGATGGCCGACTAGGCCATCTTCTGTTACATATGCAGCTAGAGACATGAGCTCTGAGGGTACTGGTTAATTCATATTGTTGTTCCATCTATAGAGTTGCAGACCCCTTTAGCTCTTGGGTGCTTTCTCTAGCTCCTCCATTGGGGGCCCTGTATTCCATCCAATAGATGACTATGGACATCTACTTCTATATTTGCTAGGCACTGGCATAGTCTCAGAAGAGAAAGGTATGTCTGGCTTTTGTCAGCAAAATCTTTCTGGCATATGCAATAGTGTCTGCTGTTGGTTGTTGATTATGATCAACAAAACAAAAAGACTACCAATAGATTGGGAAAGAATTTTTACCAATCCTAAATCTGATAGGGCACAATCACACTTCCATTCAGTCACTAACACTAGCCCTAGAGCTGTAATTACATGAGATTATAAAACAACAATTACTCTTTTCCCACAACCTCAGCATCTGCATCACCTGCATTTTTTTTTAATTTTAGCCATTCTGAGTTGTGTGAGATGGAATCACAAGGTTGTTTTGATTTGCATTTCCTTGATGACTAAGGATATTGAGCAATTCCTTAGGTGCTTTTTAAATACTTGGTATTGCACTGTTGAGTATTCTTTGTTACGCTCTGTATCCAGTTTTTTAATAGGGTATTTGGTTCTCTGGAGTCTAACTTATTGAGTTCTTTGTATATATTTAATATTAGCCCTGTATCAGATATAGGATTGGTAAAGTTCTTTTCCCAATTTGTTGGTTGCCATATTGTCCTATTCACAGTGTCCTTTGCCTTACAAATGCTTTGCAATTTTATGATGTCCCATATGACAGTTCTTGATCTTAAGGCTTAAGCTATTGGTGTTATGATCAGGAAATTTCCCCCTGTGCTCATGTGCTCAAGACTCTTTCCTGCTTTGTCTTCTATTAGTTTCCGTGTATCTGGTTTTATGCATTGCTGATGGGATTGCAGACTGGTACAACCACTCTGGAAACCATTTGTATATCCTTAAATGGTGAAATATAAACCTATATTCATAAAAAAATAATAGATTTTTCTTTCTGTAGTAAACAGAATTAGAGTAGCAACTAGCTACTAAATACAAAGAAAGATGAAAATATGTGTTATTCAGAAAGAATCTAGCCATTTATTTAGAATAGTTTCCTTAGAAAGGCATACTTAATAAGTAACTTGATTTCAACAATTCTTAGGTCAGTATCTCTCAATCCATCTCAGTTGTTTTCATAATAGCTGACTAAAAAAAGGAAGAATTCTTTCATGAAGGGAGGAATGTGAAATCATTCTTAAGATCATGCTTCATCATGGCTATGCAGACTTTAACATTATAGGAAGATAATTAAAACTTTATGTAAGGTAAATTAAAACAATGTTTAAATAAATTGTTTTATTCACTTTTCAACACTATATTTTCCTTCTTCTCCTCCCAGTACCCACTCTTTCAAGTCCTTCCCCATTCACTCAGTCTTTGCTATAAGTAAAATATTTGATCAAGCTTAGACTTAAATTTGCAGACTTGGGGGCTGTCGATCTTTATAAATAAATGAGATTTATTTGTTAAGTGCTCTCAGATTCTCTCAGGTAATAAATATTACATGAATTAAACTGTTTCAGGGCACATGGAATTCTGAGAATGGTGATTATTCAGAGTAGTTTTAGATGAGTGCATCTTCATGAATCTCCAGCCCATATTCTCCCATGTGTTTATAAGTCAAGAACTGCCTAGAATATATCTTGATATTTGCATACTTCATTTTCAGTAACCACAAACATCTCACAGTTGTCTTAAAGCACAGTACTTATGAGAATAGCAGTAATTAGCTAGGGACCAAAATTCAAAGACAAAATGGATTTTCAGGTGCAGATTTTCAGCTTCCTGCTAATCAGCAGAGGTCAGGGAATTTGAGATCAGAATCCAACCAAAATTATTTTCCCTGGGGAATTTGAGTCTAAAATACATTTTTTTTCTTTTTCTTTCATCTGAATGTTGGGTGGTATAAAATTATTTTTGTATCTCTATTTTTACTAATCCCTCTCTCTCTATTTTGCTTTTTTCTAGTCATACTGTCCAGAGGACAAATTGTTCTCACCCAGTCTCCAGCAATCATGTCTGCATCTCCAGGGCAGAAAGTCACCATAACCTGCAGTGCCATCTCAAGTGTAAATTACATGCACTGGTACCAGCAGAAGCCAGGATCCTCCCCCAAACTCTGGATTTATGCAACATCCAAACTGGCTCTTGGAGTCCCTGCTTGCTTCAGTGGCAGTGGGTCTGGGACCTCTTACTCTCTCACAATCAGCAGCATGGTGGCTGAAGATGCCACCTCTTATTTCTGTCATCAGTGGAGTAGTTACCCACCCACACAGTGATACAGATTCGAACAAAAACCCTCTAACTCCTTAGGGTCTAGCTACTTCCTCCTAGAAATAAACTGTGGCCAGTGGTTTGATTGCAGAAGTCCACACAGGGTGTTCTGCTTTACAATGTCATTTGCATATTTAGATGAATGTCTCTATAATATTCCACTGTACTTCAGTGCTGTTCTCAAATAATCTACATTTCCAGTGTTTATTTATTCTCAATTTTTGTTCTGTTTGTTGAAGACAAGTGTGGCAGACTATTTTACTGATGGTCCCCATGCACCTTTACATCTATTTTCTGCTACTTTCACTGATTTTAGAATCTTCTTGGTTTGTGGTTTTTCTTCGGGATATTCATTTGCTCACATCACACTGCTTTTGTTATCCTACAAAAAGTAGTTCCATTCAAATATATTTTCTGATTTTTATTAGTACACATTCTTTTCTACTAATTTCTCCTCTTAATATATTTAAAATATTTTTCTCTCCAAATTAAAAATGAAAAACTACTGACAGGCATGTATATTTTCTTTCTATTCTCATGACAAGTAGTTGAAACACTCCACTAATAAAGAAACCAAGAAGGCAACAGAGAACTAATAAATGGACATTAATTTTTCTTATATCTATCAATTATCAATCTATCTATCTATCATCTATCTATCTATCTATCTATCTATCTATCTATCTATCTATCTATCTACCTGCCTTCCTGTCTGTCTATTAATCCATTTGTGTGTGTAACTTAACATGAGTAATTAACATCGTAAAGACATTTTAATATTCTAAATAGAGAAAGACAAATTATTTAAAATATTTGTGTTGCCAATTTTAAATTTACTTTACAGTTAAAATAAAATTTAATTTACACTTAATGATAACAGAAATAATTATGTAATAGTTTATTTTCAATTTTCCAATATAAGGTGAAATCCATCAGACACAGTTACCAGCCTCTCTTTCTCCATCCATAGAAGAAAGTGTCACACCATCATAAGGAAGTCAAGATATTAATGTGTATTTGGCACATTATTTATATAATTTGTCAAGCAACATTTTTCAGAATCAGTTGTTTGACTTTTAGTCCTAGCAAAGAAAAGACTTCATAAAGAGGATCATGGGTTTATGAGCAGCCCTAGCTGCACAGACGAACACTGCTTCAAGCAAAATCTATACACATCTAAACCAAAAGGGAAACACTTTTACATTTATGTGTTGCCAAACACTACATGAAATTTAGTGCTTGGCACTTTTTTCTGGTTAGTTCTATGCCTAATGTAGTTATTTGAATAAGAATAGACATCATAGTTTCATATATTTAAATATATTTCAAATATTTCTTAGTAAGAAAGCCTATTTGATTTGGAGACATGGACTTTCTGGAAAGTGTGTCACTGCATTAGACTCTGAGGTTTTAAAAGCCTAATCCAGGCCCAGTATTTCTACTTTCTGGTCAATTTGCTGATCCAGATTCCACTCTCTCATCTCTCATGTCTGTCTTGGTGCAGCCATGCTCCACAATATGAAGATAATGAACTAAACACTAAGCAGGTCCCAACTAAATGATTTCTTTGGGAATTTTTTTGTGGTTATAGTATCTCTCCAGAGCAATATAATACAACCAGAAAATCCAGTGATCTAGAAAGGTCACTAGAATATTTTGAATCATGAGGCATCGGTGAATCAGCAAGTCAGTTCTCCATTTACTCACTTGCTCTCATGTCTTCTAGAAGAATATTTGTCAGGATCATTTTCCCTTTCTATGATGTTCTATGGACATGCTTAATGATCAACCCTCCCATGAGATATAAAATCAGAAAAGATGGATTCAATGTTCTCTGAAATGTGTAGGAAGACATGGACAAGGAAACAGACTAGAAAAGCGCCCACAGAGATACTGTATACACCTAACTCAACCAACATCCCACCTTGAACTTGTAGGAAAATGTGGGGAAAATGGGTCAGAGTAGCTACATCATCAGTTTCAGGCAAGACTTGATGTCTTGTGAAGCACATAATCAACCGACCTTTGCATAAGAATCTCTATGCATCATGACCAAGCCTTTGGATATTAATAGTTTAGATTCTAGGGTTAACAATTTGCACAATTTTTCCCAATTATAATTATATGTCATTAGATCTATTAAAAACTACTGTTAGATAAATAAAACGAATTAGTGAGTGCTAATAAATATCCACCTTTATTTCATGAAGTAAGGTAATGTCATGTCTAAACTATGAAGCTAAAGATGAGGAGATTCTAATTTTCCTGTTTTGATGGAAATTTATAAACTATATTTTGATAGTTGTTTATTGTCTTTATTAAGTAGAATCACAAGGATGCCTAAGATACCCTAAGCCACTAATCAGAGGATGTATCATTATGTATGAGATACTTTGTTGGTTTTTGTATGTTTGGTTGGTTTGGTTGGCTTTTTTTTTGTTTTGGCTTTTGATTTTAAGGATAGAAGATTTAAGGAATGCTCAATTACCCTGGAATATCTGATTATTTTAATAAGCAGTAACTGTCACTCACTCATACAAACCCATGACACAAAATCACAGGTGTCTCTAAGAGTTTTCACTCTCATGTCGAGCATGAAGTCTATGTTAGCTTCCCTAGCCTATAGTCTCACATGGCTGGTGTCTTCTAAGAGTTTTATTTCTCCCATCATTTCTTCTACCATAAATTTGTCATATGAGTGTTTCATTTTCTTTTACAAGAAGACAGTTTATCAATTATATTTATACCATATGCAAAAATTTCTTGACACATATATAGTGGCCCATGACCAATGAATCCTAGTTATTTAATTCCATGCATGTTATTTGGCATATGAGTTTTGTCAAATAGTAGTTAGGGATTTTGACATGTAGAGTTCATATCGAAATGATATAGCGGAATTAATGCAATCATAATGGTTCGCCATGTACTAGGGATTGCAGACATATTCAGAAAAGGCCTGATAACAAACGAAATGCTGAGGGAAATTTTAGGGCTTTGAGTACAGAATATATAGGGCATCTTAAGGATGCAAAATTAGTATATTGATTACTCTGGCTCTCTGGAGGGACATAGTCCTTCTTAATCCTTGATTTTAGTTCAGTGAGATTATATTTTCACCTTAGGAACTTATCAACTAACTATTTCCTTATTTATTTGTAGACTTCATGTTTTCACCCATGTAAACTATGAAATTCTGTTGGTATTTTAATTGTATTACAAAAATACTGGTCTTATTTAACTTTAATGATTAACAACATTCTCTATTACTAACTAGATTCTAAATATGAATAGTGGGTTTTACCAGTTACGTAGCTGTCTTGTTCAATGTCAGTCTATTATTTCTAACACCCCTCATGTCTTCTTTGCAGATAAACCAACTCATCTCTTCCATTTTGATAACTTTCTGTTCCTATCATATTAGCTGTGGCCTTGCATGGTTGTCTTCCTCAAGCTTATTCACCATTGTCTCTTAGAGATTTGATGCTTATAGTTGTTGAACTTGTCTTGTGTGAACATTCATGAACAAAGTCCTCTAGAAAATCACTAGGATTCCAATGTAAATTCAAGCTTATACAATTTGTATTCCTTTTTGAAGATTAGTGTAAGGTTTGCATGAAGGTGTCAATGGGAAGTTGTTGCTCAGGGAGATCCAAATGTGGCATGATGTCAGTATCCCCTGCAGATGTACTTGGAGTAAATCTCCATGTTTTTATTTTTAAAGCATAAATGCCCAAGGCTTCACCTGAGAGTTTCTATAGCATTTGACATCTTATTAATAATCCTCAATGATGAAGAGGAAGAAACTCTTGATTGAGTTCTTTCCTCTTGATTCTGTCATCTGCTCTGCAAGGTTGGACCTTAAAAGTGTATACCCATTTTGGAGCTATTTTTTGTTTTAATTCCAGTCCCAATACTGCTCATGTACTAGAGTTTCATGTGAATAAGAAGAAGGCACCAAAAAGATTCAATTCCAAAAATTAATATTAGGATATGTATTCTGCCAAGAGGGGAATATTAGGTTGAAATTATAATGGATTATTTGAAATACATCTAACAACTTTTCATAATGAACTCAATTTCTTTTCTTTATAAAGACAACTTCACTTATACAACCTACTTAAATAAATACTCAAAAGTTGCCTGTATAATATGTTCAATAAGTAATTATGCAAAAATACACCCAAGGAACATTCAATATTATGTAAAAATCTAAAGAAAATAATCAAGATTTTGGATTGTTGTACTACACTTTTTATCACCTGCAGAATGATGTCTAGCAAGCAGTTGCCCGAAATTCTAATCACATAACTACATAAAAGGTGAAAACAGAAATAAATTAGAGGATTCCTTTCTAGCCGATACAAAACATGTATTCTTTTGGATACATTTGTATATAACCTTGAGTTTCTAATAACTTCTGGTAGTATGAGATATGAATAATTGAAAATTCATTTTTCCCTTAAGAATCCCTATTACCTGAACATAGTAAGTAAGTGTGAATTATTCATATCACCAACCTGTATGACTAGTTTTCTGTGAATTGAGCTTACATTTTTATATCATAAACATGCAATGGATTTGTTACTTTGTCCTGGCATCTATACTTTATTCACCACTAAAATAATGACCATCTGAAAGGATTCTTTTAAGTACGTTCCAGTGTTTTCTTCTTGTTCTGCTAATTAGATGAGTTAGAAACCAAGATACTCCTTCTGAATCCATATGTGGAAACAAAATCACAACTATGTAGACATCCTTAGCTTACCTATGAGAAAATTTAGTTAACTATAAAAGAGCCCACAAGAGCAGCAAATCTAGACTGTTACTCTTTACTTGGTTCTTTCTGTTGTGCCAGAAAATTTCTGAATTTCTGTGGCAGTAGATTTCTGAATGAAGCTCAGCTCACATATGTCTAGTGAAAAAGTACAATGATGAGTTTAGGGTTATAAAATATCAGTATGAATACTCTCTAATTGTGAATACTTGGCACCAGAAACTTCAATTTTGTTGTAGACCAAATTTTGAACATTGTAAAAATTAAAAAGAGAGAGTAAGATTAAGGAAAAGCAAATTTGAAAACAATACTCATTAGAATATTTAGCTCGGGCCACTTCATTTGCAGCGCCTACATCTGATTGGTTAACTTCTCTCTCCTCTGATTGGTTAATTTCTCTCTCATCTGATTGGTTAACTTGTCTCTCATCTGATTGGTTAATTTTGGTTAATTCTCAAAACCTCATCTTGGCAAAAAATAACCCACTTTACTGCCTATGTATACGTGGTGGCCAGCAGTAGCCAGCGACACCCTGAAACAGCACGTGTGGCTTCCCACACTTATTCAAGCATGTACCAAGGCATATTAGAAAATCTCAGTATTTATTAACACTATTGGCTTCATTCATGGTATAGTGAGATTACTAACAAATTCTAGCTAGAGAGGCCTTGCCTCATTGCAAATCAACAAGTATATATCTTCGTGTGGAATCAATATTTATATTCACCTACAAAAGAGTTCACCCAGCACACAGTTATTCCATGGCAGTTTTACATTCATTATTAGAAAAGTAGGCTAAATGACATTTATTCCATCCCTCTACAGCCTGGACATCACAATCTAGTATTCTTAAATAAAAGCTTCCATTATTTCATAATCCCAGAATTTCAAGAAAATTCACAGAACAGGGAATCTTAGGCATAACCACAAGCCATCTAATTTATAGCATTTGTGTTTCATTAGAGAGAACACAACCCATTTTATTACTATTGATTTTTATTTCTAAAGGTGTCCATTTACTAGGACAGATGAAAAATAGAAAAGAATATGAAACTACAAAATGATCCATAACTTCTAACCCTTGAAGGAACTGCTGATTTAAACCTGAATGTGTGGTATATGAGGAGTTTAGGAACATGCCTTTGTTCTGCTGATATCAAGCTAATGATATAGTAATCTCCTAACTTGTCATGAAATTAATGGTGACTCTCTCCTCTACATATGCAGATGAGTAGGATGGGGATTGGGTCAACTTGACAGTCACTTTTAGTACTAGAGAATATTCTTATATTCTCTAATACTAAAGGTTCTGGATTTCCAGAAACCATTATAATACTAATTGCTCAGTATAGATTGAGTCCCGGAGGTGAACATGACATATAGATCAGGATTTTGACTGCCATGATCTTGCAGATAATCACTGCTTCTTGATTTCAAGACTGCTATAGCCACTTTGTGTCCAGAGGAGTTCATTTCAAAGCTCTCCTATTTTCCGAGTTTTACATTTAATCTGCACCTATTCCATGATATTTTCTGAGACTTGAGATAGAGATATAAGCTTGATGTTCCATATTAACTTAAGCACTCAGGTCTGAGTGTGTCATCATTCTGAATTGTCATGTATTTCCCCATTGACTTCTGGTTAATGGAAAAACAAGCTTCAGTAACCAAAGTAGACAAGTAATAGAGAAACCAAATGACTGGACATTTGTATGATTACATGATTTTTCAATTACCAGAGAGTATTCATGTATTATAAAATGTAGTCTCACCATAGAATGGTTGATTTATCCAACTTTAGTCTCTTATTAGCAGTTACTTTGTCCATAGTAACTTGATTCTGTCATGTTCTGTGTCCAAAATGTGTCTTCTATTCATCAATACAGTCCTACTATCAAGTTTAATTGAGAATCTAAGATCAGTTGCAATAGCCTGTATTATTTTGATGTCTCCATATTCAGATATTTTACTAGGAAGACAGATTATATCAGGTACATCATAGCAGCCTGAGAAGCTGGAGAATCCTTAGGAACCTTCCATCAGAAGAAACTCAGAAAATCACTTTCCTTATTACTAATGTCCTTTGAGGTAAAAAAGAAGAAAACACAGATTGTGAATACAGTCCTGTTTTACTGATCATCCAGGGGTTCTATTCTAGTTAACAGTGTTATTTTGCCTACTCTCAGAATTTCCACAGTTACACCATAATTCTTTTAGGGTGGAATACTGTGAAGAATTACCATTTCAGCGTTTACATGTATTCAGGAGTCATCCTTGTTCATGTCTTGTTTATGCATCAGCCATTAGACCACCTGAATGCAGCTCCTCTGGTGTTTCTAGGAGACACAGTCTGCCTTAGGGTTTTCCTTCTCTGAACAGACATCATGACCAAGGCAGGTCTTATAAGGACAACATTTATTTGGGCCTGGCTTGCAGGTTCCGAGGTTCAGTCTATTATCATCAAGGCAGTAACATGGCAGCATCCAGGCAGGCATGGTTTGGGAGGAACTGAAAGTTCTACTTCTTCATTTGAAAGCTGCTAGCAGAATACTGGATTCAAGGAATCTAAGATGAAGGCCTTAAAGCCATACCCACAATGTCCCACCTACTCCAACAAGGTCACACCTTATAGTGCCACTTTCTGGGCTGAGCATATACAAACCATCACACTATCTAAGAGCAAATCTCAAGTTTCTCTGTCTCTTAAAATATTTCTACCCACTCTGCAATGATTTCCTGGGAAATAGGTGCAGAAAGTGTGTTGTAGTTGGATTATTTAGGACTGGTCAACACATAATCTCCTGATATCTGCATTTTGATAATTTATGGAGTATTTTTGTAATGATTTCCGTCTGTTGCAAAGGGAATTGCATATAAAATATCTAAACTATATGAATTAAACAAATTTTATTTATGTATGAATAGAGGTAATAAGAAGCCACAAATCAGAGAAAGAGCAAGGAGTATACGTGGATTTGTATGAATGTAGGAAAAAGTAGTGGCAAACAGTGTGTAGCTATGTTATGATTTTAAACGGTAAGAAAATGAATATAATTTATCTCAACCTATTTCTTCCACCTAATTCAAGACCAAAGAGATGACAAAACTTACCAAAATAAGAAATGAGATAGATATTTCAATAAGAAAAAGGTGCAATTATTGTGCACTATAACCCCCTTTTGGCAACCTGTCCCTCCTCTAAGAATTGAAAAGTAGAACCTATCCAGGTGGGGAATCTCAGTGAGGCCTGTACAGTTCAGATGGTGTTGAAATTATAGAGATATTCAATATAATGTATCTTAATATACTAATACTATATTTTTTAGTCCAGTTAAGCAAAATTTTCCATTTATAAGGTTACCAAATTACTGCATTTTTCAATGGAAACATGAATTCAAATTGCAAGTATTTAACATTTTCTATACCATTGTATGTGGTATCACTACTCCTCCTTGATTCTGAGCAGTAGCAACAATCTATGAGCCTAAAGTAGCCACATGATTGCAAGAATACCTCATAATGTGCCTTCAACTTAAAACATCATGGGATATTCTACAGTTTGTTATATTATAGTTTAATATAAAATGGCTTTATACCATCAAGTTCTATGTTATTGTATCTTTTTGTAATCTCACTATATCTCAGAGAACATTTTATATCTCTGTTTTTTCATTTCATGAAGTCATGAAATTTGGTATAAGTGTGAATGTGCCTATGTGAACACTAATTTATTTATGTTTGTAACGATTGGAAATAAAGAATCACCACATTTGTCATTGTAATTTTTTTGTTCTAAACATACTACTACTTGGTTAACAGTACTGTAAATGTAGTATTTCCTCTAGCTCAAAATGGATATTTTACAGCCCTACCTTCACTTTGGCTATCTTAGCAGTAGATGGCAGCACAATCACATTTTTGTTTTTGTTTGTCTGCTTGTTTGGCTTTTTAAAAAAAATTATTTGATATTTTCTTCATTTACATTTCAAATGCTATCCCAAAAGTTCCCTATACCCCCTGCATCCTGCTCTCCTACCCACCAACTCCCACTTCTTGACCCTGGCGTTCCCCTGTCCTAGGGCATATAAAGTTTACCAAGGGGCCTCTCTTCCCAATGATGGCCGACTAGGCCATCTTCTGCTACATATGAGCTAGATACACGAGCTCTTGGGATCTGGTTAGTTCATATTGTTGTACCGTCTATAGGGTTGCAGACCCCTTCAGCTCTTGGGTACTTTCTCTAGCTCCTCAATTGGATGCCCTGTGTTCTATCCAATAGTTGACTGTGGGGATCTACTCCTATATTTGCCAGGCATTGGCATAGCCTCACAAGAGAAAGCTATGTCAGGTTTTGTTAGCAAAATCTTGCTGGCATATGCAATAGTGTCTGCTTTTGGTTGCTGATTATGATCAATAAAACAAAAAGACCACCAATAGATTGGGAAATAATTTTTACCAATCCTAAATCTGATAGGGCACAATCACACTTCCATTCAGTCACTAACACCAGCCCTAGAGCTGTAATTACATGAGATTACAAAACAAGAATTACTCTTTTTCCCACAACCTCACCAGCATTTGCATCACCTGCATTTTTTTTTTTTTATTTTAGCCATTCTGAGTTGTATGAGATGGAATCACAGGGTTGTTTTGATTTGCATTTCCCTGATGACTAAGGATGTTGAGCAATTCCTTAGGTGCTTTTTAAATATTTGGTATTGCTCAGTTGAGTATTCTTTGTTAAGCTGTGTATACAGTTTTTAAATAGGGTATTTGGTTCTCTGGAGTCTAACTTACTGAGTTCTTTGTATATATATAATATTAGCCCTGTATCAGATATATGATTGGTAAAGTTCTTTTCCCAACCTGTTGGTTTCCATATTGTCCTATTGACAGTGTCCTTTGCCTTATACAATTTTTGCAATTTTATGATGTCCCACATGCCAGTTTTTTATATTAAGGCATAAGCTGTTGGTGCTCTGTTCAGGAAATTTCCCCCTGTGCTCATGGGCTCAAGAATCTTTTCCACTTTCTCTTCTATTAGTTCCGTGTATCTGGTTTTATGCATTGCTGATGTGATTGCAGGCTGGTACAACCATTCTGAAAATCACTTTTGTATCCTTAAATGGTGAAATACAAAGCCCATATTCCCAAAAATAAAACAAAGTAGAAGAGTTTTCTTTCTGTAGTAAACAGAATAAGAGTAGCAACTAGCTACTAAATACAATGAAAGATGAAAATATGTGTTATTCAAAAAGAAGCTAGCTATTTATTTAGAAAAGTTTCCTTAGAAAGGCATACTTAATAAGTAACTTGATTTCATCAATTCTTAGGTCAGTATCTCTCAATACATCTATCTATTCACAGAGTCTCTCAGTTGTTTTTCATAATAGTTGATTACAAGATGGAAGAAATCTTTCATGAAGAGAGGAATGAGAAATCATTCCTACGATCTAGAGACATAGTAATGTTTCATCATGGCTATGCAGAATTTAACATTATAGGAAGATAATAAAAACTTTATCTAAGGTAAATTAAAACAATGTTTAAATAAATTGTTTTATTCATTTTTCAACACTATATTTTCCTCCTTCTCCTACCAGTACCCACTCTTTCAAGTCCTTCCCCATTCCCTCAGTCTTTGTTATAAGTAAAATATTTGATCAAACTTAGACTTAAATTTGCAGACTCGGGGGCTGTTGATCTATATAAATAAATTTTTTTGAAAAGTGCTCTCAGATTCTCACAGATAATAAATAGAACATGAATTAAAGAGTTTCAGGGCACATGAATTACTGAGAATGGTGATTATTCAGAGTAGTTTTAGATGAGTGCATCTTCATGAACCTACAGCCCATATTCTCCCATGTGTTTATAAGCCAAGAACTGCCTAGAATATATCTTGATATTTGCATACTTCATTTTCAGTAACCACAAATATCTCACAGTTGTCTTAAAGCAAAGTACTTATGAGAATAGCAGTAATTAGCTAGGGACCAAAATTCAAAGACAAAATGCATTTTCAAGTGCAGATTTTCAGCTTCCTGCTAATCAGTGCCTCAGGTAACAGAGGGCAGGGAATTTGAGATCAGAATCCAACCAAAATTCTTTTCCCTGGGGAATTTGAGTCTAAAATACACTTTTTCTTTTTCTTTCATCTGAATGTTGGGTGGTATAAAATTATTTTTGTATCTCTATTTTTACTAATCCCCCTCTCTCTATTTTGCTTTTTCCTAGTCATAATGTCCAGAGGACAAATTGTTCTCACCCAGTCTCCAGCAATCATGTCTGCATCTCCAGGGGAGAAGGTCACCATAACCTGCAGTGCCAGCTCAAGTGTAAGTTACATGCACTGGTTCCAGCAGAAGCCAGGCACTTCTCCCAAACTCTGGATTTATAGCACATCCAACCTGGCTTCTGGAGTCCCTGCTCGCTTCAGTGGCAGTGGATCTGGGACCTCTTACTCTCTCACAATCAGCCGAATGGAGGCTGAAGATGCTGCCACTTATTACTGCCAGCAAAGGAGTAGTTACCCACCCACACAGTGCT
This sequence comes from Mus musculus, assembly GCF_000001635.26. Taxonomy (NCBI): domain Eukaryota; kingdom Metazoa; phylum Chordata; class Mammalia; order Rodentia; family Muridae; genus Mus; species Mus musculus. The sequence goes on along the minus strand of NC_000072.6, from coordinate 69,575,965 downwards.
ATAGACTGGAACAAAAACCCTCTAAGTCCTTAGGGTCTAGCTACTTCCTCCTAGAAATAAACTGTGGCCAGTGGTTTGATTGCAGTAGTCCACACAGGGTGTTCTGCTTTACAATGTCATTTGCATATTTAGATGAATGTCTCTATAATATTCCACTGTACTTCAGTGCTGTTCTCAAATAATCTACATTTCCAGTGTTTATTTATTCTCAATTTTTGTTCTGTTTGTTGAAGACAAGTGTGGCAGACTATTTTACTGGTGGTTCCCATGAACCTTCACATCTATTTTCTGCTACTTTCACTGATTTTAGAATCTTCTTGGTTTGTGGTTTTTCTTCAGGATATTCATTTGCTCACATCACACTGCTTTTGTTATCCTACAAAAAGTAGTATCCATCCTAATATATTTTCTGGTTTTTATTAGTACACCTTCTTTTCCACTAAATTGTCCTCTTAATATGTGCTTAAATATTTTTCTCTGCAAATTAAAAATGAAAAATTAATGACAGGCATGTATATTTTCTTTCTTTTCTCATTACAAGTAATTGGAACACTCCACTAATAAAGAAACCTGGAAGGCAACAGAGAACTAATAAATGAACATTAATTTTTCTTATATCTATCATATATCTATCTATCAATCTATTTATCTGGCTGTCTATGAATTCATTTGTGTGTGTGTACCTTAATATGAATAATTAAATTCATAAAGACATTTTAATATTCTAAATAAAGACAAATTATTTAAAATATTTGTGTAGTCATATTTAAATTTAATAAATATCCACCTTTATTTCATGAAGTAAAGTAATGTCATGTCTAAACTATGCAGCTAAAGATGAGGAGATTCTAATTTTCCTGTTTTGATGGAAACTTATAAACTATATTTTGATAGTTGTTTATTGTCTTCATGAATTAGAATCACAAGGACGCCTAAGATACCCTAAGGCACCAATCAGAGGATGTATCATGATGTATGAGATACTTTGTTGGTTTTTGTATGTTTGGTTGGTTTAATTTTGGTTTTGGCTTTTGATTTTAAGGATAGAAGATTTAAGGAATGCTCAATTACCCTGGAATATCTGATTATTTTAATAAGCAGTAACTCTCACACACACCTACAACCACATGACACAAAATCACCGGTTTCTCTAAGAATTTTCACTTTCATGTGGAGCATGAAGTTTATGTTACACATACAATCAGCTTCCCTAGCAATTAGTCTCCCAAAGGTGGTGTCACTAAGTGTTTTATTTCTCCAATCATTTCTTCTATCATAAATTTGCCATATGAGAATCATTTCCTTTTACAAAAAGACAGTTTATCAATTATATTTATAACATGTGCAAAAATTTCTTGACAAATATATAGTGGCCCGTGACCAATGAATCCTAGTTATTTAATTCCATGCATGTTATTTGGCATATGAGTTTTGTCAAATAGTAGTTAGGGATTTTGATATGTAGAGTTCATATTGAAATGATATATTGGAATTAATGCAATCATAATGGTTTACCATTCACTAGGGATTACAGTCATATTCAGAAAAGGCCTGATAACAATGGAAATGCTGAGGGAAAGATTAGGGCTTTGAGTACAGAATATATAGGGCATCTTAAGGATGCAAAATTAGTATATTGATTATTCACTTTGTCTCTCTGGAGGGACATAGTCCTTCTGAATCCTTGATTTTAGCTCAGTGAAATTATATTTTCACCTTAGGAACTTATCAACTAACTACTTAGTTATTTATTTGTAGACTTTTGTTTTTACCAATGTAAACTATGAATTTCTGTTGGTATTTTAATTGTATTACAAAATACTGGTATCATTTAACTTCAATGATTAACAACATTCTCTATTACTAACTAGATTCTAAATATAAATAGTGAGTTTTACCAGTTACGTAGCTATCTTGTTCAATATCAGAATATTATTTCTAACACCCCTTATGTCTCCCTTGCAGATAAACCCACTCATCTCTTCCATTTTGATAACTTTCTGTTCCCATTATTTTACCTGTGGTCCTGCATGGTTCTCTTCCTCAAGCTTACTCACCATTATCTCTTAGAGATTTGATGCTCATCGTTTTTGAACTCGTCTTGTGTGATCTTTCATGAACAAAGTCCTCTAGAAAATCATAAGGATTCCAATGTACATTCAAACTTATGATACATTTTGTATTCCTTTTTGCGGATCAGTGTAAGTTTTGCATGAAGGTGTCACTGGGAAGTTGTTGCTCAGGGAGATCCAAATGTGGCATGATGACGAATGACAGTGTCCTATGCAGTTGTACCTGGAGTAAATCTCCATTTTTTTATTTGTAAAGCATAAATGCCCAAGGGTTCACCTGAGAGTCTCTATAGGCTTTGACATCTTATTAATAATCCTCAATGATGACAAGGAAGAAAATCTTGATTTGAATTATTTCCTCTTGACTCTCATCTTCTCTGCAAGGTTGGACGTTAAAAGTGGACACCAATTTTGGAGTTCTTTTTTTGTTTTTCTTCCACTCGAGGTCCTGCTCATATACTAGAGTTTCATATGAATATAAAGAAGGCACCAAAAAGATTCAATTTCAAAAATTAATATAAGGATAAGTATTCTGCCAAGAGGGGAATACTAGTTTGAAGTGTAATGGATTGTTTGAAATACATCCAACAACTTTTCATAATTAACTCAATTGCTTTTCTTTATAAAGAAAACCTTACTTAGGATTACTTAAATGAATACTCAAAATTTGCCTGTATAATATGTTCAATAAATAATTATGCAAAAATAAACCCAAGGAACTTTCAATATTATTTAAAAATATAAGTGAAAATAGTCATTTTTGGATTGTTGTACTACACTTGTTATCACCCGCAGAATGATGTCTAACGAGCAGTTGCCCAAAATTCTAATCACATAACTACATAAAAGATGAAAACAGAAATAAATTACAGGGTTCCTTTCTAGCCATAACATAACATGTATTCTTTTGGAAGATTTTTTCCATTTGCACATAACCTTTAGTTTCTAATAACTTATGGTAATATGAGATATGAATAATTGAATATTCATGGTCCCCTAGAGAATCCCTAGTACCTGAACATAGTAAGCAAGTGTGACTTATTCATATCACCAGCCTGTATAACTGTTTTCTGTGAATTGCCCTTACAGTTCTATGTCATATACACACAATGGATTTGTTACTTTGTCCTGGCATCTATACTTTATTCACCACTAAAATAATGACCATCTGAAAGGATTCTTTTAAGTACGTCCCAGTGTTTTCTCCTGTTCTGCTATTTAGATGAGTTAGAAACCAAGATATTCTTTCTGAATCAATATGTGGAAAGAAAAACACTACTATGTAGACTTCCTTAGCTTACCTATGAGAAAATCAGGTTAAATGTAAAAGAGTCCACAAGAGCAGCAAATCTACAGTGTTTCTCTTTACCTGGTTCTTTCTGGTGGGCCAAATTTTGGTAGTAGACTTCGGAATAAAGCTCAGCCCACATATATCTTGTGAAAAAGTACAATGATGAGTTTAAGGTTATAAAATGTCAGTATGAATACTCATTTAATTGTGAATACTGGGCACCAGAAACTTCAATTTTTTTGTACACAAAAATTTGAATATTGTAAAAATTAAAAAGAGGGAGTAAGATTAAGGAAAAGCAAATTTAAAAACAAAGCTCATTAGAATATTTAGCTCGGGCCAGGCATGATGGCACACACCTTTAATGCCAGCACTTGAGAGGCAGAGGCAGGTGGATTTCTGAGTTCGAGGCCAGCCTGGTCATGAAAAAAAAAAAGAAAGAAAGAAAGAAAGAAAGAAAGAAAGAAAGAAAGAAAGAAAGAAAGAAAGAAAGAAAGAAGCAAACAAACAAACAAAAAAGAGAATATTTAGCTCAAAGGAAAAAACATGGAAGGTATTCATCACGAGATGGAACATTGACAATATACATCACTTTGTAACTGGCTCTGAATGATCTTTGATGCAAAACTATTAGGATAAACATAATGTTTAAAAGGCTTTGTATTATGTACAATCTCCTCCAGTCTGCACTCTGCAACTTAAAATATTTTATCAAGTCAAAATGTTTCAAGTGTGACTATGACATGCATTCAAAGGAAGGATAAATTCTCAGGGTTTTTGTTTGTGAATTTATTCTTCAAATGTCCTTAAATATGTTGCTCATTAGTGTGACCTTATGTCTCTAATATTTGTTCACTAAAATGATCCTGGAATTCATTATTACAATTAACTCTGAGTATTAATGGTGAGCTGTAGTTCAGTCATACGACCAACCAGTTTCATTCATTTCCCATTATAAACTATTTTGACATACACACTAGAGAAAGTGTTATTCATCCCATTTAATAATACAGTGAAGAAGGGTGGAAACATACAGTGTCTTCTTATAACAACCTAATTTCTGTTCTAACTTTTTTTTTTTTTGCATAGTTACCCTTAGGGATTCCATACTTCTTACAGTTAATACTCTTGCCTCCCCAGAGGCCCAACAGACTGCCTTGAGTAGAATAGACCTCTCAAAACAACAGAAGATTTTTTTATTTCATCTCTGTGGTCTTTGTTCCTATTTAGCTCACAGGAGACTGAAAAAAAGGGATAAAGGACTTCTTGAGTCTCCCTCTCCTACAAGATGCCTAAAGGATAACAGTAAATTATGTACATCTATTAATGTCCTGAGAATTCTTTATCCAGGAAAAAAAACAACTCTTCTCCTAAAATTATTTTCATTTAAATTTATAATTCAAACATACACACAAACAAACACACACACACAGAAAAACATGTGGACACATACAAACATACATAATCAATGCACAGACACATACATACACACAAACCATATATCCTAAATAGCACTATTGTTATATGGTAGATATGAAAAAGAGCAATGCCTTAATCTAGTGTTCTGATACCTTGGCTGTGTATAATGGGAATAAAACAAAACTGTCAAAAGAATAGATTCATTACATTTATTAAACAAGGGTTCTTATTCAAGCATGTGCCAAGGAATATTAGGAAATCTCAGTATTTAATAACACTATTGGCTTCATTTATGGTGTTCTGAGATTAGTATCTTAAGCCCTAGCTAGAGAGGCCTTACCTCATTGGAAATCAACAGGTATATATCTACATGGCAGACTGCAATAACAAAATCTCTCAGGGCATTGGCATATACACATGGCATAAAGACGTATACATCGGTAAATAAAAAACTAAGTTCAAAGTAAGTTTTCTCTTACGAGCTTATGATGGTTGGTCTCACTACAATGTGGAATAAATGTTTATATTCACCTACAAAAGCACTCACCCAACACTCAGTTATTTCATGGCAGTTTTACATTCATTATTAGAAAAGTAGACTAAATTATATTTATTCCATTTCTCTGTAGCCTGGACATCACAATCTCATATTTTTTTTTGCATCATTTTTTTCCATTTTTATTAGGTATTTAGCTCATTTACATTTCCAATGCTATACCAAAAGTCCCCCATACCCACCCACCCCCACTCCCCTACCCACCCACTCCCCCTTTTGGCCCTGGCATTCCCCTGTACTGGGGCATATAAAGTTTGCATGTCCAATGGGCCTCTCTAGCTGCATATGTAACAATCTCATATTCTTAAAGAAAAGCATCCATTATTTCATGATCCCAGAATTTCATGAAAATTCACAGAACAGGGAGCCTTAGGCATAACCACAACCCATCTAATGTATAATATTTGTCTATCATTTGAGAGAACACAACCCCTATTTTATTAGTATTGGTTTTGTTCTAAAGGTGTCCATCTACTAAGACAGATGAAAAAATAGAAAAGAATATGAAACTACAAAATGATCCACGACTTCTAACCCTTGAAGGAACCCCTGATTTCAACCTGAATGTGTGGTATAAGAGGAGTTTAGGAGCATTCCTTGGTTTCTGCTGATATCAAGCTAATGATATAGTAAACTCCTAACTTGTCATGCAATTAATGGTGACTCTTGTACATATGCAGATGAGTAGGATGGGGATTGGGTCAACTTGATGCCAAATATTGTGCTTGTAATTGGAATCGTATAAACAATATACTTGTTTAATCAAGACAAAAATGACTTCTCTGAAGTTCCAAGTCATGATTGCAAATGGATAAAGAATACCCATAGTCATCCTTCAATACCTGGGATCCAAATCAGCAAGAACACCAAAAACTGGGAGGGAGTCTTTATGGCTGTACTGTGACCAGACATTGATTGACTCCTAGATAGGGTACAACAAGACTAACAAAAAGTTCCAAGTGAGAATAGTGGACCAAACCAAATAATCAGGGACTGGGAAGGGCTAAGTTTTCTTAGATACTCAACTGTGCTGTGCCTGCGTCTCCCATAATAGAACAGAATATTGAAAAATTTGCTGCCAATAATTTTTGCCAAATGGCAGACCTCATTATAAAAGATTATTTGATACATTTTCAGCATTGCAATAGATATTGGCACTGGTGATATTTCATTTTCTCCTTTAGATGAGTAGCATGAAGAGAACAACTGTTTGCAACTTGAACTCTTACTCTCAAATGTTTATACTTATATCACTTCTATCAGGAGGATGTCAGTTCACTTATTCGACCAAATAAGTCATGGGGGGTTGGAGACTGTCTTTTACCAAGTATGCACTTAACCAACCTAGCCATTTGAATATCCCGACAGTTAATTTTCATTTTTAATTGTATGTCATTTGTTGAACCACCTTGGGAAAATGTACAGGTTTTATTCTTACTAAACCACTCAATAGACTAAAACGTATTTCTGGTTTTGAGTTTTTACTTCTGTTCAAAACATCTTTTCTGCCCCTTACTAATATTTTCCAAAGTTCCTTAGTATGTGGAACAAGTAGTGACACTGGTGACCTCAACAAATTATGATGGCCCTGAATTCAGCAACCACAACTCACTTGGAAAATCACAACTCTCTGTAACTCCAGTTCCAGAATATTCACTATCTAACACCTTCTTTGGGATTCCTTTGACAATGAATATAATGCATATTCATTTATGCAAGGAAAACAAATATGGACATAAAAGAAAATGAGAAAATATGCCTCATTCTTTATTTATGGAACATGAATTAATATAATATGGGGCTGGTGAGATGGCTCAGTGGGTAAGAGCACCCGACTGCTCTTCCGAAGGTACAGAGTTCAAATCCCAGCAACCACATGGTGGCTCACAACCATCCATAACGAGTTCTGACGCCCTCTTCTGGGGTGTCTGAAGACAGCTACAGTGTACTTACATATAATCAATAAATAAATCTTTTTTAAAAAAAGAATTAATATAATATGAATGACCAAGTCTTTCCAGAACTCACCCTAGATCAATTGTCTCCAAATAGAATGGGGAGGGTAAGGTCCTTTGCTCTATATCTTCCCTCAGCTTTCCTCTGTTATGTATCATATTCCTTAGTGTTCAACTTATGGAAATCAGAGAATTAAGAAGGACTTATTTAGTAGACAATTTTGGAAACCCCATCTGCTTGGTGGAGGAACATTTTCAGTTTATGATATTGCTGTGCACCATAACCACTACACACATTGAAATTGGACAGAGCAATCCAACAGAACGAAAGAGTTGGAGAAGCATTTATTTGCATACTTTAGGAATCTCATAAATAAATGAAAGTGGACACCATAATATACATGCAGACGATGTGGTAGAGACCTGTGAAGGCCCTGTGCATGTTCCTTCATTTCTGTGGGCTCATGTGAGCTTTGTTCATGTCGATTAAGAGGGCTTTGTTTCTTGGTGTTTCCATCTTTTCTGCCTCTTCTTTCTGTCTCCTCTATACTGGGGTTCTTGGAGCTCCAAGAAGAGGGATTTCATTCAGACTTCCCACTTAGTACTGAATGTTTCTAGCCTCAGCTGTGCTAAGTTCTGGGGACTACAAAGTCTGGGACCCTGCTCTATCTATCTATCTATCTATCTATCTATCTATCTATCTATCTATCTATCTATCTATCCATCCATCCATCCATCCATCCATCCATCCATCCATCCATCCATCCATCCATCTATCTATCTATCTATCTATCTATCTATCTATATAACTATCTATTTATCTGTATATATATATATATCAATTAAGGAAGAAAAGAAGGTTTATTCCATATTTCCCTATTAAAATAATGCTACATATTAATTACTTTCATATGTGTTCTGTTTCTGGTATAATCTAATGATAATCCAAAATTGCTAGTAATCAATATAAAATTCCCTTTACCTCTAATTCATGAGACAGTATATTCTTATAAATTCTTTTTACTCGATCATTTCATGAAAATCTATTCAATTAAATGTTTTGCTATTGAAGGTTGGGCAGTAGTAAAGTAGCAGAATGATTGCTTTTGAACTTAGTGAAGCCAAGATGAGGGTCAATACCAGGAGCCGAGTAATTGAGGTCTAGAGGTCCATGTTAGAATTGGCTTCTACTCTCAGAAATAGAAAACTGAACTCAGTTTTGGGCCATTTATTCTGCCCTAATTTTGCTAATGGCCTCATGATGTTTTGATCTTGACTATGCTATCTTTACAACTATAAATGAATCTTTCTTACCTATGTATTTCCTTGATCTGTGACATCCAAACATAAAAGGAAGATTAATCCTTTGGGTGAGTGAAAGAGGCGTTTGGTTTTTATCTAATGAGAATTTGTGTAAAACTCACCTAAGAGAACAAAGAGAGTCACCATTTGCCAATTTTTATTTCCACTGCTCGCCCAATTCATTCTTAAGTCCTCAGATTTGAACATAATTAACATCAATGGCTCATTGTGGGAGCATAAGCAACCTGACAGACGAGTCACCGCTGCACAGCTACCCAAGTGCTTGGGGAAAGGAAGCAAGTGTGATTGTTTATCCTAAAGGGTCTAGAAAGGTGCTTTCTCAGGAATGTTCTGCATCATGTTTATCTGCCATTTCTGAAGACCATCTGTCTTTAGGACTGTCTCTTTCCACAGCTTTGGTGACATGGAAAAGGGACCAAATTCAGAGAACTGATTAGAGTTCTCAAAAAGGCTTAAATAGAAAGCATAAACACATATCACCACAACCCAAAACTTAGAAACATGTGCAAAACAATAATGGAATAGCTATGAATCTTAGTTTAAAGATAAACAGAAAAATGAAAAGTGTAAAATCAAAGAGGAAATATACAGAGTAAACAGCATGACAAATATACTGAAAGTGGACATGGGAAACAAAAAGGAAAAGAGAAGTTTCTGCTACAGATACTATAAGTCCAAACTAGGAAAGAGACAAAGAAAACCTAGAACTATATTGGGTAAACAGATTTTTTCTAAAATATTAAGAGTTGATGTGTTGGTTTTCCCCATAGTAACAGCATTGAAGAAAGTGAGTGGAGGAGACTGATAATGTAGAGTCAAACTGTGCATTAGAATGAAAGCTTATTTTTAAAATTTTCTATATTTTGACTTTCATAAAACTACACAGCAAACTATTATAATGACTATCTTCATTTCCTCCCTCTCATACTTTTTATATCCATGTAATACAACCATCTACTCAGATTTCCACATATTTCGTTCTCTATAATCTATTTACCCTAGGTACTGATCTCCGCATGAGCATAGATGTGGTTTCCTCTTCTGAAACATGGTAACCCTATGTTCACCTTTAGTATTAGAGAATACTACTATATTCTCTAATACTAAAGGCTCTGTATCTCCAGAAACCACTATTGCAATAATTGCTCAGTATAGGTTGAGTCCTGGAGGTGAACTTATCATCTAGATCAAGATTTTGACTACCATGATCTTGCAGATAAACACTGCTTTTTGAGTTCATGATTGCATTTCACAGCTCTTCTATTTTCTGAGTTTTATATTTAATCTGCGCTTATTCCATGACAGTTTGTGAGACTTGAGATAGAGTTATAAGTTAGATTCCCATATTAACTTAAGCACTCAGGTCGGATGTGTTGTCATTCTGACTAGTCATGTATTTCTCCACTGACTTCTGGTTAATGGAAAAACAAGCTTCAATAACTAAACTAGACAAGAAATAGAGAAACCAAATGCATGAACATTTGTAGGTTTACATAATTTTTCCAATACCAAAGACTCTTCATGTATTGTAAGATGTTGTCCCACCATAGAATGGTTGATTTATCCAGCTTTAGTCTCTTATTAGAAAACACTTTGTCCATAGTAACTTGATTCTGTCATGTCCTGTGTTTTCTATTCATCAATACTGTCCTACTATCAAGTTTTATTGAGAATCTAAGATCAGTTGCAATAGCCTGTATTATTTTGATGTCTCCATATTCAGATCATTTTACCAAGAAGACAGATTATATCAGGTACATCATAGCAGCCCAAGAAGCTATAGGATCCCCAGGAACCTTCCATCAGAAGAAACTCAGAAAATCACTTTCCCTATTACTAGTGTCCTCTGAGGTAAAATAAAGTCAAAAACACAGTATTTGAATACAGTCCTGTTTAACTGATCATCCAGGGGTTCTACTCTTGTTAAGAGTGCTATTTCTCCTACTCTCAAAATTTCCACAGTTATACCATAATTCTTTATTTAGGATGGAATACCCTGAATAATTCCCATTTCAATATTTACATGTATGCATGAGTCATCTTTGTTCATGTCTTGTTTATGTACCAGCTATTAGACCACTGGGATGCAGCTTATCTGGTGTTTCTAGGAGACACAGTCTGCCTAAGGGTTTTACTTCTCTGAACAGACATCATGACCAAGGCAGGTCTTATAAGGACAACATTTAATTGGAGCTGGCTTACACATTCCGAGGTTCAGTCCATTATCATCAAGGCAGGAACATGGCAGCATCCAGGCAGGCATGGTTTGGGAGGAATTGAGAGTTCTACTTCTTCATTTGTAAGCTGCTAGCAGAATACTGACTTCCAGGCATCTAAGACGTAGGTCTTAAATCCATATCCACAATGGCCCACCTACTCCAACCAGGCCATACCATCTAATAGTGCCACTCTATTGGCTGAACATATACAAACCATCACACTATGTTAGAGCTAATCTGCAGTTTCTCTGGCTCTTAAAATGTTTCTACCCACTCTGCAATGATTCCTGATAAATAGGTGCAGAAAGTGTGTTGTAGTTGGATAATTTACGAATGGTCACCACATAATCTCCTAATATCTGCATTTTGATTATTTGGGGAGGGTTTTTTTTTAATGCTTTCCATCTATTGCAAAGAGAATTGCATATCAAATATCTAAACCATATTAATTGAACACTTTATTTTTGTATGAATAGAGGTAATAAGAAGCCTTGAATCTGAGAAAGAGTATATGTGGATTTTTATGAATGGAGTAAAAAGAATGGCATAGTATGTGGCTATGTTATAATTTTTAAAAGATAAGAAAATGATTATAAATTACCGCAAACTAATTCTTCCACCTAATTCAAGACCAAAGAGATGACAAAATTTGTGAAAATAAGAAAAGAGATAAATATTTTAATGAGGAAAAAGTGCATTGATTGTGCATAATCCCCTTTTGGCAATCTTTCCCTGCTCTAAGAATTGAAACATAGAAGCTATGCCAAGTGGGGAATCTCAGTGAGGCCTATACAGTTCAGACGATGTTTAAATTATAGAGATATTCAATATAATGTTTCTTAACATACTAATAGTATATTTGGTTTTTCAATTAAGTAACATTTTCCATAATAAGGCTACCAAGTTTCTGCATTTTCAATGGAAACCTGAATTCAAATTACAAGTATTTAACATTTACTATACCATTGTATGTGATATCACTACTCTTCCTTGATTCTGAGCAGTAGCAACAATCTATGACTCTAAAGTAGCCACATGATTGCAAGAACACATCATAATGTGCCATCAATTTAAAACATCATGGGATATTCTACAGTTTGTTATATTATGGCTTTATATTAAATGACTTTATACTATCATTACCATAAGTAAGTTCGATATTATTGTATCTTTTTGTAATCTCACTGTATCTCAGAGAATATTTAACATCTCTCATTTTTCATTTCATGAAGTCATAAAATGTGGTACAAGCGTGAATGCGTCTGTGTGAACACTATTTTATTTATGTTTGTAACCACTGGAAATAAAGAATTGCCACAGTACATTTTTCCTCTAAACATACTACTACTTGGCACACAGCACTGTAAATGCAGTATTTCTTCTAGACTCCAAAATAGACATTATGCAACCCTGCCTTCACTTTGGCTATCTTAACAATAGTTGGCAGCACAATCACATTTCTTTATTTTGTTTGTTCTTTTTAAATATTTTTTATTATTATTTATTTTCCTCAATTACATTTCGAATGCTATCCCAAAAGTCCCCCATACCCTCCCCTCCACTTCCCTACCCACCCATTACCCTTTTTTTTGGCCCTGGCATTCCCTTGTACTGGGGCATATAAAGTTTGCTTGTCCAATGGGCCTCTCTTTGCAGTGATGGCCGACTAGGCCATCTTTTGATACATATGCAGCTAGAGTCAAGAGCTCCGGGGTACTGGTTAGTTCATAATGTTGTTGCACCTACAGGGTTGCAGATCTCTTTAGCTCCTTGGATACTTTCTCTAGCTCTTCCATTGGGGGCCCTGTGCTCTGTCCAATAGCTGACTGTGAGCATCCACTTATTTGTTTTCTAGGCCCTGGTCTAGTCTCACAAGAGACAGCTATATCAGGGTCCTTTCAGCCAATGCTTGCTAGTGTATGCAATGGTGTCATCGTTTGGAGGCTAATTATGGGATGGATCCCTGGATATGGCAATCTCTAGATGATCCATCCTTTTGTCTCTGGCTGCATATATAGATGAAGATGGCCTAGTTGGCCATCATTGGGAGGAGTGGCCTTGGTATTGTAAAGATTATATTCCCCAATACTGGGGAATGCCAAAGCCAGGAAGCAGGAGTGGTTGGGTTGGGGATCAGGGCTGGGGGAGAGGGTATAGGGGACTTTCAGGATAGCATTTGAAATGTAAATGAAAAAAATACCTAATAAAAAAAATCGTTAAAAAAAAAAAACAAAACATTGTCTCTGTAACTCCTTCCATGGGTGATAATGTTTTGGGTTTTTTTTAACAATTTTTTTTTTATATCCTGCCACGGGATCCTAAGACCTCTGGTGAGTGGAACACAGCGCCTGCTCCAATCCAATGGCGCGGGACCTGAGACTGAATTAATTAAGGAAGCAGATAACCCGGCCTGATCCAGGGCTCAAGTCCCTTCTGGCCCACTGCAGCACCGGGTCCCTGGCCCAGGTAGTCTCCGGACACCCAGAAGGACCCACACAGGAACCCCACGAGATCCTAAGACCTCTGGTGAGTGGAACACAACTTCTGCCAGGAGGCAGGTTCAAACACCAGATATCTGGGCACCTTCCCTGCAAGAGGAGAGCTTGCCTGCAGAGAGTACTCTGACCACTGAAACTAAGGATAGAGCTAGTCTCCCAGGTCTGCTGATAGAGGCTAAAGTAAGCACCTGAGGAACAAGCTCTAACCAGAGACAACTATAACAACTAGCTCCAGAGAATACCAGATGGCAAAAGGCAAACGAAAGAATCCTACTAACAGAAATCAAGACCACTCACCATCATCAGAACGCAGCGCTCCCACCCCACCTAGTCCTGGGCACCCCAACACAATCGAAAACTAGAACCGGATTTAAAAGCATATCTCATGATGATGGTAGAGGACATCAAGAAGGACTTTAATAAAGCACTTAAAGAAATACAGGGGAACACTGCTAAATAGTTACAAGTCCTTAAAGAAAAACAGGAAAACACAAACAAACAGGTAGAAGTCCTTAAAGAAAAACAGGAAAACACATCCAAACAGGTGATGGAAATGAACAAAACCATACTAGACCTAAAAAGGGAAGTAGACACAATAAAGAAAACCCAAAGTGAGACAACGCTGGAGATAGAAACCCAAGGAAAGAAATCTGGAACCATAGATGCCAGCATCAGCAACAGAATACAAGAGATGGAAGAGAGAATCTCAGGTGCAGAAGATTCCATAGAAAACATCTGCACAACAATCAAAGATAATACAAAACGCAAAAAGATCCTAACTCAAAACATCCAGGAAATCCAGGACACAATGAGAAGACCAAACCTACGGATAATAGGAGTTGATGACAATGAAGATTTTCAACATAAAGGGCAAGCAAGTATCTTCAACAAAATTATAGAAGAAAACTTCCCAAACCTAAAGAATGACATGCCCATGAACATGCAAGAAGTCTACAGAACTCCAAATAGACTGGACCAGAAAAGAAATTCCTCCTGACACATAATAATCAGAACAATAAATGCACTAAATAAAGAGAGAATATTAAAAGCAGTAAGGGAGAAAGGTCAAGTAACATATAAAGGCAGGCCTATCAGAATTACACCAGACTTTTCACCAGAGACTATGAAAGCCAGAATAGCCTGGACAGATGTTATACAGACATTAAGAGAACATAAATGCCAGCCCAGGCTACTATACCCGGCCAAACTCTCAATTACCATAGATGGAGAAACCAAAGTATTCCACGACAAAACCAAATTCACACATTTTCTTTCCACAAATCCAGTCCTTCAAAGGAGAATAACAGAAAAAGAAAAAAAAAAAAAACCAATACAAGGATGGAAAACACGCCCTAGAAAAAGCAAGAAAGTAATCCCTCAACAAACCAAAAAGAAGACAGTAACAAGAACAGAATGCTAACTCTAACAACAAAAATAAAAGGAAGCAACAACTACTTTTCCTTAATGTCTCTTAATATCAACGGACTCAATTCCCCAATAAAAAGACATAGACTAACAGACTGGCTACACAAACAGGACCCAACATTCTGCTGCTTACAGGAAACCCATCTCAGAGAAAAAGACACTACGTAAGAGGGAAATGCTGGAAAACAATTTTCCAAGCAAATGGTCTGAAAAAACAAGCTGTACTAGCCATTCTAATATCGAATAATATCGACTTCCAACCCAAAGTTATCAAAAAAGATAAGGAGGGGCACTTCATACTCATCAAAGGTAAAATCCTCCAAGAGGAACTCTAAATTCTGATTATATATGCTCCAAATGCAAGGGCAGCCAGATTCATTAATGACACTTTAGTAAAGCTCAAAGCACACATTGCACCTCACACAATAATAGTGGGAGACTTCAACATACCAGTTTCATCAATGGATAGATCATGGAAACAGAGACTAAACAGGGACACACTGAAACTAACAGAAGTTATGAAACAAATGGACCTGACAGATATCTACAGAACATTTTATCCTAAAAAAAAAAAGGATATACCTTCTTCTCATCACCTCACAGGACTTTCTCCAAAATTGACCATATAAGTGGTCACAAAACAGGCCTAAAGAGATACAAAAATATTGAAATTGCCCCATGCATCCTATCAGACCACCATGGCCTAAGGCTGATCTTCAATAACAACATAAATAATGGAAAGCCAACATTCACGTGGAAACTGAACAGCACTCTTCTCAATGATACCTTGGTCAACAAAGGAATAAAGAAAGAAATTAAAGACTTTTTAGAGTTTAATTCAAATGAAGCCACAACATACCCAAACCTATGGGACACAATGAAAGCATTTCTAAGAGGAAAACTTATAGCTCTGAGTGCCTCCAAGAAGAAACTGGAGAGAAAAAACACTAGCAGCTTGACAACATATCTAAAAGCTCTAGAAACAAGGAAGCAAATTCACCCAAGAGTAGATGGCAGTAAATAATCAAACTCAGGGGTGAAATCAACCAAGTGGAAACAAGAACTATTCAAAGAATTAACCAAACGTGGAGTTGGTTCTTTGAGAAAATCAACAAGATAGATAAACCCTTAGCTAGACTCACTAGAGGGCACAGGGACAACATCCTAGTTAACAAAATCAGAAATGAAAAGGGAGACATAACAACAGATCCTGAAGAAATCCAAAACACCATCAGATCTTTCTACAAAAGGCTATACTCAACAAAACTGGAAATCCTGGGCGAAATGGACAAATTTCTAGACAGATATCAGGTACCAAAGTTAAATCAGGATCAAGTTAACAGTCTAAACAGTCCCATATCCCCTAAAGTAATATAAGCAGTCATTAATAGTTCCCAGGTAAAAAATGCCCAGGACCAGACAGGTTTAGTGCAGAGTTCTACCAGACCTTCAAAGAAGATCTAATTCCAGTTCTGCACTAACTATTCCACAAAATAGAAGCAGAGGGAACTCTACCCAACTTATTCTATATAGCCACAATTACTCTGATACCTAAACCACAGAAAGATTCAACAAAGATAGAAAACTTCAGACCAATTTCCCTTATGAATATCGATGCCAAAGTACTCAATAAAATTCTCCCTAACCAAATCCAAGAACATATTAAAGCAATCATCCATCCTGACCAAGTAGGTTTTATTCCAGGGATACAGGGATGGTTTAATATACAGAAATCCATCAATGTAATCCATTATACAAACAAACTCAAAGACAAAAATGACATGATCATCTCCTTAGATGCGGAAAAAGCATTCAAGGAGATCCAACATCCATTCATGATAAAAGTCTTGGAAAGATCAGGAATTCAAGGCCCATACCGAAACATGATAAAAGCAATCTACAGTAAACCAGTAGCCAACATCAAAGTAAATGGTGAGAAGCTTGAAGCAATCCCACTCAAATCAGGGACTAGACAAGGTTGTCCACTCTCGACCTACCTATTCAACATTGTACTTGAAATCCTAGCCAGAGCAATTAGACAACAAAAGGAGATCAAGGGGATACAAATTGGAAAAAATGAAGTCAAAATATCAGTTTTTGCAGATGATATGATAGTATATATAAGTGACCCTGAAAATTCCACCAGAGAACTCCTAAACCTGATAAACAGGTTCGGAGAAGTAGCTGGATATAAAATTAATGCAAACAAGTCAATGGCCTTTCTCTAAACAAATAAACAGGCTGAGAAAGAAATTAGGGAAACAAAACCCTTCTCAATAGTCACAAATAATATAAAATATCTTGGCGTGACTCTAACTAAGGAAGTGAAAGATCTGTATGATAAAAATTTCAAGTCTCTGAAGAAAGAAATTAAAGAAGATCTCAGAAGATGGAAAGATCTCCCATGCTCATGGATTGGGAGGATCAACATTGTAAAAATGGCTGTCTTGCCAAAAGCAATCTACAGAGTCAATGCAATCCCCATCAAAATTCCAACTCAATTCTTCACCGAATTAGAAAGAGCTGGAAATCAGTCTGGCGGTTCCTCAGAAAATTGGACATACCGGAGGATCCAGCAATACCTCTCCTGGGCATATATCCAGAAGAAGCCCCAACAGGTAAGAAGGACACATGCTCCACTATGTTCATAGCAGCCTTATTTATAATAGCCAGAAGCTGGAAAGAACCCAGATGCCCTTCAACAGAGGAATGGATACAGAAAATGTGGTACATCTACACAATGGAGTACTACTCAGCTATTAAAAAGAATGAATTTATGAAATTCCTAGCCAAATGGATGGACCTGGAGGGCATCATCCTGAGTGAGGTAACACATTCACAAAGGAACTCACACAATATGTACTCACTGATAAGTGGATATTAGCCCAAAACCTAGGATACCCAAGATATAAGATACAATTTCCTAAACACATGAAACTCAAGAAAAATGAAGACTGAAGTGTGGACACTATGCCCCTCCTTAGAAGTGGGAACAAAACGTCCTTGGAAGGAGTTACAGAGACAAAGTTTGGAGCTGAGATGAAAGAATGGACCATGTAGAGACTGCCATATCCAGGGATCCACCCCATAATCAGCTTCCAAATGCTGACACCATTGCATACACTAGCAAGATTTTGCTGAAAGGACCCAGACATAGCTGTCTCATGTAAGACTATGCTGGGGCCTAGCAAACACAGAAGTGGATGCTCACACATGGATGGATCACTGGGCTCCCAATGGAGGAGCTAGAGAAAGTAGCCAAGGAGCTAAAGGGATCTGTAACCCTATAGGTGGAACAACATTATGAACTAACCAGTACCCCGGAGCTCTTGACTCTAGCTGCATATGTATCAAAAGATGGCCTAGTCGGTCATCACTGGCAAGAGAGGCCCATTGGACATGCAAACTTTATATGCCCCAGTACAGGGGAATGCCAGGGCCAAAAAGGGGGAGTAGGTGGGTAGGGGAGTGGGGGTGGGTGGGTATGGGGGACTTTGGTATAGCATTGGAAATGTAAATGAGCTAAATACCTAATAAAAAATGAAAAAAAATGGAAAAAAAAAGAAAGAGCAATCTGCAAATTCATCTGGAATAACAAAATACCTAGGATAGCAAAAACTCTTCTCAAGGATAAAAGAACCTCTGGTGGAATCACCATGCCTGACCTAAAGCTTAACTACAGAGCAATTGTGATAAAAACTGCATGGTACTGATATAGTGACAGACAAGTAGACCAATGGAATAGAATTGAAGACACAGAAATGAACCCACACACCTATGATCTTTGACAAGGGAGCTAAAACCATCCAGTAGAAGAAAGACAGCATTTACCACAAATGGTGCTGGCACAACTGGTTGTTATCATGTAAAAGAATTCGAATCGATCCATTCCTATCTCCTTGTACTAAGGTCAATTCTAAGTGGATCAAGGAACTTCACATAAAACCAGAGACACTGAAACTTATAGAGGAGAAAGTGGGGAAAAGCCTTGAAGATATGGGCACAGGGGAAAAATTCCTGAATAGAACAGCAATGGCTTGTCCTGTAAGATGGAGGATTGACAAATGGGACCTCATGCAACTGCAAACTCCTGCAAGGCAAAAGACACCGTCAATAAGACGAAAAGGCCACCAACAGATTGGGAAAGAATCTTTACGTATCTTAAACCAGATAGGGGATTAATATCCAATACATATAAAGTACTCAAAAGGGTGGACTCCAGAAAATCAAATAACCCCATTAAAAATTGGGGCTCAGAGCTAAACAAAGAATTCTCACCCGAGGAATACCGAATGGCTGAGAAGCACCTGAAAAAATGTTCAACATCCTTAATCATCAGGGAAATGCAAATCAAAACAACCCTGAGATTCCATCTCATACCAGTCAGAATGGCTAAGATCAAAAATTCAGGTGACAGCAGATGCTCGCGAGCATGTGGAGAAAGAGGAACACTCCTCCATTTTTGGTGTTATTGCAAGCTTGTACAACCACTCTTGAAATCAGTCTGGTGGTTCCTCAGAAAATTGGACAAAGTACTACCAGAGGGTCTCGCAATACCTCTCCTTGGGCATATATCCAGAAGATGTCCCAACTGGTAAGAAGGACACATGCTCCACTATGTTCACAGGAGCCTTATTTATAATAGCCAGAAGCTGGAAAGAACCCAGATGTTCCTCAACAGAGGAATGGATAAAAAAAAATGTGGTACATTTACACAATTGAGTACTACTCAGCTATTAAAAAGAATGAATTTATGAAATTCCTAGGCAAATGTTTGGAACTGGAGGGCATCATCCTGAGTGAGGTAACACAATCACAAAAGAAGTCAAATGATATGTACTCACTGATAAGTGGATATTAGCCCAAAAACTTAGTATAGCGAGATATAAGGTACAATTTGCAAAACACATGAAACTGAAGAAGAACAAGACCAAAGTGTGGACACTTTGCCCCTTCTTAAAATTGGAAACAATCACCCATGGAACGAGTTACAGAGATAAAGTTTGGAGATGAGACAAAAGGATGGACCTTCTAGAGACTGCCATATCCAGGGATCCATCCCATAATTACCCTCCAAACGATGACACCATTGCATACACTAGCAAGCGTTTTTGTAAGGACAGTGTTATAGCTCTCTCTTGTGAGACTAGGCCGGGGCCTAGCAAACACAGAAGTGGATGCTCACAGTCATCTATTGGATGGATCACAGGTCCCCCAATGGAGGAGCTAGAGAAAGTATCCAAGGAGCTAAAGAGATCTGCAACCCTGTAGGTGCAACATTATTATGAACTAACCAGTACCCCGGAGCTCTTGACTCTAGCTGCATATGTATCAAAAGATGGCCTAGTCGGCCATCACTGGAAAGAGAGGCCCATTGGACAGGCAAACTTTATATGCCCCAGTACAGGGGTACGCCAGGGACAAAAAATGGGAATGGGTGTGTTGGGGATTGGGGGGGAGGGTGTGGGAGACTTTTGAGATAGCATTGGAAAAGTAATTGAGGAAAATACGTAATAATAAAAATATTTAAAAGAAAGAAAAAAAAAGACTTGACTTCTAGAGAAGCAGCAGATAATCAAGCAACTATTGCATAAATATCTCTATGCATCATGACCGAGCCTTTGAATATTAAGAGTTTAGATTCTCAGGTTAACAATTTGCACAAATTCTTCCAAATATAATTGTTTGTCATTAGATCTATTAAAGACTAATTGCTGCAATAAAACCAATTAGTGAGTGCTAATAAATGCCCTCCTGTATTTAATGAAGTAAGGTAATGTCATGTCTAAACTATGCAGCTAATGATGGTGAGATTCTAATCTTCCTGTTTGGATCGAAATATATTAAATTTTTTTGATAATTGGTTATTGTCTTCATGAAGTGGATTCATATGCATGCAAACAATACCTTAATACAACTAATCAAAGGATGCGTGATGATGTATGAGATAATTTTTGGTTTTTGTTTGTTTGGTTGATTTGTTTGGTTTGATTTTAGTTTTGCCTTTGTTTTTTAAGGAGGAGGCAATATTTAAGAAATGTCTAATTACCCTGGAAAATCTAATTAATGTAGTGAAGCAGCAACTCTCCCACAATTCTCCAACCCCATGACAGAAAATAACAGGTTTAAGAGACTTCACTCTCATGTGAAGCATGAAGTCTCAATTACAAATACAAGACCCTCCCCTAGCCCTTAGTCTCACCTAGCTGATGTTGCTAAAAGTTTTATTTCTCTCATCATTTCTTCTATCCTAAATCTATCATATGAGAGTTTTATTTCCTTTTACAAGAAGACAGTTTATCAATGATATTGATACCATATGCAAAATTTTCTTGACACATATATAGTGGCCCGTGACCAATGAATCCTATGTATTAAATTACATGCATATTTTTTGACATATGAGATTTGTCAAATGGATAGTTAGGGGTTTTGATATGTAGAGTTCATATTAAAATGATATAGTGGAATTAATGCAATCACAATGGTTCGCCATTTACTAGGGATTGCGGTCATATTCAGAAAAGGCATGATAATAAAGGAAATGCTGAGGGAAAGATTGGGGCTTTGAGTACAGAATATACAGGGCTTCTTAAGGATGCAAACATTAGTATATTTGCTACTCCCTTTGGCTCTCTGGAGGGACACAGTCCTTCTTAATCCTTGATTTTAGCTCAGGATGATTATATTTTAACCTTAGGAACTTTAAGATATTCAAGTAGAATTGCTTGATTTCACTGATATTAAAGGATTTAGGAATTAGTTAGAAGAGCAAAATGGGTTTCACCCAAGGATGGAGAGTGTATTTTACAGAACAGACTCCTTGATAACAGTCTTCCTTCTCATATATGTGTGTCTTTTGATGGAAAATATAATAGATTATTTCACTCAGGGAAAAGGTACAGCGAAAGTATTTTATGTAAACAGTCTCTTGGTGACACACCTTTTTAATTTCTGTCTGTATTGGGGTTGGTTCTCACAGCACGAGACTTGAAAGAGTTGGAAGGCTTACTTCAGATAAATCTTGGTTTATTTCTTCACTTATTAAGTAAGCACATTAGACTTAAAAGTTATAAAACTACACAAAATGATTAAGTCTGAGTGAGTCAGATATGTTTAGGAATAGAATAATTCCTGGAATACAGATTGTCTTATATTGTGCATATACCACCTACACCAACATTATCACCCACACTGAAATATTTAGCATCCTGGAAAAACACCAATATATAGCATTACTCCTTAACATGGAAATTTCTAACCCCATAACAACATATAATGATTCTCTTGTTAACAACGCACCCTGAAATGAACAATAAAATATAGAATACAATACAAACCATTTTGGTACACAAGGCAAACTCTCTACTCCAAGTGAAAATTTAAGAAAAAATTCCTATTTATTATAGTAGTATTCTTTTGTGAACGAATTCTGCTCATATTGTTCATGGTAGTTATTTAATGTGAGTCTGTCATTTTGTAGCACTTCACTCAAGGTTCCTTTTTAAAAAGCATGGAGTAGAAAATGTAATAAATCAGAGTGGTTACAAAAGCAATACTGAGGTCTCTTTGTATTTCAGAGGAGAGGGCTATTTTCTCCTTTCATCTCTGAATAGAAACATTTTTTTTTGTCTTAACATTCCTGGAATCCAGATACCCAAATGGTGGCAAGTTTTCCCAGTGCCTTAAGGGTTCAAAATCATTTGAAAAGACTGAGACCAATAAGGAAATATCAGCTTCAAAGGGAAAGAAAATATAACATTTGGTTTTTTTTTTTTTCTGGCAGGGGTGGGAGGTTATGATCTTAGTTACCATTTTATTGCTGTTAAAAGACAGCATGACCATGGCAATTTATAAAAACAACAACAACAACAACAACAACAAAAAATTAGGGGCTTGCTTAAATTTTTATTAAATTGTTTCATTTGTTTACATTAGATATGCTGCTCCCTCCTCGTATGCCTACCCAAAGTAATCCCCGCTTGTCTCTGAGTTGATTATCCCCCAAACCCCATCTCACTATCCTCCACCAGCATCCCCCTTACGTGAGGCAACCTATCTCTAAAGGTTTTGGTACATCCTCTTGCACTTAGGCCAGACAAGGCAGTCCTCTGCTACATAAGTGCCAGGGGCCATGAACCAGCCAATGCCTGGTGTTTGGTTGATTATATAGTCTCGGGGAGACCCCAGAGATCCAGGTTAGTTTATACTCTTGTTCTTTCTATGGGGTTGCCATAGCCTTCAACTCCTTTAATCCTTCCTCTAAATCTTTCATGGGGGATGCTGACCTCAGTACAAAATTTGACTATAAATATTTGCATTTGTCTCAGTCAGCTGCTGGTAGTGCCTCTCAGAGGACAGGCATACTGTCTTTAAGCACAACGTGGTATCAGTAATAGTGTCAGGGCTTGCTCTCTGAGCATGAACTGGATACCAAGCTGGGCCAGTCACTGGATGGCCTTTCCTTCAGGATGAGATACATTTTTGTTCCAAAATTTCCTTCAGTTAGGAACCATTCTGGGTCAAAAATTTTAAGGATGGGAGGGTGGCCCTATCCACTGTGGGCCATATATAACTACTGGAGGTGGTTGCCTCAGGTTTGATCTCATTATTGCAGATTTTTGGATATGTTCATCAATGTTGAGTCCTGGAAGCATCTCATATCATAAGTCGTTGGGACTTGCTGGAGGTTCTCCCAGCTCTAACCCTGGCTGCTGCATATTTTTAATCATTCTCATGGCTCTCCAGGCTTCTTTACTGTCTCCATCCATTTCTGATCCTCCCCCACTTCTTCCCTCCAACCCAGGTTCCTCCTTCACGCTGTTTCCCATGATTAATTTGGTTACCCTTCTAAGTGAGATTGTAGCATCTGCAGTTGGACTGTGTTAAACTTCATACTGTCTTTGAGTTGTTAATTGTTTTTGGTTATTCTATTTATGTACATTTCATATCCTTTTTCCTGGTTTCCCCTTCCCAAACACTCTATCCATTACCACTCTGCCTTGTTTATATAAAGGACCACTTCCAGTCTCCCATCTACTCCTGCTTCACCATCCTAGCATTTTTCTACTTTGGTGTATCGAGTCTCTACAAGACTAAAGTCCCCTGCTCCCATTGATGTCCAACAAGGCCATCCTCTGCTACATATGTAGCTGGAGCCAATGATCCCTCCATGTGTACTCTGTGATTGTGAAAGGTGTTGTTTCCCTAATTTCTTTCTCAGACTGTTTATACTTTATGTAGAGAAAGGCCACTGATTTCTTTGAGTTAATTTTATATCCAGCTACTACACAGAAGTTGTGTATCAGGTTTAGGAGTTCTCTTTGGAATTTTTAGGGTCACTTATATATACTATCATATCACCTGCAAATAATGATATTTTGACTTCTTCCTTTCCAATTTGTATTCCTTTGATCTCGTTTTGTTGTCTAATTGCACTGGCTAGGATTTCAAGTACTATATTGGATGGATAGGGAAAGAATGGTCAGCCTTATCTAGTCCCTGATTTTAGTGGGATTGCTTCCAATTTTTCACCATTTAGTTTGATGTTGGCTAATGGTTTGCTGTAGATTGCTTTTATTATATTTAGGTAGGGGATTTGAATTCCTGATGTTTCCAATACATTTATCATGATGAGGTGTTGGATTTTATTGAATGCTTTCTCAGCATCTAATGAGATGATCATGTGGTTTTTGTCTTTGAGCTTGTTTACATAATGGATTACAGTTATGGATTTTCGTATATTGAACCATCCTTGCATCCCTGGGATGAAGCCTACATGATCATGACGGTTCACATTCCACATTGTTTTGATGTGTTCTTGAATTCGGTTTTTGAGAATTTTATTGAGTATTTTTGCATCAATATTCATAAGGGAAATTGGTCTGAAGTTCTCTTTCTTTGTTGGGTCTTTGTGTGGTTTAGGTATCAGAGTAATCTTGGCTTCATAGAATGAAGTGGGTAGAGTACCTTCTGTTTCTATTTTGTGAAATAGTTTAAGGAGAATTGGAACTAGGTCTTCTTTGAAAGTCTGATAGAACTATGCACTAAACCCATCTGGTCCTGGGATTTTTCTGCTTGGAAGATTATTAATGACTGCTTTTCTTTCTTTCAGGGATATGGGGCTGTTAATCTGATATTGATTTAACTTGGGTAACTCGTATCTGTCTAGGAAGTTGTCCATTTCATCCAGGTTTTCCAGTTATGCTGAGGATAGCTTTTTGAAGTAGGATCTGATGATGCTTTGGATTTCCTCAAGTTCTGGTGCTATGTCTCCCATTCATTTCTGATTTTTGTTAATTAGCATACTGTCCCTGTGCCTTCTAGTTAGTCTAGCTAAGGGTTTCTATATCTTGTTGATTTTCTCAAAAAACCAGTTCCTGGTTTGGTTGTTTCTTTCCATGGTTCTTTTTGTTTCTACTTAGTTGATTTCAGCCCTGAGTTTGGTTATTTCCTGCTATCTATTCTTCTTGGAAAATTTTGCTTACTTTTGTTCTACAGCTTTTAGATGTGCTTCAGGCTGTTAGGGTGCGATCTCTTTAGGTTTTTTGTTGTTGTTGTTGCTGTTTTTGGTTTTTTGGTGGCATTGAGAGCTATGAGTTTTCCTCTTAGGACTGCTTTCATTGTGTCCTATAAGTTTGGGTATGTTGTGACTTCATTTCCATTAAACTCTTAAAAGTCTTTAATTTCTTTCTTTATTTCTTCCTAGATCAAGGTATCATTGGGTAGTGTTTGTTCACTTTCCTTGTGAATGTTGGCTTTCTGTTATTTATGCTATTATTGAAGATCAGCCTTAGTTTGTGCTGATCTGATAGGATGCATAGGATTATTTCAATATATTCATATCTGTTGAGGCCTGTTTTGTGCCTGACTATATGGTCAATTTTGGAGAAGGTACCATGAGGTGCTGAGAAGAAGGTATATCCTTTTGTTTAGGGTAAAATATTTCACAACTTTTGTTAGTTTCACTGAGTCTTTGTTTAGATTCTGTTTCCAGGAACTGTCCATTGATGAGAGTGGGGTGTTAAAGTCTCCCACTATTATTGTGTGTAGTCCAATGCATTCTTTGAATTTTACTAAAGGTTCTTTACTGAATGTGGATGCTCTTGCATTTGGAGCATAGATATTCAGAATTGAGGCTTCATTTAAGAAGAATTTACCTTTTATGAGTATGAAGTGCCTCTCCTTGTCTTTTTTGATAACTTTGGGTTGGAAGTAAATTTTATTCTATATTAAAATGGCTTCTCTAGCTTGTTTCTTCAACTTGGAAAATTTGCTTGGAAAATTATTTTCCAGGCTCTTACTGTGAGGTAGTGTCTGTCTTTGTTCCTGAGGTTGGTTTCCTGTATGCCACAAAATATTGGGTCCTGTTTATGTACCTAGTCTGTCAGTCTATGGCTTTTTATTGGGGAATTGAGTCCATTGATATTAAGAGTTATTAAGGAAAAGTAATTGTTACTTCCTGTTATTTTTCTTATTAGACATGGGATTTTGTTTTTGAGGCTATCTTCTTTTAGGTTTGCTGAAGGATTACTTTCTTGCTTCTTCTAGGGTGTCATTCCCTCCTTGTGTTGGAGTTTTCCCTTTATTACCTTTGAAGGGCTGGGTTCTTAGAAAGATATTGTATGAATTTCATTTTGTCATGGAATACGTTTGTTTGTCCATCTATGGTAACTGAGAGTTTTGCTGGGTATAGTAGCCCGGTCTAGCATTTGTGTTGTCTCAGGATCTGTATAACATCTTTACAGGATCTTTTCTCTTTCATAGTCTCTGGTGAGAAGTTTGGTGTAATTCTTTTTTTTTTAACCTTTTAACTTCTTTTTTATTTATTTTTAAATATACATTTCAAATGCTATCCCGAAAGTTCCCTATACGCTCCCTCCAACCTGCTCCACTACCCATCCATTCCCATGTCTTGGCCCTGGCATTCCCCTGTACTGAGGCATATATGTTTGCAGTACCAAGGGGCCTCTCTTCCCTGTAATGGCCGACTAGGCCATCTTCTTCTACATATGCAGCTAGAGATATGAGCTCTGGGGGCACTGGCTAGTTCTTATTGTTGTTCCACCTATAGGGTTGTAGACCCCTTCAGCTCTTTGGGTGCTTTCTCTAGCTTCTCAATTGGGGGCCCTGTGTTCCATCTTATAGATGACTGTGAGTATCCACTTCTGTATTTGCCAGGCACTGGCATAGCCTCATACGAGACAGCTAAAACAGGGTCCCTTCAGCAAAATCTTTCTGGTATATGCAATATTGTCTGGGTTTGGTGGGTGATTATAGGATGGATCCCCTTGTGGGGTAGTCTCTGGATAGCCCATTCTTTCATTTTAGCTCTAACCTTTACCTCTGTTACTCCTTTCATAAGTATTTTGTTCCCTATTCTAAGGAGGAATGAAGTATCCACTCATTGGTCTTCCCTCGTATTGATTTTCTTGTATTTTGCAAATTGTATCTTGGATGTTCTTTGTTTCTGGACTAATAACCACTTATGAGTGAGTGCATATCTAATGACTTCTTTTGTTATTGGGTTACCTCACTAAGGATGATATCCTCCAGATACATCCATTTGTCCAAGAATTTCATAAATCCATTTTTTTGATAGCTGAGTAGTAGTCCATTGTGTAAATATACCACATTTTCTGTATCCATTCCTCTGTGTAGGGACCTCAGGGATCTTTTCATCTTCTGGCTAGTATAAATAAGGCTGTTATTTACATAGTAGAGCATGTGTTCTTATTAACAGTTAGAACTTCTTCTGGGTATATGCCCAGGAGAGTTATTGCTGGATCTTCCGGTAGTATTATGTCCAATTTTCTGAGGAACCTCCAGACTGACTTCCAGAGTGGTTGTACAAGCTTGCAATCCCACCAATAATGGAGGAGTGTTCCTCTTTCTCCACATCCTCTCCAGCATCTGCTGTCACCTGAATTTTTGATCTTAGCCATTCTGACTGGTGTGAGGTGGAATCTTAAGGTTGTTTTGATTTGCATTTCCCTCATGATTAAGGATCGTGAACATTTTTTTCAGGTGCTTCTCAGCCATTCGGTACTTCTCAGTTGAGAATTCTTTGTTTAGCTCTGAACCCCATTTTTGAATGGGGTTATTTGAATTTCTGGAGTCCAGCCTCTTGAACTCTTTGTATATATTGGATATTAGTCCCATATCACATTTAGTATTGGTAAAAATCCTTTCCCAATCTGTTGGTGGCCTTTTTGTCTTTTTGACAGTGTCTTTTGCCTTACAGAAGCTTTGAAATTTTATGAGGTCCCATTTGGAAATTCTTGATCTTACAGCACAAGCCATTGCTGTTCTGCTTAGGAATTTTTCCCCTGTGCCCATATCTTCAAGGCTTTCCCCCACTTTCTCCTCTATTAATTTCAGTGTTTCTGGTTTATATGGAGGTCTTTGATCCACTTAGACTTGAGATTTGTAGGAGATAAGAATGGATCAATTCACATTCTTCTACATGATAACCGCCAGTTGTGCCAGCACCATTTGTTGAAAATGCTATCTTTTTTTCCACTGGATGGCTTTAGTTCCCTTGTCAAAAATCAAGTGATCATAGGTGTGTGGATTCATTTCTGGGTCTTCAATTCTATCCCATTGATCTACCTGTTTGTCACTGTGTCTGGTGTAATTCTGATAGGTCTGACTTCATTTGTTAATTGACCTTTTCCCCTTAGTGCTTTTAATATTCTATCCTTATTTAGTACATTTGTTGTTCTGATTATTATGTATCAGAAGGATTTTTTTTTCTGGTCCAGTCTATTTGGAGTTCTGTAGGCTTCATGTATGTTCATGGGCATCTCTTTCTTTAGGTTTGGGAAGTTTTCTTCTATAATTTTGTTGAAGATATTTGCAGGTCCTTTGAGTTGAAAATCTTCATTCTCATCTACTCCTTTTATCCATAGGTTTGGTCTTCTCATTGCTCCTGGATTTCCTGGATGTGTTGATTTAGGATCTTTTTGCATTTTGCATTTTCTTTGATTGTTGTGTCCATGTTGTAATCTTCTGCACTTGTATTCTCCCTTCCATCTCTTGTATTCTATTGCTGATGCTTGCATCTATTATTTCCTGATTTATTTCCTAGGATTTCTGTCTCCAGAGTTGTCTCCCTTTGTAATTTCTTTATTGTTTTTACTTCTATTTTTATATCCTAGATTGTTTTGTTCTATTCTTTCACCTGTTTGGTAGTGTTTTCTTATAACTCTAAGAGATTTTTTTGTTTGTTTGTTTCCTCTGTTAGGGCTTCTAGCTGTTTACTTGTGCTTTCCTGTATTTCTTTAAGGGAGTTATTTATTTCCTTCTTAAAGTTCCCCATCATCATCATGAGAAGTGATTTAGATACATATCGTGCTTTTCTAGTGTGATGGTGTATCCAGGACTTGCTATGATGGGAGAATTTGGTTCTGATGATGCCAAGTAACCTCGCTTTTTGTTGCTTCTGTTCTTATGCTTGCCTCCTGACATCTGTTTATCTTAATTCCTTGCTGCCTTTAATATATCTGATTGAAGCTTGTCCTTACCATAATCACAGTTGATTTAGGACTCCTCAGAGTCCAGTTTTCTCTTTGATCCTGTGATTCTGGGCTCCTGTGAACCTGAGATTCTGGGTGTGTCAGAGTTCTTGGCAAGCAAGCTTCCTCTGTGACCCTGAGATCCTGGTTTGACCAAGATCCTGTTATTCTTGGATCCTTGAATCCTAAGATCCTGGGTGTGTTACAGCATCTGCAAGTGGTGTCTCCTCTGGGGACCATGGGGTTGTCTAGTGTATTTGAAACCAAGGTATACCAGAACCAATCAGAAGGAACCAGAGCCCTTGGTCAGGTAGGGCTACTGTGTTCTTGCTTGCTCTTGCTGTCACAAGCCCTTCACAATTGGTTTGGAATTAATGCTGTGTTCCCCTCACCAGTGATCCTAAGATCACGTGGAGAGTCCTCTGGGGACTGTGGGACTGTCATCTGAGTTCACGCCCAAGGTCCACCAAGTTCATGGCCAAGTTGACCCAGAGCTGGCACCAACCTTAAGGGACTTCAGCTCCTGGTCAGGTGGGTTTGCTGCTTCCCTGCTGCTGGCACAGGCACGGTATGATTGGTTTGGAACCGAAGGTGTTTTCCACTCAACAGTGATCCTAAGATTGGTGGAGAGTCCTCTGCGGACTGTGGGACTGTCTGATGAGTTAGCATGCAAGGTCACCTAGAGTTGGAGCAGATTGGAAGGGTGAGAAATCATTCTTAAGAAAGATCTAGAGGCATAGCTATGCTTCATCATGGCTATGCTAACTTTAAAGTTATAGGAAGATAATTGAAACTTTATCTAAGGTAAATAAAAACTATTTTTCAATAAATAATTTTATTCACTTTACAACACTATATCAACCCTCCTTCTCCTCCCACTACTCCCTCATGCAAATCCTGCCAATTCCCTCAGACTTTGTTTTATGTAAAACATTTGATCAAACTTAGACTTGAATTTGCAGACTAGGATACTATCAATATTTAATAACTAAAATGTAATTTATTTGAAAAGTGCTCTCAGATATTCTCAGATAACAAATAGAACATGAATCAAACAGTTTCAGGGCACAGTGCATACTAAGAATGGTGATTATTCAGAGTAGTTTTAGATGAGTGCATCTTCATGAATATTCTCCCATATTCTCTTAAATCCAGCAGAACCATTGTTTCCATTGATTTCCTTGGGGGAGTTATTTTTCCTATCCTTCTAGGGATGGCATCAGTGCTTGACAATTGCAGAGATGTCTCTAAGCTCACCTTGGCTCCAATCACATCTGGATGCTATTTTTCCATTAGCTTTGTGGGAATGACCATCTGAACAATTAGGAGTGAGTAGATGAGGTGTCTAGTGAGCAGTATTCAGGAAAACAAGAAACACATAACGCTCTCTGTGATCATTATAAACAGTCATTCTTGATACTACTTTATCATGGGAGAAATATATATTAAACTTCTGAATTGATTATGCCTTGTTTAGTATATCAAATTCATCTTGCCTGTAGGGAAAATATATAGATAATACTATAGGACAAGGATTTTCCTCCTAAAAAGGAAGAACAACAAAACAGAAATTTTCTTCTTCATCAGTGTAGTGACTACAAATAAGTACATATTTTCCTGGTTTAACCTGGTTTGCCTTAGTTAAGAGACCATGTGTTTATAAGCCAAGAACTGCGTAGCCTATATCTGGATATTTGCATACTTCATCTTCAGTAGCCACAAATATCTCACAGTTGTTTTAAAGTGATGTACTTATGAGAAGAGAAGTAATTAGCCAGGGAACAAAATTCAAATACACAATGGATTTTCTGGTGCAGATTTTCAGCTTCTTGCTAATCAGTGCCTCAGGTAACAGAGAGCAGAGAGTCTGAGATCAGAATTCAACCAAAATTCTTTCCCCTGGGAAAATTGAGACTAAAATTTACTTTTTTCTTTTTCTTTCTCCTGAATGTAGTGTGGTATAAAATTATTTTTGTATCTCTATTTCTACTAACCCTTTTCTCTCTATGTTGCTTTTTTTCTAGTTGCAATGTCCAGAGGAGAAAATGTGCTCACCCAGTCTCCAGCAATCATGTCTGCATCTCCAGGGGAAAAGGTCACCATGACCTGCAGGGCCAGCTCAAGTGTAAGTTCCAGTTACTTGCACTGGTACCAGCAGAAGTCAGGTGCCTCCCCCAAACTCTGGATTTATAGCACATCCAACTTGGCTTCTGGAGTCCCTGCTCGCTTCAGTGGCAGTGGGTCTGGGACCTCTTACTCTCTCACAATCAGCAGTGTGGAGGCTGAAGATGCTGCCACTTATTACTGCCAGCAGTACAGTGGTTACCCACTCACACAGTGCTACAGACTGGAACAAAAACCCTCTAAGTCCTTAGGGCCCAGCTACTTCCTTCTAGAGAAAAACTGTGGCCAGTGATTTGATTGCAGTAGTCCACACAGGGTGTTCTGCTTTAGAATGTCCTTTGCATCTTTGGATAACTGTCTCTATAATATTCAACTGTACTTCAGCACTTTTCTCAAATAATCTACTTTGCCAGTATTTTTTTTCTCAATTTTTGTTCTGTTTGTTGAAGACAAGTGTGTCATGAACTCCTCTTCACCTATTTTACTAGTGGTCCCCATGTACCTTAACATCTATTTTCTGCTACTTTCACTGATTTTAGAATCTTCTTGGTGGTTTTTCTTCAGCATAGCCATTTACTCACAATAAACTGCTGTTGTTATCCTACAAAAATAGTATTCACCATTATCTGATTTCTGATTTTTATTAGCAGACCTTTTCCACTAAATTGTCCTGTTAATTAGTGCTTGAAAGATTTTCTCTCCAAACAAAAAGAAAACAAAAAGCTACTGACAATCATGTATATTTTCTTTCTATTCTCATGACAAGTAATTGAAACATTCCACTAACAAACCAAGAAGGCAATAGAGAACTAATAAATGAACATTAATTTTTCTTTATATCTATCTATCTATCTATCTATCTATCTATCTTTGAATCCATTCATGTGTGTGTACCTTAGTGCAAATAATTAATTTCATAAGGAAATTTTATGATTCTAAATGGAGAAACACAAATTATTTAAAATATTTATATGTACAATTACATTTAAATTTAAATGACAATAACAGGAATAATTATGTAATAGTTTATTTTCAATTTTCTAATTTTAGGTGTTTGGTATGAAATCCATCAGACATTGTTACCTGCCTCCATGTCTGCATCTCTAGGAGAAAGTGTCACCATCACAGAAAGTGTCAAGATATTAATGTGTATTTAGCGCTATACATACATATATATATAAATTTGTCATGATAGCTTTTTCAAAATCAGCAGTTTGATATTTAGTCTTAACAAAGAAAGGACTGTATAAAGAGGATCAGGGGCTTCTGAGCAGCCCTGACCACACTGAAGAACACTGATTCAGGCAAAATCTGTACACATATAAATCAAAAAGGAAACCCTTCTACATTTATGTATAGTTCCTTTAGCTAGGAAACATTCTGGATCAAAAATTTTGGAGGTGGGTGGGTGGCCCTATCTATCCACTGGGGACCATGTATATGTACTGGAGGTGGTCTCTTCAGGTTTGATCTCATTGTTGCATATTTTGGATATGTTCATCAATGTTGCATCCTGGAAGCATCTAATATCATAGGTCCCTGGGACTTTCTGGAGGTTCCACCAACCTCAATCATGGCAGCTCCATACTTTTAATTATTCTCATGGCCCTCTGGGCTTCTTTATTGTCTCCATCCATTCCTCATCCTCCCCCTCTTCTTACCTCCAACCCAGGTTCCTCCTTTAATCTGCCTCCCATGAATAAGTTGTTCACACTTCTAAGTGAGATTGGAGCATCTGCAATTGGACTCTGTTAAATTTCAAACTGTCTTTGAGTTGTTAATTTTTTATTGGTTATTTTATTTAATTACATTTCAAATGTTATCCCTTTTCCTGGTTTCTCCTCCACAAATTCCTTATACCATATCCCTCCCACCTGCTTCTTTGAGGGAGCTCCCCCAACAACCCACCCACTCCTGCCTCATCACCCTATCATTTCTATACTTTAGGGCATTGAGTGTCTACAGGACCAATGGTCTCTGCTGCCATTGAAGCCCAACAAAGCCATCCTCTGCTACATAAGCAGGTGCATCCATGGGTCCATCCATGTATACTCTTTAATTGATGGTTTAGTCCCTGGGAGCTCTGACGGATCTGGTTGTTTGATACTGTTGTTCTTCCTAAAGGGCTGCAAAATCTCTCAGGTCCTTCCATCCTTCCCCTAACTCCTCCATTGGTGTCTGTGTGTCCAGTCTAATGGTTGGATGCAAGCATTCACATCTGTATTGGTCAGGCACTTGCAGAGCCTCTCAGGGTACAGCCATACCAGGTTCCTGTCAGCAAGTACTTCTTGGCATCAGCAATTGGGTCTAGGTTTGTTATGAATTGTATTATGGGTATTCTGTACTTTTGGCTAATATCCACTTATCTGTGAATACATAGTGTTCATGTCCATTTGGGTCGGGGTTACCTCACTCAGGAAGATATTTTCCAGTTCAATCCATCTTCCTGGATGAAGTCAATTTGAGGAGACTCTGACATTGTGAATGGTTACATTAGGAGCTGGAACAGATTTTATGTTGGTAGAATACAGCAAGGAAAATACAAAATCCAATAGTTAAATGGGCATTTGTTAAAGATGTCCTTCATTTTTTTTTTCAAGACAATGGCTATGTCAAGAGGGAACAGATGGCAGGGTCAGTAGTCTGAGGCATCTACAGAACACCAGGGTTAAGTATGTGCAAAAGTATCTCATGATATTTTGATGAGAAGTCAAGAAAGTTAGCCATGGAAAAGATCTTAAGGAGCAGGTGCCAGGCTCTGAACTCCTCTGCAGGCTTCTGTTGAAAAGAAAAACAGGATTCCATAAAATGTTTGAGATTCACCAATGTTGACTGCAATGTGGAAGAGTCAAGGACTGAGGATAAATCCCATGAGGCACAGTTTGCAACCTGTGGTTGAAAGCACCTCCCGAAACACAGCACTATAGTGGGACTTTCTCAGACCTACCACATGTGTAAATAAGACAGAGAGGGTGCTAATAAGCTGTCACTGGAACATACTGGAAGCTACCATTCAAGCTTAACCCAAATGCCCAGCCTTTGATCTGCCATGTGATTAGATCTATATATCTCTGCTTAGGCCCCATTCATGTCTGTTCCCCTCCATGTCTACTATCAATTTTCTTACTTCTGCTTTCTTCTTTCTAGATCAGTCTGTCAGCCTGGAAGTTCTGACCCCTGCTTCTTTCCCCAGCTCTTGGTCATAAGATCTTTACTATAAACAATCAGCTGCATCACAACATCTGATACATCTCTTTGGTTATCTAAGACTTTGAGGATTGTTACACATATGAACCTAGTGAAAGGCCATAAATATGAAATAGCAAAATTTTGCCAGTAATTAGCTAGTTGGTACAGAAAGTTACAATTGAAATTCTAGGAATGCACAGAATAGGCTCATTCCTGTAGACAAGCAGGACCCACAGTAGGGGCATAAAGACACTAACCCACTCACAAATCTCTCATCCCAAAATTGTTCCTGTTTAAAAACAATCCTGGAACAAAGATGGAACAGAGACTCAAGGGAATGAATAACCAATAACTGGCCCAACTTGAAATCTATCTCACTGGTAAATGCCAATCCCTGACACTATTAATGATACTCTGTTATGCTTGCAGGTAGGGCCTAGGATAACTGTCCTTGAGAGGTTCTACCCAACCCACAGCCAAATATTGGACTGAGGTTGGCGACTATTATGGAATAGTTGGGGGAAGAATTGAAAGCCCTGAAAGGGTAGGAATTCCACAGGAAGTCCAACAGTCAATTAACCTGGACCCTTGGCTGATTTCAGACACTTAGCCACCAACAAAGAGCATACACAGGGTGGACCATGGAACCTGGCCTTGTTTGGTCACAGTGGACTTGATATGCGAGGGTGGTTGATATCCAGGAGTGCTACCCTTTTCAGAAAACAAGGGGAGGGGAAGGAGTGAGAGACTGTGAGAGTATACTTGGAAGGGGGGCAGAATTTGGGATTTAAGCAAATACATTAATTAATTTAAAAATAAAATACCAAGAAATACCTTTACAAAATGTGAAGAAAGGTTATCAGAACATGGCATAGTTGTGTGAAGGAGATTTCTCTTCCATTTCTCACATGGAAATAGTTATGCTTCAGTGTTTAAGGACATATAGCCTCATCATCACACATGGAATGAGACAGAAGATGAGTGGCTCCTTTGTAATAGTCTGCGATGTTGTAAGTGCAGTAAGGATACAAAGATTCTGTCTTTAATGGTGGCATTTTAGACCCAGGAGAAACTCATCCTCTCTTGGGTGTCAGTCTCTTTCTAATTATGTGATGTGATTTCTATTTCTGAGAAGAGCCTAGCAAGGTTTCATTCACCATGTTGTGACAATTTCAAAGATTTACCAACAAAGACTGATAGATGAGAGTACACAATTTTGTATGCCCAGCCTCTAATTCTGTCAGTTAAGTAAATCGCTCTTCTTAACAGTGTAGATAGTTGCATATGCACCTAGAGACACGAGCTCTGGGGGGTACTGATTAGATCATATTGTTGTTCCACCTATACGGTTGCAGACCCCTCAGCTCCTTGGGTACTTTCTCTAGCTCACTGTGCTCCATCCTATAGGTGACTGTGAGCAACCACTTCTGTATTTGCCAGGCACTGGCAAAGCCTCACATGAGACAGCTATATGAGGGTCCTTTCATCAAAATCTTGCTGGCATATGCACTAGTGTCTGCGTTTGGTGGCTGATTATGGGATGGACCCCCAGGTGGGGCAGTCTCTGGATGGTTCATCCTTTGTCTTAGCCCCAAACTTTGTCTCTGCAACTCCTTCCAGGGGTATTTTATTCCCTATTCAAGGGAGAAATGAAATATCCATGCGTTGGTCTTCCTTCTTGATTTTCTTGTGTTTTGCAAATTGTATCTTTGGTATTCTATGTTCCTGAGCTAATATCCACTTATAAGTGAGTGCATATCAAGAGACTTCTTTTGTGATTGGGTTACCTCACTCAGGATGATATCCTCCAGATACATCCATTTCCCCAAGAATTTCATAAATTCATTGTTTTTAATAGCTGAGTAGTACTCCATTGTGTAAATATACCATATTTTCTGTATTCATTCCTCTGTTGAGGGACATCTGGGTTTTTTCCAGCTTCTGGCTATTATAAGTAGGGCTGCTATGAACATAGTGGAGCATGTGTCCTTATTACCAGTTGGAACATCTTTTGGTTATATGTCCAGGAGAGGTATTGCTGGATCTACCGGTAGTACTATTTTGGCCATCATTCAGAAGAGATGCCCCTTGGTGTAGCAAACTTTATATGCGAACAGTACAGGTGAATAGTGAGTGGGTAGGGGAGCAGGGTTGGGAGAGGGTATAGGGAACTTTTGGGATAGCATTTGAAATGTAAATGAAGAAAATATCTAATAAAAATGCCAGGGCACTCCTGTGCAGTCAGCTTGTGAGGCAGAAATGCCAAAAAGCTGCTCATGAGAAATGAATTTCTAGGATTCTCCTCCTGGAAGTCTGACGAAAGTCAGCTCTCCAGTTTGGGTCAGTTTGACAGGTGAAAAGCCTGGATAAGAGTTCCATGGAAATTCCCCTCCCAGAGTTTTGGCATTTTCCCCTAACCCATAATAATCAAATTTCCATTGAGTTAGTCTAATGTATAGATTCACGTACACTCTATTAAGCATTAATTATAGTAAATGCCTTTTAAGATTGTATTATAACATAGCTAAAGCCTTTTCCCAGTGTTCTTAGATTCCAGATAGCAGCAAGGAGTTTAACCTATTAAGTAACTAATTAAGCACTACCATAAAAGAATAAAGCACTAGCCATTAACTCAGTTGTCTACAGTAAGAGACTAAAATTCTCACTAAGATAAACAAGGCCTAGAGATTTTTGGGGTCAGTGACACTACATTATCCTTGAGGCGTGTCAAGAGTTAACAACCCTGGTGCTATTAACACTAAGTGTAAAACTCTTGCCTGGCAGAAGGTGCTAATCTCTAGTGTAAACATTTATCTGGTCCCTACATATTCCCTTTGAAGTCACTCCCCTTGCATCTGTGCTAATCTCTAGTGTTAAACATTCATCTGGTTCCTTTTGAAGTCACTCCTTTTGTACCTGGAAAAATTCAATGTGCCTTATTCTGTTATGATTTGCAATTTACTTTGTATTATAAAAGTCTGAGGCTCGACTGGAACATTACATTCAGTTCCAACACCACCCTTGAGTGTTCGTCTGTTTGTCACCTCATCTGACTCTTTGCCCATCTGCTTAAGAGTTCCCGTTCCACGCAGACACAGGGACCCAGAGGGTCTGCGGCAGTTGGCGCCTTCGAACAGGGACACCCGGGCAGATTAGTCTTTTCTTTCTCTTTCTATTCTTTAGATAGGACCTCATCGTGACCGTGCTGCAGACAGAATGATACGGACATCAGTTAAGAGAAGAGTAAGTTTTTATCATGGGGCAGTCAGAATCAAAAGGGAAAAAATTGTTTCTATCACTGTTTAAGCACATGTTGTCTGGAAGAAGCCTAAAGGTCTCAGATAAATTTTATAATTTCGTGCAAAAAATCAGTTCCTGGTTTCCAGAGGAGGGAAGCTTAACATTGAAGGATTGGAAGCAAGTAGGTAAGATGCTTCCCCCCTCGGAAGGGACTAATATATTAAAAAAAAAACATTTGGCTTGGGAATACGTGAATACCTTGTGCCAAGACCTGACAGACCAATCCATAAGAAAAGTTCCCTACAAGATTATATTAAAGCATGTGTAGATGCCACACCGTCTGTAATGCAGGAGATAGCTTACGCCACAGCAAGGAAAGAAAAGAAATTCGGAACCGGCCACCTTCCTGGTAAGAGCACAGGGGTCCGCCCAGCCCGAGAGGTTTCTGCCTCAGGCCCCGGCGGGGGCCTCCTTGGCTCTGGGACTCCGCAGAGGACAGGCTGCATGGGTGAGGGTGTGGAATACAGAGGCCAGCCGTTTCTGGGAAAGGCGAGAGCCAGAGAGCTTCTGAGGCGGCGCCATCTTCGGCTCCAGACAACAGGCCACCTTCCTGGCCAAAGCAACACACCTTCTGGGAAAGATCCTGTTTTGGCCCTTCATCTTCAGCCAGGAGGAGGTCCAAACACCAGATAACTATGCACCTTCCCTGAAAGAGGAGAGCTTGCCTGCAGAGACTGCTCTGACCACTGAAACTCAGAGGAGAGAGCTAGTCTCCCAAGTCTGCTGATAGAGGGTAACAAAATCAATAGAGGAACAATCTCTAAACAAAGACAACTATAACAACTCCAGAGATTGCCAGATGATGAAAGGTAAACGTAAGAATCCTACTAACAGAAACCAGGACCACTCACCATCATCAGAACCCAGAATGCCCACTTTGCCCAGTCCAGGGCACCCTAAAACACCTGAAAAGGTAGACCTGGATTTAAAAGCATATCTCATGATGATGGTAGAGGACATAAAGAAGGAATTTAATAACTCACTTAAAGAAATACAGGAGAACACTGCTAAAGAGTTACAAGTCCTTAAAGAAAAACAGGAAAACACAACCAAACAGGTAGAAGTCCTTATAGAAAAACAGGAAAACACATCCAAACAGGTGATGGAAATGAACAAAACCATACTAGACCTAAAAAGGGAAGTAGACACAATGAAGAAAACCCGAAGTGAGGCAACCCTGGAGATAGAAACACTAGGAAAGAAATCTGGAACCATAGATGCCAGCATCAGCAACAGAATACAAGAGATGGAAGAGAGAATCTCAAGTGCAGAAGATTCCATAGAGAACATCGACACAACAGTCAAAGAAAATGGAAAATGCAAAAAGATCCTAACTCAAAACATCCAGGAAATCCAGGACACAATGAGAAGACCAAACCTACGCATAATAGAAGTGGATGAGAATGAAGATTTTCAACTCAAAGGACCAGCAAACATCTTCAACAAAATTATTGAAGAAAACTTCCCAAATCCAAAGAAAGAGATGCCCATGAACATACAAGAAGCCTACAGAACTCCAAATAGACTGGACCAGAAAAGAAATTCCTCCCGACACATAATAATCAGAACATCAAATGCACTAAATAAAGATAGAATACTAAAAGCAGTAAGGGAAAAAGGTCAAGTAACATATAAAGTCAAGCCTATCAGAATTACACCAGATTTTTCACCAGAGACTATGAAAGCCAGAAGAGCCTGGACAGATGTTATACAGACACTAAGAGAACACAAATTCCAGCCCAGGCTACTATACCCAGCCAAACTCTCAATTATCATAGATGGAGAAACCAAAGTATTCCACGACAAAACTAAATTCACCCATTATCTCTCCACGAACCCAGCCCTTCAAAGGATAATAACAGAAAAAAACAATACAAGGATGGGAACCACACCCTAGAAAAAACAAGAAGATAATCCCTCAACAAACCTAAAAGAAGACAGCCACAAGAACAGAATGCCAACTTTAACAACAAAAATAACAGGAAGCAACAATTACTTTTCCTTAATATCTCTTAATATCAATGGACTAAACTCCCCAATAAAAAGACATAGACTAACAAACTGGCTACACAAACAAGACCCAACATTTTGCTGCTTACAGGAAACTCATCTCAGAGAAAAAGATAGACACTACCTCAGAATGAAAGGCTGGAAAACAGTTTTCCAAGCAAATGGTATGAAGAAACAAGCTGGAGTAGCCATCCTAATATCTGATAAGATTGACTTCCAACCCAAAGTCATCAAAAAAGACAAGGAGGGGCACTTCATACTCATCAAAGGTAAAATCCTCCAAGAGGAACTCTCAATTCAGAATATCTATGCTCCAAATACAAGGGCAGCCACATTCATTAAAGAAACTTTAGTAAATCTCAAAGCACACATTGCACCTCACACAATAATAGTGGGAGACTTCAACACACCACTTTCACCAACGGACAGATCATGGAAACAGAAACTAAACAGGGACACAGTGAAACTAACAGAAGTAATGAAACAAATGGACTTAACAGATATCTACAGAACATTTTATCCTAAAACAAAAGGATATACCTTCTTCTCAGCACCTCATGGTACCTTCTCTAAAATTGACCACATAATTGGTCACAAAACAAGCCTCAACATATACAAAAATATTGAATTTGTCCCATGCATCCTATCAGATCACCATGGATGAAGGCTGATCTTCAATAACAAAATAAATAATAGAAAGCCAACATTCACGTGGAAACTGAACAACACTCTTCTCAATGATACCTTGGTCAAGGAAGGAATAAAGAAAGAAATTAAGGACTTTTTGGAGTTTAATGAAAATGAAGCCACAACATACCCAAACTTATGGGACACAATGAAAGCATTCCTAAGAGGAAAACTCATAGCTCTGAGTGCCTCCAAAAAGAAATTAGAGAGAGCACACATTAGCAGCTTGACAACACACCTAAAAGGTCTAGAAGAAAAGGAAGCAAATTCACCCAAGAGGAGTAGAAGGCAGGAAATAATCAAACTCAGGGGTGAAATCAACCAAGTGGAAACAAGAAGAACTGTTCAAAGAATCAACCAATCAACGAGCTGGTTCTTTGAAAAAACCAACAAGATAGATAAACCCTTAGCCAGACTCACTAGAGGGCACAGGGAAAGCATCCTAATTAACAAAATCAGAAATGAAAAGGGAGACATAACAACAGATCCTGAAGAAATCCAAAACACCATCAGATCCTTCTACAAAAGGCTATACTCAACAAAACTGGAAAACCTGGATGAAATGGACAAGTTTCTAGACAGATACCAGGTACCAAAGCTAAATCAAGATCAGATTCATGATCTCAACAGTCCTATATCCCCTGAATAAATAGAAGCAGTCATTAATAGTCTCCCAGCCAATAAAAGCCCAGGACCAGAAGGGTTTAGTGCAGAGTTCTATCAGACCTTCAAAGACCTAATTCCAGTTCTTCACAAACTATTCCACAAAATAGAAACGGAAGGCACTCTACCCTACTCATTCTATGA
This sequence comes from Mus musculus, assembly GCF_000001635.26. Classification (NCBI taxonomy): domain Eukaryota; kingdom Metazoa; phylum Chordata; class Mammalia; order Rodentia; family Muridae; genus Mus; species Mus musculus. Next base: position 69,534,574 of record NC_000072.6, on the reverse strand, counting down.
AGCCACAATTACTCTGATACCTAAACCACAAAAAGACCCAACAAAGATAGAGAACTTCAGACCAATTTCCATTATGAATATCGATGCAAAAATCCTCAATAAAGTTCTTGCTAACTGAATCCAAGAACACATCAAAACAATCATCCATCCTGACCAAGTAGGTTTCATCCCAGGGATGCAGGGATGGTTCAATATACGGAAATCCATCAACGTAATCCAGTATATAAACAAACTCAAAGACAAAAAACACATGATCATCTCGTTAGATGCAGAAAAATCATTTGACAAGATCCAACACCCATTCATGATAAAAGTCTTGGAAAGATCAGGAATTCAAGGCCCATGCCTAAACATGATAAAAGCAATCTTCAGCAAACCAATAGCCAACATCAAAGTAAATGGTGAGAAGCTGGAAGCAATCCCACTAAAATCAGGGACTAGACAAGGCTGTCCACTCTCGCCCTACCTATTCAACATTTTACTTGAAGTCCTAGCCAGAGCAATCAGACAACAAAAGGAGATCAAGGGGATACATATTGGAAAGGAAGAAGTCAAAATATCACTTTTTGCAGATGATATGATAATATATATTAGTGACCCTAAAAATTCCACCAGAGAACTCCTAAGCCTGATAAACAGCTTCAGTAAAGTAGCTGGATATAAAATTAACTCAAACAAGTCAATGGCCTTTCTGTACACAAAGGATAAACAGGCTGAGAAAGAAATTAGTGAAACAACACCTTTCTCAATAGTCACAAATAATATAAAATACCTTGGCGTGGCTCTAACTAAGGAAGTGAAGGATCTGTATGATAATTACTTCAAGTCTCTAAAGAAAGAAATTAAAGAAGATCTCAGAAGATGGAAAGATCTCCCATGCTCATGGATTGGCAGGATCAACATTGTAAAAATGGCCATCTTGCAAAAGCAATCTACAGATTCAATGCAATCCCCATCAAAATTCCAACTCAATTCTTCAACAAATTATAAAGGGCAATCGGCAGATTCATCTGGAATAACAAAAAACCTAGGATAGCAAAAACTCTTCTCAAGGATAAAAAAACCTCTGGTGGAATCACCATGCCTGACCTAAAACTGTACTACAGAGCAATTGTGGTCAAAACTGCATGGTACTGGTATAGTGACAGACAAGTAGACCAATGGAACAGAATTGAAGACCCAGAGATGAATCCACACACCTATGGTCACTTCATCTTTGACAAGGGAGCTATTACCATCCAGTGGAAGAAAGACAGCATTTTCAACAAATGGTGCTGGGTTATCATGTAGAAGAATTCAAACTGATCCATTTCTATCTCCTTGTACTAAGGTCAAATCTAAGTGGATTAAGGAACTCCACATAAAACCAGAGACACTGAAACTTATAGAGGAGAAAGTAGGGAAAAGCCTCGAAGATATGGGTACAGGGGAAAAATTCCTGAATAGAACAGCAATGGCTTGTGCTGTAAGATCAAGAATCGATAAATGGGACCTCATAAAATTGCAAAACTTCTGCAAAGCAAAAGACACCCTCAATAAGACAAAAAGGCCACCAACAGATTGGGAAAGGATCTTACCTATCCCAAATCGGATAGGGGACTAATATCCAATATATATAAAGAACTCAAGAAGGTGGACTCCAGAAAATCGAATAACCCCATTAAAAATGGGGCTCAGAGCTGAACAAAGAATTCTCACCAGAGGAATACCGAATGGCAGAGAAGCACCTGAAAAAATGTTCAACATCCTTAATCATCAGGGAAATGCAAATCAAAACAACACTGAGATTCCACTTCACTTTAGTCAGAATGGCTAAGATCAAAAACTCAGGTGACAGCAGATGCTGGCGAGGATGTGGAGAAAGAGGACCACTCCTCCATTTTTGGTGCTATTGCAAGCTTGTACAACCACTCTGGAAATCAGTCTGGTGTTTCCTCAGAAAATTGAACATAGTACTACCAGAGGGTCTCGCAATACCTCTCCTGGGCATATATCCAGAAGATGTCCCAACCGGTAAGAAGGACACATGCTCCACTATGTTCATAGCATCCTAATAATAATAGCCAGAAGCTGGAAAGAACCCAGATGCTCCTCAACAGAGGAATGGGTACAAAAAATGTGGTATATTTACACAATGGAATACTACTCAGCTATTAAAAAGAATGAATTTATGAAATTCCTAGGTAAATGGATGGACCTGGAGGGTATCATCCTGTGTGAAGTAACCCAATCACAAATGAACTCGCACAATATGTACTCACTGATAAGTGGATATTAGCCCAGAAACTTAGGATATCCAAGATATAAGATACAACTTGCCAAACGCATGAAATTCAAGAAGAATGAAGACCAAAGTGTGAACACTTTACCCTTTCTTAGAAATGGGAACAAAACACCCATAGAAGGAGTTACAGAGACAAAATTTGGAAGTGTGACAAAAGGATGGACCAACTAGTGCTTGCCATATGCAGGGATCCTTTCCATAATCAGCTTCCAAATGCTGACACCATTGCATACACTAGCAAGATTTTGCTGAAAGGACCCAGATATAGCTGTCTCTTGTGAGACTATGCGGGGGCCTAGCAAACAAGGAAGTGGATGATCACAGTCAGCTATTGGATGGGTCACACAGCCCCCAATGGAGGAGCTAGAGAAATTACCCAAGGAGCTAAAGGGAACTGCAACCCTATAGGGGGAACAACAATATGAACTAACCAGTACCCGGGAACTCTTGTCTTTAGCTGCATATTTATCAAAAGATGGCCTAGTCGGTCATCACTGCAAAGAGAGGTCCATTGGACTTGCAAACTTTATATGCCCCAGTACAGGGGAACGCCAGGCCAAAAAGGGGCAGTGGGTGGGTAGGGGACTGGGGGGGTGGGTATGGGGGATCTTTGGGATAGCATTGAAAATGTAAACAAGCAAAATACCTAATTAAAAAAAAAAAGAAAAGAAAAGAAATTCGGTGCTACATGTGGAATTACATGTTTTGGTTGTAAAAAACCGGGACACCTGAGAAAAGATTGTAAGAATCTCTCAGGAAATAAGAAAAATGTTCCTTCGGTTCCCTGCCCACGATGTGGCAAAGGAAGGCATTGGAGAAATGATTGTAAATCAAATTTTCACAAGGATGGTACTCCACTCACTAAAAAAGCAGGTAAGGCAAAAAACTAAAGGGGCAGTCTCTTAGCCCCGTTCAGAAACTGTGGAGATCATTATAGGACACAGCTCCAGTTATAAGAAAAATCTTCAAGTTGTAGATTCTGATACTTTAGGTAAAATTTAAAGTTATGGTTAAATTATGGTCAAAGTATAAAAAGAGACTTCAAAAAAGTCAAAATATAGGTCACTTCTTACTGTTACCTTATTTACAATTTCCCAATCCTACATTGTGCTAAAAATTCGTAGAAAAGGCTTTATTGAAAGTTAAGTCATCTCCTAAAACATATATAATTCATTCAGTAAATGGTATTTTTGTTGGTTGCAGAAAATAGCGTTTTTGCGGATAGCTACAAAATATATGACTAAGTGTGGACTGATGATGGCTTCAAAAAGATTCAGCATGGTAAACTTTTAGGCTATTTGAGACATAGTGTATAGAGATTGTGTGTTTTCTCAAAAATTTGCCCTCAGATTAAATAAATTAGAAGTTTGGATGCTTGCCAGAAGCTGTTAGAAAATTTTGGATTTTAATCTTGGTTTGGCAAGCTGCCTCTTACAAGCAGGAAAGAAAAGAAGGGATAAAAGAAAATGGATTTTAAAATTCTCCCAGGGACAGAGAGAAATCAGGGGACGCCCTGCTTTATTCTCTCTGGCCCCTACAGGAGAAATTCTCTACCCTCTTTAAATTGTCTAACGTTTGGTGCACCAATCATGTCAATTCATGTATGTCTTTTGTTTTGTTGTCTGGATGATTGTGTCGTTGTCTGAATGACTGTTTTATGTTTCATGTTGAAAAAAATAAAACAAAAATAAATGGTTAAAACTTTACCTGCTGATTCACTCTCAGTTTGCACAAAGGAGGCTGAGAGTGAGCCTTCACTTTAGCCAAAAATCAAGCACACCAATAAAGGTACTACTAAAAAACTTGTTTTTAAAGAAAAGGAATCTGCAACCTCTTAGTTCTAAGGCAAATAAGCTAATGGTTGTTTTTTCCTAAAACTTTTTCTGCAAGTTTGTGATTATTGTGTTTAGCAAATAACAAATTGCTTTTTTAATCTTATAAGTATAGCTATAAAAGCTAAAATTCTTTGATTGATCTAAATTTATAAGATTCATGTAGCCACTTCATTTGGTTTTTGATTGGTCTTAAAGGTATAAATATGATCTGCATATCTTAGTCATAGAGAATTGGCTTATAAGTTATTTGGGTATGATTAAAAAGATGTAACACTGGTTACAAAGTTAGCTTAAAAGTAGTAGCTCACAGATAGAGTCATTTTCAAACAAAAGCACCTGGCATAAACCAGCTCAGAGAACTAGTCCTCTAAAGATACTTCTAAATTGAGATAACATTTTGTGTAATTCTTATCCTAAAAGGTAGACTTATAGAGATAAAATTTTAAAACAATGTCTCTTTAATGGAACATTAAAATTTAAACTGTCGAGGAATGGATACAGAAAATGTGGTACATCTACACAATGGAGTACTACTCAGCTATTAAAAAGAATGAATTTATGAAATTCCTAGCCAAATGGATGGACCTGGAGGGCATCATCCTTAGTGTGGTAACACATTCACAAAGGAACTCACACAATATGTACTCACTGATAAGTGGATATTAGCCCAAAACCTAAGATACCCAAGATATAAGATACAATTTCCTAAACACATGAAACTCAAGAAAAATGAAGACTGAAGTGTGAACACTATGCCCCTCCTTAGAAGTGGGAACAAAACACCCTTGGAAGGAGTTACAGAGACAAAGTTTGGAGCTGAGATAAAAGGATGGACCATGTAGACACTACCATATCCGGGGATCCATCCCATAATCAGCTCCCAAATGCTGACACCATTGCATACACTAGCAAGATTATGCTGAAAGGACCCTGATATAGCTGTCTCTTGTCAGAGTATGCCTGGGACTAGCAAACATAGAAGTGGATGCTCACAGTCGGCTATTGGATGGATCACATGGCCCCCAATGAAGGAGCTTGAGAAAGTACCAAAGAAGCTAAAGGGATCTGCAATCCTATAGGTGGAACAACATTATGAACTAACCAGTACCCCGGAGCTCTTGACATTAGCTGCATATGTATCAAAAGATGGCCTAGTCGGCCATCACTGGAAAGAGAGGCCCATTGGACACGCAAACTTTATATGCCCCAGAACAGGGGAACGCCAGGGCCATAAAAGGGGAGTGGGTGGGTAGGGGAGAGGGGGTGGGTGGCTATGGGGGACTTTTGGTATAGCATTGCAAATGTAAATGAGCGAAATACCTAATAAAAAATGGAAAAAAAAATTTAAACTGTCATACATTAATGAATTGACAGTCAAATTTTGTAACATGGTAGTGATGTTTTTAGTATTGATTTTAAGGAAAATAAATTGTTTAAAATTGGGTCTTACTTACCAAAAGTTATAGATATATTCTAATAGTGCAACAGAAACTTAAACATTATGATTAAAATTGCCAGTGTCCCATTGACTGCAGTTTGCAGTTTGATCAAAAGCTTAAGATTTTTAACTCACCCATAATTAAGATTGTTACAAGAGAAATCATCTTATAAGAATGCTAATGCTGCTCACTTGGACCATTCAGTCATACAAGGCAAGGCAGAGTTAACTAGATTTATTTGTCTTTGTGCAGAAATTAGACCCTCACACAATCTGTTTGACAATGGCTGTGGCCTTGCAGGACCATAAAAGGTCATAAAAGAAAATGTTTAAGGTATAAGTCATCTTAAGAAAGATTGTCCAAATTCAGAGGCATGGACAGACAGTTAAATTGCTCCTCTAGAATCTGTCCTCATTACAGGAGGGCCAAGATGCTTAATTCCTGTCTTTTAACTAACTGTGTAGATCCTAATTTAAATAAGGAATCTACTGTTATGATTTTGTTAAAAATATCTGCTTATGCTTTGCTGCCTGTAGAGTTGAAAAATGATCCTTGGTTTAAAAATTCTAAATTGCAAACTTTAAAAAGACTAAACGAACTTATTAGACCTAAGAGATTTGTAGCAGCACTGATCTTGTGAATTGCTGCTTTAATTGCAATTTTAACTTCCTTTACATTATTCACCACAGCTTTAGTTCAACAAACCGTTCATTTTGTTAATGACATGCATAAGAATATCTCTGTAGCCTTGTCAGAGTTGTATTTTATAGATAAAAAACTGAAATCAAAGGTTAATGCCCTAGAAGAAGTCGTGCTGGACATAGGGCAAGATATTGCTAATATCAAGACCAGGTTAGCTACTAAATGTCATGCTTCTTTCCAGTAAATTTGTGTCACTCCCCTACCTTATAATACAACTACTGAGTGGCTTAAGACGAAAACACATTTACAGGAGATTTGGAAAGATACTGATATTTCTCATGACTTAGAACAGCTAAAGGTTAAATTTTAAGTTTCTGCCTGCTTCAGCACAGATAATTAAAATATGTGCTGTAGATGGTGTTTTAAAATGTTGAAGATTGCCTGGAAAAGACCTCTTAAAGCATTGCCACGTTAGATTTCTATCCCAGGTAAATTATAGATCTTATACAAAAATAATTGGCCATATAATCTCATTCTTTACATCATCAAAACAGTAATGGCTTAAGATAATGATTTGGTATTTTAAATAAATAAATAAATAAATGTGCAGGTCATATTGCAAAGATTTGCTCTCAGTGTCCTCAGTTTCTACCTGTTCCACATATTGGTGTTAAATCTCGAGGACTTATACTTAATCAATTATTTCAAATGGATACTCATTTTTGATTTTAGAAAAATAAAAATATGTGGAACTTTAAATCTATATCTTCTTAATCTAAATGCCAAAAATCTCTCTGAGTGTCTATGGCACCCTACAATCAAATATACTCATGAGATGAAGGGATCCACTTATTGGCACATGGCATGATCCTGTTCAGATACTTAATATGGGGAAAGGGGGCAATATTTCTGTTCTTTCCACAGAATGCTACAAGAGTGTGATAGCTCCCAGAATGATTCATGTGACAGTAAAAATTTCAGATATTACTAATAGCCATCTGGACACTTGGAACATTGATGAATTGGCTAGAGATTTGAAAAAAAAAAAAAAGCTTAAGTGCAATGAACCCCCTGGATTGGGTTCAATATATAATGCTACTTGTTATTATTTTTGGCATTACTTTATTAGTAATCATTGTGTTTCCACTCATCTTTAGAGTGCTCCTGACATCTGTAGCTACGACGACGCGGGACATCCTGGAACTTCGGCTGAGAAATAAAGATAAACTATTAAAAATTAAAAAGGGAGAGATGCCAGGGCACTCTGGCAGAAGGTGCTAATCTCTAGTGTAAACATTTATCTGGTCCCTACAAATTCCCTTTGAAGTCACTCCCCTTGCATCTGTGCTAATCTCTAGTGTTAAACATTTATCTGGTTCCTTTTGAAGTCACTCCTTTTGCACCTGGAAAAATTCAATGTGCCTTATTCTGTTATGATTTGCAATTTACTCTGTATTATAAAAGTCTGAGGCTCGACTGGAACATTACATTCAGATCCAACACCACCCTTGCGTGTTTGTCTGTTTGTCACCCCATCCGACTCTTTGCCCACCTGCTGAAGAGTTCTCGTTCCAAGCAGACACAGGGACCCAGAGGGTCTGCAGCAAAAAATAGTGTGGATAGTTGTAAGTATTATAATAAAGCAAGAATAAGAGAATTTTTATGCAGAGATATAGGGCATAGGAATATAGTGAGTGTTGATTTTGTGCTTCCTCGTTTTGGAATTACAGGACTTTCCAATATCCTATCCATATTCTAGGAACTATTCCATATGTAAAGATTCAGCAAATTCTTAATATAAAATAAAACCACTTTAGGAAGCTTGTATCCAGTACAAATTAATAAGGGGAAAAACCAGAAGGGTGTAAAATGATTCTATGGAGTACTTTAAGAATAAATTAGTAACAGAATTAAGTGGAATAGTATATAATCATGAGTCAAGATAGAAAATGAATACCAAAAAGAATGAATTTATGAAATTCCTAGGCAAATGGATGGACCTGGAGGGCATCATCCTGAGTGAAGTAACACATTCACAAAGGAACTCACACAATATGTACTCACTGATAAGTGGATATTAGCCCCAAACCTAGGATACCCAAGATATAAAATACAATTTGCTAAACACATGAAACTCAAGAAGAATGAAGACTGAAGTGTGGACACTACCCCCCTCCTTAGAATTGGGAACAAAACACCCATGGAAGGAGTTACAAAGACAAAGTTTGGAGATGAGATGAAAGCATGGACCATGTAGAGACTGCCATATCCAGGCATCCACCCCATAATCAGCATCCAAACGCTGACACCATTGCATATACTAGCAAGATTTTATGGAAAGGACCCAGATGTAGCTGTCTCTTGTGAGACTATGCTGGGGCCTAGCAAACACAGAAGTGGATGCTCACAGTCAGCTAATGGATGGATCACAGGGCTCCCAATGGAGGAGCTAGAGAAAGTACCCAAGGAGCTAAAGGGATCTGCAACCCTATAGGTGGAACAACATTATGAACTAACCAGTACCCTGGAGCTCTTGACTCTAGCTGCATATGTTTCAAAAGATGGCCTAGTCGGCCATCACTGGAAAGAGAGGCCCATTGGACACGCAAACTTTATATGCCCCAGTACAGGGGAACGCCAGGGCCAAAAAGGGGGAGTGGGAGGGTAGGGGAGTGGGGGTGGGTAGGTATGGGGGAATTTTGGTATAGCATTGGAAATGTAAATGAGCTAAATACCTAATAAAAATGGAAAAAATAAATAAATTTAAAAAAAAAGAAAAAAAAAGAAAATGAATACCTATAAATTTATATATATATATATATATATATATATATATATATATATATATATATATATATATATATTTACATCTAAATAAAATAGATAATAAGTTTTTTAAAAAAAAAAAGAATAAATTAGTGTTGGGGTTGCCATCCCACTGTCATATCCCTGATTCATAATTGATAATGTCTGAAAGAACTGTAGGAATGGAAATGGGGAAGTCTGAGGAAAGAAGGACCAGCATCAGGAACAAAGGAACAAACACAGTATGTACTCACTCATAAATGGGTTTTAGGCCAAAAGCTCAGAATACCCAAAATACAATTCACAGGCCACATGAAGATCAGGAAGAAGGAAGGCCAAAGTGTGGGTGCTTCAGTCCTTCTTAGAAGGGGTAACAAAGTACAGGAGCAAATACAGAGACCAAGTGTGTATCAGAGACTGAAAGAAAGGCCATCCAGAGACTTCCCCACCTGGAGATCCATCCCATATGCAGACACCAAACCCAGACACTACTGTGGATGCCAGGAAGTGCATACTGACGGGAGCCCAATATAGCAATCTACTGAGAGGTTCTGCCAGAGCCTGAAAAATACAGAGGTAGATGCTCACAGCCAAGCATTGGACTGAGCACATTTTCCCATTGGAGGAGTTAAAGTTCTGAAGGAGCTCAAGGGGTTTGCAACCCCATTGGAGGAAAAACAATATCAACAATCCAGAACTCCCAGGGTCTAAACCACCAACCAATGAGTACACATGATGTGACCCATGACTCCCGTTTTATATGTAGCAAAGGATGGTCTTGTTGGACATCAATGTGATAAGAGGCCCTTGATCCTGTGATGAATCGATGCCCCAATATATGAGAATGTGAGGGCTGGGAGGAAGGAGTGGGTTAGTGGGTAGGGGCACCCCCTCATAGAATCAAGGGGAGGGGTGTGATAGGGTTTTTTGGGTTGGGGAACACCGAGAAATGGGATAACATTTGAAATGTAAATAAAGAAAATTTCCAATAAAAAATAAAGAATATTTTTGAATATTTTTTGGAAATGGTTGATATCTTTTCAATTTTTTGTACTCTTATAAACTAAACACAATTGATATAGTCAGTTAGAATCATCTTAAAAGTATTATCTTTTTTCTGCTTTATTAAATTATATATTTTAGTCATTTACATTTCAAATGCTATCCCCAAAGTCCCCTATATCCTCCCCCTGCCTTGCTCCCCAACCCACCCATTCCTGCTTCCTGGCACTGGCATTCCCTTGCATTGTACTTGGGCATATGAATTGTATTAAATGTATTATCATGTATCATGTTTAATTTATCACCTTAAACACATCCTGTGAAATTCTGTCACAACTGTGCTGCAGGTACTAAAGAAGAAAAAGAGAAACTAATGGTCAAAGAAGATTGTGTGTGCCTCTGAACACTAAGTGCACAGTAACTTTCATAGCCTGACTGTATCTGAGAAATAATATTAGTAGGTGGAAACAAGATAGGCAGCTGGGAATTCTGCTGCATTCTTTGGTAGTTTATGTCATGGCTTGTTTCATTGTGGTAGACAACAAAACAAAATACTAAAATACTGTTGACAGTAATAAGTAGCTATATCTTCAGGCTACAGGTTGCTAATGGTAAAAGTAAAATCTTTCCCAAAACCACTGCCACTGATCCTTGAAGAAACTCCTCATTCCACACTGATAGGATGGTATATTAGAAGTTTATGAACATTCCGTAGTTTCTACTGACATCAGGCTAACCAATCATTAATACCCTTATATGGCCTGCAGGTAAGGATGACTCTGTCTCCTAGAGATGCAGACAAGGATGGTGATTGTGTCATGCTGATGTCACATACCAGGCCTGTCATTGGAAACATACAAACAATATATATGGTTAATCATGATAGAACTGACTTCTCTGAAATTCCAGTTAGCACTGATTACAAAGGGTCAAATGACTTCCCTTGACATCCTTCCTTACCCTGGAATCAGAATAGTAAGATCAGCAGAAGCTGAGAGGGAGACATCATGTCTGTGCTGTGACCTGACATTGACTGACTCCTAGACAGGGTGTGACCAGACTATTAAGAAGTTCTGAATGATATTACTGTGTCTTGTGAGGTTATACCAATGCCTGGAAAATACAGAATTGGATGCTTACAGTCATGTATTGGATGGAGCACAGGGCCCCCAATGAAGGAGCTAGAGAAAATCCACAAGGAGCTGAAGGGATCTGCAACCCTATAGGTGGGAAAAAATATGAACTAACCAGTAGCCCCCAGAGTTTGTGTCTCTAGTTGCATATGTAGCAGAGGATGGCCTGGTCGGCCATCAATGGGAGGAGAGGCCCTTGTTCTTGCGAAGATTGTACAAGAGAATGCCAGGGCCAGGTTGCAGGAATGGGTGGATTGGGAAGCAGGGTGGCAGGAGGGTATAGGGGAATTTTTGAGAGGAAACTGGGAAGGTGGATAGCATTTGAAATGTAAATGATGAAAATATCTAATTAAAAAAAATTCTAATAAAAAAAGAAGTTCTGAGTGAGTGCAGTGGACACATGCAAATCATGAGAGCCTGGGCAGGGCTGGGCACAGATATAGGCTCGTTATTTTAGAAACTTAACTGGGCTGTGCCCAAGAGTTTTAAGCCAGACCAGAATACTGCAGTTTTGCTGGAGTTTTTTTTTTTTTTTTTTTTTTTTGTCAATGGTAAATTTTTTCAATAAAACGTATGTTTCCTATACACAATAACATTTTTCAGTGATCACCATGAGTGTAGCTTTTTCTCTAGACTCCAAAATAGACAATATCCAATCCTACCTCCATTTTCAGTATTTTAGAAAAATATGGCACCACTCACACATATTTTTCCAGTCACCATTACCAATCTTGGAGCTTAATACTTGAAAATGAGCATTCTTTATATGCTTGATCTACTTGGCCTCCAGGAAGATCCCCAAGTCTTGCTTCCTTTAGAGTTCCCTTGGGAATTACTATATACACATTTAGCCTACTGATCCTGACTATCCAGCAATTCCTCTGTCTTCAGAAATGGAGAACAAACTCTCCCACAACTCTGGATTCTAGCAACGCATTTTCCTGTTATAGGATGATCCATTTCCACTAGAAGCTTATAGTAACAGTACCAGAGATGACTAGTACTTATTAAAATAGTACGTCCCAGGAAATGGAAAGGTGACTTAACACATAAGAGCACTTTTTATTAGATATTTTCTCTTATTACATTTCAAATGTTATTCCTTTTCTGGTTTCCCCTCTGGAAATCCCCTATCCTATTCCCCCTCCCCATGCTCACCAACGCAGATAACAGCATTTTTTCCTCTTGCAGATGACCTGGATAAAATTACCAACATTCATATGGTGATTTAATGCTATGTGTAATCACAGTCCCAAAGGATCTAAAGCCTTCTTCTGACTTTCTTGGATACCAAACTTAAATGAGGTGCACATATATATATGAAGAAAAAACATTCAAAGACAGAAGAAATTAAATAAACCTGAATGAATTTAAAAAAATCAGACATTCCTCATTTTTAGTAGGACCAAGACAATTATTATTTTACTTTTAAATGTTTCTTTAGAACCAAACACTAATTTCAATACTGTCCTGAGGGAGATATCCCATCCTTTATCTACAATGAGCTCTTTGAACTATGTCATTATTTGTTTGCTTTATGTAACAGCACAGATGATTTAGTGCCATTACTACTGAAATATAAAATCTATTTTCATAAGAATAATAGAAGATGTTTCTTTCTGAAGGAAGAAGAATATGACAAGCACAAACAAGAAAATATGAGGCCCACTTTTTAAAAAGATATTTCATATATTTATATTTCAATTGTTATCCCCCATCTCAGGTTTTCCCCCGACCCCCAGAAGCCCCCTATCCCATGCCTCCTCCTACTGATTCTATGAAGTGTGTCCCCACCCACCAATCCAATCACTCCTCCCTGCCCTCACATTTTTATACACTGGGGCATCCAGCCTTCACAGGACCAAGGGCCTCTACTCACATTCATGCCCAACACTGCCATCCTATGCTACATATAAGGCTGGAGCCATGTGTTCCTCTATGGGTACTCCTAAGTTGGTGGTTTAGACCCTGGGAGTGCTGTTTGGTTGATATTGTTGTTCTTCCTATTGAGTTGCAAACCCCATCGGCTCCTTCAGTCCTTTCTTTAACACCTCCAATTGGGATATAGTGCTCAGTCCAATGGCTGGCTGTGAGCATCTTCCTCTGTATTTGTCAGGCTCTGGCCGAGTCACTCAGGAGACAGCTATATCAGGCTTCTGTCACCATGTACTTCTTGACAATCACAACACTGTCCTACTTTACTGTCTGCATATGTGATAGATCTCTAGGTGGGGCAGTCTCTGAATAACCTTTCCTTCAGTCTCTGCTACACACTTTGTCTCTGTATTTGCTCCTGTACTTTGTTCCCCCTTCTAAGAAGGACTGAAGCACCCACTCTTCCTTATTCTTGACCTTCATGTAGTCTGTGAAATGTATCTCGGGTATTCTGAGATTTGGGGCTAATATCCACTTATCAGTGAGTACATACCATATGTCTACTTTTGTGATAGGGTTACCTCACTAAGGATGATAATTTCTAGCTCCATCTGTTTGCCTAAGAATTTCATGAAGTCGTTGTTTTTAATAAGTGAGTAGCACTCCATTGTGTAAATGTATCACATTTTCGTTATTAATCCCTCTGTTGAAGGACATCGGGGTCCTTCTTTCCAGCTTCTGGATATTATAAATAAAAATAATATGAACATACTGGAGCATATGTTCTTGCTGTATGTTGGAGCATCTTATGGGTGGATACACTGGAGTGGTATAGCTGTATCCTCAGGTAATACTATGTCCAATTTTCTGAGGTAATGTCAGACTGATTTCTAGAGTGGTTGTACCAGCTTGCAATCCCACTAACAATACAGGATTGTTCCTCTTTCTGCACAGCCTTGTCAGCTTCTGCTGTCACCTGAGTTTTTGATTTTAGCCATTCTGACTGGTGTGAGGTGGAATCTCAGGGTTGTTTTGATTTTCATTTCCTAGATGACTGAGGATGTTGAACACTTCTTTAGATGCTTCTTGGCCATTTGGTATTCCTCAGTTGAGAATTATTTGTTTAGCTCTGTACTCTACTTTTAATAGAGTTATTTTATAGTCAGGGGTAAAATTTAAGTTCTTTGTATGTATTGGATATTAACAATGTATTAGATTTATCATTAATAAAGAACTTTTCCTAATCTGTTGGTTTCAGTTTTGTCCTATTGACAGTCTCCTTGCCTTACAGAAGTTTTGCAATTTCATGTGGTACCATTTGTCAATTCTTGATTATAGAGCATAAGCTATTGGTGTTCTGTTCAGGAAATTTCCCCAGTTGCCCATGTATTGGAGGGTCTTCTGCACTTTTTCTCCTATTAGTTTAGTGTATCTGGTCTTTTGTGGATGTCCTTGATCCACTTAGACTTGAGTTTTGTACAAGGAGATAAGAATGGGTTGTATTGCCTTCTTCTACATGCTAAACGCCAGTTGAGCCAGCACCATTTGTTGAAAATGCTGTCTTTTTTCCACTGGAAGTTTTTAGCTCCTTTGTCAAAGTTCACCTGACCAAAGTTCTGTGGGTTCATTTCTGGGTCTTCAATTCTATTTCTTTGATCTTCCTGCATGTCTTTGTATTAACACCATGCAGTTTTAACCACTATTACTCTGTAGTCCAGCTTAAGTTCAGGGATGGTGCTTCCCCCAGAAAGTCTTTTATTGTTGAGAATAGCTTTTGCTTCCCTGGTTTTTTTGTTATTCCAAATGAATTTTCAAATTGCTTTTTCTAATTGTATGAAGAGTTGAGCTGGAATTTTGATGTGATTGCATTTAATCTATAGATTGCTTTTGTCAAGATGGACATTTTTACTGTAGTATTCCTACCAATCCATGAGCATGGGGGATCTTTCAAACTTCTAAAATATTTTTTGATTTTTTTTTTTTAGAGACTTGAAGTTTTTCTCATACAGATCTTTACCTTGATTGGTAAGAGTCACAGCAAGGTATGCAATATTATTTATGACTATGGTGAAGGGTGTTGTTTCCCAAATTTCATTCTCAGACTATTTATTCTTTATTCGTAGAAGACTACTGATTTATTTGAGTTAATTTTATATCTAGCCACTTTGGTGAAGTGGTTTATCAGGTATAAGAGCTCTCTGGTGGAATTTTTGGGGTCACTTAAGTGTACTATTATAAAATCTGCAAATAGTGCTATTTTGACTTTTTCTTTCCAACGTGTATCCCTTTGACTTCCTTTTGTTGTCTTATTGCTCTGGCTAGGATTTCGAATCTATACTACATTGAATAGAAAGGGAGAGTGTGGTCAGCATTGTTTAGACCTTGATTTTCATGGGATTGCTTCAAGATTTTCTCCTTTTAGTTTGATGCTTGTTACTGGTTTGGGACTGGTTTAACTATATTCAGGTATGGGTCTTGAACTCCTGATCTTTCCAAGACTTTTTCCATGAAGGGGTATTGAATTTTCTCAAATGCTCTAAACATCTAATGAGAGGATCCTGTGTTTTTCTTTTTTTTCCCTTGAGTTGTTTATTTAGTGGATTATGTTGATGGTTTTCCATCTATCTAATCATCCCTGCATTCCTGGGAGAAAGCCTACTTGATTTTAAAGGAGTGTTCCCAGAGTTGCAGATCATTGTCTGTAAGTGCTGCTGCTTGAGTTTTTGAAATTACCTATTCCTGCTCATGTACTAGAGTCTCATATGAATAAGAAGAAGGCACCAAAAAGATTCAATTCCAAAATTAATATTAGATATACATTTTGCCAAGAGGGGAATATTAGATTGAAGTTATAATGGGTTGTTTGAAATACATTCAAAAACTTTTCAGAATGAGCTCAGTTTCTTTTCTTTATAAAGAAACCTTAACTTATGAAACCTAGTTAAAGGAATACTCAAAACTTGCCTATATAATATGTTCAATAAATAGTTATGCACAAAAAACAGCCAAAATTAGAAAATCGGATTTAAAAACAAAACTCATTTGAATATTTAGCTCAAAGTAAAAAGCATGGTGGAAGGTATGCCTTATGAGTTGGAATATTGACAACATATATTATTTTGTTACTGGCTCTGAGTGATCTTTGATGCAAAAACTATTTGGATAAACATAATATTTAACAGGGTTTGTATTATATAGGTTCTGCTCCAGTCTACACTATGCAACTTATAATACTTAATCAAGGGTTCATTTGTGTTCAAATGAGACTATGACATTTATTCAAAAGAAGAATAAAGTCTCAGGTTTTCTGTTTGTGACTTTTGTTCTTCAAACTTCCTTAAATATGTTCCTCATTAGTGTGACCTTGTGTCTCTAAGATTTGTTCACTAAAATGATCCGGGAATTCATTATTAAAATTTACTTTGAGTATCAATGGTGAGCTGTAGTTCAGTCATATGACCAGCCAGTTTCATTCATTTCTTATTATAAACTATTTTGACATGTACACTACAGAAAGTGCTATTCATCACATTTAATAATACAGTGAAGAAGAGTGGAAACAGAAGGTGTCTTCTTAATAACAACATACTTTCAGTTCTAACTTACAGTGTTTTGCATAGTAGCCCTTTGGGATTCCATACTTCTTACAGTTAAAACTCTTGCCTCCCCAGAGGGCCAACAGATTGCCTTGAGTAGAATAAACCTCTCAAAACAACAGAAGATTTTTATTTCATCTCTGTGGGTTTGTTCGTATTTACTTCACAGGAGACTGAATAAAGGGATAAAGGATTTCTTGAGTCTCCCTCTCATACAAGGTGCTTAAAGGATAACAGAAAATTATATCCTTCTATGAATGTCCTGAGGAATTCTTTATCCAGGAAAAACCAATTCTTCTCCTGAAACTCTTTTCATACACACACACACACACACACACACACACACACACACACACACACATAATTTGTTCACATACAAGTATACATAATCAATGCACATACACTACACATACACCATATATGCTAAATAGCATAATAGTTATATTATAGATCTGAAAATGAGCAATGCCTTAATCTAGTGTTCTGTTACCTTGGCTGTCTATAGTGGGTATAAAACAAAACTGTCCAAAGAAAAGATTCATGACATTTATGAAACAAGGGTTCTTATTCAAGCATGTATCAAGGCATATTAGAAAATCTCAGTATTTACTAACACTATTGGCTTCATTTATGGTGTAGTGAGATTGTATCTTAGAGAGGCCTTACCTCATTGCAAATCAACTGGTATATATCTACATGGCACACTATAAAAACAAAGACTTTCAAGGCATTGGCATATACACATGGCATACAGACATATACATAAGTAAATAAAAAACAAAGTTCAAAATAAGTTTTCTCTTGCTAGCTTATGATTGTTGGTCTCACTATAATTTGGAATAAATGTTTACTTTCACCTACAAAAGAATTCACCCAGCACACAGTTATTCCATGGCAGTTTTTGCTTTATTATTAGAAAAGTAGACAAAATGACATTTTTTCCATCCATCTGTAGCCTGGACATCACAATCTCATATCCTTTAAGAAAGGCTTCATTATTTCATAATTACAGAATATCATGAAAATTCACAGAACAGAGAGCCTTAGGCATAACTGCAACCCAAATAATGTACAACTTTTGTCTTTCATTTGAGAGAATGCCAACTCTATTTTATTACTATTTATTTTTATTTCTAAAGCTGTCCATCTACTAGGCCAGATGAAAAGTGGAAAAGAATAATGAAATTACAAAATGATCCATGACTTCTTATTCTTGAAGAAACCCCTGATTTCAACTTGAATGTGTGGTATACCAGGAGTTTAGGAGCATTCCTTGGTTTCTGCTGATATCAGGCTAATGATATAGTAATCTCCTAATTTGCCATTCAATTAATGGTGACTCTGTCCTCTACATATGCAGATGAGTAGGAAGAGGATTGGACTAACTGGATGCCAAATATTATGCCTGTAATTGACCTGCTCCGTTTCCGACCTGGGCCGGTTCACCCCTCCTTAGGCAACCTGGTGGTCCCCCGCTCCCGGGAGGTCACCATATTGATGCCGAACTTAGTGCGGACACCCGATCGGCATAGCGCACTACAGCCCAGAACTCCTGGACTCAAGCGATCCTCCTGTCTCAGCCTCTCGAGTAGCTGGGACTACAGGCATGCGCCACCGTGCCCGGCTATGCCTGTAATTGGAATCATACAAACAATATTCATGTTTAATCAAGACAAAAATGACTTCTCTGAAGTTCCAAGTCATGATTACAAATGGTTAAAGATTACCCATAGTCAACCTTCCATACCTGGGATTCAAAACAGCAAGAACACCAGAAACTGGGAGGGAGTCTTCATAGCTGTTCTGTGACCAGACATTGATTGACTCCTGGATAGGGTACAACAAGACTAACAAAATGTTCCAAGTGAGGGTAGTGGACCAACACAAATAATCAGGGCCTGGGAAGGTCTAATTTTTCTTAGTAATTTAACTTTTCTGTGTCTGGGTCTCTCATTCTACATGAGAATGTTGAAAAATTTACTGCTGATTATTTCTGCCAATGGCTGACCTTATTATAAAAATACTTTGATACCTTTTCAGCATTGCAATAGATACTAGTACTGGTGTTATTTCAATTTCTCCTTTAGATGAAGAACATGAAGAGAACAACTGTTTGTAACTTGAACTCTTTCCATTTTTTTTTTTTTTTTTTTTTTTTACTTATAGCACTGCTAACAGGAGGATGTCAGTCCACTGATTCTAACAAATAAGTCATGGGGGGTTGGAGACTGTCTTTTACCAATTGTGCACTTAACCAATGTAGACATTTGAATATCCCTAGAGCGATTTTTCTTTTTTAAGTGTATGTCATTTGTTGAACCACCTTCAGAATATCTACTGTAGCGATTTTTCTTTTTTAAGTGTATGTCATTTGTTGAACCATCTTCAGAATATCTAATTGTTTTATTTTTACTAAACTACTCAATAGACTGCAATGTATTTCTTGTTTGGACTTTTTCTTTCTGTTCAAATCCTCTTTTCTGCCATTTACTAATATTGTTCACAGTTCCTTCATATGTGGGGTAAGTAGTGATACTGGTGACTTTAACAAATTATCTTCTTCCAGGGCTAGATAGATGGTCAGCTATTAAGAGCACTGGCTGTTTTTCCAGAGGTCCTGAATTTATCTACCACAACTCACATGGAAACTCACAATCCTCTGTAACTCCAGATCCATAATATTCAACATCTAACATCTCCTTTTGGCTTCCTTGTGCTATGAAAATCATGCATAGTAATTTATGCATCAAAACAAGCATGAACATAAAACAAAATGAGAAAATATGCCTCCTCCTCTAATTCTGGAACATGAATTAATATACTGTAACCCCCCAAGTTTTCTAGAACTCACCCTGGTTCAATTGTCTCCAAAATGAATGAAGAGTAATGTCCTTAGCTCAATATCTCCCCTCAGCTTTCCTCTTTTCTGTATCATATTCTTTAGGGTTCAATTTATGGAAATCAGAGAATTAGGAAGGATTCATGAAATAGACAATTCTGAAAACCCTTTCTACGTGGCTGAGGAAGATTATTTTCAGTGTTTGATACTGCTGTGCACCATTATCACTACACACATTGAAACTGGACAGAAGAATCCAACAGAACACAAGCACTGCAGACACATTTATTTGCATACTTTAGGAATCTCATAAATACATTAAAGTGGAAGCCATAATATACATGCAGAAGAAGTGGTAGAGACGTGTGAAGGCCCTATACATGTTCCTCATTCTCTGTGGGCTCATATGAGCTTTGTTCAAATCAAATACGAGGGCATGGTTTTCTTGGTGTTTTCCATCTCTTTTTTGCCTCTTACTTCCTTCTGTCTCCTCTTTACTGGGGTTCTTGGAGCTCTAAGGAGAGGGATATGATTCAGACTTCCCACTTGGGACTGAGTGTTTACAGCCTCAGTTATGCTAAGATCTGGGGGACTACAAAGTCTGGGACCTTGATATATATATCAAGAAAAGAAGTTTTACTCCATGTTTACCTATTAAAATAATGCTACATATTAATCAAATTCATATGTGTTCTCTTTATGGTATAATCAAATGATAATCCAAGATTTCTAGTAATCAACATCAAATTCCCTTTACCTCTAATTCATGAGGCAGTATATTCTTCCAAATTTTTTTACTCAATCATTTCTTTTAAATCTTTTCAATTAAATTTTGTACTATTGAAGTTTGGGGAGTAGTAAAGTAGCAGAATGATTGCTTTTGAACTTAGTGGAACCATGATGAGATCAGTACCAGAAGCCTAGTAATTGAGGTCTAGAGATCCATGTGAGAATTGGCTTCTACTTTCACAAATACAAAACTGAACTCAGCTGTGGGTCATTTATTCTGCCCTAATTTTGCTAATGGTCTCATGATGTTTGGATCTTGACAATGCTATCTTAACAGCTATGCATTAATCTTTCCTTTTTAAATTGTTTAATCAGATATTTTCTTCATTTACATTTCAAATGCTATCCCCAAAGTCCCCTATACCCTCCCCCGCCCTTCTCCCCTACCCACTCACTCCCACTTCTTGACCCTGGCGTTCCCCTGTATTGGGGCATATAAAGTTTGAAAGACAAAGGGGCCTCTCTTCTCAATGATGTCCAACTAGGCCATCTTCTGCTACATAAGCAGCTAGAGACATGAGCTCTGGGGGTACTGATTAGTTCATAATGTTATTCCATCTATAGGGTTGCAGACCCCTTCAGCTCCTTGGGTACATTCTTTAACTCCTCCATTGGGGGCCCTGTGTTCCATCCAATTGATGACTGTGACCTTCCACTTCTGTATTTGCCAGGCACTGTCACTTGATATGCACTAGCTGATAAGTGGATATTAGCCCAGAAACCTAGAATACCCAATATACAATTTGCAAAACACAAGAAGGTCAAGAAGAAGGAAGACAAATGTGTGGACACTTCATTCCTCCCTAGAATAGGGAATAAAATACCCATGGAAAGAGTTACAAAGTTTGAAGCTAAGACGAAAGGATGGACGGACCACCCAGAGACTGCCCCACCCTGGGGTCCATCCAAAAATCAGTCATCAAATGCAGACACTATTGCACATGCAAGCAAGATTTTGCATGAATCTTTCTTACCTCTGTATTTCCTTGATCTTTGACACCCATCTGAAAAGGAAGATTAATCATTCAGTTGTGTGAAAGAGGTTTTTATCAAATGAGAATTTGTGTGAAACTCACCTAAGAGTCACCATTTGCCAATTTTTATTTCCAGTGTATTATTTCTTTAGTATATTGATGAGATTGCTCCCCCAATTCATTCTTAAGTCCTCAGGTTTGAAAATTATTAACATAATTAACTGCTCACTGTGGGAGCATAAGCAACCCTACAACTGAGTCGCCCCTGTATAGGTACCAAGTGCTTGGGGAGAGAAGGCAAGTGTGATTGTTTATCCTAAAGAATCCACAAAGGTGCTTTCTCACAAGTGTTCTGCATCATGTTTATCTGCCATTTCTGAAGACCATCTGTCTTTAGGAACGTCTCTTTCCAAAGCTTTGCTGACATCAAAAGTGACCATTTTCAGAGTAATGATTTGAGTTCTCAAAGGGGCTTAAATAGGAAGCATAAACACCTATCACAACAACCCAAAATTTAGAAACATGTGCAAAACAATAATGTAATAGCTATGAATACTAGTTTAAAGATAAATGAGAAGTGTAAAATCAAAGAGGAAAAATACAGAGTGGAAACAGTGACAGTCATTCTGAAAGGGGACATGGCAAAGAAAAGGGACAGAGAGGTTTCTGCTACAGATAATGTAAGTCCAAACTAGGAAATAGACAAAGAAAACCTAGAGCTATATTGATGGGTAAACAGATTTTTATTAAATATTAAGTTACCATCCCATAATCAGCTTCCAAACGCTGACACCATTGCACACACTAGCAAAATTTTGCTGATTTTATATTTTTATTTATATTTATTTTTATAGCTCTCTCTTGTGAGACTATGCCGGGGCCTAGCAAATACAGAAGTGGATGATCACAGTCAGCTATTGGATGGGTCACACGGCCCCCAATGCAGGAGCTAGAGTTATTACCCAAGGAGCTAAAGGGAACTGCAACCCTATAGGTGGAACAACAATATGAACTAACCAGTACCCCGGAGCTCTTGTCTCTAGCTGCATATGCATCAAAAGATGGCCTAGTCGGCCATCACTGCAAAGGGAGGCCCATTGGACTTGCCAACTTTATATGCCCCAGTACAGGGGAACGCCAGGGCCAAAAAGGGGTAGTGGGTGGGTAGGGGATTCTGGGGTGGTGGATATGGGGGACCTTTGGGATAGCATTGAAAATTTAAACGAGGAAGATACCTAATAAAAAAATTAAAAAAAAAGAGTTAATGTGTTGTTTTTTTCCTGTAGTAACAGCAATGAAGAAGGTGAGGGGGGGAGACTAATAATGTAGAGTCAATCTGTGCATTCAGATAAAAGCTTATTTTTAAAATTTTCTATATTTTTGAGTTTTACTCAAATACACAACAAACTATTATCATGTCTATTCTCATTTCCTCCCTCTCATACTTTTTACATCCATGTAATACAACCATCTTTCCAAATTTCCTCATATTTTTCTTTATAACCTACTTATCCTAGGTAGTGATATCCACATGAGCATGGATGTGGTTCCCTCTTCTGAAACATGGTAACCCTATGTTCACCTTTAGTACTAGAGAATAATATTATATTCTCTAATACTAAAGGCTCTGCATCTCCAGAAACCACTATACCACTACTTGCTCAGTATAGGTTGAGTCCTGGAGGTGAACTTGTCATCTAGATCAAGATTTTGACTGCCATGATCTTGCAGATAATCACTGCTTCTTGAGTTCATGATTGGAATAGGCACATTGTGTCCAGAGGACAGCATTTCATAGCTCTCCTCCTATTTTCTGAGTTTTACATTTAATCTCTACCTATTCCATGACACTTTCTGAGACTTTAGATAGAGATATAAGTTAGATGCCCCATATTAAACTAAGCATTCAGGTCTGATTGTGTCATCATTCTGACTAGTTATGTATTTCTCCATTGACTTCTGATTAGTTAAAAACGAAGCTTCCATAACCAAAAGACAAGAAACAGAGAAACCAAATTCCTGGGTATTTGTATGTTTACTTAATTTCCCATTACCAGAGAGTCATCATATGTTATAAAATGTTGTCACACCATAAAATGGTTGATTTGTCCAGCTTTAGTCTCTTGTTAGAAGGTACTTTGTCCATAGTACTTGATTCTGTCATGTTCTGTGTCCAAAATGTGTCTTCTATTCATCAATGCAGTCCTACTATCAAGTTTTATTGAGAATCTAAGATCAGTTGCAAGATCCTGTACTATTTTGATGTCTCCATATTCAGGTCATTTTTCCTGGAAGACAGATTATATCAGGGCACATCCATAGCAACATAAGAAGGTGCAGGATCCGCTGGACCCTTCCATCAGAAGAAACTCAGAAAATCAGTTTCCCTATTACTAGTGTCCTTTGTGGTAAACTAAAGTAAAAAACACTGAGTTTGAATACAGTCCTGTTTTACTGATTACCCAGTGGTTCTATTCCAGTTAAGAGTGTTATTTCTCCTACTCTTAGAATTTCCACATCTATATCATAAGTCTTTATTTAGGGTGGAATACCCTGAATCCCTGAAGAATTACCATTTCAATGTTTAAATGTATGCAGGAGTCATCCTTGTTCATGTCTTGTTTATGCATCAGCCTTTAGACTACCTGGATGCAGCTTCTCTAGTGTTTCTAGGAGACACAGTCTGCTTTAGGTTTTATTTCTCTGAACAGACATCATGACCAAGGCAGGTCTTATAAGTACAACATTTAATTGAGGCTGGCTTACAGGTTCTGAGGTTCAGGTCATTATCATCAAGGTGGGAACATAGCAATATCCAGGCAGGCATGGTTTGGGAGGAGCTGACAGTTCTACATCTTCATTTGAAGGCTGCTAGCAGAATACTGGTTTTCAGGCATCTAAGATGAAGGTCTTAAAGCCATATCCAAAATGACCCACCTACTCCAATAAGGCCACACCTTCTAATAGTTTCAAAATCAGGGCTGAGCATATACAAACCATCACACTATCTTAGAGCAAATCTGCAGTTTCTCTGGCTCTTAAAATGTTTTTACCCACTCTGCAATGATTCCTGGGCAATAGGTGCAGAAAGTGTGTTGTAGTTGGATAATTTAAGAGTGGTCACAACATGATCTCCTAGTATCTACATTTTGATTATTTGTGGAGTCTTTTTTGAAATGATTTCCATCTGTTGCAAAGAGAATTGCATATTACATATGTAAACAATATGAGTCGAACAAACTGACTTTATTTATGTATGAATAGAGGTAATAAGAAGCCATGAATCTGAGAAAGAGCAAGGAGTGGATGTGGCTTTGTATGGATAAAGGAGTAAGAAGTGGCAAACAGTATGTGACTATGTTATAGTTTTTAAAAAATAAGAAAATGATTATAAATTACCTCAACCCAATTATTCCACCTAATTGAAGACCAAAGAGATAACCAAACTTACCAGAATTACTAAAAGTTAAATATTTCAATAAGGAAAAAGTGTACTGATTGTGCACCAAAATCTACTTTTGGCCGTCTATCGCTCCTCTAAGAATTGAAAAATAGAAGCTATGCCAGGTGGGGAACCTCAGTGAGGCCTATACAGATGGTATTGAAATTATACAGATATTCATTATAATGTTTCTTAATTTACTAATAGCATATTTGGTAGTTTAGGTAAGTAATGTTTTCCATTTATAAGGCTACCAAATTATTGCATTTTTCTTTTTTTTTTAATCAGGTATTTAGCTCATTTACATTTCCAATGCTATACCAAAAGTCCCCCTTACCCACCCACCCCCACTCCCCTACCCACCCACTCCCCCCCTTTGGCCCTGGCGTTCCCCTGTACCGGGGCACACAAAGTCTGCGTGTCCAATGGGCCTCTCTTTCCAGTGATGGCCGACTAGGCCATCTTTTGATACATATGCAGCTAGAGTCCAGAGCTCAGGGGTACTGGTTAGTTCATAATGTTGTTCCACCTATA
Source organism: Mus musculus (assembly GCF_000001635.26). Lineage (NCBI taxonomy): Eukaryota > Metazoa > Chordata > Mammalia > Rodentia > Muridae > Mus > Mus musculus. The sequence goes on along the minus strand of NC_000072.6, from coordinate 69,509,385 downwards.
GGGTTGAAGATCCCTTTAACTACTTGGGTACTTTCTCTAGCTCCTCCATTGGGAGCCCTGTGATCCATCCATTAGCTGACTGTGAGCATCCACTTCTGTGTTTGCTAGGCCCCGGCATAGTCTCACAAGAGACAGCTACATCTGGGTCCTTTCAGTAAAATCTTGCTAGTGTATGCAATGGTGTCAGCATTTGGAAGCTGATTATGGGGTGGATCCCTGGATATGGCAGTCTCTACATGGTCCATCCTTTCATCTCAGCTCCAAACTTTGTCTCTGTAACTCCTTCCATGGGCAAACAGTATGTGGCTATGTTATAGTTTTTAAAAAATAAGAAAATGATTATAAATTACCTCAACCCAATTATTCCACCTAACTGAAGACCAAAGAGATAACCAAACTTACCAAAATTACCAAAAGTTAAATATTTCAATAAGGAAAAAGTGTACTGATTGTGCACCATAATCTATTTTTGGCAATCTGTTGCTTCTCTAAGAATTGAAAAATAGAAGCTATGCCAGGTGGGGTACCTCAGTGAGGCCTATATCGATGGTATTGAAATTATAGAGATATTCATTATAATATTTCTTAATTTACTAATAGTATATTTGGTAGTTCAGGTAAGTAATGTTTTCCATTATAAGGTTACCAAATTATTGCATTTTTAAATGCAAACCTGATTTCAAATTGCAAGTAATTAATATTTACTCTACCATTATATGTAGTATCACTACTCTTCCTTGATTCTGAGCAGTAGCAACAATCTATAACTCTAAAGCTGCCACATGATCTCAAGATATCATAATGTGCCATCATTTTAAAACATCATTGGATATTCAACAGTTTGTTGTATTGTGGCTTTATAATAAATGACTTTATACCGTCATTACCATAAGAAACTTCTATATTATTTTATCTTTTGTAATCTCACTGAATTTCAGAGAATATTTAATACCTCTGTATTTTCATTTCATGAAGTCATGAAATGTGGTATAAGTATGAATGTGTCTGTATGAACACTATTTTATTCTTGTCTATAACCACTGGAAATAGAATCGTCACATTTGTCATAGTACTTCTTTTATTCTAAACAAACTACTATTTGGCACACAACACTGTAAATGTAGTATTTCCTCTAGATTCCAATATGGACATTATACAACCCTGCCTTCACTTTGGCTATCTTAACAATAGATGGCAGCACAATCACATTCCTTTTTTTTTTCTCACTTTTTTTTTTTTTTGCATTATATTTTTTATTTTATTTTAATTTGGAATTTTCTTCATTTACATTTCCGATGATATCCCAAAAGTCCCCCATATCCTCCCCCACCCAACTTTCCTACCCACCCACTCCCACTTCTTGGCCCAGACGTTCCCCTGTACTGAGGCATATAAAGTTTGAAAGACCAATGGCCTCTCTTTCCACTAATGGCCTACTAGGCCATCTTCTGATACATATGCAGCTAGAGACACGAGCTCCGGGGGTACTGGTTAGTTCATATTGTTGTTCCACCTATAGGGTTGCAGACCCCTTTAGCTCCTTGGGTACTTTTTCTAGCTCCTCCATTGGGAGCCCTGTGATCCATACAATAGCTGACTATGAGCATCCACTTTTGTGTTTGCTAGGCCCCGACTTAGCCTTATAAGAGACAACTATATCAGGGTCCTTTCAGCAAAATCTTGCTAGTGTATGCAATGGTGTCAGGGTTTGGAGGCTGATATGGGATGGATCCTCGGGTATGGCAGTCTCTAGATGGTGCATCCTTTTGTCTCAGCTCTAAAGTTTGTCTCTGTAACTCATTCCATGGGTGTTTTGTTCCCAATTCTAAGAAGAGGCAAAGTGTCCACACTTTGGTCTTCATTCTTCTTGAGTTTCATGTGTTTTGCAATTTGTATCTTATATCATGTGTATTCTAAGTTTCTGGGTATTAGGTATTTTCTTTATTTATATTTCAAATGTTATTCCCTTTCCTAGTTTCCCCTCCAAAAATCCCCTACCTCCTACCCCCTTCTCCTGCTCCCCAACCCTTTCACTCCCATTCCTGGCCCTGGCAGTCCTCTATAATGGGGCATAGAACCTACACAAGACCTAGGGACTCTTCTCCCACTAATGACCAAATAGGCCATACTCAGCTACATATGTAGCAAGCGCCATGAGTCCCACCATGTGTTTTCTTTGATTTTTGGTTTAGACCCATGGAGCTCTGGGGGTACTGTATTCACTGATAAGTGGATATAGTCCAGAAGCTCAGAATACTTCTTAGAAGGGAGAACAAAATAGCCATGGAATGAGTTACAGAGACAAATGTTGGAGCAGAAACTAAAGGAATAACCATCCAGAGACTACCCCACTTGAGGATCCATCCCATAAACAACCACTAAACCCAGGCACTATGGCAGATGTGAACAAGAGCTTGCTGACAGGAGCCTGATATAGCTGTCTCCTGAGAGGCTCTGCCAATACCTGGCAAATACAGAAGTTGATGCTCACAATCATATTTCTATTCAGTCAATATCACCAGCCCAAGAGTTGTAATTACATAATATTAGAAAACAAGAATTTCCTCTTTTTCTACAACCTCACCAGCATCTGTGTCACCTGTTTTTTTTTTTTTTTTCCATTCTGACTTGTGTGAGATGGAATTGCAGGGTTGTTTTGATTTGCATTTCCCTGTTGAGTAAGGATGTTGAACATTTCTTTTGGTGATTCTCAAACATTTGGTATTCCTCAGTTAAGAATTCTTTGTTAAGCTCTGTATCCAGTTTTTTAATAGGGTTATTTGGTTCTCTAGAGTCTAACTTTTTTATTTCTTTGTATATATTGGATATTAGCCAGGTATCACATGTAGGATTGGTAAAGTTCTTTTCCCAATCAGTAGGTTGCCGTTTTGTCCTATTGACAGTGTCCTTTGTCTTACAGAAGCTTTGCAATTTTATGATGTCCCATTTGTCAATTCTTGGTCTTAGAGCATAAGCTATTGGTGTTCTGATCAGGAAATTTTCCCCTGTGCCCATGTGTTTGAGACTCATCCTCACTTTCTTTTCTATTAGTTTCAGTGTATCTGGATGTATGCATTGCTGGTGGGATTACAAGATAGTACAACCACTCTGGAAATCAGTTTGGTGGTTCCTCAGAAAATTGGGCATAGTACTATCTGAGGACCTGGGCATATACTCAGTAAATGCTCGAACATGCAATAATGCTCCACTATGTTCACTGCAGCCTTATTTATAATAGCCAGATGCTAGGAAAAGGCCAGATTTCCTTCAACAGAGGAATGGATACAGAAAATGTGATACATTTATGCACTTTAGTACTACTCAGATATTAAAAAGAATGAATTTATGAAATTCTTAGGAAAATGGATGGAATTAGAAAATATCATTCTAAATGAAGTAACTAAATCACAAAAGAACACACGTGGTATGCACTCACTAATAAGTGGACAGCCCAGAATTCGGAATACCCAAGATACAAATCACAAATCACATGAAACTCAAGTAGAAGGAATACCAAAGTGTGGATATTTTGATCCTTCTTAGAAGGGGGAACAAAATACCCATGGAAGGAGATACAGAGACAACCTGTGGAGCAGAGACTGAAAGAATGACCATCTAGGGACTGTCCCATCTGTGGATACATCCCATATACAGTCATCAAACCTATCAAATTTGTGGATGCCAAGAAGGGCTTGGTGACAGAAACCTATTATAGCTGTCTCCTGAGAGGTTCTACCAGTGTTTGAAAAATACAGAAGTGGATCCTCAGAGCCTACCATTGGACTAAGTACAGGATCTCCAACGAAGCAGCTAGAGAAAGGATCCAAGGGGCTGACAGGGTTAACAGCCCAATAGGAAGAACAACAATATGAACTTACCAGTACCCACGGGGTTCCCTGGGACTAAGTCACCCATCAAAGAGTACACATGTAGGAATCATGCCTTTATCTTACCGGCATATGTGGTAGAGGATTGCCTAGTTGGTCATCAATAGGAGGAGAGGCCCTTGGTTCTTTGAAAGCTCTATGCCCCTGTGTAGGGGAATGCCAGAGCAAGGAAGTTGGAGTGGGTTGGTTGGTGATAGGGAGAGGGGCGAAGGGGTTTTTAGAGGGGAAAACCGGAAAGGGGACAACATTTGAAATGTAAATAAGGTAAATATCTAATAAAAAAAGTAATTTAAAAAAAGAAAGAAAACAAGATGTTGTGAAACCCGAAGGTGGAAACAACCTAGATGTCCCATGAGAGAAGAATGGATACAGAAAATGTGGTTCACATACAAAGTGGAATAATACTCAGGTATTAAGAATGGGGACATCCTGAGCTTTGCAGGCAAATGGATGGAACTAGAAAATATCATCCTGAGTGAGGTAACTCAGACCCAAAAGAACATGTATGGTATGTACTCACTAGTAATAGGATATTAGCCCACATTTATAAAGTACAGAATAACCAAGATAGAGTCAACAGAACTCAAAAAGTCAACAAGCTGAAGGGCCCATAGAAGGATGCCTCAGTCCCACTTGTGACTGAGGAGAAAGCAACCACAAGGGGGGAGGAAGGAACTGGGAGAAAAAGGGGAGAGGGGAGTTAAGGGGACTATGATCTGGTATTGAGTGGGAGAAAAGGACTGAAGCCTTGAGGACCAGCACAAAGAATGGAAATAGGGGTCCTGAAAGGAAGGACATTTGGTGGACCCTCCAGAATGTTACAGAGATCTAGAAGATGAGAGACTCTCAGAAGTCAAAGGCAGGGACCCTAGATGAAATGCCCTACAGTGGTGAGAGGAAACTTGTAGAGCTCACCTCCAGCAGAAAGATATAGCACAAAGTGAGGTATGGGGTTGCCACAGTCAAAACTCTGGTCCATAATTGTTCCTGTCTGAAAGAACTACAGGAATGGAAATGATGATTAGCTTGAGGAAAAGAAGGTCAAGCAAGAGCCCCAAAGTGCGATCCAGCTCAAGGGGAGGTCCCAGGGTCTAGCACTATTACTGAGGCTATGGAACACTCACCAAAAAGGGACCTATCATGATTGCCCTCCAAAAGACCCAACAAGAAGCTGAAAGTATCAGATGCAAGTATCTGTACCCCACCAATGGACAGAAGTTGCTGACTCATGAGGGTGAATTAGGGAGAAGCTGGAAGAAGCTGAGGTGGAAGGGAACACTGTAGGAGAGAGTAGTCTCAATTAACCTAGACACCCGAGATCTCTCAGATATTGAATCACCAACAAGGCAACATACACCAGCTAATATGAGGCCCTTGGGACTTTAGAGGTCTGGTGAGGTGGTGCAGTGGTGGGGATTTCCTCGTGGAGACTGGGGGTTGTTAGGAGGTATGAGATGTGGCATAGTTGAAGGGTGGTCTGGCAGGGGAATTAAATCTGGAGTGTTAAAAAAAGAAAAAAATAATTAAAGTAATAATAATAATGAAAAAAAAGTTGTTCACAAGAGTGTTAAGCTGCATATCAGCTACATATGGTGGTGGGTTGGTGTCTCTCTCGTTCCCTAGGTTTCCTGTATGGATAAAGGAGGTGCTCTTTTCAGGTTTCATATCCCCAATATAGTAAGCCACAGCTAAGATCAACCCCATTGATCATTGGGCACCTCCATTATTCTAGTTCTATGTGTAGTCCTGGAGATGTCCCCTACATTCTCACCCCTGCCAGTTGTAGATTTCAATTCATTTTCATGGCCATCAAACCATCTCTTCTGTCTTTGCCTACACATGATCCTGAATACACGTTCACTTCCCCTTCCCCCTCCTAGTTCCCTCCATCTATCTGCATTTTATGACTATATTATTCTCCCCCCTAATTAAGATTCTATATTCCTTGTTTGGGCCTTCCTTATTGTTTTGATTCTTTGGGTCTGTGGAGTGTAACATGGTACCTGTATTTTATGGTTAATATCCACTTATAAGTGAGTGCATATCACACATGCAATTTTTAGACAGTTACTTCACTCATGATGATATTTTCAAGTTCCATCCATTTGCCTGCAACATTCATGATGTCTTGGTTTTTAGTAGCTGAATAGTGTTCCATTGTGTACATGTACATTTCCTTTATCCATTCTTCAGGTGAATGACAACTAGGGTGTTTCCAGTTTCTGGCTATTATGAATAAAGCTGCTATGAACATGGTTGTCTTTGTGAGATGTTGGATCACCTTCTGGGTATATGCCCAGGTATGGTATAGCTCAGTCTTGAAGTAGAATTATTGCTATTATTCTGAGAAAATGCCAAATAAATTTCCAAAATGTTTGTGCAAGTTTGAATGGCCACCAGCAATGAAAGAGTGTTTAACTTTCTCCACATCCTAGCCACCATGTGTTATCTCTGGAGTTTTTAATCTTAGCCATTCTGATAAGTATGAGATGGAATCTCAACTGGAGCTGGGGCTATGTCAAAAGTTGTTACCTGTACATGGGATATGTTGTAATAACTGGTCTATATTGCTTAGGCTGGCAGAGTCTTTAAGTGCCAGGATGGGTGAGATACCCAGAGGGTCTCTAGCTTAGAGGAGAAGGCAAAGGGTAGTGATGAAAAGTTTGTGGGGGGGGGGGAGTAGGAGGGGATATTGAGCCAGATGCAAAGTGAATAAGTAAAAAAAAATTAAATTAAATTAAATTTTTTAAAAAAGAAAGGAATCAAGAACTCCCTGAGCTCATGATCCACACAAGAAGAACTCTAATCTGTGCCTGTTTTTAATAACAGTCATTGTATTCATAATACCAAGGGTTCTTAAATGAAACTGAGTTAGTCATATTTTAATGTTTGATGTTTCTGGATTTCAGGATATTTCTTAGCATTTAAGAGCATTTGTTGCTTTTGTGAAAAACCTGGACTCAGTTGATGTATTGACACGATGGCCTATAGTCATTCATTACTCAAGTACTGGTGTATATGAAGCCCTCTTCTGACTTCCTTGGGTATCAAAAATGCATGTTAGACACATATATTCATGCAGGCAAACTACTCACAACCATAGAATAAAATAAATAAATAAATAAATAAAAACATTAGATATCCTTCTATCTCAAGAGAGTAGAGAAAAAAATATTTTTATTTTTTTATTTTTTGAGGTTTCCTGAGAATGCAACACTGATTTCAGATTTAGTGTGATGGTGACAGAGACATCCTTTTCTTTATCCATAATCAGATTAATGGAATGTTGTACTGACTTATTTGTATTATATAGCACCAAGGATGATTTAGTATCCTTAACTGGTGAAATATAAAACCTACATTCACAAAAAAAAAAAAAATGGAAGATTTTTTCATGCTGAAGTAACCAGAATAAAAGTACTAAATAAAATGAAATGTGAAAATATTTCTCATTCAGAAAGAAGAGTAGCCATTTAGTTAAAATCGTGTGCTCAGAAAGGTATACTTAATAATTAACTTTAATTAAACAATTCTTAGGACAGTTATCTCTCAATATATTTATCTATTCTCAGAGTCTCCCAGTTGTTTTTCATAATAGTTGATTAGAAAATGGAAGAAATCTTTCATGAAGGGAGGAATGATAAATCATTTTTAAGAAAGATCTAGAGAAATAGCCATGCTTCATCATGGCTATGCTAACTTTAATGTTATAGGAAGATAATTGAAACTTTATCTGAGGTAAATTAAAAGTATTTTAAAGAAAATTGTATTATTCACTTTACAACATTATATCAGCTCTCCTCCCAGTATGAGCTCATACAAGTCCTCCCCCATTCACACAGTCTTTGCTGTAAGTAAAACTTTTGATTAAACTTAGACTTGATTTTCAGACTCTGGTGCTGTCAATCTTTAATGAATAAAATGTAATTTATTGGAAAAGTGCTCTCAGATATTCTCAGATAATAAATCGAACATAAACTAAACATTTTCAAAGCACAGTACACACCAAGAATGTTGATTATTCAGAGTAGATTTGATGAGTTCATCTTTCTGAATCCCCAGCCCATATTCTCATAAATCCAGCAGAACCATTGATTTCATTGGGAAGTTATTTTTGCTATCCTTCTAGGAATGACATCTGTGTTTGACAATTGGAGAAATGTCTCTGAGCACACCTGGGCTCCATATCACATTTGGATGCTATTTTTTCATTAGCTTTGTGGGAATGATCATCTGAACAGATTAGAATGAGTAGGTGAGGAGTCTAATGAGCATTATTCAGAAAAAGAAGAAACAGATAATGCTTTCTGTGATCATTATAAACAGTCATTCTTGATTCTTTATTGTGGGAGGAATATAGCTCAAACTAGTCAATTGAACATCCCTTGTTTAGTGGATCAAATAAATCTTGTATTTAGGGAAAATATATGGATAATACTATAGGATAAGGCTTTTCCTCATAAAAATGAAGAATGAGGAAACAGAAATTTGCTTCTTTTTCAGTGTAGTGAATGCAAATACATAGATATTGTCCTGGTTTAACCTGATTTACCTTAGTTAACAGACCAAGTTATAAGCCAAGAACTGCGTATACTATATCTTGCTATTTGCATACTTCATCTTCTGTAACCACAAATATCTCACAGTTCTTTTAAAGCAAAGTACTTGTGAGAATAGGAGTAATTAGCCAGGAACTAAAATTCAAAGACACAATGGATTTACAGGTGCAGATTATCAGCTTCCTGCTAATCAGTGTCACAGGTAACAGAGGGCAGGGAGTTTGAGATTAGAATGCAACTAAAATTCTTATTCCTGGGGAATTTGAGTCTAAAATGTACTTTTTTTCTTTTTCTTACATCTAAATGTTGGATGGTATAAAATTATTTTTTACCTATATTTCTACTAATCCATCTTCCTCTATTTCTCTTTTTTTCAGTCATAATGTCCAGAGGAGAAAATGTGCTCACCCAGTCTCCAGCAATAATGGCTGCCTCTCTGGGGCAGAAGGTCACCATGACCTGCAGTGCCAGCTCAAGTGTAAGTTCCAGTTACTTGCACTGGTACCAGCAGAAGTCAGGCGCTTCCCCCAAACCCTTGATTCATAGGACATCCAACCTGGCTTCTGGAGTCCCAGCTCGCTTCAGTGGCAGTGGGTCTGGGACCTCTTACTCTCTCACAATCAGCAGCGTGGAGGCTGAAGATGATGCAACTTATTACTGCCAGCAGTGGAGTGGTTACCCATTCACACAGTGCTACATACTGAAACAAAAACACCGTAACTCCTTAGGGCCCTGCTACTTCCTCCTAGAGATAAACTGTGGCCAGTGGTTTGATTGCAGAAGTCCACACAGCGTGTTCTGCTTCACAAAGTCATTTGCATCTTTGGATGAATGTCTCTTTAATAATCCACTGCTGTTCTCAAATAATTCAGTGCTGTTCTCAAGTAATCTTTTTTTGCCAGTGTTTATTTATTCTCAATATTTTTCCTGATTTTTGAAGACAAGTGTGACAGGCACTTCTCATCAGCTATTTTACTGGTGGTCCACACCAACCTTCACATCTTTCTTCTGCTACTTCAACTGACTTTAGGATCTTCTTGGTAGGTGGTTTTTCTTCAGCATAGCCATTTACTCACAATACACTGATGTTTTCTTACAAAAAACCGTACCCATCCTAATCTGTTTTCTGACTTTTATTAGCTGATCTTCTTTCCACTAAATTGTCCTGTTAATATGTGCTTGAAATGATTTTCTCTCAAAAAAAAAAAAATCTACTGACACTCCTGTATATTTTCTTTCTATTCTCATGACCAGTAATTGAAACACTCCACTAATAAAGAAACAAAAAAGGCAACAGAGAACTAATAAATTAACCTTAATTTTTCTTTATATCTATCTATCTATCTATCTATCTATCCATCCATCCATCTATCTTTCTATCTATTTATCTATCTATGAATCCATTTGTATGTGTGTGTACCTTACTGTGAATAATTAAATTCATAAGGAAATTTTATCATTCTAAACGGAGAAACACAATTTATTTAAAATATTTATATGTACCATTACGTTTAAATTTAAGTTACACTTAATAATAACACAAATAATTATGTAATACTTTATTTTCAATTTTCCAATTTAAGGTGCTTGGAATGAAATCCATCAGACACAGTTACCAGCCTCTCTGTCTCCACCTCTAGGAGAAATGTCACCATCACAGGAAGTCAAGATACTAATGTTTATTTAGCACATCATTAATATATTATAATTTGTCAAGAAAACTTTTTCAGAATCAGTTGTTTGACCTTTAGTCTTAGCAAAGAAAAGACTGTATAAAGAGGATCATGGGCTTGTGAGCCGCCCAGACTGCACAGAAGAACACTGATTCAAGCACAATCTGTGCACTTCTAAATAAAAAAGGAAACACTTCTACATTTATGTGTAACTAAACACCACATGAAATTTAGTGCTTGGCACTTTTTTCTGGTTAGTGCTATGCTTAGTGTGGTAGTTTAAATAAGAATGGCCCACTTCACTTAATATATTTAAATGCTTGGTAAGAAACCCTATTTGATAGGATTTGGAGGCATGGCCTTGTTGGAAAGTGTGTCACTGCATTAGACTCTGAGGTTTTAAAAGCCTAATCCAGGCACAGTGTTTCTATTTTCTGGTCACTTGCTGATCCTGATTCCACACTCTTATCTCTCATGTCTGTCTTGGTGCAGCCATACTCCATAATATGAAGATAATGAACTAAACAGTAAGCAAGTTCCAAATAAAGGCTTTCCTTTCTGAGAATTTTTGTGGTTATGGTATCTCTCCACAACATTATAATACAACCAAGAATCCTAGTGATTTAGAAAAGTCACGAGAAATTTTGAGTCGTGAGGAAACATTGAAACGGCAAGTCAGTTCTCCCTTTCCTCACTTGTTGTCATATCTTCTGGAAGAACATTTGTCAGGAACTTTTTCCCTTTCTCCCTTTTTATGATGTTATTTAAAATGATGTTATGATGTTAGACACGATTAATGATCAACCCTCCGAGGAGATATAAAATCAGAAAAGGAGAATTCAATGTTCATTGAAACCTGTAGGAAGACATGGATATGGAAACAGACTTGAAAAGCACCCACAGAAATTATCTATACACCTAAGTGCATCAACATCCCACATTGATCTTCTAGGGAAATGTGGGTAAAATAGATTAGAGAGCCTACATTATCAGTTTCAGGTAAGAATTGACTTCTAGAGAAGCAGCAGCTAATCAACCATCCTTTGCATAAATATCTCTATGCTTCATGACCAAGCCTTTGAATATTAACAATTTAGAATCTAGGGTGAGCAATTTGCACAAGCTCTTCCAATTATAATTGTATGTCATTAGATTAATTAAAAACTAATTGCTTTAATGAAACCATTTAATGAGGGCTAGTAGACATCCTCCTTCATTTCATGAAGTAAGATAATGTCATGTCTAAACTATGTAGCTAAGGATGTGATGTGATTTCTTTTTCTGAGAAGAGACTTGCATGGTTTCATCCACCATATTGTTACATTTTCTAATACTTACCAACAGAGACTGATAGATGAGACAACATAAATTTGTGTGCCCACCCTCTAATTCTGCCAGTTAAGTAAATCTCTCTTCTTAATAGTATAGATAGTTCTAACTATTATAATAGAGAAACAGTAAGAGAATTTTTATGCAGAGCTATAGGGCATAGGGATATAGTGAGAAATACATAGTTTATTTTGTGCTTCCTCTTATTGGAATTACAGGACTCAAGGTAAAATATTCTTACAGTATTGTTCCAATATCCTATCCACATTCTAGGAAAAACTTCCTATTTAAAGAAGAAACCAATTTTTAATACAAAATAAAACCCCAGTAGAAAGCTTATATCCAGTACAAATTAATTAGGGAGAAAATACAAAAGGCTGTAAAATGATGATCTGGAATACTTTAAGAATATAAATTGCTAAGATAAGTTCTTCATAGAAAGTGTAACAACATTCCCACGGGAGCAAGTAACCAAGACAACATGTGTAGCAGAGATTGAAGAAAAGGCCATCCAGAGACTGCTCCACCTGTGGATCCATCCAACCCACTCACTATTGTGGATGTGAAGAAGTACATGTTGACTGGAGTCTGAGATAGCTGTCTCCTGAGAAGCTCTTCCAGAGCTGACAAATACAGAGGCAGATGCTCACAGCCAACCATTGGACTGAGCACACAGTTCCCAAAGGGGGAGTTAGAGAAAGAACTTAAGGAGCTGAAGGGGTTTGCAACCCCATAGGAAGAAAAACACTATCAACCAACCAGAGCTCCCAGGGTCTAAATCAACTACCAAGGAGTACCCCTGGAGGGACACATGGATTCAGACTTATATATAACAGAAGATGGCCTTCATGGGCATTAATGGGAGAAGATGCCCTTGGTCCTGTGAAGGCTGGATGCCCCAGTATATGAGAAAATGAGGGGAGGGAGGAGGGAGTGTGTTGTTGGGTGGGGGACAAACTCTAATAGAAGCAGGCTGAGGAGGCATGGGATAGTGGGTTTCTGGTGGAGGGGAGGGAACCTGAGGAAGGAGATAACATTTGAAATGTAAATATATAAAATATCTAATGAAAAAAAGATAATGCTGGGTCTTATCTTTTGCTGTTTGTGCTAGTATAATTCTTCCCTCAGAAAGAACAATCTTCTACTATTATAAAGATGTTTCTATTATTCTTTTTTTATTATTATTATTCATTATTATTATTTTATTGGATATTTTCTTTATTTACATTTCTTTTTTTATTAGATACTTTATTTACATTTCAAATGCTATCCTGAAAGTTCCCTATACCCTACCCCTTCCCTGCTTCCCTACCCACCCACTCCCACTTCTTGGCCCTGGAGTTCCACTGTACTGGGGCATATAAAGTTTGCAAGACCTAGGGGCCTCTCTTTCCAATGATGGCCGACTAGGCCATCTTCTACTACATCTGCAGCTAAAGACACGAGCTCAGGGGTACTTGTTAGTTCATATTGTTGTTCCACCTATAGGGCTGCAGATCCCTTCAGCTCCTTGGGTACTTTCTCTAGCTCCTCCATTGGGGGCCCTGTGTTCCATCCAATAGATGACTGTGAGCATCCACTTATGTATTTGCCACGCATTGGCATAGTCTCACAAGAGACAGCTACATCAGTTTCCTTTCAGCAAAATCTTACTGGCATATGCAATAGTGTCCGGGTTTAGTGGCTGATTATGGGATGGATCCCCAGGTGGGGTAGTCTCTGGATGGCCCATCCTTTATTTACATTTAAAATGGTATGCCCTTTCCTGGTTTCCCCTCTGAAAACCACTTTCTCTCTATACCCTACCCCCTCCCCCTGTACACTAACTCACCCACTCCTGCTTCTTGACCCTGGAATTCCTCTACACAGGGGCATAGAGCCTTCATAGGACAAAGGGCCTTTACTCCCATTGACTTCTGACTAGGCCGTCTTAGTTCCTTAAGGTATCTTGGGCATCCTTATGATTCCCCTTCATGAAGAAAATAACCAGTTATCAAAAATTTGTTAGTATGTTTTACATCAAACAGGAAAATTAGAATCTCCCCATCCTTAGCTGTCATCTTGTACCACTTCACTCGGGGTTCTTTTTAAACAAGCATGGAGTAGAAAATGTGATAAATCAGAGAGGTTAGAAAAGCAATACTGAAGTCTTTGCATTTCAGAGGAGGGGGCTAACTTTTCCCTTTCATCTCTGAATAGAATCAGTATTTTGTCTAAACATTCCTGAAATCCAGATATCCAAGTCAGATGCAAGTTTCCCCAGTGCCTTAAGGGTTCAAAATAATTTGAGTAGACAGATCAATGAGGAAATATCAGGACGAAAGTGAAGGAAAATATGGCGTAGGGGTTTGTTTTTTTCTGGCGGGAGTGGGCAGTTGTCAACTTAGTTATCCTTTCATTGCTGTGAAGAGACAGTATGACCATGGCAGCAATGTATATATATTTTATATTTTACATTATATATATATAATTATTAGGAGTTTGCTTAAATTTTTATTAAATTATTTTATTTGTTTACATTCCAAAGTTCCCAGTCTTCTCTCCCAAGTTTCCTTCCTTCCCTCTGTCTCTGAGAGGATACTCTCTGCCACCCCATCTCACTGTCCCCCATCAGCATCCCCCTTACCTAGGGCATCAAGTCTCTATAGAATTAGGTGCATCCTCTTCCATGAGACCAGACAAAGCAGTCCTCTGCTACATATGTGCCAGGGGCCATGGACCAACTTATGTATGGTATTTGGTTGGTGACAGACTCTGGGACTTCTCAGAGGTTCAAATTATTTGATACTGGCATTCTTTCTATGGGGTTGCCATTGCCTTCAGCTTCTTCAATCCTTCCACTAACTCTTTCACAGACGACACTGACCTCAGTACAATACTTGGCTCTAAGTGTCTAAATCTGTCTCAGTTAGCTGCTGGTAGAGCCCCACAGAGGACAGGCATGCTAGGTTCCTGTCTGCAAGCACAACATGGGATCAGTAATGCTGTCAGGGTTTGGTGCCTGAGCATGAGATGGATACCAAGCTGGGCCAGTCACTGGATGGCCTTTCCTTCAAGCTGTGATCCATTTTGTTCCAGTATTTCCTTTAGCCAGGAACTATTCTGGGTCAAAAATTTTGAAGATGGGTGGGTGGCCCAATCCATCCACTGGGGACTAATTATAGCTACTGGAGGTGGTCTCTTCAGGTTTTTTCTCCTCATTGTTAAGGATTTTGGATAAGGTTATCCATGTTGAGTCCCGGAAGCATCTCATATAGATTGCTGGAATTTTCTGGAAGTTCCCCTAACCCCCAAACCTGGCAGCTGGAAGTTTTCAGTCCTTCTCATGGCCCTCTGGGCTCTTTACTGTGTCCATCCATTCTTGATAATCCTCCACTTCTCCCCTCCAACCCAGGTTCATCCTTTAATCTGCCTCCCATAATTAATTTGTTCACCTTTCTAAGTTAGATTGAAAAATCTGCAACTGGATCGTGTTAAACTTCATATGGTCTTTGAGTTGTTGTGGGGAGCGGGTGTGGCGGCAGTCCCAAAGGTGCCAGGGACTGCAGCTAAGTCATATGACTTGTACCTGACTTCCTCATATAAGACACAAACATCTTGAGTGCTGCGCAGGTGTACCAGGATACAGGTGAATCCAATTTGGTGGAGATTTGCCCCTGCTGCCCTGATTAGCTGAAGCCTCGTGACTGGCGAGGGGGCGTGGCCTGCGGTGCGTGGATGAGAGAGAGTATAAAAGGAGTGAGAGGCCCAGGGTTCGGGGGGGTTATAAACAAGAAGAATCAGGACTGAGCCCTTCCGCCTGACTCGAGCCCCGGGCTACCTTGCCAGCAGAGTCTTGCCCAACACAAGCAAGGGCCCACACGGGACCTCCCACGGGATCCTAAGACCTCTGGTGAGTGGAACACAGCGCCTGCCCCAATCCAATCACGCGGAACCTGAGACTGCAGTACATAGGGAAGCAGGCTACCCGGTCCTGATCTGGGACACAAGTCCCTTCCGCTCGACTCGAGCCCCGGGCTACCTTGCCAGCAGAGTCTTGCCCAACACCCGCAAGGGCCCACACGGGACCCCCCCACGGGATACTAAGACCTCTGGTGAGTGGAACACAGCACCTGCCCCAATCCAATCGCGCGGAACCTGAGACTGCAGTACATAGGGAAGCAGGCTACCCGGGTCTGATCTGGGAAACAAGTCCCTTCCGCCTGACTCGAGCCCCAGGCTAACTTGCCAGCAGAGTCGCCTGACACCTGCAAGGGCCCACACAGGATTCCACACGAGATCCTAAGACCTCTAGTGAGTGGAACACAACTTCTGCCAGGAGTCTCTTTCGAACACCAGATATCTGGGTACCTGCCCTGCAAGAAGAGAGCTTGCCTGCAGAGAATACTCTGCCCACTGAAACTAAGGAGAGTGCTACCCTCCAGGTCTGCTTATAGAGGCTAACAGAGTCACCTGAAGAACAAGCTCTTAACAGTGACAATTAAAACAGCTAGCTTCAGAGATTACCAGATGGCGAAAGGCAAACGTAAGAACCCTACTAACAAAAATCAAGACCACTCACCATCATCAGAACGCAGCACTCCCACCCCACCTAGTCCTGGACACCCCAACACAACCGAAAACCTAGACCCAGATTTAAAAACATTTCTCATGATGATGATAGAGGACATCAAGAACGACTTTCACAAGTCATTTAAAGAATTACAGGAGAGCACTGCTAAAGAGTTACAGGCCCTTAAAGAAAAGCAGGAAAACACAGCCAAACAGGTAGAAATCATTAAAGAAAAACAGGAAAACACATCCAAACAGGTGATGGAAATGAACAAAACCATACTAGAACTAAAAGGGGAAGTAGACACAATAAAGAAAACCCAAAGCGAGGCAACGCTGGAGATAGAAACCCTAGGAAAGAGCTCTGGAACCATAGATGCGAGCATCAACAACAGAATACAAGAAATGGAAGAGAGTATCTCAGGTGCAGAAGATTCCATAGAGAACATCGACACAACAGTCAAAGAAAATACAAAATGCAAAAGGATCCTAACTCAAAACATCCAGGTAATCCAGGACACAATGAGAAGACCAAACCTACGGATAATAGGAATTGATGAGAACGAAGATTTTCAACTTAAAGGGCCAGCTAATATCTTCAACAAAATAATAGAAGAAAACTTCCCAAACATAAAAAAAGAGATGCCCATGATCATACAAGAAGCCTACAGAACTCCAAATAGACTGGACCAGAAAAGAAATTCCTCCCGACACATAATAATCAGAACAACAAATGCACTAAATAAAGATAGAATATTAAAAGCAGTAAGGGAGAAAGGTCAAGTAACATATAAAGGAAGGCCTATCAGAATTACACCAGACTTTTCACCAGAGACTATGAAAGCCAGAAGAGCCTGGACAGATGTTATACAGAAACTAAGAGAACACAAATGCCAGCCCAGGCTACTATACCCGGCCAAACTCTCAATTACCATAAATGGAGAAACCAAAGTATTCCACGACAAAAACAAATTCACACAATATCTTTCCACGAATCCAGCCCTTCAAAGGATAATAACAGAAAAGAAGCAATACAAGGACGGAAATCATGCCCTAGAACAACCAAGAAAGTAATCATTCAACAAACCAAAAAGAAGACAGCCACAAGAACAGAATGCCAACTCTAACAACAAAAATAAAAGGAAGCAACAATTACTTTTCCTTAATATCTCTTAATATCAATGGACTCAATTCCCCAATAAAAAGACATAGACTAACAGACTGGCTACACAAACAGCACCCAACATTCTGCTGCTTACAGGAAACCCATCTCAGGGAAAAAGACAGACACTACCTCAGAGTGAAAGGCTGGAAAACAATTTTCCAAGCAAATGGACTGAAGAAACAAGCTGGAGTAGCCATTTTAGTATCGGATAAAATCGACTTACAACCCAAAGTTATCAAAAAAGACAAGGAGGGACACTTCATACTCATCAAAGGTAAAATCCTCCAAGAGGAACTCTCAATTCTGAATATCTACGCTCCAAATGCAAGGGCAGCCACATTCATTAGAGACACTTTAGGAAAGCTCAAAGCATACATTGCACCTCACACAATAATAGTGGGAGACTTCAACACACCACTTTCTTCAAAGGACAGATCGTGGAAACAGAAACTAAACAGGGACACAGTGAAACTAACAGAAGTTATGAAACAAATGGACCTGACAGATATCTACAGAACATTTTATCCTAAAACAAAAGGATATACCTTCTTCTCAGCACCCCACGGGACCTTTTCCAAAATTGACCATATAATTGGTCACAAAACAGGCCTCAACAGATACAAAAATATTGAAATTGTCCCATGTATCCTATCAGACCACCATGGCCTAAGACTGATCTTCAATAACAACATAAATAATGGAAAGCCAACATTCACGTGGAAACTGAACAACACTCTTCTCAATGATACCTTGGTCAAGGAAGGAATAAAGAAAGAAATTAAAGACTTTTTAGAGTTTAATGAAAATGAAGCCACAACGTGCCCAAACCTATGGGACACAATGAAAGCATTTCTAAGAGGGAAACTCATAGCTCTGAGTGCCTCCAAGAAGAAACGGGAGACAGCACATACTACCAGCTTGACAACACATCTAAAAGCCCTAGAAAAAAAGGAAGCAAACTCACCCAAGAGGAGTAGAAGGCAGGAAATAATCAAACTCAGGGGTGAAATCAACCAAGTGGAAACAAGAAGAACTATTCAAAGAATTAACCAAACGAGGAGCTGGTTCTTTGAGAAAATCAACAAGATAGATAAACCCTTAGCTAGACTCACTAAAGGGCACAGGGACAAAATCCTAATTAACAAAATCAGAAATGAAAAGGGAGACATAACAACAGATCCTGAAGAAATCCAAAACACCATCAGATCCTTCTACAAAAGGCTATACTCAACAAAACTGGAAAACCTGGACGAAATGGACAAATTTCTGGACAGATACCAGGTACCAAAGTTGAATCAGGATCAAGTTGACCATCTAAACAGTCCCATATCACCTAAAGAAATAGAAGCAGTTATTAATAGTCTCCCAACCAAAAAAAGCCCAGGACCAGATGGGTTTAGTGCAGAGTTCTATCAGACCTTCAAAGAAGATCTAATTCCAGTTCTGCACAAACTATTTCACAAAATAGAAGTAGAAGGTACTCTACCCAACTCATTTTATGAAGCCACTATTACTCTGATACCTAAACCACAGAAAGACCCAACAAAGATAGAGAACTTCAGACCAATTTCTCTTATGAATATCGATGCAAAAATCCTTAACAAAATTCTCGCTAACCGAATCCAAGAACACATTAAAGCAATCATCCATCCTGACCAAGTAGGTTTTATTCCAGGGATGCAGGGATGGTTTAATATACGAAAATCCATCAATGTAATCCATTATATAAACAAACTCAAAGACAAAAACCACATGATCATCTCGTTAGATGCAGAAAAAGCATTTGACAAGATCCAACACCCATTCATGATAAAAGTTGTGGAAAGATCAGGAATTCAAGGCCCATATCTAAACATGATAAAAGCAATCTACAGCAAACCAGTAGCCAACATCAAAGTAAATGGAGAGAAGCTGGAAGCAATCCCACTAAAATCAGGGACTAGACAAGGCTGCCCACTTTCTCCCTACCTTTTCAACATAGTACTTGAAGTATTAGCCAGAGCAATTCGACAACAAAAGGACATCAAGGGGATACAAATTGGAAAAGAGGAAGTCAAAATATCACTTTTTGCAGATGATATGATAGTATATATAAGTGACCCTAAAAATTCTACCAGAGAACTCCTAAACCTGATAAACAGCTTCGGTGAAGTAGCTGGATATAAAATAAACTCAAACAAGTCAATGGCCTTTCTCTATACAAAGAATAAACAGGCTGAGAAAGAAATTAGGGAAACAACACCATTCTCAATAGTCACAAATAATATAAAATATCTTGGCGTGACTCTAACTAAGGAAGTGAAAGATCTGTACGATAAAAACTTCAAATCTCTGAAGAAAGAAATTAAGGAAGATCTCAGAAGATGGAAAGATCTCCCATGCTCATGGATTGGCAGGATCAACATTGTAAAAATGGCTATCTTGCCAAAAGCAATCTACAGATTCAATGCAATCCCCATCAAAATTCCAACTCAATTCTTCAACGAATTGGAAGGAGCAATTTGCAAATTTGTCTGGAATAACAAAAAACCTAGGATAGCAAAAAGTCTTCTCAAGGATAAAAGAACTTCTGGCGGAATCACCATGCCAGACCTAAAGTTTTACTACAGAGCAATTGTGATAAAAACTGCATGGTACTGGTATAGAGACAGACAAGTAGACCAATGGAATAGAATTGAAGACCCAGAAATGAACCCATACACCTATGGTCACTTGATCTTCGACAAGGGAGCTAAAACCATCCAGTGGAAGAAAGACAGCATTTTCAACAATTGGTGCTGGCACAACTGGTTGTTATCGTGTAGAAGAATGGGAATCGATCCATACTTATCTCCTTGTACTAAGGTCAAATCTAAGTGGATCAAGGATCTTCACATAAAACGAGAGACACTGAAACTTATAGAGGAGAAAGTGGGGAAAAGCCTTGAAGATATGGGCACAGGGGAAAAAATCCTGAACAGAACAGCAATGGCTTGTGCTGTAAGATCGAGAATTGACAAATGGGACCTAATGAAACTCCAAAGTTTCTGCAAGGCAAAAGACACCGTCAATAAGACAAAAAGACCACCAACAGATTGGGAAAGGATCTTTACCTCTCCTAAATCAGATAGGGGACTAATATCCAACATATATAAAGAACTCAAGAAGGTGGACTTCAGAAAATCAAATAACCCAATTAAAAAATGGGGCTCAGAACTGAACAAAGAATTCTCACCTGAGGAATACCGAATGGCAGAGAAACACCTGAAAAAATGTTCAACATCCTTAACCATCAGGATAATGCAAATCAAAACAACCCTGAGATTCCACCTCACACCAGTCAGAATGGCTAAGATCAAAAATTCAGGTGACAGCAGATGCTGGCGTGGATGTGGAGAAAGAGGAACACTCCTCCATTGTTGGTGGGAGTGCAGACTTGTACAACCACTCTGGAAATCAGTCTGGTGGTTCCTCAGAAAATTGGACATAGTACTACCGGAGGATCCAGCAATACCTCTCCTGGGCATATATCCAGAAGATGCCCCAACTGGTAAGAAGGACACATGCTCCACTATGTTCATAGCAGCCTTATTTATAATAGCCAGAAGCTGGAAAGAACCTAGATGCCCCTCAACAGAGGAATGGATACAGAAAATGTGGTACATCTACACAATGGAGTACTACTCAGCTATTAAAAAGAATGAATTTATGAAATTCCTAGCCAAATGGATGGACCTGGAGGGCATCATCCTGAGTGAGGTAACACATTCACAAAGGAACTCACACAATATGTACTCACTGATAAGTGGATATTAGCCCCAAACCTAGGATACCCAAGATATAAGATACAATTTGCTAAACACATGAAACTCAAGAAGAATGAAGACTGAAGTGTGGACACTATGCTCCTCCTTAGAATTGGGAACAAAACACCCATGGAAGGAGTTACAGAGACAAAGTTTGGAGCTGAGATGAAAGGATGGACCATGTAGAGACTGCCATATCCAGGGATCCACCCCATAATCAGCATCCAAACGCTGACACCATTGCATACACTAGCAAGATTTTATTGAAAGGACCCAGATGTAGCTGTCTCTTGTGAGACTATGCCGGGGCCTAGCAAACACAGAAGTGGATGCTCACAGTCAGCTAATGGATGGATCACAGGGCTCCCAGTGGAGGAGCTAGAGAAAGTACCCAAGGAGCTAAAGGGATCTGCAACCCTATAGGTGGAACAACATTATGAACTAACCAGTACCCCGGAGCTCTTGTCTCTAGCTGCATATGTATCAAAGATGGCCTAGTTGGCCATCACTGGAAAGAGAGGCCCATTGGACTTGCAAACTTTATATGCCCCAGTACAGGGGAACGCCAGGGCCAAAAAGGGGGGCGTGGGTGGGTAGGGGAGTGGGGGTGGGTGGGTATGGGGGACTTTTGGTATAGCATTGGAAATGTAAATGAGCTAAATACCTAATAAAAAATGGGAAAAAAAAAGAAAAGTGTAAATAAAAAAAAAAAAAAAAAGAATCAGGACTGAATAAACTGCTGTTAGAAGGACTGGTGGTTGCGTCGTTCTTGCTGGTCGAGAGCGGGCGCGACAAGTTGTTAAGTTTTTTATTGGTTATTTTATTTATTTATATTTCAAATGTTTTCCTTCTTCCTTCTTTCCTATCCACAACCCCCCCTTCCCCAACACCCCCTTGCTTCTATGAGGGGGCTCCTCACTCACCCACCTACTCCTGCCTCACCACCCGAGCATTTCTCTACTTTGTGGCATCGAGAACAGGATCATAGACCTGTGCTCCAATTGATGTCCAGCAAGGCTATTCTCCGCTATATAAGCAACTGGAGCCATGGGTCTCTCCATGTGTACTCTTTCTGTGGTTTAGTTTCCGGGAGCTCTGACAGTCTGGTTGGTTGATATTATTGTTTTTCCTATGGGTTTGCAAACTATTTCAGCTCCTTTAATCCTTCCACTAACTCCTTCATTGGGGTCCTCTTGATCTTCCTGATGGTTAGGTGCAATTATCCACATCTGTATTGGTCAGATTCTGGCAGAGCCTCTGAAGGAATAGCTATACCAGGCTCCTGCCAGCAAGTGCTTCTTGGCATCAGCAATAGGATCTCTGTTTGGTGTGAGTTGTATTATACAAATTCTGTACTTTTTGGCTAATATCCACTTATCAATTTTATCCATGTTTACTCTTTGGTTGATGGTTTAAACCCTAGGAACTCTGGTTGGTTGAAAGAATTCTTGCTATGGGGTTAACAAACCCTTCAATGCCTTCAGTCCTGTCTCTAACTTCTCCATTTGGAAGGCATGGCTCAGTCCAATGGTTGGCTGTGAGCATCTGCCTCTGTATTTGCCAGGCAGAACTTCTCAGGTGACAGCTGTATCAGGCTCCTGTCAGCATACATGTCCTGGGATCCATAATAGTGTCTGGGTTTGGTGTCTCTATATGGGATAGATCCCCAGGTGGGCAGTTTCTGGATGACCTTTCCTTCCATCTCTGCTCTACACTTTGTCTCTATATTTGCTTCCTTATTGTGATCCTCCTTTAGTCCTTTCTCTAACTCCTCCATTGGGGCCATTCCCTGGATGGCTTTTCCTTCAGTCTTTGCTCCACACTGTCTCTGTATTTGCTCCTGTGTTTTGTTCCCCTTTTAAGAAGTACTGAAGCACCCACACTTTTGTCTTCCTTCTTCTTGACATTCATGTAGTCTATGACTTGTATTTCGGTTATTCTGAGTTTTTTGACTAATATGCACATTTCAGTGAATACATACCATGTGTGTTCTTTTGTGATAGGGTTATCTCACTCAGTATGATATTTTCTAGTTCCATCCATTTGCCTAAGAATTTCATGAAGTCATTGTTTTTAATACCTAAGTAGTACTCCATTGTGTAAATATACCACATTTTCTCTATCCATTCCTATGTTGAATAACATTTGGGTTCTTTTCAGTTTCCAGTTATTACAAATATGGCTGATATGAACAGTGGAGCATGTGTTCTTGCTATATATTGGAGCATCTTTTGGCTGTATGCCCGAGAGTAGTATAGGTGCATCCTCGAGTAATACTATGTCCAATTTTCAGAGGAATTGCCAGACTGATTTCCAGAGTGGTTGTACAAGCTTTCAATTGCACAAACAATAGAGGAATGTTCCTCTTTTTCCACATCCTTCTCAGCATCTGATGTCACCTGAGTTTTTCATCTTAGCCATTCTGACTGGTGTGAGGTGGAATCTCAGGGTTGTTTTGATTTGCAGTCCCTTGATAACTAAGGATGTTGAACATTTATTTAGGTGTTATTAAGCCCTTTGAATTTCCTCAGCTGAGAATTCTTTGCTTAGCTCTGTATCCCATTTTTAATAGGATTATTTGATTATCTTGGTTATAATTTCTTGAGTGTTTTGTATATATTGGATATTAGCACTCTATCAGATGTGGGATTGATGAAGATCTTTTCCCAATCTGTTAGTTGCAGTTTTGTCCTATTGACAGTGTCTTTTGCCTTACAGAATGTTTGCAATTTTATGAGGTTACATTTGTCAATTATTGATCATAGAGCATAAGCCATTGGTGTTCTGTTCAGTAAATTTTCCCCTGTGTCCATGTTTTAGAGGGTCTTTCCCCCCTCTCTCCTCTTAGGTTCAGTATACCTGGTCTTATGTGGAGGTCCTTGATCCACTTAGGCTTGAGCTTTGTACTAGGTGATAAGAATGAACCTATTAGCATTCTTCTACATGCTGATTTGCCAGTTGAACTAACATCATTCATTGAAAACTCTATCTTTATTTCCACTGGATGGTTTAAGGTCCTTTGTCAAAGATCAAGTGACCATAGGTATGTGGGTTCATTTCTGTGTCTTCAAATCTATTCCACTGATCTTTCTGCCTGTCTTTGTACCAACACCATGCAGTTTTTATCATTATTCTTATGTAGTACAGTTTGAGGTCAGAGATGGTGATTACTCAAGAATTTCTTTTATTGTTGAGAATAGTTTTTGCTATCCTGGGTTTCTTGTTATTCCAAATTCATTTCAAATTGCTCTTTCTAACTCTATGAAGAAGTGAGTTGTAATTTTGATGGGGATCTTATTGAATCTATAGATTGCTTTCGGTAAGATGTCCATTTACTATATTAGTCCTGCCAATCCAGGAGCATGGGAGATATTTTCATCTTCTGAGATCTTCTTCATTTTCTTTCTTCAGAGACTTGAAGTTCTTGTCCCACAGATCTTTATTGGTTAGAGTCACAGCAAGGTATGTAATATTATTTGTGACTACTATGAAGGATGTCATTACCCAATTTTCATTCTCAGCCTATTTATCCTTTTATTAGAGGAAGACTACTGATTTGTTTGAGTTAAATTTATATCCAGCCACATTGCTGAAGTTGTTTAGAAGGGTATAGCAACAGACAAGTAGACAAATGGAATAGAATTGAAGACCCAGAAATGAATCCACGCACCTATGGTCACTTGATCTTTGACAAGGGAGCAAAAACCATCCAGTGGAAAAAAGACAGCATTTTCAACAAATGGTGCTGGCACAACTGGAGATTATTATATAGAAAAATGCAAATTGATCCATTCCTATCTCCTTGTACTAAGGTCAAATCTAAGTGGATTAAGGAACTGCACATAAAACCAGAGACACTGAAACTTAAAGAGGAGAAAGTAGGGAAAAGCCTCGAGGATATGGGTACAGGAGAAAAATTCCTGAATAGAACAGCAATGGCTTTGCTGTAAGATCAAGAATCAACAAATGGGACCTCATAAAATTGCAAAGCTTTTGCAAGGGAAAAGACACTGTCAATAAGACAAAAAGACCACCAACAGATTGTCAAAGGATCTTTACCTCTCCTAAATCAGATAGGGGTCTGATATCCAATATATATAAAGAACTCAAGAAGGTGGACTCCAGAAAATCAAATAACCCCATTAAAAATGGGGCTCAGGGCTAAACAACGAATTCTCACCTGAGGAATACCGAATGGCAGAGAAGCACCTGAAAAAAATTGTTCAACATCCTTAATCATCAGGGAAATGCAAATCAAAACAACACTGAGATTCCACCTCACACCAGTCAGAATGGCTAAGATCAAAAATTAGGTGAGAGCAGATGCTGGTGAGGATGTGCAGAAAGAAGAACACTCCTCCATTGTTGGTGGGATTGCAAGCTTGTACAACCACTCTGGAAATCAGAAAATTGGACATAGTACTATTGGAGGATCCAGCAATACGTCTCCTGGGCATATATCCAGAAGATGTTCCAACCGGTAAGAAAGACACATGCTCTACTATGTTCATAGCAGCCATATTTATAATAGCCAGAAGCTGGAAAGAACCCAGATGCCCCTCAACAGAGGAATGGATACAGAAAATGTGGTACATTTAGAAAATAGAGTACTACTCAGCTATTAAAAAGAATGAATTTATGAAATTCCTAGGCAAATGGATGGACCTGGAGGGCATCATCCTGAGTTAGGTAACGGAATCACAAAGGAACTCACACAATATATACTCACTGATAAGTGGATATTAGCCCAGAAACTTAGAATACCCAAGATATAAGATACAATTTGTTAAACACAAGTTTTCAAGAACGAAGACCAATGTGTGGACACTTTTTCCCTTCTTATAATTGGGAACGAAACTCCCATGGAAGGAGTTACAGAGACAAATTTTGGAGCTGAGATTAAAGAATGGATCATCTAGAGACTGCCATATCCGGGGATCCATCCCATAATCACCATCCAAACACTGACACCATTGTATACACTAGCAAGATTTTGCTGAAAGGACCCAGATATAGCTGTCTCTTGTGAGACTATGGCTGCGGCCTAGCAAACACAGAAGTGGATGCTCACACTCAGGTATTGGACGGATCACAGAGTCCCCAATGGAAGCGCTAGAGAAAGTAACCAAGGAGCTAAAGGGATCTGCAACCCTATAGGTGGAACAACAATATGAACTAATCATTACCCCCCAGAGCTCATGTCTCTAGGTGCATATGTTTCAGAAGATGGCCTAGTCAGCCATCAGTGGAAAGAGAGGCCCATTGGTCGTGCAAACTTTATATGCCTCAGTACATGGGAACGCCAGGACCAAGAAGTAGGAGTGGGTGGGTGGGGGAGTGGGTGGCGGACTGTGTGGGGGACTTTATGATAGCATTGGAAATGTAAATGAAATAAATACCTAATTTAAAAAAAAACCAAGAACTTCTCTGGTGGAATTCTTGGGGTCACTTAATTATATCATATCATCAGTAAATACTGCTACTTTGATTTCTTTCCTATTTGTATACCTTTGACTTCTTTCTCTGTCTATTTGCTCTGGATAGGACTTTGAGTACTATATTGTGTAGGTAGGGAGAGCGTGGGTAGCCTTGTCTAGTCCCTGATTTTAATTGGATTACTTTAAAATTTTCTCCATTTATTTTGATGTTTGCAGCTGGTTTGCTACTGGTTTTACTATATTTCAGTATGGGCCAGGAATTCCTGGTCCTTCCAAGACTTTTTCCATAAAGGGGTTTTGAATTTTCTCAAATGCTCTTGGCATATGATGAGATGATCCTTTGTTTATTTTTCTATGAGTTTGTTTTTTTTAGTGTATTATGTTGATGGCTTTGCATATATCAAATCATTCCATGCATTCCTGGGATAAAGCCTACTTGATCTTGAAGAAGGAGTGTTCCCATTGCTCCAAATCATTGTCAGTATGTGCTGCTGCTTGAGTTGTTAAAAGTAGCTATTCTAATGGATATAATATAGAATTTCACAGTTGTTTAGATTTTCATTTACCTGATAACTAAAGACTTTGAACATTTATTTGAGTGCGTCTAGTTCATTAGAGAGTCCTTTGTTAAGAATTCTGTGTTTGGCTCTGTACCCCATATTTTAAACTGCATAATTTGGTTCGTTGGTGAATACTTTCTTACATTTTTAAAATACTTTGCATATTAACCCTCTGTCATATGTAGGATCATTGAAGATCCTTTCCAAATCTGTAGGTTGCTATTTTGTCTTATTGACAGTGTCCTTTACCTCACAGAAACTTTTCAGTTTCTTTAGATCCCATTTGCCAATTTTTGAGCCAGAACCATTGATGTTCTGTTCAGGAAACTGTCTCCTGTATCACATTTGCCATGTTTTCTTCTGCTGGGTTTCATGTTGAGTTCTTTGATCCAATCGGACTTGAGTTTTGTGTGGGGAAATAAATATGGATCTATTTTCATTCATTTGCTTGAGGACCTCTAGTAAGGCCAGAAGCATTTATTCAAGATATTTTCCTTTTTCCTTTGTATGCTTTTGCCTTCTTTGTGAAAAATCAAGTGATCATAGGCATGTTGGTTTATTTCAGCATCTTCAATAGATTCTCCTGTTCAACCTGTCTGTTTCTATACCAAAGTCATGCCGTTTTTATTACTGTTGTTGTGTAGCATAGCTTGAGGTCCGAGATGGTGATACTTCCAAAAGTGCTTTTATTGTTTAGTATTATCTTATCTATCCTGTTTGTTTGTATATATGTTTTTTTCAATTGAAGTTGAGAATTATTCTGTCAAGGCCTATAAATATTATGTTGGAATTTGGATGGTGATTGCATTGAATCTGTAGATTACTTTTGGTAAAATGGCCATTTTCACTATGTTAATCCTACTGAGCCATGAGAATGGGAGATATTTCTATCCTTGGATATCTTCTTCTGTTTCTTTTTGCAGATACCTGAAGTCTTGTCCTACAAGACTTTCCTTTGCTTGGTTAGAGTTACACCAAAGAACTTTTATTATTTGTGGTTTCTGTCAAGGGTGTTCTGTAAGCATATTGTATGTTTAGAGCCTATTTTTCTTAAATTAGGGAAATAGCCCTTTATGATTTTTTGAAGATATTTTCTGGACCTTTGAGCTGGGAGTCTTTTTTCCCCTATCTTCAGATTATTCTTAGGACTTGTCTTTTCATAATGTCGCAAATTTCCTGGATCTTTTATGTTAGAAATGGCTTCATTTTGGCAATTACTTTTGACTGATGTATCATTTTGTTACATTGTATAATATACCTCTGAGATTCTTTCTGCAATCTCTTGTGTTCTGTTGGTGATGCTTTTGTACTTATTTTCTGTTCTCTTTGAGCGGCAGTGGATCTATCATATTTCATTCTCACCACTAGAAGCCTGGAGATTCAAGTCAGGATATAAATTACACAAACATACAGCTCAGTCTCCATGCATGTCCCCCAACATCTGGAGTGCAGTCTCTTCCCCAAACCTTTAGCCTGACTCTGTGTTCATTCCCCAACAAGGCTGACTTGTCTGGCTGCAGTTGGAGAGGGCATGCCTAATCTGGTAGAGACAGGTTGCAGCAGAGTAGGATGATACCCAAGTTTGCCCCACCCACTCAGAGGAGAATCAGGTTTGTGAGGAGGAATTCTGTGAGGGGTAGACCTGAACCGGGGACAGTTTGGGGATATAAAGAATAGGTAAATAGATAGATAGATAGATAGATAGATAGATAGATAGATAGATAGATAGACAGACAGACAGACAGACAGACAGATAAACTACACATAGTTGCATAAATGTGGAGCTGGGATTTCACAGTTGCTTTTCCTGGCTCCTCAAACTGCACACAGAATGTGTCAGATGAAGTCAGGCATTGAAGGACACTGGAAAGTTTTGGCCAAAGGAGCCCAAGAGGCTGCTCTGCACCATAAGTGTAGTAGTTTGTTTGTTTGCTTTGCTTTGTTTTGTGTTGGCTTGCTAGTTTGTTTGTTGTTTCTTTTTTTTCTTTTTAATTACTCAGCAACACAGATGTAACTAAGTCTCTAAGCTTCATGAACTATATGATTCATTCTACATGAAGCATCTTTGTGACAGCCTCAGTTGGGGTTCATATAGTAAAACAAATATTATTGTAGGTGTCCCTAACATTAATTAGTTTTTAAAAAAGAAATTAGAATTTACAATAGAACTATTGACTGGCTTTATGTGGGAAGGGGGTGATCTGGAAATATGATACATAAGAAAGGGAATCGGCTAGAGTTCATTCAGAAACTAGACCTCAGATGTCATCAAAGATGAACTATCTCAGATTGAGGTTCCAAAACTTGTTTCCTTAGTCCAGTGTTATGGTACTGGTATTCCCTGCTCCCTGTAGCTTTACTCAGAATTTAAGGTAGTCCCCAATTTTTTCATAAACTTGCCATTATGTGCTAATTAGTTTAATAACCTCACCTGCTACCTTTTAGAACTCATGCATAAACCCTTCATTAAGGAGTTGTATAAAGAGTTAGAGAAAATAAAAGATGTGTGTCTGTGTGTGTGTGTGTGTGTGTGTGTGTGTGACTGAAATGGAGTTCAGAGGTCACAAGAAGAATTTTGATATAAGTAATAATCATAAATTAAAAAAAGTAAGAGACTAGGAAGATAGTGCAGTGATTCTCTGGCACTATGTGTGCACAAACACAGTCACCCAAATTATAATTAATATGTTTGTAAAAATTCATTTTTTATCTTATGTTTATAGGTATTTTGCCTACATCTATGTGTGTGTACCACGTGTATGCCTGGTACTTATGGAGGAGAGTAGGTGATAGATCCCCCTGAAGTAACATTATAGATGGCACCATGAAGTAAAGTTATAGGTGGCAAGGCACCATGTGGTGAAGTGAAGGGAATTTAACCTGGGTACAATAGAAGAACAACAAGTGTTCTTACCTGCTATGCCATATCTCTAACCCTTGTAAACACAGTATAATACACAATATTCAGTAAAATATACAAATTAAGAGTGGCAGGACATCTGGTTTGACATGAAGACTTGATGGAAACAAAAGCCTCTTTATTCATTTATTTATATAATAATGGAATAAAATATAATATAATAAAAAAACTACAACATTTAAATTTGATGTGACAATGCAACAGAAGAAAGCCCCCAAGAGAAAAGATAAGGGTCAGAGATCCACTTGTTTTCACACTTTAGCAATCCCATAAATGCAAAAGAGTGGAAGCCATAATATACATGCAGAGGACATGGTACATAACTGTGAAGGCCCTGAACATGTTCCTTCATTCTCTGTGAGTTCATATGAGCTTTGCCCATGTTGACTAAGAGGGCCTTGCTTTTCTGTTGTCTCCCATGTTTTCTTCCTCTTACATCTTCCTATCACCTCTTAGCTATGTTTCCATGAACTCTGAGGAGAGGGATTTGCTTCAGCATTTCCAATTCTGGCCGAGGGTTTACAACCTGAATGGCACTTCTCCTGTAGAGTCAGTTGTGCTAATGTCTTGGGGGTTTGCCATGTCTGGAATCCTGTTACATATCAGGAAAAGAAGTGTTGCTCCTTGTTTATTTACTTATGAAAGTATTGCTACTTATTAACAAATTTCCTCCATGCTCTGTTTATGATATGGTCTGTTGCGGTAAATCTCCTCCCAAATATGCCCAGATAATGAAAACACAACTCAATTAATATGAATACATGCTGTCTATGTCTTGTGGTTTCTCCTGGCCATGTGCTTCTGCTCTGCTTTCCTTCTTCTTCCTCCTCCTCTGCCTCCTCTCACAAACCTCTTTCTTTTCTTTCTTTCTACTCCACCTTCCCTCTCTAAGCCCAATCATCAGCTCTCCTTTATTTTACAAATTAAGGTGGGAAGCAGGTTTACAGGAAATCACCTGAGTGCTGACTCATTCCTTGTTCACAACCACTCAGGAGAAAAGAATTGACATCAAATATAATTATCCCCAGGGATGTCCACAACTTTTCCCCCTTCTGTCCAATTAAAAGACTATTTTATCTCAGATATAACTGAACATGACTATTACTATTTTGTAATTTATAAAGTACAAGAGACATAACACCCAGTCAATCATCTTTGTTAATTAAACAGAACTTCTGTCATCTATTCTTATTTAAAAGACTTACAATTCTACATCTGGCTATGTCTTGGCTTTAGAATGAATGCCATCTGAAAACAATCCTCTCAAAACTGTTCCTTTCAAAGTAAAAAGCCTGGGCTGGCTAGGAGACTATGTAGATTTTCAACTGAATTGGAAATCCAAGAATGACTGATATAACTGAAACTATATAAGAAGCCTAACATGGCTTCCAAAACTTAGCCAATTTATAGAGATCACTGATCACTTGGACAGACCCTTACTTCAACACGTTGGAGCATTGGTCTTCAGACAGACTCAGAGAAACAGGAATATTAAGGACTAGCCTACTCTGTCTTAGCAGAATCAAGCTGTCCTAACCTGTAATTGTGTCCTTTTAGGGCAGTTTTATGTCTGTAGATGAAATGAGGCAATTCTTGCCTAGTGACTGTTTTGCCCCAACTGGATTAACTCACAGATGCTCAGTTTCTTTGAATCCAAGACAGGGAAAGCTGTCAGGAGCAGATTAGTCTCAACAACAAGTGAATAAATAACATCAAACATCATATTCTGTGGACTTCTGACATTTTTGAAAACCAACTATCTATGTAAAGTAATCTAGACTGTTCTGTTACCTACTCTCAGCCATTTCTGATTAAAATAACTGAAAACAACCTAACAATAAACTTAGAGCCATGGATTTCCTATTTGGCCTTTAACTCACAGGCTTAAACATCTCAGATCTGTTTCTAATAACAGCAATAGAAAGAATGGGTCTTGTACTTCAAAATTTTTAGTATCAATGACAACCTATAATTACTTCCCCCAGCCCCAAAGTCTAGATAACTGGGACGAAGACTCTTCATAACTTCTTCAAGTTGAATATGGGTGTTGAGATATTTTTGAAGAAAGGGGGAAAGGTAGGGAAAATGGGGGAATTCGTTAGCCTTAAGAAGGCCACACCAATGTTTTTCTTTGATGTCTGCGTCCTGACTGGATCCAGATGAAAACCCAAGACATCAGGATTTCAGGTAGGTCAGTTCAGCATGTCTGATGATGAAATTCACCAAGGCTGTATATCTTGTAATATATAAATCTCAAAAGAAAATTTTATATTATCAAGATAATCTTTTTGTTTGATTCTGTGGACTCTAGTTCTTCAGGGTGTTTTCTTCTATCAAATCTGATTCATATAACTCTAGAAGTGTAAATACCTTAATCACCTTTTCAAAAAACACAAAGACAAACCCTTTTCTTAAATCACCATATCCTTCAACCAGTAATCAGGAAAACCTGTAGCTTGCTCTCTGCCCCAGAAGAACAATAAAACCACCACTATACTCAAAATCACACACATTTTAGCCTATTTAAGCCTTTCTAATTGTCATGTCAGGATATTAACCTAAAATTTCCATTGAGTTCACGGTAGAGACTATGAGTCTCCTGCAGACTTTATCAAACCATCTTTAAAACAATTGATTCATACTTCTATCTATTCCTCCTTATAAGAGGCATCTTTTCAAACCAGGATATAAACCCAAAATTCCTGTGGAGCCCATGTTAGACAGGATATGAGTATCCTGTAAGACATATTGTGCAATATATCTTTATACCATCTTTAAAGCAATTCAAACTTCCACTAATATCTGATATACCACCTATCTGTGGTGCTTCCTACCAGGAAACACAGACATTTATTTAATTAATATCTATTATAATATCTGTTATGCTCTTTACCTAGAGCCACAGGCTTCTGATAATTAATACTGGTTCATAGCAGGCAATTATCCCTGCTCTCTACTTGGAGTCAGTGACTAGTATTCCCTATCTAGTTCTGAATCACAGGTGAAATTTCCCATCTTTAAGTACTATACCTCTTTATAAGAGGCAGCTTATCAAACCAGGATTTAAACTCAAAATTCCCATGGAGCCCATGTTAGACAGAATATGAGTATCCTGTAAGACTTGTTAGAGCAATATATCTTTATATGATCTTTAAAGCCTTGCCTCAGCCTTGTCTAATCTTAGAACATCTGTTTTGGATGCAGTGACTTTTATTTGTCCTGATGAAGAGAACTCTCCCTGTCTGGCATTGGGGCCTGAGAGAGGCACCCCTTGGGAGATTTTTGGCAGGGTGTTGGCCCATTTGTCTGTTGTTGATCTACATTCCCTAGTCAAATGTCAGCCTTTGCCACACATTTGACATATTCCATAAGGATTAGGCCTCCTTTTGGTATTACTTTGTTGTTTTTGGGTTGTTTTTTTTCTTTTTGTTTTTTTTTTTTTTTTCTGCAGTATTTTCTGAGGCGACCTCACATACCACAATTAAAACATCTGAAATCTCGGGTGATTACTAGGTTTCTAGTGGCAGCTTCTCTTATTTTAGTCATATCAGGTGAGTGAGATCCAACATCAGCTCTATATCTAATCCAATCTCTTATTGATTTATTTATTTATTTATTTATTCATTTATTCTTTTATTCTTTTATTTATTCTTTTATTTTATTTTATTTTATTTCATTTTTTTTTTTTCTTTTTGAGACAGGGTTTCTCTGTGTAGCCCTGGCTGTCCTGGAACTCACTCTGTAGACCAGTATGGCCTCGAACTCAGAAATCCACGTGCCTCTGCTTCCCAAGTGTTGGGATTAAAGGCGTGCATCACCACTGCCCTGCCCACTCTTCTCTTGATGCTGAGAATGCCCCTCATTGGTCTGATTGCTTCCTTGCATTTAGTATTTGCATTTTCAAAGGATAATGACTCAATTATTGTCTTTCTTGGTGATGAATCGGATTTACTCCTTTCCACAGCTGATGTTAACCCATGTAAAAAGTCAGGGAAGGTTTCTTGTGGACCTTGTATGACCTGAGTAAATGGTTCAAGTCTTTTCCCTGATTCTGATACTTTATCTCAGGCCTTTAAGGCTGACAATCAACACAATGCCAGAGTTTCTTCATCATCTACAGACTGCACCTTTATCTCAGCAAAGCGACCTTCACCAAGCATTTGGTCTGTGGAAATCTCTCTACCCCTGGCTCTATTTTGTTGTGCTATCTCCCTCACATCATCTCTCCACTATGCAAACCAGTGTACATTTGCAGGTTTTAGTATTCCTCTTGCCATATCCTTCCAGTCTTGGGGGATTATTCTGTTTTTAATAGCCCAAGAAGTCAGGATTTGTTTTACAAATGGAAAATGCATTCCAAAATTAGTGACACTTTCCTTAAAATTTTCTCAAATCTAACACATCCACAGGTTACCATTGAAATTCTTAATAACCCTGTTGATAATCATCATCTGGAGGTCTTTGATGTATATTAACTGGATAGATTAAAGTTTGTTTTCTAATAACCTTTGGTTGGCTTTCTCTAATTATATTTTCTATCATTACATGAGCATTTTCCTTAATTGAAAATTTAAATTCTGCCATTAAGGTATGTATGTGTCAATGCTTCATATCTCTCCTTTAGTCGTTCTTCCTTTTTCTGTATTCTTTCTTCAAGGTTCTGCCTCCACATTTTGATTATTTCTTCATATTTCAATTCTGGTAGTCTGCTCTCTATTTCATTTTGTTTGATTAATTTTAAAAGGTTATTCTCCAAGTCTAACATCCAATCCTCATTAATTTTCTCTCTGCTGCTCAGTCTGATCTGTGAGCTGCTGCATCCTTTGTTCTAGTATCTGTTCTAGCTCCTGTCTCCAGCCATCATTCTCCTCTTTCTGTTGCTTATCTTGACTTATTAAATCCTAAACCTTTAGTTCCTTTTCATCTTTTTAATCTCTTATTTTGGTCCATAATTTCCTGTGTCTTCAATTCTAGTGTTTCCTCTAAGACATGTTCCCAAGTCTTAAACTTCTCTTTCTGATGTTCATGATGTTCTATAACTTCCTGTAGTTCTTGTTCTAAACTTGCTCTCTCTATACCATGAATTTGACTACCATTATCTTACAGATAATCACTGCTACCATGAGTTCATGATTGCAATAACCACATCATGTCCAAAAGATAGCATTTCATAGCCCTTCTCCTATTTTCTGGCTTTTATATTTCATCTTCACCTATTATGTGACAGTTTCTGATACTTGGGGATAGAGACATAAGTTAGATGTCCCATTTGAACCTAAGCATTCAGTTTCTGATGAGTCATGCATTTCTCCATTGACTTCTGCTAAATACAAAAGGAAACTTCATTAACCAAACAAACAAGAAAGAACCAAACCAGATACCTGGAAAGTTCTTGGTTTACATATAAATAATCTTTTCATTACCAGGTAGACTTCATGGTTCATAAAGTATTATTATACCATAAAAAGCATGTTTTATCCATATATAGTATTTATTATAAGCCAATTTTTCCATATTGAATTGATTTCTTCAAGTCCTGTGTTCAAAGTGTGTATTCTATTAATCAATAGTGTATCATCATCAATTTCTATTGGGAATCCAAGAGCAGAAGCAATAGCTGGTTTTTTATTGAAGGTCTACACATTCAGATATTTTTATCTGGAAAACAGACTGATTGCATAAGTTACATAGATACCAGGATAAGAAGCTCTAGGACTCCGGGGCACCTTGCATCAGAAGAAACTCAAAAAACCCGTTCCTAGCATCCTTTGAGGAAAAGAAAAGTGGGAAACACAGAGGTGAGAATACAATCAAGTTTTGCTGACCACTTGATATCAGAAAACCATTACAGGAGTCTACTCCATATAAAGCTATTTCTCTTACTCTCAGAAATTCCACAGTTACACATAGTTTTTATCTAGAGTAGAATCTCCTCAAGATTTCCCATGTCATTGTTTGCATGTATGCTGTAGTCATACTTCTTCAAGTCTTGTTTAAGCAGCTGCCATTAGACATCATGGATGAAACTTCTCTGACATTTCTAGGAGATATAAAAAGCTTAGACCCAATCTCCAGTTTCTCTGGTTCTTGAATAGTTCTACTCACTCTGCAATGATACAGATAATGCAATTATACATATAATGTCTGCATTTGGAAGTTGTCTTTTATTTATAATGGTCTCCAACTCAAGAGGCCATGACTGTAAGGAAGAGCAAGGTGTGTACAGGGATTTGTTTGAATGGAGAAAATGAAGTGGAATATTATGCAGTTATATTAGAATTGCAAAAAATGATTTAAACATTTCTACATAAGTCTTACATCTAATTCACGATGAAAGATATGACAAAAATTGCCATTAAAGTAACCAAAGAAATCCATATTTAAATATGAAAAACCTTGTGTATCATATTTCCCTTTTCCCAATTTGTCATTTGTCTCCCATCTAAGAATCCAAAAAATAGCAGCAATGCTAAGTGAGGAATCTAAGGAAGGGCTGATAATTTTTAATTAGAATTGAAATTACAGAGGTAAATAGAGGTATTTTGTTTCTATTCTTCTTCTTGTGACAATACAGTGCCTGGAAGCCTGTAGAACAAAAGAGTAGAAAACACAGGATGATTCTATTCTTCCTTACTTAATTTTCCATACATGGAATTGAGCGCCAATTAAATCCATGATGGCATCTGGCTTAACTAGTTCATCCTCAAGGCCTTATATTTCCAGATAATATTCACTCACCCATCATTAAATATCTTAGAATGAAGATGCTATGCAAGATACTACATCTCTTTTGTTATTTTCAATAAAAGCCATCAATATTAATCACATAGCAACCTGTATCTTGCTCTCTTCTGTAGGATTTCATGGTTATTATCTTACTGATAGTACATGCAGTAGTTTAGCTGAGCAACATTTTTCATTTATAACTACCACCCCAAGTATTGCATTTTCAGTGAAAACCTGATTTCAAATTTCAAGTTCTTACTATTTACTATACCATGGTGCATGATATCAATACTCTCCCTTGATTCTGTGTAGTAGAAATAATCTGTAACTCAGAGGCAGCCACATGATCATAGGATCACATCAGAGTGTGCCATCCTTCTAAAACTATATTGGCTATTCTAAAATCTGTGATATTATGACTTTATATTAAATGACTTCATAAGTCATAAGTGGGTTCTATGTTACTTGAGCCATTTGCAACTTCACTGTAAAACACAGTAGAGAGTATCTATGAATACAGACTTAATGTGCCCATAAAAACTCATATGCTTTAAATACTTTTATAGCTGTACTTAACATTTTCTCATGAATGTTTCTTCATTTCATAATGACATGAACTGTGGTACATGTGTGAATGTGTCTAACTGCATGACATTATTTTTCATTATGTCTATAACCACTGGAAGTAAAGAATCACTACACTCATGGATTGTCAAAAGCATTGTTTGCCTTGTTTTTGTTTTTGTTTTTTTCCTTAACATACTACTATTTACTACTCATCACTGTGAATGTAGTTTTCCCTCTAGACTCCAAAATAGACATTATTAATACTGTCTTCATTTTGGCCATCCTAACAGTAGAGGGCAGCACTAGCAGCAGCCTTAGAGCTACAGTTAGCTTAACACTAGAAAACAAAAAGTTCCTAAGCTCTTGATCCACTTGGCATCCAAGATCTCCAAGTGTCTTCTCATTTCAATGGCAATTGTCTTGGCACTTACCACACCAAGATTTATTCTGTTTAATCTCATGAAGAAACAGCCTGTTGCTTCCAGAAGAGGGGACCATGCATCTCCCAGAACTCTGGCTTGTGCAAACAGACTATCCTGCTTCAATATTATCCATTTCCACTGAGTACCTGTTGTTGTCACAGTATCAGGACTTCTTGGAAGAAACTGAGTTAGTATGAAGTTAAGATTGGATGTTTCTGAGACATGAAGAGATGTCTCAGAAGTTAAGAGCAACTGTTGCTCTTGCAGAAGAGCAGGGTTAAGTTCCCCATATTCACATGACACAAGCATTCAAAACTCCAGTACTAGGATATAAGAAGCCCTCTTTTTACTCCCTTGGGTACCAGGCACACAAGTTATTCACATACATACATGCAGACAAATAAACTTCACAAATATGGAATAAAATAAATATATCTAAAAAAGATTAGTTATCTTCCTATCTCAATAGAGACAAAAATATTATTTCTGATTTTTTGGGGCTTTTGGAGAATCCTATACAAATTTCTAAACTTAAATAAAGGAGGAAACCCTTTCTTTATGCACAGCAAGACTCACTGTCCAATGTGCTTGCTTATTTGAATTACATAACACCAAGGTAGAACTAGTACCCTTAGTGGTAATATATAAAAAACTATCTTCACAACAATAATGGGAGATCTTTTAATTCTAAAGAAACAAGTATATGACGAACAACTAACTGCTGAACACAAACAAAGAAAGATGAGATCATGGGTTACCTTGAAGTAAAAGTAGCCATTTATTTACAGCTGTGTGCTCAGAAAAACTAACTTAAAATTCACTTTAATTTAAGAACTGTTAGATAAGCATTCTCAATAAGTGTATCTATTCAGAGTCTCTCATTTATTTTTCTAATTCTTGATACACAATGGAATTAGTCTTTTGTGAAGAAAAGAATGAGAAAGAAATTCTTAAGGAAGATCTAGCGACATACACTTGCTTCCTCATGGCTATGTTATATTTGAAGTTATATGAACATTATTGAAATTTGCTGTAAGGTAAGGTAAAACTTTGATCAAACTTATACACAAATTTTTCGATTCAGGAGATGTCATCCTTTAATAATTAAAATTTAATCTATTTGAAAAGTGTGCTCAAATATTTCCAGATAATTATATGACATGAACTAAACTATAACAGAGCAGAGTGTATACTGAGGATGGTAGTTACTTAGATGTGTTTCAGACAGTGCATCTTCATGATGCACTGTGAAATCCAGCATTAGTTAGTATCCTCAACTAATTTAGTTTCTTTAAACTTTCACAGTGTTTTCACCCATTTCAATGTGAAAGTGTATTTTTCTATTCCCCTAAGTGTGGCTTCAGTGCCTGATGATTGGAGAAATATTTGTGAGCACACCTCAGCTTTAGATCACACACATGGATACTGGCTTTCTGAGTGCATTGTGAACAAGACTGGAATGTAAGATACCTACTAAGCAGCTTAAAGGAAGAGAGGAACCAGATAATGCTCTCTCGGAATATTATAAACAGTTTGAGAGAGAAGTATACCTCAAACTACTCAATTGAACATCCCTTGTTTAGTGTATCAAATCAAGCTGGTCTTAAGAGAAATCAATGAACAATACTTTATGACAGATATGCACCACAAAAGAGGAAGAGAAAAACAGAAATTTCTCTGAGGTGGCGCCATCTTCGGCTCCAGACAACAGGCCACCTTCCTGGTGAGAGCACAGGGGTCTGCCCAGCCCGAGAGGTTTCTGCCTCAGGCCCCAGCGGAAGCATCCTTGGCTCCAGGACTTCGCGGAGGGCAGGCTGCACGGGTGAGGGTGTGGAACACAGAGGCCAGCAGTTTCTGGGACAGGCAAGAGCCAGAGAGCTTCTGAGGCAGCACCATCTTCGGCTCCAGACAACCTTCCTGTCCAAAGCAACACAGCTTCTGGGAAAGATCCTGTTTTGGGCCTTCATCTTCAGCCAGGAGGAGGTCCAAACACCAGATAACAGTGCACCTTCCCTGAAAGAGGAGAGCTTGCCTGCAGAGACTGCTCTGACCACTGAAACTCAGAGGAGAGATCTAGTCTCCCACGTCTGCTGATAGAGGGGAACAAAATCACCAGAGAAACAATCTCTAAACAAAGACAACTATTATAACTAACTCCAGAGATTGCCAGATGGCAAAAGGTAAACGTAAGAATCCTACTAACAGAAACCAGGACCACTCACCATCATCAGAACCCAGAATGCCCACTTCGCCCAGTCCAGGGCACCCTAACACACCTAAAAAGGTAGACCTGGATTTAAAAGCATATCTCATGATGATGGTGGAAGACATTAAGAAGGAATTTAATAACTCACTTAAAGAAATACAGGAGAACACTGCTAAAGAGTTACAAGTCCTTAAAGAAAAACAGGAAAACACAAACAAACAGGTAGAAGTCCTTATAGAAAAACAGGAAAACACATCCAAACAGGTGATGGAAATGAACAAAACCATACTAGACCTAAAAAGGGAAGTAGACACATAAAGAAAACCCAAAGTGAGGCAATGCTGGAGATAGAAAACCTAGGAAAGAAATCTGGAGCAATAGATGTGAGCATCAGCAACAGAATACAAGAGATGGAAGAGAGAATCTCAGGTGCAGAAGATTCCATAGAGAACATCGGCACAACAATCAAAGAAAATGGAAAATGCAAAAAGATCCTAACTCAAAATATCCAGGAAATCCAGGACACAATGAGAAGACCAAACCTACGGATAATAGGAGTGGATGAGAATGAAGATTTTCAACTCAAAGAACCAGCAAATATCTTCAACAAAATTATTGAAGAAAACTTCCCAAATCTAAAGAAAGAGATGCCCATGAACTTACAAGAAGCCTACAGAACTCCAAATAGACTGGAAAAAAAATTACTCCTGACACATAATAATCAGAACATCAAATGCACTAAATAAAGATAGAATACTAAAAGCAGTAAGGGAAAAGGGTCAAGTAACATATAAAGGCAAGCCTATCAGAATTACACCAGATTTTTCACCAGAGACTATGAAAAGCCAGAAGAGCCTGGACAGATGTTATACAGACACTAAGAGAACACAAATTCCAGCCCAGGCTACTATACCCAGCCAAACTCTCAATTACCATAGATGGAGAAACCAAAGTATTCCACGACAAAACTAATTTCACCCATTATCTCTCCACGAATCCAGCCCTTCAAAGGATAATAACAGAAAAAAACCAATACAAGGATGGGAACCACGCCCTAGAAAAAACAAGAAGATAATCCCTCAACAAAACTAAAAGAAGACAGCCACAAGAACAGATGCCAACTTTAACAACAAAAATAACAGGAAGCAACAATTACTTTTCCTTAATATCTCTTAATATCAATGGTCTCAACTCCCCAATAAAAAGAGATAGACTAACAAACTGGCTACACAAACAAGACCCAACATTTTGCTGCTTACAGGAAACTCACTCAGAGAAAAAGATAGACACTACCTCAGAGTGAAAGGCTGGAAAACAATTTTCCAAGCAAATGGTATGATGAAACAAGCTGGAGTAGCCATCCTAATGTCTGATAAGATTGACTTCCAACCCAAAGTCATCAAAAAAGACAAGGAGGGGCACTTCATACTCATCAAAGGTAAAATCCTCCAAGAGGAACTCTCAGTTCTGAATATCTATGCTTCAAATACAAGGGCAGCCACATTCATTACAGAAACTTTAGTAAAGCTCAAAGCACACATTGCACCTCACACAATAATAGTGGGAGACTTCAACACACCACTTTCACCAATGGACAGATCATGGAAACAGAAACTAAACAGGGAAATAGTGAAACTAACAGAAGTGATGAAACAAATGGACTTAACAGATATCTACAGAACATTTTATCCTAAAACAAAAGGATATACCTTCTTCTCAGCACCTCATGGTACCTTCTCTAAAATTGACCACATAATTGGTCACAAAACAAGCCTCAACATATACAAAAATATTGAAATTGTCCCATGCATCCTATCAGATCACCATGGACTAAGGCTGATCTTCAATAACAAAATAAATATTAGAAAGCCAACATTCACATGGAAACTGAACAACACTCTTCTCAATGATACCTAGGTCAAGGAAGGAAGAAAGAAAGAAATTAAGGACTTTTTGGAGATTAATGAAAATGAAGCCACAACATACCCAAACTTATAGGACACAATGAAAGCATTCCTAAGAGGAAAACTCATAGCTCTGAGTGCCTCCAAAAAGAAACTAGAGAGAGCACACATTAGCAGCTTGAAAACACACCTAACAGGTCTAGAAGAAAAGGAAGCAAATTCACCCAAGACGAGTAGAAGGCAGGAAATAATCAAATTCAGGGGTGAAATCAACCAAGTGGAAACAAGAAGAACTATTCAAAGAATTAACCAAACGAGGAGTTGGTTCTTTGAGAAAATCAACAAGATAGATAAACCCTTAGCTAAAATCACTAGAGGGCACAGGGACAAAATCCTAATTAACAAAATCAGAAATGAAAAGGGAGACATAACAACAGATCCTGAAGAAATCCAAAACACCATCAGATGCTTATACAAAAGGCTATACTCAACAAAACTGGAAAACCTGGACGAAATGGACAAATTTATGGACAGATACCAGGTACAAAAGTTGAATCAGAATCAAGTTGACAATCTAAACAGTCCCATATCCCCTAAAGAAATAGAAGCAGTTATTAATAGTCTCCCAGCCAAAAAAAGCCCAGAACCAGATGGGTTTAGGGCAGAGTTCTATCAGACCTTCAAAGAAGATCTAATGCCAGTTCTTCACAAACTATTCCACAAAATAGAAACGGAAGTTACTCTACCCAACTCATTCTATGAAGCCACAATTACTCTGATACCTAAACCACAAAAAGACCCAACAAAGATAGAGAATTTCAGACCAATTTCCCTTATGAATATTGATGCAAAAATCCTCAATAAAGTTCTTGCTAACCGAATCCAAGAACACACCAAAACAATCATCCATCCTGACCAAGTAGGTTTCATCCCAGGGATGCAGGGATGGTTTAATATATGGAAATCCATCAATGTAATCCAGTATATAAACAAACTCAAAGACAAAAAACACATGATCATCTCATTAGATGCTGAGAAAGCATTTGACAAAATCCAACACCCATTCATGATAAAAGTCTTGGAAAGATCAGGAATTTAAGGCCCATACCTAAACATGATAAAAGCAACCTACAGCCAACCAATAGCCAACATCAAAATAAATGGTGAGAAGCTGGAAGCAGTCCCACTAAAATCAGGGACTAGACAAGGCTCTCCACTCTCTCCCTACCTATTCAATATTGTACTTGAAGTCCTAGCCAGAGCAATTAGACAACAAAAGGAGACCAAGGGGATACAAATTAGAAAGGAAGAGTTCAAAATATCACTTTTTGCAGATGATATGATAGTATATATA
Organism: Mus musculus; assembly: GCF_000001635.26. Classification (NCBI taxonomy): domain Eukaryota; kingdom Metazoa; phylum Chordata; class Mammalia; order Rodentia; family Muridae; genus Mus; species Mus musculus. The sequence continues at coordinate 69,466,339 of NC_000072.6, read as the reverse complement.
AGTGACCCTAAAAATTCCACCAGAGAACTCCTAAGCCTGATAAACAGCTTCAATGAAGTAGCTGGATTTAAAATTAACACAAACAAGTCAATGGCCTTTCTCTACACAAAGAACAAACAGGCTGAGAAAGAAATTAGGGAAACAACACCCTTCTCAATAGTCACAAATAATATAAAATATCTTGGAGTGACTCTAAGGAAGTGAAAGATCTGTATGATAAAAACTTCAAGTCTCTAAAGAAAGAAATTAAAGAAGATCTCAGAAGATGGAAAGATCTCTCATGCTCATGGATTGGCAGGATCAACATTGTAAAAATGGCTATGTTGCCAAAAGCAATCTACAGATTCAATGCAATCCCCATCAAAATTCCAACTCAATTCTTCAACGAATTAGAAAGGGCAATCGGCAGATTCATCTGGAATAACAAAAAACCGAGGATAGCAAAAACTCTTCTCAAGGATAAAAGAACCTCTGGTGGAATCACCATGCCGGACCTAAAACTGTACTACAGAGCAACTGTGATCAAAACTGCATGGTACCAGTATAGTGACAGACAAGTAGACCAATGGAACAGAATTGAAGACCCAGAGATGAACCCACACACCTATGTTCACTTGATCTTTGACAAGGGAGCTAAAATCATCCAGTGGAAAAAAGACAGCATTTTCAACAAATGGTGCTGGCACAACTGGCAGTTATCATGCAGAAGAATGTTAATTGATCCATTTCTATCTCCTTGTACTAAGGTCAAATCTAAGTAGATTAAGGAACTCCACATAAAACCAGAGACACTGAAACTTATAGAGGAGAAAGTAGGGAAAAGCCTCGAAGATATGGGTACAGGGGAAAAATTCCTGAATAGAACAGCAATGGCTTGTGCTGTAAGATCAAGAATCGATAAATGGGACCTCATAAAATTGCAAAGCTTCTGCAAAGCAAAAGACACAGTCAATAAGCCAAAAAGTCCACCAACAGATTGGGAAAGGATCTTTACCTATCCCAAATCAGATAGGGGAATAATATCCAATATATATAAAGAACTCAAGAAGGTGGACTCCAGAAAATCAAATAACCCCATTAAAAAATGGGCCTCAGAGCTGAACAAAGAATTCTCACCTGAGGAATACCGAATGGCAGAGAAGCACCTGAAAAAATGTTCAACATCCTTAATCATCAGGGAAATGCAAATCAAAACAACACTGAGATTCCACTTCACTCCAGTCAGAATGGCAAAGATCAAAAACTCAGGTGACAACAGATGCTGGCAAGGATGTGGAGAAAGGGGAACACTCCTCCATTGTTGGTGGGATTGCAAGCTTGTACAAACACTCTGGAAATCAGTCTGGCGGTTCCTCAGAAAATTGGACATAGTACTACCGGAGGATCCCGCAATACCTCTCCTGGGCATATATCCAGAAGATGTCCCAACTGGTAAGAAGAACACATGCTCCACTATGTTCATAGCAGCCTTGTTTATAATAGCCATAAGCTGGAAAGAACACAGATGCCCCTCAACAGAGGAATGGATACAGAAAATGTGGTACATTTACACAATGGAATACTACTCAGCTATTAAAAAAATGAATTTATGAAATTCCTAAGCAAATGGATGGATGTGGAGGGTATCATCCTGAGTGAAGTAAACCAATCACAAAGGAACTCGCACAATATGTACTCACTGATAAGTGGATATTAGCTCAGAAACTTAGGATACCCAAGATATAAGATACAACTTGCCAAACGCATAAAATTCAAGAAGAACGAAGACCAAAGTGTGGACACTTTACCCTTTCTTAGAAATGGGAACAAAACACCCATAGAAAGAGTTACAGAGACAAAATTTGGAGCTGTGATGAAAGGATGGACCATCTAGTGATTGCCATATGCAGGGATCCATCCCATAATCAGCTTCCAAATGCTGACACCATTGCATACACTAGCAAGATTTTGCTGAAAGGACCCAGATATAGCTCTCTCTTGTGAGACTATGCCGGGGCCTAGCAAACACAGAAGTGGATGATCACAGTCAGCTATTGGATGGGTCACACCGCCCCCAATGGAGGAGCTAGAGAAATTACCCAAGGAGCTAAAGGGAACTGCAACCTTATAGGTGGAACAACAATATGAACTAACCAGTACCCGGTAGCTCTTGTCTTTAGCTGCATATGTATCAAAAGATGGCCTAGTCGGCCATCACTGCGAAGAGAGGTCCATTGGACTTGCAAACTTTATATGCCCCAGTTCAGGGGAATGCCAGGGCCAAAAAGGGGGAATGGGTGGGTAGGGGATTGGGGGGGTGGGTATGGGGGACCTTTGGGATAGCATTGAAAATGTAAACGAGGAAAATACCTAATTTAAAAAAATTGGAAAAAAAAAGAAAAAAAAACAGAAATTTCCTTCTTTGTAAGTGTAGTGTCTACAAATAAGTAGACATTGTCCTAGATTAGCCAGGTTTGCCTTTGTTAACAGACCACGTGACTTTATAAGCCGAGAACTCCAAAGACTACTATTTCCATAGTTCATCCTCAGAAACCACAAATTTCTCACAGTTGTTTTAAAGAGATGCACTTATAGGAAGAGCAATAATTAGTCAGAGACCAGGATCAAAAACACAACGGATTTTCATATGCAGATTTTCAGCTTCATGCTAATCAGTTTCACAGGTAGAGATGGGTAGGAGTTTGAGTTCAGAAAACAAGGTTCTTTTTCCCAGGAAAGTTTCATAAAGTAGACCTTTTTCTTTCCTCTGAATATTGAATGCTATGAAATTATTTTTGTATCTCTATCTACTAACACCCTCTATCTCTTTCACTCTCTCTTCTGTTGTTTTTCCATAGTCATATTGTCCAGTGGAGAAATTGTGCTCACCCAGTCTCCAGCACTCATGGCTGCATCTCCAGGGGAGAAGGTCACCATCACCTGCAGTGTCAGCTCAAGTATAAGTTCCAGCTACTTGCACTGGTACCAGCAGAAGTCAGGAATCTCCCCCAAACCCTGGATTTATGGCACATCCAACCTGGCTTCTGGAGTCCCTGCTCGCTTCAGTGGCAGTGGATCTGGGACCTCTTACTCTCTCACAATCAGCAGCATGGAGGCTGAAGATGCTGCCACTTATTACTGTCAACAGTGGAGTAGTTCCCCACCCACACAGTGATACAGACTAGAACAAAAACTCTTTAACTCCCTGGGGCCTAGCTACTTCCTCTAGAGATGAAGTATGGACAATGGTTTGTTTGTTGTACTACACAAAGGGAGCTTCATATCTCTCTTAGGAATATTGAACAAAGGTAACTCCAGCATATATGCAAACATTGACGTGGGAAATCCTGAGGGGATTACACCTAGATAAAGAATCTGACTTCTAGTGAAGCATCAGATAATCAACCAACTCTTGCATGAATGGCTCTATGCAACTTTTCCAAATATTTAGACATAAAGCTTTTAGATTATAGTGTTAATTTTTGGGCAATTACTTATAGCTTGTAATATTACAAAAACAAACCACTCCAAAGGGAGAAGGGGGACAAAGGGCAGTGAGTTGGCCTGGTAGGGTGGCTGGAAATGCTGGGAGGCCTTCTCAAGGGAGGTTAGATTCAGCTCTCTAGTGGAAGGCCTATTCCATCATTCAAGAACAGTGGGTCTTGATGAGCAGAGATGGTCCATGGTTTAGAGCATTATTGTAGAAATGCAGATTAATTATGGGATGGATCCCCTCATGGGATAGTCTCTGGATGATCCATCTTTTCATCTTAGTTCTAAACTTTGTCTCTGTAACTCCTTCTGTGGGAATTTTGTTCCCTATTCTAAGGAGGAATGAACTATCCATACATTGTTCTTCCTTCTTCTTGCTTTATATGCCCCAGTACAGGGGAATGCTAGGGCCAAGAAGTGGGAATAGGTGGGTAGGGAAGCAGGGCATGCGGCGGGGGGGGTGGGGTGGGGGGTGTATAGGGGATAGCATTTGAAATGTAAATGAAGAAAATAATAAAAATTGAAAAAAAGAAAGGAAGAGAGAGTTTTTCTGTCTGGGGATTCTTTGAGGCATGCCCACTCAGGAGAGTACAGGCCTTAGAAGCAGCAGAACTTCTGGGACAGGCTCCTATGGGGTCTACATATGCATCCAATAGGTGGCACTGATCCTCAACCCCCCTGTGTACCTTCCCTGCCAGAGGAAGTCTGGCCTCCAGGGTGTGACCTGACCCTGAGACACAGGTGAGATCATCATTTTCTCTCTGGTGACTCTCTAAGGCAGGTCCACTCAGGAAAGCACAGGCCTCACAAGCAGCAGAGCAACTGGGACATGGCCCTACAGGCCTACATCTGCAGCCAGGAGGTGGGGCTGTTACATAGTCCTCTGTGCACTGGTCTCTCCAAGAGAGAGCTGGTCTACCAGGAGCACTGACACAGGCTTACAGACTTAACAGGAGGAGCAAGAGCCAGAGACAGCAAGAACAGCTAACACCAGAGATTACCAGGTGGTGAAAGGCAAATGCAAGGAAAAAAACACACACACAAACATATACCAAAAAAAAAAAAAAATACAAAAAAAAAAAAACAAAAAAAACAAAACAAAAAAAAAAAACAAAACAAAAAAACAAGATTACATGGCATCATCAGAGCCCAGTACTCCCAACAAAGCATGTCCTGGATATCGCAACACACTGGAAAAACAAAATTCTGATTTAAATCATGTTTCATGATGCTGATAGAGGATTTTAAGAAGGACATAAATAACTCCCTTAAAGATATACAGGAAGCCCTTTAAGAGGAAACACAAAAATCCCTCAAAGAATTATAGGAGAACAAAGGTAAACCGGTGAAGGAATTGAACAAAACCATCCCGGATTTAAAAATGGAAGTAAAAACAATAAAGTAATCACCAATGAGACAACTCTGGAAATAGAAATTCTAGGAAAGAAATCAGGAGAGATAGATGCAAGCATCACCAACAGAATACAAGCGATGGAAGAGAGAATCCCGTATGCAGAATATTTCAAAGAAACATTGAGACAACCATGAAAAAATTGTAAAATACAAAAAGATCCTGACTCAAAACATCCAGGAAATCAAGGACACAATGAGAGGACCAAACCTAAGGATAATAGGTATAGACGAGAATGAACTTAAAGGGCCAATAAATATCTTCAACACAATTATAGAAAGAAATTTCCCTAACCTAAAGGAAATGATGCCAGGGAACATTCAAGAAGCCTACAGAATTCCAAATAGAGTGGACCAGAAAAGAAATTCCTTCCTACACATAAAAATCAAAATACTAAATACATTAAACAAAAATAGAATATGAAAATCAAGTAAAGGAAAAAGACAAAGTAACATATAAAGACAGACCTAAAAGAATTACATCAGACTTCTCACCAGAGACTATGAAAGCAAGAAGATCCTGGACAGATGTCAAACAGACCCTAAGAGAAAACAAATGCCATCCCAGGCAAACATACCTAGCAAAACTCTCAATTACCATAGATGGAGAAACCAAAGTATTCCATGACAAAACCAAATTTACACAATATCTTTCCACAAATCCAGCCCTTCAAAGGATAATAAAGGGAAAATTCCAACACAAGGAGGGAAACTACACCCTAGAAAAAGCAAGAAAGTAATCTTACAACAAACTTAAAATAAGATAGCCACATGAGAAGAATCCCAACTCTAACAACAAAAATAACAGGACGCAAACATGACTTTTCCCTAATATCTCCTAATAAAATATATTCAATTCCCCAATAAGAAGACATAGACTAACAGACTGGGTACATAAACAGGACCCAAAATTCTGCTGCATACAGGAAACTCACCTCAGGCACAAAGACAGAAACTACCTCAGAATAAAAGGCTGGTAAACAATTTCCAAGGAAATGGTCCCAAGAAACAAGCTTGAGTAGGCATTCCTATATTGAAAAAATAGACTTCGAATCCAAAGTTATCAAAAAAGAGGAGGGGCACTTCATACTCATCAGAGGTAAAATTTACTCAGATGAACTCTCAATTCTGAACATTTATGCTCCAAATGCAAGGGCATCCACATTCATTAAAGAAACTTTAGTAAAGTTCAAAGCACACATTGCACCTCACACAATAATAGTAGGAGACTTCAACACCCCACTCTCATGAAGCCTTGAACGAGGCTACTTAGTCAGTTTTCCAATATTAAAGAATGTTCTTTAAAAAAAAAATTTATTAGATATTTTATTTATTTACATTTCAAATGTTACCGAATTTCCTAGTTTCCCTTCTGAAAATCCACTGTCCCATCCCCCCTCTTCCTTCTCAACAACCCACACACTCCAGGTTCCTGGCCCTAGAATTTCCCTACACTGGGGCATTAAAACTTCACAGGACCAAGGACCTCTCCTCCCAATGATGACCAACAAGGCCATCCTCTGCTATATATGCAGCTAGAGCCATGAGTCCTCCCATGTGTTTCCTTTGATAGATGGTTTAGTCCCAGGAAGCTCTGGGGTGTACTGGTTAGTTCATATTGTTGTTCCTCCTATGATAAAAAATAAATAGGCACTAAAACAGGTAGTACAAGAATAGCTGGAGGCTCAACATATAGAATAATCCACTTTGAATTCTCCTATATTTGTCATTTAAAAGTTTCTGGGCGGCGCCATCTTCAGCTCCAGATAGCCGGCCACCTTCCTGGTGAGAGCACAGGGTCTGCCTGGCCTGAGAGGTTTGTGGCACAGGCGCCGGCGGGAGCCTTCTTGGCTCCGGGACTCCGCGGAGGGCAGGCTGCACGGGTGACCGTGTGGAATACAGAGTGCCAGCCATTTCTGGGACGGGCGAGAGTCGCAGAGCTTCTGGGCGACGCCATCTTCAGCTCCAGACAACCAGCCACCCTCCCGGCAAGAGCCACAGAGCTTCTGAGGCGGCAACATCTTCGACTCCAGACAACTGGCCACCTTCCTGGCCAAAGCAACACAGCTTCTGGGAAAGATCCTGTTTTGGGCCTTCACCTTCAGCCAGGAGGAGGTCCAAACACCAGATAGCTGTACACCTTCCCTGAAAGAGGACAGCTTGCCTACAGAGACTGCTCTGACCACTGAAACTCAGAGAAGAGAGCTAGTCTCCCACGCCTGCTGATAGAGGGTAACAAAATCAACAGAGGAACAATCTCTTAACAAAGACAACTATAACAACTAACTCCAGAGATTGCCAGATGGCGAAAGGTAAACGTAAGAATCCTACTAACAGAAGCCAGGACCACTCACCATCATCAGAACCCAGAACGCCCACTTCGCCCAATCCAGGACACCCTAACACACCTGAAAAGGTAGACCTGGATTTAAAAGCATATCTCATGATGATGGTAGAGGACATAAAGAAGGAATTCAATAACTCACTTAAAGAAATACAGGAGAACACTGCTAAAGAGTTACAAGTCCTTAAAGAAAAACAGGAAAACACTGCTAAAGAGTTACAAGTCCTTAAAGAAAAACAGGAAAACACAACCAAACAGGTAGAAGTCCTTATAGAAAAACAGGAAAACACATCCAAACAGGTGATGGAAATGAACAAAACCATACTAGACCTAAAAAGGGAAGTAGACACAATAAAGAAAACCCAAAGTGAGGCGACGCTGGAGATAGAAACCCTAGGAAAGAAATCTGGAACCATAGATGCCAGCATCAGCAACAGAATACAAGAGATGGAAGAGAGAATCTCAGGTGCAGAAGATTCCATAGAGAACATCGGCACAACAATCAAAGAAAATGGAAAATGCAAAAAGATCCTAACTCAAAACATCCAGGAAATCCAGGACACAATGAGAAGACCAAACCTACGGATAATAGGAGTGGATGAGAATGAAGATTTTCAACTCAAAGGACCAGCAAACATCTTCAACAAAATTATTGAAGAAAACTTCCCAAATCTAAAGAAAGAGATGCCCATGAACATACAAGAAGCCTACAGAACTCCAAATAGACTGGACCAGAAAAGAAATTCCTCCCGACACATAATAATCAGAACACCAAATGCACTAAATAAAGATAGAATACTAAAAGCAGTAAGGGAAAAAGGTCAAGTAACATATAAAGGCAAGCCTATCAGAATTACACCAGATTTTTCACCAGAGACTATGAAAGCCAGAAGAGCCTGGACAGATGTTATACAGACACTAAGAGAACACAAATGCCAGCCCAGGCTACTATACCCAGCCAAACTCTCAATTACCATAGATGGAGAAACCAAAGTATTCCACGACAAAACTAAATTCACCCATTATCTCTCCACGAATCCAGCCCTTCAAAGGATAATAACAGAAAAAAACCAATACAAGGACGGGAACCACGCCCTAGAAAAAACAAGAAGATAATCCCTCAACAAACCTAAAAGAAGACAGCCACAAGAACAGAATGCCAACTTTAACAGCAAAAATAACAGGAAGCAACAATTACCTTTCCTTAATATCTCTTAATATCAATGGACTCAATTCCCCAATAAAAAGACATAGACTAACAGACTGGCTACACAAACAGGACCCAACATTCTGCTGCTTACAGGAAACCCATCTCAGGGAAAAAGACAGACACTACCTCAGAGTGAAAGGCTGGAAAACAATTTTCCAAGCAAATGGTCTGAAGAAACAGGCTGGAGTAGCCATTCTAATATCGGATAAAATCGACTTCCAACCCAAAGTTATCAAAAAAGACAAGGAGGGACACTTCATACTCATCAAAGGTAAAATCCTCCAAGAGGAACTCTCAATTCTGAATATCTACGCTCCAAATGCAAGAGCAGCCACATTCATTAAAGACACTTTAGTAAAGCTCAAAGCACACATTGCACCTCACACAATAATAGTGGGAGACCTCAACACACCACTTTCATCAATGGACAGATCGTGGAAACAGAAACTAAACAGGGACACAGTGAAACTAACAGAAGTTATGAAACAAATGGACCTGACAGATATCTACAGAATATTTAATCCTAAAACAAAAGGATATACCTTCTTCTCAGCACCCCACGGGACCTTCTCCAAAATTGACCATATAATTGGTCACAAAATAGGCCTCAACAGATACAAAAATATTGAAATTGTCCCATGTATCCTATCAGACCACCATGGCCTAAGATTGATCTTCAATGACAACATTAAGAATGGAAAGCCAACATTCACGTGGAAACTGAACAACACTCTTCTCAATGATACCTTGGTCAAGGAAGGAATAAAGAAAGAAATTAAAGACTTTTTAGAGTTTAATGAAAATGAAGCCACAACGTACCCAAACCTTTGGGACACAATGAAAGCATTTCTAAGAGGGAAACTCATAGCTCTGAGTACCGCCAAGAAGAAACGGGAGAGAGCACATACTAGCAGCTTGACAACACATCTAAAAGCTCTAGAAAAAAAGGAAGCAAATTCACCCAAGAGGAGTAGACGGCAGGAAATAATCAAACTCAGGGGTGAAATTAACCAAGTGGAAACAAGAAAAATTATTCAAAGAATTAACCAAACGAGGAGTTGGTTCTTTGAGAAAATCAACAAGATAGATAAACCCTTAGCTAGACTCACTAGAGGGCAAAGGGACAAAATCCTAATCAACAAAATCAGAAATGAAAAGGGAGACATAACAACAGATCCTGAAGAAATCCAAAACACCATCAGATCCTTCTACAAAAGCTTATACTCAACAAAACTGGAAAACCTGGACGAAATGGACAAATTTCTGGATAGATACCAGGTACCAAAGTTGAATCAGGATCAAGTTGACCTTCTAAACAGTCCCATATCCCCTAAAGAAATAGAAGCAGTTATTAATAGTCTCCCAGCCAAAAAAAGCCCAGGACCAGATGGGTTTAGTGCAGAGTTCTATCAGACCTTCAAAGAAGATCTAATTCCAGTTCTGCACAAACTATTTCACAAGATAGAAGTAGAAGGTACTCTACCCAACTCATTTTATGAAGCCACTATTACTCTGATACCTAAACCACAGAAAGATCCAACAAAGATAGAGAACTTCAGACCAATTTCTCTTATGAATATCGATGCAAAAATCCTTAATAAAATTCTCGCTAACCGAATCCAAGAACACATTAAAGAAATCATCCATCCTGACCAAGTAGGTTTTATTCCAGGGATGCAGGGATGGTTTAATATATGAAAATCCATCAATGTAATCCATTATATAAACAAACTCAAAGACAAAAACCACATGATCATCTCGTTAGATGCAGAAAAAGCATTTGACAAGATCCAACACCCATTCATGATAAAAGTTTTGGAAAGATCAGGAATTCAAGGCCCATACCTAAACATAATAAAAGCAATCTACAGCAAACCAGTAGCCAACATCAAAGTAAATGGAGAGAAGCTGGAAGCAATCCCACTAAAATCAGGGACTAGACAAGGTTGCCCACTTTCTCCCTACCTTTTCAACATAGTACTTGAAGTATTAGCCAGAGCAATTCGACAACAAAAGGAGATCAAGGGGATACAAATTGGAAAAGAGGAAGTCAAAATATCACTTTTTGCAGATGATATGATAGTATATATAAGTGACCCTAAAAATTCCACCAGAGAACTCCTAAACCTGATAAACAGCTTTGGTGAAGTAGCTGGATATAAAATTAACTCAAACAAGTCAATGGCCTTTCTCTACACAAAGAATAAACAGGCTGAGAAAGAAATTAGGGAAACAACACCCTTCTCAATAGTCACAAATAATATAAAATATCTAGGCGTGACTCTAACTAAGGAAGTAAAAGATCTGTATGATAAAAACTTCAAGTCTCTGAAGAAAGAAATTAAAGAAGATCTCAGAAGATGGAAAGATCTCCCATGCTCATGGATTGGCAGGATCAACATTGTAAAAATGGCTATGTTGCCAAAAGCAATCTACAGATTCAATGCAATCCCCATCAAAATTCCAACTCAATTCTTCAACGAATTAGAAGGAGCAATTTGCAAATTCATCTGGAATAACAAAAAACCTAGGATAGCAAAAACTCTTCTTAAGGATAAAAGAACCTCTGGTGGAATCACCATGCCAGACCTAAAGTTTTACTACAGGGCAATTGTGATAAAAACTGCATGGTACTGGTATAGAGACAGACAAGTAGACCAATGGAATAGAATTGAAGACCCAGAAATGAACCCATACACCTATGGTCACTTGATCTTCGACAAGGGAGCTAAAACCATCCAGTGGAAGAAAGACAGCATTTTCAACAATTGGTGCTGGCACAACTGGTTGTTATCATGTAGAAGAATGCGAATCGACCCATACTTATCTCCTTGTACTAAGGTCAAATCTAAGTGGATCAAGGAACTTCACATAAAACCAGAGACACTGAAACTTATAGAGGAGAAAGTGGGGAAAAGCCTTGAAGATATGGGTACAGGGGAAAAATTCCTGAACAGAACAGCAATGGCTTGCTCTGTAAGATCGAGAATTGACAAATGGGACTTAATGAAACTCCAAAGTTTCTGCAAGGCAAAAGACACCGTCAATAAGACAAAAAGACCACCAACAGATTGGGAAAGGATCTTTACCTATCCTAAATCAGATAGGGGACTAATATCCAACATATATAAAGAACTCAAGAAGGTGGACTTCAGAAAATCAAATAACCCCATTAAAAAATGGGGCTCAGAACTGAACAAAGAATTCTCACCTGAGGAATACCGAATGGCAGAGAAGCACCTGAAAAAATGCTCAACATCCTTAATCATCAGGGAAATGCAAATCAAAACAACCCTGAGATTCCACCTCACACCAGTCAGAATGGCTAAGATCAAAAATTCAGGTGACAGCAGATGCTGGCAAGGATGTGGAGAAAGAGGAACACTCCTCCATTGTTGGTGGGATTGCAGGCTTGTACAACCACTATGGAAATCAGTCTGGCGGTTCCTCAGAAAACTGGATATAGTACTACCGGAGGATCCAGCAATACCTCTCCTGGGCATATATCCAGAAGATGCCCCAACTGGTAAGAAGGACACATGCTCCACTATGTTCATAGCAGCCTTATTTATAATAGCCAGAAGCTGGAAGGAACCCAGATGCCCCTCAACAGAGGAATAGATACAGAAAATGTGGTACATCTACACAATGGAGTACTACTCAGCTATTAAAAAGAATGAATTTATGAAATTCCTAGCCAAATGGATGGACCTGGAGGGCATCATCCTGAGTGAGGTAACACATTCACAAAGGAACTCACACAATATGTACTCACTGATAAGTGGATATTAGCCCAAAACCTAAGATACCCAAGATATAAGATACAATTTCCTAAACACATGAAACTCAAGAAAAATGAAGACTGAAGTGTGAACACTATGCCCCTCCTTAGAAGTGGGAACTAAACACCCTTGGAAGGAGTTACAGAGACAAAGTTTGGAGCTGAGATAAAAGGATGGACCATGTAGACACTACCATATCCGGGGATCCATCCCATAATCAGCTTCCAAATGCTGACACCATTGCATACACTAGCAAGATTATGCTGAAAGGACCCTGATATAGCTGTCTCTTGTCAGAGTATGCCTGGGCCTAGCAAACATAGAAGTGGATGCTCACAGTCGGCTATTGGATGGATCACATGGCCCCCAATGAAGGAGCTTGAGAAAGTACCAAAGAAGCTAAAGGGATCTGCAACCCTATAGGTGGAACAACATTATGAACTAACCAGTACCCCGGAGCTCTTGACTCTAGCTGCATATGCATCAAAAGATGGCCTAGTCGGCCATCACTGGAAAGAGAGGCCCATTGGACACGCAAACTTTATATGCCCCAGTACAGGGGAACGCCAGGGCCGTAAAAGGGGAGTGGGTGGGTAGGGGAGAGGGGGTGGGTGGCTATGGGGGACTTTTGGTATAGCATTGCAAATGTAAATGAGAGAAATACCTAATAAAAAATGGAAAAAAAAAGATGATGTAGAGACACAGGACAGAAAACTCGGAGGGACGCAATCTCACAGAAGAGATGGGAGATGAGGTAGAAACACAGAGAAAGGAAAGAAGCACACAAGGTGTGCAATCATGTATGTCTTCGTCTCTTGTATAGTGGAGAGACTGGAGATTCGGGACTCTGAGGAAATGCTTTCCAGTCCTTGGTCATATGTGAATTACTGTCCATGGAGAGCCTTCATGATTTTCTTAATAATGTAGAACAAGATGCAAAGATAGCAAGAGCAATGTTCCCATGATCAGAAAAATCAACCTTTATTACTGTTTACTTGTAATTTTAGATTTTGTGGGATTCAACTTTCTCCTGAAAAAAAAATTAAGAGAATTTAAAGAACAAAATCCCTTGACTGGGATGTAACTTGATTTGATTTCAGTCAGCAGGTGTTGAGAACCCACTATGCTGAACAAGTAGTTCAGAAGAATTTCAGTTCCATTCAGGATGCAGGAAGTCAGAGATCTCAGAGCACTTGCAGATCTGCACGGAAGTTCCCTACATACAGTACGATTCTAGCACTGACAAAGCACACACTCAAGAGCACTTTGTCAGGTATATATTCTGTATTTGTAAATGTATAACAGATAATTAGAGATAAATAGTTGTCAGTTTTGAAAGAATTACAGCACAATTCTTGAAGCTATATGAAGATGGGACCCTCAATAGAACTTAGATCCATGTGGATAACATCAAAATTTTTCAGACTTCTTTCATGTAGAGTTGCAGTGAATTATTCGATATCTATTCTGCCAAAGTCATGTGCAAAGAGGAATCTACCCTTCACCAGTACAGTTAAATAAGGTTTAGTGAAAAACTGAGATTCCTACTCCATCTTGAGCAACGAAATGAAGAGAAATGAAGAAAGGAGAGACAAAAGCTGCCATCTTATATCAAGTATATCTGGAAAGAAGTGGACTTGTTGTAGTTTGCATCTTTAGTGTTTCCCAAATGTCAGTGTATTAAAGATGTGATCCCATGGAAAAAAAAAAGTTTCTGGAAATGGAAGAAGTTGACAGATCTGAAAATGCAATAAAATCATTCATGCTCTGTAGTCCTTCCAATCTGAAATCGCTTTAACTTCTGTTACCTCAGGGACAGCCTATTGTAGTAATTGATTTAAATATTGTGTTTTTCACACCCCTTTACATAAGCAAGATAGGGAAATGTTTCCTTTTTCAATATATATTTTAATAATAATTGTTCAATAAAGAGATATTACTGGAAACTTTTACCAGAAGACATGTAAACCAGTCCTACCTTGTGTAAATATTATGTGCAAAAGCTGTTAAAAACAATTTGTGAAGAATTTCCTCCACCCATCATTTTCCATTACATGGATCATATTTTGCTGGCTGGTTCAGATGCAGATAATTTAGAAAAATATTTAATGAAAGAAAATTTTGCCTTATTGGGGAGTACAAATTGCTCATAAAAATATAGAGTCGATTATCTTAATTATCTAGGCTTTAAAATAACCATTAAAAAATCTAGGCACAAAAAGTAAAGATCAGAAGAAACCAATTACAAACTCTCAATGATACTAAAAAATCATTGGGAGATACAAATTGGCCAAGGTCCACATTGGATTACCCATTCAAAAGGTAAGTAATTTCCTTTCAAGTATTGCAAGGTAAGTCAGACTTAAATGCTTTAAGAAATCATCAATTTACTTCTGCCTATTGTCTGGGTTTGGTGGTTGTGTATGGGGTGGATCCCCAAGTGGGGAAGTCTCTGGATGGTCATTCCTTTAGGCTCTGCTCCGAACTTTGTCTCTGTAACCCCTTCCATGGGTGTTTTGTTCCCCCTTCTAAGAAGGAACGAAGTATCCACACTTTGGTCTTCCTTCTTCTTGAGTTTCATGTGCTTTGTAAATTACATCTTGGATATTCTAAGTTTCCTGCTGACAGGAGACTGTTATAGCTGTCTCCTGTGAGGCTCTGCCAGTGCCTGGCAAATACAGAAGTGGATGCTCACAGTCATCCATTGGACGGAGCCCAAGGTCCCCAATGAAGGAGCCAGAGAAATACCCAGGGAGCTGAAGGGGACTGAAGACCCATAGAAGGAACATCAATATGAACTAACCAGTATACCCAGAGCTCCTTGGAACTATAACACCAATCAAAGAAAACACATGGTGGAACTTGTAGCTCTACCTATATATGTAGCAGAGGATGGCCTAGTCAGTCATCAATGGGAGGAGAAGCCCTTGGTCTTGTGAAGGCTATATGCCCCAGTATAAGGGAATGCCAGGACCAGCAATGGGAGTGGGAGGTTTGGGGAGTAGGGGGAGGAGGGATAGGAGATTTTCAGAGGGGAAATTAGAAAAGGGGATAGCGGGATAACATTGTAATAAATATTAGAATGTAGCTCTAAAATATTTCATTATTTTCATAGTTCTACAAGGAATTGTCCCACTTGAAACAATCATTATAACATGCTTCTCAAAAACAGAAATAGATTTGAAATATTTTGATGACCATTTAATACTGTTTTCCTTATTATACTACTTATTTTTGTGTCAACATACAAAATTATTAAAAAATCTTTCATTACAGAAAGTGGAGATATGGAACAGCAATTGATAGGTCTTGTTTCCTCTTGCTTGGGTCCCTACTTGCCCTACTTGGATTAACAGCACCAAACAGATTGTCAGAGCCCTTTGGAACACCAGTTTGGCAGGATCCAACACCACTTATTTGTCTTCATAGACACCAGGGACAGACTTGGTGCACAAAAATACCTGCAGACAAAATACCCACACACAAAAGAACAAAAAAAGAATCTTTTAACGGAACATTATGATTTGTGTTTGTTTGTGTGTGTGTGTGTGTGTGTGTGTGTGTGTGTGTGTGTGTGTGTGTGTAGTAAGACGACAGCATAATGGAGGCAATTTAATCATTATGACATGGAAGTTACAAGGACTAAAACTAGGTCTTCAAGTTTAGTGTAAAGTATCAATACTACCTGTCCTATTTACATATCCCTGTAATATTTCTTAAGTGTATGTAACTCATAGATCCCTCATGTCTAAATCTATAAGTATCCAGTCACAAAATTGGACACAATGTATGTCAGAGCTTGAGGTTTTTTATATTTGGTCAAGCCATCATATCTAATATTCTTCTCCATTTCCCAGTATTGTCTATAGTTACTCAGTACATAGAGTGAGTAGTGATGCTGGTGACTTTAACAAAGGCCGTTTTCCAGAGGTCTTGGATTCAGCAACCAACACTCAGTAGGCAGCACACAACCATTTCTAAGCCTAGTTCTAGGAGTTCCACCACCATCTTCTGGCCTTTTTAAGGTACTAAATAAATGTGGTACATAGACATACATGCAAGCAAAACACACAAAGACAGAATAAAATAATAAAAAATATGTGTCTTCTCTCAGGTATAGAATATGTATTAATGTAATGTGAACCTTTAATTCCTGGAGAACCAGGATCAATTGTTTCCAGCAACAAAGAGGACTCAGATCAGCTCCCTGTGTTTTCACTCATCTTTCCTTTATACTAGAGGTTTTCAACCTTCTTAATACTAAGATTATTTAATATACTTCCTCTTATTGTGGTGATCCCAAACATAAAATTATTTTGTTGAGAATCACAAAATATAATCAATCATATTCTGAAGGATGCAAGTGAGATATTTTTTGTTTTTTTTTATGAAATCATTTTTATTAGATATTTTCTATATTTACATTTCAAATGTTATCTCCTTTCCTGATTTCCCATCCAACCCCCCAGTCCTTTCCCCCCTCCCCCTGTTCACCAACCCACCCACTCCTGCTTCACGGACCAGGCATTCCTTTACACTGTGGCTAGAGCATTCACAGGGCCAAGGGCCTATTTTCCCATTGATGACCAACAAAGCTGTCCACTACTACATATGCAACTGGAGCCATGGGCCCCACCATGTATACTCTTTGTTTGTTGGTTTATTCCCTGGGAGTTTTCAGGGGTACTGGTTAGTTCATATTGTTGTTCCTCTTATGGGGCTGCAAACACTTTCAGCTCCTTGGATCTTTTCTATAGCTCCTCCACTGGGGACCCTGTGCTTACTGCAATGGTTTTAAGAGTTTCATCAACCAGCTGGGGAATATCAGGATGGATTCATTTCTTTATACTTGACACACAGAGAGCCAAATATCTCACATATGTTTCCTACACAAGGGTCTTCAATTATAAGAGATAACAATTTGAAATTCATTCAAAACCTACAATGTAATTACACTGTGTTATGGCACATGGGAAAATTCTGCACAGAAACTTAGGGACAGTACAAACATTCCAATACTTTTAGCAAGTCATGATTTTAACTGAATACTGTAAGTATAATTGACATTCTGAGGTCTCAAAGGTGATTAGTATATCCTGTGCCTTCAGCAATCTAATCTTACCATTAACATTTGGTGGTTAGCCAAGAGCAATAGCGATATAATACTTTGCTTTGATGCCTTTAGGCACTCCTGGAAAACTTGTAGGAAGGTTTTCCACATTTTTGAAAAATGACAAATTTTCTGAATATGCCGTGGCTTTTGAAAGAAACATTATCAGTCTATGGAGGGTACTGTCATTCAAACATGTTTGATATTGAATTACAAGATAATCAGTGATTTTTGTAAGCTATGGGACAATATCTCAATACCTACATATCAACTATATATTTATTTATTTTGGTTTTTTTCGAGACAGGGTTTCTCTTTATGGCCCTGGAGGTCCTGGAACTCACTTTGTAGACCAGGCTGTCCTTGAACTCAGAAATCCTCTGGCCTCTGCCTCCCAAGTGGTGGGATTAAAGGCATGTGCCACCAAGTCCTGCTTTTGTAGACTTCATGTTTTCACCCATATACGTTATGAGTTTCTGTTGGTATTTTAATTGAACAAAAATACTGGTCTTGTTTAACTTCAATGATTAACAACATTCTCTATTACTAACTAGATTCTAAATATAAACAGTGGGTTTTACTAGTTACACAGCTGTCTTGTTCAATGTCAGTCTATTATTTATAACACCCCTTATGTCTCCCTTGCACATAAACCCACTCATCTCTTCCATTTTGATAACTTTTCTTATTTTATTGTGGCCCTGCATGGTTGTCTTCCTCAAG